>NC_072460.1:21737504-22435004 GCF_027596085.1 Anoplopoma fimbria
TAGAATGTATACATTTTTTAAATATATAATCATAAATCAGTAATATAATACACATCACACGCATACAAATGAGTATTTTACATCTCTTCTTGTATATTTTATATATACATTGATGCCAAAACGTTTGTACTTTTAAGTGCATTTTTAAATACATATTGTTTACTTGCAACTGAGTATTTCTGCACTGTGGAATTGCCACTTTTACTTAGATCAAATATCTGAGTACTTCTTCCACCACTGGTTATGATGAATCTATTATCAAAATAAAGTTTCTGTCAATGAATTTATTAATATTTTCCTTTCTTAATACTTATGTATGTAACTGTTATTTTTAGACATGCATGCAGTTGGGAGTAAAATGTAAAGTGTGAGTAATTATAATTACTGGTATGGTAGTATTAAATGGAATATGTACTTACATTTTTATTTCAAGGGTATGAAATTATGTCATATTTCAGTCTTTGTGAAACCCTCGGCTGATTCACTGCCGACACACAAGCCCCCCAAACTCCATTATAAAAACACTTGGTGTATAAACACATCTTGAAAATAATTATTAAGGTCACAATAGAGATATAATGTGCACCAGCATATTGTTCTTCTCTCAACATTTTGATATTTCTTCCTCATGAAACCGACAAATGCTAAAATGTCACTTCACATCCTGCAGTCTTTTTGTTATAAGAGCCAGCCTTCTGTGAACTGCCTTTTTTTATTTTTTTCACCGAAGGGACTGTGGCTCCTTCAGTCCTCCTATCTCTTATAGATGAGGCCCATATGTGGGCTCCATATGCGAGCTGGCAGGGTCAGCATGGAGCAGTGACGTCGGAGCCGAGCGGCCTATGAACTGGGACACGTCGGCACAGCGCCCCGACGGCTGCCAAGATATACAAGGCAGGGACTGATAGCACCAAAAAACCCGTCACTATGGTGATGCCAGGCGGACAAGAACGCAGATAGATGGATATAGACACACACACACACACACACACAGACAGACACACACAGGGTGAGTAAGGAGCCTGTTGTGTCAATGACAGTGGGGTTGAAAGAAGATGAGAACAGGAAGGTGAGAGAGAGAAGCGAGACAAGATGATGAGATAGTCGAGTTTAGTTTAAGGCAGTTTAAGAAGTCGCAGAGACAAGATCACAGATAATGACAAATGATGCCTATCGCCTGTGAAGAAGCGAAGCTGGGAAAAACCTATCGGTGTTAAAGAAACACTAAGTATGAAAAGGGGAGAGAAGACGCGAGTGTGGAGTTGTCGGTGTGTAGCTCGAAGGAACACAGAGGGAGTGAAAATAAGGTAAAACTACACTAGTTTAACTGGGAAAGTGAGTGAGGAGAGTGCACACAATATGGAGATAAGTGTAAGAGACTATAGAGAGAATGAAGATGTTGAAATGGGGTTGTGGAAAGGCTTAAAGCAATTAGCCTTATGGGTCAGGCATAATTCATCAGGCAAAACTGAAAGAACCGCTAAGGAGAAGAAAATGTGATTAGAATATAACTCAGAGAGGATTGCAAAAAAAATGTGAATGTGCTTGGAAAGCAAAGATTAGTAAGATCATTAAGATTTAATTACAGCAGAAGTACTATATCTGAGAAAATGTGGACACGTTTAGAAGAGCATGACCCGAAAAATATTATTAAAGTTTATCGCTTTTGTGTTTTTCATGCACAAAGAAATCAACTGCTTATTTCCCCAAAAATAACAAATCAAACAAATGTGTGTGCTTCATGTTGCACTGTAACTCTGTAATACACACATTCTAACACTCAAACACACACATATACAGTGATAAGTCCTAGCCAAAGGATTTAGAAGTTTAAGCCTCCTTTAAAATAAATTAAGACTTGGAGCACATTTGAGTTCACTGGCTGACTGCACTGAACCAATAATGTGTAAAATCTAAATGCAGTCAGAGAGAAGAGAAACTGTTGGTGAGAGCATCAGAAACAGCTTTATTGTACTAAAGTAGGTTTGCACATAAAAGCAATTTGTCTTGGTGATTTGGTGCATGACAATAAACACAGTTTAAGAGACATAGTATAAAATAGTAAAACTTACAATAGAAAATGTGAACAATATAAGAAACGAGTAAATACATATGTTTTTAGAAGTTGAGGAGCAACATACTGCTGTGGACAGGGCCAGCAGCTAAATGTATTTTAGCCACTTAAAACAAAGACACACCCAAAGAAATGTTGAACTGAAAGTAAAACATATTCATGCTCTTCTCAAAGCCGCATGACTCCGTGGACCAAAAAACTGTATAGATAAGTTTCACTTTCAGTTCAGTTCCATGTTTTAAATATATACTAAATATAGCGTACACTGAAACTGCTATAGATCTTTTAGGTGGCTAAAACTGTTGACCTCCCCGCCCAAACCAGTACATCGCTTTGCTGGAACTCCTGTCTGCTTTACCAAACCGGAGGCATGCCGACCGCCACGTACTGTTGTTAATATACTGACTACAGATAAGTAGCTCATACAACACGCTTCAAAACATCAAAACTATCTCTTTAATGTATCATTACAGTATCACTGTCCCTTCACAGTGACCTTCAAGATGAGCTGCACTTTTCTCTATAAACCATTTATGTTGTGAATATCTCTTGCATGTGTAATGATAGGAACTGAGTTTGATAAAACTTGTCAGAGAGAAGATACTGTATGTTGGAAAGCTGTAACAGTCACATGTTGTGATTCATGATCTTAACACTACAAAAACATACAGTATACCAGAGAGAGGGCTATAGACCCTTTTACAGCAGACGTCATTAGCATGGATGTGCATGTTGTGTTTTGCCCCAGCCCTTAGTTAGCAAGCTTTGAATATTGAAATACATTTTTTACCAGCATCAAAATGTCCAGATGTTTGCATGCTCGCCTGTCAGAATCGACATTCCAACAGCGGCCTCGAGTTCTACAGAATTCCGACACACAACCGTTTCAAAGCAACAGGTGTTTCAGTTTAACTAGTGACAGTGTTAACTGGTGACCTTTAGCCAAATCTGTCTGTCTTTACTCATGGTAATTTTTGTAAATGTTTTGTGTATCTAATAAACACAGATGGGCATGTATTTCAAATGAATTGGAGACTTATACATTGACACCTACATGTTCTGGTTGTGTTTTGAACAAGAAACCACCGACGCATTCGGCTGAGAGTCACCAGTTAACACGTCACTCTTAAACCGGATCACCATCGGCATCTGTTGCTGCAAACCTCACTCCATATTAGTCAAATACCAACACCTGGTCAGTGCCCCTCGATGTCTCATAACCATCGTACAAAGGGTGTCATGATTCATCTAATCCATGATTCGATTTGCCTTTCGACTAAAACATTTTTTCAGCACTGACAGCTTTGCGATTGTTAGACGATTGAGTCTCTCAATGGTCAAAGCCGAAATTGTATTAATATTGGAACTTTCAGAGCTTTGCTTACAAATAATCTAATTTGAATTTATTCTTTGGAATAAGCTTTTAGGAATAAAGGCCTGTGTTTTTTTTTAAGCAGCTATGTAACTCATGCTTTTCGGAGTAAAAGACTTCATTAGTCCTTTTTCCTGATAGAGTGAAACAGTGGAGAATTGTTTTTCTATAGCCAGCTGGCTTCAGGTTGCAATTCCACAATATTTAAAACCACATTATTATGGTACTTATTGTCCATCATTTGTGAAATTCCATAGTGTTGCCTGGGGCTAAAAGAAAGTGGAAATGGCAGAAAATGAAATGTTATGTGAAGAAACACCTGCATGTGCGCACGCATGCAGACTTCACCAGCATCAGACTTTGTCTTCACAATACGACTTGACCATAACCCTCAAAGATACAATAAAGCACACTTGTTAATAATGCGGACAGAAGATGTTTCACATTTTATTTACCATCATACCGGTTATTGTTGAGGGAGAATTTAGGGGACTGCAGAGAGAGTTGTGGGAAGGTGAGAGGAAGAGGGAAGCTGTTTAAAATTCCAAACAGGTAGGAATGAGGCTTCAGGAGGGTAGTGGAACAGCATGCATGCACACACACACACACACACACACACACACACACACACACACACACACACACACACACACACACACACACACACACACACACACACACACACACACACACACACACACACAGATGTGAGACATGGGGAGAGAGAAAAGAGACAACCCATATGCAGAAAATACTGTTGCAATTTGGACTCTGTAGCTGAGTTGAGGAAGGTTAAGAGGTGACCTCAACTGTGTACATACAGCTCCATGTTGGCTCATTTGCACAAGCATGGATATAGATATGTATATATGTATACATATATATATTTATAATGTATAAAGCTATTCGAAAGCGATGGAAAGTTACACAGAATTATTCAAGAAGAAAGAGGCAAATGAAGGAATTTTGACAAAGGTGGAGCTGAGGGAAACAATTAGTTTGTCATACTTTTATAAATCCACCATATGCTCCTGTCCCATATAACCATCACCCTCTGCCTCCGGTTCTGGCTGTGAAACCTCCCTCACCATCATCCAATGCAAAAAAAAAAATCAATACTACATGATTGAGCAGATAAAGCAAAAAAACTGGGGCAGTCTTAGAATCACTGACTGGAAAGCCTCAAGGGACGACAAAGTTGCTGTTTGGAAAAACAAAACCCTCAAGGGGGGGGGAATGAGTGTGGGGGGGGAGATGCAGCCTGGCATTGTGTGTTTACCGTCTGTGTGGAAGAGTGCACAGACTGAGTGTTACCGAGAGAGCTCAGGCAACTGAGGAACAGATGAGACTGTATAAACACACGTGACCCTGCTAGCGCTGTCAGCTGTCCCAGTTACCGACTGGGCCATGTGTGTGTGCATGCACATGGGTGTAGGTGGGTAAAAGCTCATGTTCCAGATGCACAGCTTGTTGGTCACATGCAAACACACACACACAGACACACACACACACACACACACACATACTGGGAAACATTCCACACTGTCTAGAGGACGTGCATAAATCATGTTCTCGCTACATTTTTGTTGATTTCTGTGTTGCTCAATGTGAACGCCCGAGGCAAAAGTGGCACGTGCTGACTCCTAAACTCGGGTCCTCACTAGCTCGCACTGCAACATGCCACATAGTCTCATATTTTTAGTTTGTTCTTGCAAACAGCCAGTAAAGAATACAACAGTACAAAGAAACTTAAAGGTGCAATATACGGTATTCAGAGCATTAATATTGCAGCAAACAACTGTTTGCAATGTAAAGATACAGAGGAGTAATGTCTACCTGAGCACAGAAAGAAGTTGCTCTCCCTCGGTGTATATTGTAATCTGATCTTCTCTTTGGTTTGTTGACTTAGCGCATGTTAGTGCATGTTAGTGCATGTGAGCGTCCCCCACTGGCTAGCCCAAGGCCGCCGCTCTGCACTGCTCTCATACTGAGTAATAGCTGATAACGCTGTTCCGACTGACAGCGTCGTCATGGAAGCATAGGGCCCTTCCTCTGGTTCCCCCTCAGGTAGACTGCTGTAGTTTGCACTGTTCACACTGTTAGCACTGTTAGCTGCAAGCCGCACGCTCACCCATGACCCTGTTGAGAGCTGTTGAGAGGCAATATAAATGCTCCCAATACTATGAATGTCCAAAATGTAGAACTGTTTATTAATTGCAAAGCTATTAAGTGAGCACAGAGCAAACTCAAGCTGTAATCAATCCAGCTTTTGAGAGCACGCAGGGACAGATTTGGAAACGTGAGCCAAGTGTTAAGCCCAACATCCTGATGCTCAACATGTGATCTCGTAATTTACTCCAGCAGTTTGGGCAGAGTCTAAGTTTTTAGGAGAACGCTGTTCTTAATGGTGGTGTTATGGTCCAATGATTGGATTTGACTTTGCTCTCAGTTTGGAGAGGTGTTGCAAAGGTTGCTTCCAAAACTGAAAGTGTGCAACAGGATACGGAGCAAACAAAGCCCTGCTCCTCTTGCAGACATTTATTACACTCACTTATGTCCCTGCTTATTCTCAGAACTTGCTCTGTGCTTATAAATCGGGCGCTGTGCTTACTCAAATCTTGACTTGAAGACTGATTTCCATTTAAATATGTTTTATGCCATTTCAATTGTTTTGCCATTAATGAACTTCCACATACAAGCAGTAATGTTTGGTCTCATTTGATTGTTTTTATTCTCCTATTGTTTGCCTTTTTTTCGCCTCGACCTCAGTTTTGCATCAAGAAGTATTTTTGCCAAGCTATTACTAAATAAGAATTGTTCCAAATTGCCTTGCGTGATTAAAACATTCACATAAACATGCACACTCTAATGATAGAAAGCTGTATATTTGATACATTTGGTGGAAGACATTTAATGAGGGGTCATGCTGGATGAAAATATACCCACAAACATCTCCTTTATCTTCCTTTTCCTATTATTATTTGTATTTTCTCCCCCATGCAGTCATTTAGTCTCTCTCATTTATCTGACTGTTTTCTATATCCTCTCTCACCAATCTGTTCTAATTTGCATTTGCTGTCTCTGATGGACACTGATAGGGCGCTGCTCTCCTCTTCACATCACACACACTCTTCCCTCCATGATTCATCTTCGCTATACTGTAAATCACAGCACTCTGCTCGACATTGCTCTCTGTCCATCTGTCTGTCTCTCTTCCTCTCACTTCCTTTTTAACCATTTTGTCTTCACCCCCCCTGTCTGCTTCTCATTCCCATGCCTCAGATCCCTCCAGATGTTTCCACTCCTGCTACGCTCTGTCCTTCATTGGTCTGCACCTGCTCTGTTGCTCACCTCGCACACTCCCCTATCGTCTGCTCGCTCACAAATAGCTGTGAGGTCACGAACATCTTAGATCTGGTGCTTCATGGGTCACTGCAAGTAAAACATGGCTGGGAGAGCAGCTGCTGCCCAATTTGCTCATTTGAGACAATCAATGAAAATAAAACGGAAGGACGGCAATACATCCAAGAGATTACACCGTCACACGCATTTCCAAACACAATGGCACCCACACACACACACACACACACACACACACACACACACACACACACACACACGCACACACACACACAGTCCTGCTAATTGTTGGCTATTAGTCTGCAAGTCTGGGATTGCATGTCTTATTAAATACAGAATTTCAAATGAGCTTCGTTAAATAAGAAAGTACTCCCCTTTTAATGAAGCTAATTTATATGGAAATTACACATAATACGGACGATTCAGCGAGAGATTTATCCTCGTTGGATGAAGGGGAGGAATTAACAAAAAAAATAGAAGTGGAATAGTGATTTTTTTTTTTTCCCCCCCCCCCCCCGTTCGTCTAAGCTGGTCGGATTCTTTCTCCAAGTTTGCTTTTAAAGCACACCCTCAGAGGGTTCAGGTCATGTATGTCTGGGGTTGGGGGTACATCCATCTATTGTGCGTGTGTGTGTGTGTGTGTGTGTGTGTGTGTGTGTGTGTGTGTGTGTGATGGAGAGCGTGTGTGTGAACCCCTGTCCTTGTGCTGACCCTGCAGCGCTCTCAGCCCGCCTCTCTGGTTCCCACTGATCCATCATGCTGTCTGATTGCCCAGAGAAAACCCATTACTCTGAAACAACACAACACATTAGCAGTGAGCTGCAGGTGTCTCTCCTCTGTGCTGTGCTCATACCTCACCAGCAACGGATGCAGATGTCATGTTTACGGCCACCAGTCAAATTGCACAACGGTGGAGTCGAGGCTGAGGTCTGAAAATACACTCCCGTATTTGGATAAACACATTGAGCAAGCCATCAGTTGCTTCATTTGGTTGGTTGACTTCATGCATAAGTCTGTTAAAGAATGTTGAGCTGCATACTGTGTGATAAGACAATGTTCAGTCTTTCTCACTCTGACTGGTGATTTATTAATGCAGGTCTGTATGCAGCTATGCCCCTGCAGACTGCTTCTGTCCCTCAGGCAAAAAAGCTCAGCGTTGCCCCCTGGTGGTAATTAGCCAAGAAGTAAGATTTGGCCAATATTCCCTCATGTCTCCAGACGCCAGCCCCAATGGATAGAATAAATGATAAATGTTTAAAATCCAGCAAGGTGTGGAAAGGTGTAATGAGCAGGAGGTGAGAGAAGGAAGCCTCAAAAAACAATAACTGGTGCACATCCCTGCTTTGTCAATGACATTTTAACGGCTGGTTCACCTCAGGAGTGGATAATTATCTACAGCTCTCATAATTTATGGTGCACTTTGACACTGCAATGTTTTTGCATGCTTTTTTTTTTTTTACATGGCGTTTCCATGGAGACAGTTCTCTTAACCTGTGGGCAGTATGTAAAAAAAAAAACGAAAAAAAAAAACATGTTTGTGTAATGAATAAAAGCTTTATTCCAACATGAAATAAAAAAATAGTGACGAAGAAAAATGATCAGAACTCACGAGAATTTGCATAAATATATACCATCAGAGCAGTTCAGAGACAACATATTTAAAAAGGAAATATATCGCAACATCTATAAACAAGCAGTGAAATAAAAGCGAATCAAGGACAGTGCAGAATGAATTAATAGAATACAATAAACATGTCTCTTTTTTTCTTTCTTTAAAGTGATCTCATGGTCAAAAGCATAAAGTATTGTTGCCACCTAGAGGTTGCTCATACAGTTAAATCATTGCAGCCTTTTTTTTTTTTTTTTAGTTTTCAACAATTACAAAATGCACACATTTGAAAATTTAGCAACTCTTAATTTGTAATTCATTGAGAACCAACGCAGGAACAGCCAAAGTGAGAAGTGTTACGGTGCTCTTACATAATGCATATTATGCAAAAAAAAGTGCATTCCTGTGGGATTATACAGGCTATTGTGTCTCGAAGCGAGGGGGCGTGAACTGCAGGGTGGCTCATGTTTCAGAGCCGAAACGTACGCTGATTACTGTACAGCGTGGCATCTGAGGAGCAGGAAAAAGAGGGTTTCACTTGCAAAATGTTTCGTTCTATATCCACAATATCACCTGCAGGATTGGAACAAATAAAACACTATACTGACCGTTTGCTCCTCTCATTATATATTCAAACTGATGTGTTCTTCACGATCATAAAACATAAAACATGTAGTTGTGAAAGCTGCAGAGTACACCTGCAGCATAGTGTTATATAATTGGGTTCATTTTGCTCTAATAAGGCCATGAAGTTAAATAAACCATTAGGCTTAATACATCTTTACACTCATACCACAATGTATATCCACGCTAACAGTTCAGCAAGCTTCATTCTTATATAAAAAAACCCCCAATTCATATCAATATGGATGCAAAACAAATATTCACACGTGTGTACTGAACAACAATGAATTTCAACAGGTTCCGCTCTATAAAAATAGCTTAAAAATCTGACACATATTTTAGTACAGTGTAGGGTTGAATCAGTTTCTTTTTTTTTCCTCTTTTACATCTGAGACGGTTTAATAACAGGCTGGTACAGACGTCCTCTGCTCCTCCTTCTCTCCTATGACACCGCCACACACAGACATTGGGCTTTACAGACCATAAAAGTCCCAATATGGAGCGCTAAAGGGAGCAAAAATGAATGGCATCTTCGTCTCATCCCTTACTCCAGACTCCAACTGTTAGTACAGTCTTTTCTGCACGGAGCTTCTCATGCACAGTGGACTAGTAGTAGAGCACGTCTCCAGGTCCAGGAGATGAGTGAGTGTGGCCGACAGTACAACACGTGTGCTCCATAGCAGTGTCAGGATCATTGAAAAGGTGGAAGCAGGAAGGACAGAACATGCCACATGTGGCAAACAGATATCACAGAATCTCTCTCACACGGGGGGAAAAAGGGGGGCATGTGAGGGGCAGAGACACTGAACACATAAGCATTTAGTAACCGAAGATCTATAAAACATACAACAATCCACAACTCGAGTGTGTCGCACACAGAAGCGTGTCGGGCCGAACCGAAGTGAACTAAAGGATGCGATTGTGAAATACGACAAACAGGGCAGGAGTCAGTGAACAGATTGTAACATTTCATGCTCTGCAATAATTATTTTACGAGACAAGCAATAAACATCGTTGTCATCACCATCATCATCATCATCATCATTCACGCCCAGTTAATTCGCATACACAGTAGGCAGACAATACTGAACACACACACACACACACACACACACACACACACACACACACACACACACACACACACACACACACACACACACACACACACACACACACACACACACACACAAACAAACATGAGTAAGTGCACCAGCATACAAACACATCCCTTACAAACGCACCTCCCACTGCACCATGGGATGTAACTTATAGTATACGTGGTGGATAACTTGTCCCCTGATACCCGAGAGTAAAAAAAGCAAAAAACAGAGAAGGCAAACAGAACGCAACACAAGCAGAACGAGTGATACAAACCACTGACATTATAAGGACACTTGAAGAAAGATTGTTTTGTTTGGATTAACTAAATGCAGTTGCTATGTACCGCCGTGTTTGCTGGTTATAGCTTGTCAAAGCATAGAAAATAATAACTTTCTGTTGTATATGGCAAAAAATAAATTATTCAAACTGCTTGCAGCAGTTATAAAAAGGCCACTGAATGCTTTGTGTGTGTGTGTGCGTAAGAGAAATATGCAAACTCAACAGCACAGCTAGGAACTAGCCATAAAGTCCTTAGCCTTGAACCATCATGCATTGACCACATACAAGACTGATACACAGCCTCAATCATGCCTTTAGAAAGATTTCACTGTATGCATACAGTACAGCATCACAGGTTACAGTGCAGCTTCCTCTTGGTAAGTCGAGCCCCCGCTAACAGGCTAAAGCTGACCACCAGGCTTGTGATAAAAAGCAAACGAAAATACAAAACGCGCCTCAATCCAACATTTTGGATTTCAAAAGGCAGAGGCTGTCAAATAATGGCAGTAAATCATCAAGGAGTGTAGTACGTGCTTCAGTTTTCTGGCTGCAGCTATGCCAAATACATAAATAGCAGAAATATTCCTTTTGGATCTTTTCCTGACAACAGTAGAATGTCAAAGTGCCGTCTTGCAGAGCAAGAAAGGCTTTATTATGGGACTTAAGTCAGTGGCCTGTTTTACTGAGTTTGACTGAATAAGGTCCAAACTTAAAATGACACCCTGTACAGTTAGTCTGTACATTAACACTTTATATAACATTACCCTGAAGTCAAAATTCGCTTTATAAGTTACCGTGACGTTAACTGATTCGATGTCAAATTAGTGAAGTTTGAAAGTACCCTGCGAGTGATCGTAGTTTTTACACGAAAGGACACTTTGAAGTCTCTCTTGTTAAAGCATCAAACCCAGCACTGTCCCGCCAACATCCCGTCTACAGAGAACCCAAATGAATAATAAAATAAAGTTTCAACCTCAAAAAGGGACAGCTGTAAGGTTTCTTAGTGCGCTTAAACATTTGTTTTGCAGATCAGTAGACAAAATTTGAAGTCGTGTAAAGACATAATTGTCGGAACTCCCTCACTCAGTTTTTTTTTCTCCCCCAAACTCTTCCGTCTCTATGAAGCTTTGGCTTTTCTTGCCCGTGGTGATGTTTTATCCTCCGACTTCACAACCCCATTGGCAGCACCTCCTGACAAAGACAGATTATTAAAAACATCCCTGATGAGAGCAATTTAAGGTGTAAAAGTTATTATTTAGAAAATCGTAGACGCGACATGTACTGAAGCACAGGATCGCATTATGTCTGTTTGATTGACCAGATGCCGAAGTTCTTGAACACTCACCCCTCGTAAGCTCCCTTTTGTGAGGCTTGCTCTTCGGGCTGACCGCCTTCTTCTTGGAGGCCTGGTTCTGGCTGTGCTCCCTCCACTTTTTCAACTGGAAGTTAATGAATTTCCACATCATCCAAGCCTGTGTCAGGCAGATAGCTGCCAGACAAGTCATCCTGAGGGGTGGGGAAGACACATTTAAAGAACCACGAAAGTTAAAGTGATTTAACTTCAGAAGAGGAAAACAAAACTTAGCTGTTTTTAAGTTAAATGTTTGTTGTTGAGACTTTAGGGCTCTTCCTGGTTATTGACATGTGGACTTGCCTTATGGTGAGCACGTTGAAGTTGCCTTCTGCGAGAGAAAAGCCCTGGTTTTCTGTACGGGGCAGTCCGAAGCCAAACGTCAGAACTGAGAGTGTGAGGGTGAGGAGGCGTGCGATGACAAACAGAAGCGCCCACAGAGTAAAACTGTAAGGGGGAAAAAAAAGAGACATCGGCTCAGTAGGAGTGAAACCGAATATGGATGGAGCCGGATACAACTGCCAGTCTCACATTTAAATCGTCGCAGTGACGGGAAAACGACGTAATGAAATTTAGGATCATTTGTTATTCATAAAATAGAACATGGGTATTTCAACTTCTAAGAATAGGCTTACATGTATTAATCAGAGCATTCACATAAGAACGTAGCACTATCAGAGCACTGGATATATTTTTAATTTATGATAGATACTCTGAAATCAGCTGTTTGTGGCACTATAACAGTTGATTGTGGTTTGCGTGTGTCTGTCCAGTTGACTTTCCCTTCGCTTCCTTGCGGGAAAACGGAATAAGGACTCTAAGTTGAATTTACAACCACGAAAAGCAAGCAGGACTGAAACTGTGTCTCTGTCGAACAGTCTACGCTCCGTCAGCACACACACACACACACACACACACACACACTACATTAATCTGAAACAGCTAAGCGATGGTTGTAATGCAAATAATGTTGTTTTTAGTATTTTTCTATAGATACATAAAGCTTAAACAGAGGTGAATGAATTTGTAAGAAAAAAAGACACGATTCTACAATCAGTCGACTACAGGCAATACTTGACCAATCAGATTCAACTATGTAAATTCTATGTAAAGTCCGGGATAGGTCAGAAAAAAATGACAACTTGTTTGTTAGATGACTGAAAGCAATACCCTTTCTGCTTGTTCTCATCACTGAAGTAGAAGAGGCGTGAAGCGTGGAACAGCAGCTCCACCAGGTAGTGAGGCACCAGCAGCACCAGGCCCAGTCGGTGGAGGCTGAGCAGACGGGACGCAGAGAGACAACTAAGAGTTAACTGGGGACAACTCGGTATAGAGGAGACAAGAGTGAACTCTATCAGCTACACATGCTCTTCTCATAGAACACGGCTGATAAAAACACAGGAGATAAAAACACTTTCATATCAGCTCCCAACATTTCATTACATTTCCTTTAGATCAATAGTCCTAAAGGAAAGGAGATTAGCAAACGGAAGAGACTCAATTTCAGATGAGACGAGATGAATTCTATCTTAAAATAAAAAAAAAACTGGTCTGGCTCACAGGTTCAAATACAGTATCACACCTCTTGGTTTTAATGCTCCAAGTAGAGGAAAAGTCAGCTGGCCTGGTTCTGAGATTTTAAATTAATCTTTATCGGATTGTGTGAGGACAATAATGGAAAGTCAAATGCTGAGTCTGTACTCCATCACTTAAAGAAAAATCACTCCATAAACGTATATATACAGTGTAGTATCTTAGTGTCATGTATGATGTCTGGGTTATTAGTCACATAACAATGTACTCCTTTTTTAAAATCAACTTTCCTGAGATATGTAAAAGAAACACTGTCTCGTCCATTTGATCTGGCACTTTGGTTTCAAACATTCTCCGTCATTCTCAGGGTTGAATAAGATGTTTATGAAATATATACCTAGAATATGCTTCTTTATTGCATCCACAGAGGATTTGCTCAGAAAAAAAGAATGATTTCGCTCACTTTAAGACATAGGCACCAGTGATGTGGACAACGTAAAGGCAAATGTAATAGAGCTGACGGGGGATGTCCTCCTGTGGAAATGAAACAAAGGAAGAGAGTTTGTGTTAGTAACAGCAGCAGCATCAGTTACCACAAAAAGAAGTTTGCTGGAGAAATCTCTGGATGACAAATGATTGCTTCATGTCGTCTCTTAGTATTTTTAAAGGTTTGCACATGAAGTATTGACTTATTCTTTAGATTTCTGTCATTTTATTGACAGTATAGTGAATCGTTCTTGAGGAGCAATGAATTTAATAAAATAATGTAACCCTCAAAACACATTTTTGTGTGTGTGTGTGTGTGTGTGTGTGTGTGTGTGTGTAAATATATATATACACACACACAAATCAAATCAAAGTGCTTTTTCAATAGAAAAAGAATGAGGACGCACTTTTTAAAAGTAACAAATGATCACGACTCAATTCACAAAAAAAACCCAATATCATCTATAAATCAAGAGAAGAGCAAATATACATATTACATTCTACGTGACCCTTACCTTCCGTACTTTTTGAAAGTACAGCTCAGGTAGAGCATGGAGCCAATAGGCAATTTGGCAAATGTAGAAGAACTTGACCTGAAAACTAGACAGAGGACAGATTGTGCAGCAGAGGTGAGAGAGAGTCTGGCTGTTATTTCAGCTTGAACAGAAGTTGTAACACATTAATATACAATATATAATGTTGTGCACGGTTCTGTTACCTCTATTTAAAATACATTAACATGCACAACAAGTCAAAGCAGTGAGAAAATGGGAAGGAAACCTAAAACATGATCTATTAATGAAATATGACTTTTAGCTTTGACTGTGATTTTAAAATTTGACAGAAGATAATAGGATAAATCCCAACAAATCCAAACAAGTGAAAAAAATAGCTTTATATAAAAAAAAAAATTAAAAGGGCTGAAACTCAACATACATCCCTACATTAAAATTGTAATTAAATGTTTATGATTTGTAAAATACGAGTGTTCTGGAGTGCATTAGTCTCTACTTACACCATGTGAGTGTGTGGGTAACCCTCCCAGAGGAAAGTAGGATTTGTTGCAAAGTCCTCCTGTCAGAGAAAAAAGAGACACAGCATAAGATGAAGCCTAATGCAGGCTGGGACAGAGTGTCTCTGTGACCCCTGACCCCCGTACCGCCGTCAGGATGCTGCAGCCCCAGATGAAGGAGAACAGGTAGAACGCCGCCAGCTGTCCAGACTCGTTGAACTTGCTGTGTTTGGTTTTCGACAGGTGCAACCTCCTGTTCATTTTCTGAAATTAAAGAAAATATAACACAAGAGTGGGGATATTAAGATCCTTTTTCTTTTTTACACATTTTCCTTCTTGCACAAATGTTATTTCTGTCCCTTGACGTTAAAGGATATGTTCACATCTTCTCAAATGTGTCTAAAACGTGGCAAAACACTAAGGCCTAAAATTAAATATATTTTTCACATTTTGTGCCCCGTCTCTTGAAATGTATGCACATTTAGGAAGGGATCTCTTAAAGGACCAGTGCGTATGATTAACTAGCAAATAGCAGTGAGTTTGCAGATAGCAACCAACTTAATATCGCCTTCTCTGACCCCTCCCTTTCCAAGTGTGGCGGAGAACTACGGTGGCCCTCAGGTCGCTCTTGATTTTTTACGAAACACGGTGGTTTAACATGGCTGATTCCGGGAAGAGGACCCGCTATCTATATAGATAGGAAGAGCTCATTCTAACAAAAACACAATGATTCTTAGTTTCAGATGATTATACATTCATGAAAAAACCCAAATCTGCCAATATATCCTCCTAAATTCTACACACTAGTCCTTTAACGGACAGTATAAACAAGAGGAATAGTAGAGCAGGTAAAACCTGTTTCATTGCTCACACTATTGTTTTAAGACTGACATGAAAAAGTGGGATCGTTTCCTGTAAGAGAGAAAAATCCTTCAAAAAAAGATTAACAATCCTTGTTGAATGTGGCCCATGAAAGGGTTTTTATTTTTGGAAATACAAATATATAAAAATACTTTTTCCATTAATGATATCCCACCGATAGCCGACTTCAAACACAAAAGATGTCAGGAGAAAACATTCACACCTTTTCAGTTATGATGCGTTAGAGCACATGCAGTTGGATGGGTTGGACCTGATTATCCACAAACACAGTGACGGACCAGAACAGAGAAAACGAACCAGGCGTTATTTGATGCTTTTGAAATGAAATACTAGACGTTTACATCTGACAATGTGCAAGCTGACAAAATGGAGGCGGAGAGAGCCTCATGCTGTGTTTAAACACAAAAGTAAAAAAAGATCAAAATAACGTGCCGCTGTGCTCAAACAACAAACAGTGTGAGCCGATATGATGAGATTGGATACTTTATTACTCACGTCGAGAATATATTCTTGTATCAAGGCATGAAGGATGACCGCAATAAGAAGGTAGAAAAACACAGTGGCCACATCTTTAGGGCCGTACTGGTAAAGGTTCACCGGATCACTTTTCTCATCTGCAACGAAAGAGAAACACAAAGTTTAAACAAAGTGCTGAGCATTTATTTAGGAAAACCAGATGCAGATAAATGCAGTTAATGCGAGTTATCTTATTAAATAATAACTGAACCTTTAAACTTCCACTCACCGAGAACTTGTGTTACGTTGTACTGGACTGTGATGAACATGATGGCAAACTTGGCTGTGACCTGGAACACAAAGACAGAAACATATCCTTATCCTGGACGTATAATAAAGCACTGTAATAAACATGTATAATGCTCTTGGATTGTCCAATGATAGTGGAACCTTCTCTCAGGTCCTGATACCTTTCTTGACAGGAGCACATAATCATCATTTCATGCACATAGGTATTTAATTAGTGAGGGCTTCTGTGTTACTGCAAGATCCTGAGTCCCACAACTGGGGTCTGGGGACCTCCAGGGGGCCGCCTGCAGGGGCTCCCAGGGGTTTCTTTAGCAAAAAAACATGTATACATTTTCAGTACTACAATTCCTCTCATTGTGACCCAGTGAGTGTGTGCAATGATCCTCACTTATAGCTCATCTTTTTTTATTGAGCAAAACCTGATACATGTTCACTATATATTGAGTCTTGTTGCTGTGTTTTGGATTCAAAGTCAGCTGATCTGGACCATCCAAAGGTCTGCTGATCAAATGTGCAGCATGACTATCTTATGCCCAAATATCCACATACATGTATTGATTTCCTTATGGAGGCAATGGAAGCAGCCGACTGGTAAAATGACCCGTGCCAGTGGGCCTCCTCGCCATCTTCTTTGGCGATCAGTGAGACACATGAGAAGGAGGGGGGGGGGGGACACACACACACACACACACACACACACACACACACACACACACACACACACACACACACACACACACACACACAGTACCTCGAACATCAGGCCGAGGAGGATGATCATGGCCAAACACGACACCATGTCTGCGTGGTTCTGGATCACGAATTCGTGGCTCAGCACCGGGGGGCTCTTGTTCTTCTTGCGGAACCCCATGGCTCACCTACGAGGCACTGGGCTGCCCGTCACTGGAGACCTGCTGCTGGGTTTGGACCCCGTCGGCACTGCGCGTAATCACCAGATCACCGGACCTTTACGCACGGAGTCTCCGGTGCTCCTGTGTGTTTTCAACAACAGGCATGAAGATGCATCGCACCCAGAAAACAACCCAAACACTACAGCACAACACCCACTTTCCTCTCTCTCTCCTCCTCTCTGCCTGGTGATGTCAGAGGACGGGCCCTCCCATCTCCACGGCTCCATTCATGAACCGCCCAGTGCCATTGACGTAGGAGGAGAACCCGGCCCGTGGTGCGTTCAGTGGCTGCACGTAAGCGTCCGCGTTTCCTAAAATGCTTACAGAAGACTTGGATGTAACTAGAGCAGCTTTAGTGATGCATAGTTGTGTGCAGATCTGTAATATTTCAGCACGATTTCATCTGAATTCACAGGTCTGTTTGGAAATCCCATTAGTTTTGCAATCCAGTGCGCACATTTTTTTGTTGTTTTGTTGTATAGTATGTGTATTTATTGTCTGTGTAGTTGTATAGTATGTGTATTTATTGTCTGTGTAGTTGTATAGTATGTGTATTTATTGTCTGTGTAGTTGTATAGTATGTGTATTTATTGTCTGTGTCTGTGTAGTTGTATAGTATGTGTATTTATTGTCTGTGTAGTTTATAGTAGTATGTGTATTTAGTATGTGTATTTATTGTCTGTGTAGTTGTATAGTATGTGTATTTCTGTCTGTGTAGTTGTATAGTATGTGTATTTATTGTCTGTGTAGTTGTATAGTATGTGTATTTATTGTCTGTGTAGTTGTATAGTATGTGTATTTATTGTCTGTGTCTGTGTAGTATGTGTATTTATTGTCTGTGTAGTTGTATAGTATGTGTATTTATTGTCTGTGTAGTTGTATAGTATGTGTATTTATTGTCTGTGTAGTTGTGTAGTGTGTATATTTTGTCTGTGTAGTTGTATAGTATGTGTATTTATTGTCTGTGTAGTTGTATAGTATGTGTATTTATTGTCTGTGTAGTTGTATAGTATGTGTATTTATTGTCTGTGTAGTTGTATAGTATGTGTATTTATTGTCTGTATGTTGTATTTATGTGTATTTGTGTCTGTGTAGTTGTATAGTATGTGTATTTATTGTCTGTGTAGTTGTATAGTATAGTATGTGTATTTATTGTCTGTTTAGTTGTATAGTATGTGTATTTATTGTCTGTGTAGTTGTGTAGTTGTATTTAGTAGTTGTATGTGTATTTATTGTTGTAGTTGTATAGTATGTGTATTTATTGTCTGTGTAGTTGTATAGTATGTGTATTTATTGTCTGTGTAGTTGTATAGTATGTGTATTTATTGTCTGTGTAGTTGTATAGTATGTGTATTTATTGTCTGTGTAGTTGTATAGTATGTGTATTTATTGTCTGTCTGTGTAGTTGTATATTTATTGTCTGTGTCTGTGTAGTTGTATAGTATGTGTATTTATTGTCTGTGTAGTTGTATAGTATGTGTATTTATTGTCTGTGTAGTTGTAGTTGTATTTAGTGTAGTTGTATAGTATGTGTATTTATTGTCTGTGTAGTTGTATAGTATGTGTATTTATTGTCTGTGTAGTTGTATAGTATGTGTATTTATTGTCTGTGTAGTTGTATAGTATGTGTATTTATTGTCTGTGTCTGTTGTATAGTATGTGTATTTATTGTCTGTGTAGTTGTATAGTATGTGTATTTATTGTCTGTGTAGTTGTATAGTATGTGTATTTATTGTCTGTATTTATTGTCTGTGTAGTTGTATAGTATGTGTATTTATTGTCTGTGTCTGTGTAGTTGTATAGTATGTGTATTTATTGTCTGTGTCTGTGTAGTTGAGCTTATATAATAATAGGAGCAACAATTTAGTCAGTTTATATAGTTTTTGTTGTTTTGGAACGTTTTTTACTTATTTATTATTCTTTACTGTGTGATTATTTATTAAGTATACCTGTTTTGATCATGTTTTTTTTTTACTTATGTCTCTTGTTTGCACTATCCACTCTGCTGCTGTAATCCTGCAAATGTCCCCGCTGTGGGACTAATAAAGGATTCTCTTATTTTATTTTATTGTATTGTACATGATCTACAGAATATAACTGGGACCCCCAGGATTATGGTAATTTGATTACTTGAAAATGTATTTAGAAAAATACACCACTCAATGGATGAATAAAACAGTGCTTCATAAAATGAAAGCCTTTAGGAAGAACAATCAGGTCTAACTAACAGGTTTACGGCCTATGCAACATAGCAGGAATTAAATGAAGTGTCTCTAATCACCTCTACTTTGCTTTAAGTTGTTAACAATTAAGAACATAAACTACTTTTGCTCCACAGATCTCTTGTCTGTATCAAAATAAAATAAAATTGTGTATTCTTTTTTATTGGATGTAAAGGTTTTTGTTTATCACTAAATACGCTCCCAAAGTCAAATGACAAATTGATCTTGAAAGTCAGTTAGGATATTTAACTTAATTAAGCGATAGTTTGTGCAACGGAATAATATATTTCACTTTTTATAATTGCTAACTTCCATTGTCAAACCGAGAGTTTTAAATCAACCTGTTCATTTATTTATTTGTTACATGTATGATAGTTCTTACATGTAACAATAACTCAAACAGATTCACCTCTTGAGCCTCTTCTTTTGTATGTGTCCCAGTGATTTTCTCAAAGGACTCACTGAGATCTAACATTACATTTAATGCAAACTGTTTGCAAAATACAAAAGCCCAGCTATTAATAAAGCTGCTGTGACTGTTATGACTATCACAAAACTGTGTCCTGTGCAGTCCTTTGTAAATATTGATTCCAGTCTTTGTGGTGGTATTTGTATAGTGTTGTATGTGGAATTTTAAATGGCATTGGTATGGTATACAATATCTACTGCTGTGCTAATGTGGTGTGATTACAATTTAAAGTATTTTTAGGTTGTGTATTTCCATTTTTTTTGCACCTTAACACTCTTCTATTGTACTTTTTACTCCGCTACATTCATCTCACATATAAGTAACAAGTTACTTTTAAAATAAAAGATTTATAATCAACAATAATGAGTGCTATATATTGAACCACCCAAAAATAAACACATTAGTAACATTTAGCTGCTAACCCAATAATGCATCAATAGGATTAATGATCCAATAATGTAATATATTATAAGAGTGAAAGGGTGCAGTGTGCATAACAAGTCATTTTACTTCTGTTAAGTTAAATACACTTTTGCTGATAATACTTTTGCTTTAGCATGCAGGAAAGGAAGAGCTGGGGATCGAACCACCAACTCACATTTAAGCAAATAGTCTTTCACCACCCGGGGGATTTTGGGTAATTTGTTCTCCACCTGTCCGTCGCTTAACTTTTTATTTGGAATAAAACAAGAAGACCAGAAGCTGCGATTTTTGTGTGCTCGACAGGGCTCCAGTTAATGAAGAAAACCAAGCAAATAACCAGGTAATAAGTTCAATGGTGCTGACTTTAATAAGGCTCCTCTTACTTTAAAGTGATTTATGGGACATTTAGAGGAAAAAAACAGCGTTCAGGTAATTAAGTTTTACATGGTGTTCAATCTACACGACCCTGTTATTTCTTTAAATGTAACCCAATGTTGTAGTTAACATCATATTATCTAATGTATCTAATGTATCTAATGTTACTTTGAGACACATTCATAAAATAATAATAAATACATAAAACACTTTCTGTTCTTTGCCGCTAGAGGTCAGTATGACACAGAATCAGGACAGCAAGACCTAACCCTCCTTATGTCACACTAGTGCAATTTACCGTCAAATTCAACAATCATTTTACATCATAAAACCATGATTGTGAATAAAGATGGTTAACATGACGAGGGATTACCATCGCCCGGCTAGCTCAGTCGGTAGAGCATGAGACTCTTAATCTCAGGGTCGTGGGTTCGAGCCCCACGTTGGGCGCTAACATTTTTCCCTGTTGATATTCCCTCTATTGCTTTGCTCAATAATACTTCTCCTAAAACCATAGTTTATGTTTTATTTGAACCCATTATATTTAAGATGCTTTCCAATATCTTGAAGCCTCGTCTTACATCTCTGGAGACAGTGAACGCCTGTCAGTGTTTCATCTAGTTACCACAAACAACTGCAGATTATGTGAAGTTGAAGATGATCTAACACTGTAATAGCTGGTATAAAGTGTTATAATGTCTATTAACCTCTATGGCAATTTAAGAGGCAACAGTTTGTGTTGGTTTTTGCAATGGATTGCATTAAAATAACATTTTCTTTCTAATATTTGGACGCCCCATTTAAGGCTGGGCGATATGGAGAGAATCGAAAATCACAATATTTTTACTAAATACCTTGGTAACAGTAATACGGCTATATTTCAGGGTAGACTATTGGTGCTTTCATAAAATATTTACACAATAAGATTTTTGATAATACTAATCTGTAAAGACAAAGTGTGTAAAGGCAAATAATAGTAAAACTAGAACAGTCTTCTATGTCCATAAAAGTACATCACTTTTACTGAAATGCAGTCTTTAAAACTAGGAAAAGACACTAGTATATAATATAATATATATATATATAATATTGATATATTCCCAAGCCCGAACCCCATCTACATTTAAAGAAAAGTAAACACTTTTCAATACAACAGTATCATTTACAGCCATACAAATGACCAAAGAGTAGAGTCAACAACTAATTCAGTCCAAATAGGAGCATTATAAGAAAAACACCGAAGATTGTTTTAATGGAAGGGTTATTATACAGGATTTTACAATATATAATATACATTATGTTTTCGATTTCAGACGTTTAAGAGGAAATCCCTCCTAAAACTTTATAAAAACCTCTTCCTGTGTTCAAATTCAAATGTATGTATTCCTTCTCATGGAGGAGGATAAGACGGGGAGATTCACATTTATTCTAATTGTTTTTATTGTATATACTACATTTTTCTAAACATGGGCTTCATTTATATGTGTCTACGGTTAACACTCACTGGTCCATTATATATTAAGGTTACTAACAACAGTAATGTGTGACATAAAAAAGCAAAGCTTCCTTTAAACTCAAGGTCTTTTCCCTTTCCTTTTCTCTTTTTTTGCAAAACCAAACTGCCGAAATAGGTGAGGAGCTTCAGCCTTTCTGTAGAAGCGGCCAAGAGGGAGGGAGGAGTTTAAACAAAGGCCCTCTCCACATAAAAAAAAATGGAGGCTTGTGCAGAGAAGCCATGGTGTCCTGCTCCCCACAGTCTACATGCTGCCATTTCTACTTCTAAAGCCTTCAGATAAGAAAACTACAGCCAGGTTCTACACGTGGAAGCTTCAAACAGTGTTGCACAGGGTTGGTATGTCAAAAATACTCATATTAATCGTGTTATTTTGTGGTTTGCAGGCCTAGCTCTCTGCTTATTTTTCTTCCCCTGTCTCTGACACTCACAGAGCTGCCCCTGCCTGCACTGAACAAAGATAATTACTCAGGAAACATTTTGGCCAATCAGACGCGGCCTTGTATCCTGCCTGCGAGGAGAGCGACCAGTCAGGATCCGGCTAGCAACACTGGGGCCTGATCGCCTTGCCTGAAAGAGCGGAGCCTTCCCCGGCTGAGGGCTGAGAGTGTCCTCCATGTTTTATAAGTGTTGACATAACAGTGTGTCAGGCAGCCATGCATCCACAGAGGTAAGCTCTGTCTTTATTTTGTGTTAAATCTCAACTCTCTGATAACAACATGGCTTCCTTCTTGTCGTTGTCGTGACTGTTGGTTTTCTCATGATGAATGTGCACACCTTTAAAAAAAAAATCTGTTTAGTGTGCAGCAGCAGCAGCAGGAGGAGGAGGAGGAGGAGCTGGGGTGGACTGGAGGCCTCGCCAGGCCTCACTGCTCCACAGTGTGGAGGAGGGTGGGGGGTTGGGTAACGACTCTCACCCTTGCTCTCTCTCTGTGTCTCAGGGTCACATGGGTGCCCCCAGACAACCAGGCTGCCATACAGGAGGCAGAGTGGACCATGGCAAATCCTTTTCCTTTTTTTTTTTTTATAATGCAAAGGAGAGTTAGATTTAAAAAAAAAAAAAAAAAATGGCAACCCACACCTCCTTTTTTTTTCCTGTTGTGGCAGTCGTGTGTTGTAGCCTGGCAGAGAAAGAATGGGGGATGGGCAGTGGAGGAGGAGGAGGAGGAGGAGGGCGGGTGCTATGTACCCTTTGTAAGTGGATTGGCTCTGTGCTGTTTTCTTGTGTGTCATGCCAGGGCCGGGGAATAGACGTGGGGGGCAACAGACGTGCTTGTTAGGAGGCGACAAGGAGTGCAGGGCATGACTGAATACTGGTTTTTAAGTCTGAATGTGTGTATGTAAAATAAATTGTTTAGAACACTGTGCAACTTAGTACACATTAGGAGAACGAATGGAGTTTCTACAGTCCACATGTATGAGAGGAAGAGCAAACATGAAAAGAAACCTCCCGTTCTGTCGACGTGTGAACCTATTCCAGTTGAATCTTTAGAAACTAGACCTTGGGACGCAGGTTTCTTCTATTTACAGCCGTAGGCCGTGAGTTTGCAGCCCCGGGGCTTTGCCCTTCTCTGCAGACCTATTGTGAAACTGCTTCCTCCACTCTCCAGTCGTCAGACAGACAGTGGCCATTTTGTGTTCAGAGAGCTCCTCTTACAGATCAGACTGCAGGGACAGAGGAACAACATGAGACCTAACAGGTTTTTACATGATGTGCGTGCATGTGTGCGTGTGTGTGTGTGTGTGTGTGTATGTGTTGTTTGTGTATATTGCAATATTTTCTCTTATGGTACTGTGGTTGTTCAGTTATACACACAAAATAGACATTGTCAGATACAGATTTAAAAAAGAAGCAGTTTTTCTTTCAAGATATTTTATAAATATGTACACACAGACGAGGTATATTTGGAAACTCTTTACTGTTTGTTGCCTTTGTGTATATTTTTAGAGCACTGTACATAGTG
Source organism: Anoplopoma fimbria (assembly GCF_027596085.1). Classification (NCBI taxonomy): domain Eukaryota; kingdom Metazoa; phylum Chordata; class Actinopteri; order Perciformes; family Anoplopomatidae; genus Anoplopoma; species Anoplopoma fimbria. The sequence goes on from NC_072460.1 coordinate 21,761,833, forward strand.
TTACATAATGTATCACCATAGCAGTCTCAACTGCGTGGGGGAAACAAAGAGTGTTTTATTTCTCTTGTGGCCTGACACAAGGCGTGTTTCATCTACACGACACAGCCAGAAAATACTAACGTTACAATCGGTGTTTCTTTAGACTAACTCCCTCACTCTGTCAAACCAAAGCCAGACGTTGGCCGCTACTGTAATGAGTCAACTCCACAGTGCTTGATTGAGGCAGTAATATAAACGCTACACTTATAGTAAGATACGTGTGCAATGTCGTGGCGTCGGGACAAGTAGCGTGTGCCTCGTCAATACGGCAGAGTCACTGAGTTATGCATCACACCCACACATATATAATCTCCCAAAGGGCCTTTTTTTTTTTTTTTTTTTTTCATTCAATCCCCTCTGGTTTGGACTGTCATAATCAAGAAGGGCAAGCAAAAGTAAAGGAATATAAAGCCTCGAATGCAGGGGGAAATCTCTGCAATGCAGCAAAAAAAAAAAAAAATGCTTTTTAAGAGGAAGAGGGGAGCCTGCACACTGTGATCCGTGTAGCATAGCACGGCTGACCAATAACGTTCCACCCTGTGGGCCCTGCAGCCAATTGCAGCTACAGCCGAGGTTAAAGATTGACAATCAGAGGGAGAGCAGCAGGGAGAGCAAGGGCCTTCTGGAAAATTCCACAGCCATCTTTGATTCTCCCTTTACAGCCTTATATAAAATCCAGGTCAAAGCTTTTCTTTAATACTGGATATTCTGTGCATACTTGTAGTATAGTTTGGTGTTGCTTTTACCTTGTAAAACAGGCATTGTATCTAGTTAAAGTCATGATTTTTATTAAATGTAAACTAGGATCTTATACCTTCTGCTTTTAATTGTGATGTTTTTGTTGATTTCAGGAAAAAAAACGGAAGTTAATAGCATCCATTTCTTCATTTGTCTGCATGCGATCGTCGGTCTTGTTGAAGCTGAATGTCTCTTGTCATTTTACAAAACCTAATAATCTCTCTGGGGTTTTTGTGTTGCACAGTGAGTCGGATGTTTTGTCGTCCATGGTATTAACCCCAAGTGTTTCCAGTTCCTAGAGCAGGGAGTACAATAACGATGTTTGCATTGAATGGCTTTCCCTCCACTGCCATATAGAGGCCATTTGTCTGTTTGATGTGAATGAACTGCACATTCTTTAAAAGTATAGAGAATAGCCTTGCCGGGATCTCACTGTGGCTTCACAGTGACGGTCTCTCTTTCTTCAAAAAGAAATCTAATTATTCTATGACAGCAGTATTCAAGGGAAGGAGGCAAGCCAAGATCGAAGACATAAAAAAAAAAAAAAAAAAAAAAAGAGATGAGTGTTTCTCACTTTGCTGGATTTTCTCTTGTGTGTCCCTCACTGTGTTCCTCCTCTATCTCTGTGAAGGTTTGTCTTGACATAGCCGTGTGTTTTTTTTTGTTTGTTTGGTTTTTTTTTTTTAAATGTTGGACTGTAATCTCCACAGATCTCTCTGGTCCTCCTGCATGGATGTGCCAGTGCTTGAGTCTGAGCCTCGGAGTGGGGGATGGGGGAGAGGGGGAGGGGAGCAAGCTGTGGCCTCCATTTTCTGTGACGAGAGAACCCTGCTCGTCTCTCACAGGAGTGGAATCTAAAGGCATTGAGTCAGTGTTGTTTCCTTTTTGCCCATCAGGTACTACTTGCAGAGGGGGAATACTGTCAGTGTTTTCTTGTGACCCGCGTCTCTCTGGAATATTTCCCAGAATCTGCTGAGGATTTATTTGCCTAACTCTCCCTGTGTGATGGATCATAGCTCCTGATCTGAGATTGTCCTCTGGATCAGCATACTTTTTTTTTTTTTTTTTTTTCTCTCTCTCTCTCACTATTAGTCATCCTGGTAGTCGCAGCAATGTCTTGCCATTAAGTGCGTGTTTATTATTCAAGGTTGTGGCACTTTGTTCTGGTGCTGGTGTGTGTGTTCTCTCTTTTTCAGGGCTGTGGTACACGTAGCAGAGCAGCTTGGCTATCGTAGTCTTATTTCATGTGGGCCTCGTTTGTTCACTCAGTCCGGAACAGGAAGGCCCCGGGAGGGGTTGGTGTGTACGTGTGTGCTTGTGTGTGTGTGTGTGTGTGTGTGTGTGTGTGTGTGTGTGACTGTTGGTAGCCTGAAACAAGATACTCACATGCCATATCTTTTAAAGAAACTCTGCAGCCATGTTTGACATTTTTCAGGCAGTACAGGTTATGATGCATTTGTTCTTTTGAGTTTCAGTTTGATAAGCTTTCTGTCTGAGAGAGCAAGGAATGTTTTTAGAATAGCCTTGAAGTGTTGGCTTGGTCACAGTATCTTGTATCGGTATTCTTTTTTTTTTTTTTTTTTTTTTTTTTTTTTTTGTACACATCTAATCTCTTTTGAGTTGGGTTCACCTCCCTATGCTCATCAGAGAACTGACATTTGATCAACTTTGTGTGGAATGTCTCTTTAAGGGGTGGAGGAGGGAATGTGAAGAGCATTCCTTTACTTTCAGAGAAGGAAAAAAAAAAAAAAAAAAAAAAAAAAGGCTTATCCCACAAATGTGGTTGACCTTTGAGTCGTAGCCTGTAAACCCATCATCCTAGCTGGAAACCAGAGCTGCAGCCAAAGCTATGGACTGGTCAAGTGTGTGACCTGTCAGGGGTCCTTGGGAGGGTTTTCTTCCCCGGGGCTCGTGAATAAAGGCTACATCCTTGGAACAGGGCCTTCTGTTGATCTGACAAAGGAGGAGCCAAATACTCAAAGACTTTCATTTATCGCCAGATCCCCTTTATTCTTTTAATTTTCTTTTCCTCAGAGGAAACGAGATGAGAGCAGGACTGGTGACTTGGGGAAACCAGTCTTTGCCTTGCTGGATGTGCATGTTGGAGATATTGTATTATTCTCTTCTGGATTGATTCCCTATATGTGGACTTGTTTTTATTGGCTTTGTGAACGCAGCAGTGGGGAAAAAGGCGACATTCTTATGTAACTCAAGTACTATGCATGTGAATATTTCCTAAATGGTAAACATGTGGTGCCATATAAACAGAATTGCTGATGGATAGTGATATAAACATGACATGGCCACAAAAGCTGCTTTGAATATACATGCGGTGAAGATGCATGACAGAATTATTTACATTTAAGCTTGTTAGATGGGTCTCTTGCTATCGGTCTCCATGGATGGGCTCCAAATCCTTCGTGTCATCCTGTTGTTACTGAAGGGGCTGGAGAGGTAGCAGAAACGCATTCTGTTGTTCGTCTTGAGACGATGTTCCTCCAGCAGTATGGACCCCCCTCCCTCCGACTCCCTCCTTTTTACTACGGGTCTATTCACCATTTGTTATAAACAAAGCACAGCAAAGATCAGGACCTTATCTCACTACAATCTATAGCTGCAATCTTCTCCTGAAGGACGGAGCAGCGGGGTAATAAAATGGCCCTATGCGTTGTTGTGAATATCAACTTGTGCTTAGCGGAGAGGAGCGTTGCCATGGCGATTGTTGCCATACTCCCTCTTGGAACATAAAGAACATACTCACGCTTGCTTGTCACTGATATTATGGAAAATATTTGAACTTTCGTAGCAAGATGTCAGGGATGTGCAGAAATCAAATGAAAACAATAACAATGGAAACGCTGCAGAGTCCCTATTGACAGATCCTCTGGGACCCCGGGTGCCTTAGGTGGTGTTCCACTTGTTTACTGTTATGCTGATGTGGTTTCAGAACACCCTTTCTGATTTTGTGTTTGCCTCTCTTTCTGGGTGGCTCTTGTTTCGGCGCTCTGCAGTCTGGCTGAGGAGGAGATAAAGACAGAGTCCGATGTGGTAGAGGGGATGGATGCATCTGCACGATCCAAAGGTAAGTCTATAAAGGCCGAGCTCCTCGCATTAAGAGTTCCACTTCTCAGCGGTCTTAAGAGGATGTGAAGGTTATTTACTGACTGTTAGGAGAGCAGTTTGATGCGTTTTGTTGATCTCATAGGACTGCAAAGATACTCCATTATGCCTGGCTGCCTGCCTGTTCACAATTTTGTCAAGTATCAACACAGTCTTGTTAGTTCAGAGGGAGCCCTTCAGCTATTTGTCACTATAAAGTGGTAGGCTAATATGTATAAGTGGCATCTTCAATAATTGCGTTTAAATCAGTGTGATTGCTGTACTTGATGACAAAATTGTAAGAGCTGAGCACTGCATCCGACTATCACATTTCTCAGCTGGAAATGACTTGAATTTGCACTTCCCTGGTTTCTCTCTAAGCTCTAATGTTCGATGATGTATTAAGGTTTGTGTTTGTTCCCTTCCTCTTGATTTCTTCTAGCAATAGCTAAATTACTACCATGGCACCTGTGTTTTTAATCCTCCAAAGCACGTGCATTGTGTTGAGTGCAGTGAACAATACAAGCCCCGTCTCCCATCGTGTGATGACCCGATTGTCTTTTCTGCCTCCAGTCCCTGATCCACCGGGGTCAGCGGAACGGACCGTGGCGTCGCAGAAGAGAAGGGTGTCCAGTCCCACCCATTCCTCAAATGGACACTCTCCCTCGGACACCTCCCCCAGCCCTCTCAAGAAAAAGAAGAAGCCCGGGGCCATAAACCATCATAACAAAGACCAGGTAAGTGCTCGGGTGTACTCGCTTCAAGATCTGACGTGCTCTCAAAGGCTGTGGTGTACAGTGTTCACGCTTTGAGGTCTGTCTACATCCGATAGTTGAGTAAGCCGAAGAGGATGCACCAAGAAAAATCCAAAACAAAGACAACTTGAATTGACAATAGGGTCATCTAAAATCGGATTAAATGTTCCACCATTCTGTCCATTTTTACATCATTTTCTCATGCTCAATGACGTTTTCCAAGACACTTATGAGCACATTTCCATTAAACACCAGATTTAAAGTGGTGCTTTTGTTTTATACTCTTCTGGACAAACTCAGTTTTACAGATCTGTCAATTAATTCAACTAATCGATTACTCTACAAAATTGAACGAGTGTTAGTTGACTAAGACTTTCTTTGGTCTAAGACGGCTTTAGTTAAGGTTGTGCTCAAAAGGAAGAAGCTCCTACGACTTGTTGTCCGTCCTCGTGGGAAATCAAATTTGTTTACAGCTGATCTAAACAGGCGTACTTAACAAATGTAAACTGCTCATAGAGACGAGGGTCACATGGATGTTTTATACTCATCCTCAGACGGTATCTCCTAGAAGATATTGTTTTACCCCAAAGGAGTGTCACAACAAAAGTTGTGTGAATAATTAGAAAGCAGTGCTTGGAAAAACAACTTCAAACCATGGCTCCTTTTCTCATCTCCACATAACTGGTTGACGTGGGTGTGAATGTCAAATTCAGAAAGTAGCAGTAATAGTTGACACAGCCTTGTGATAAACAGTTCTGATGTTGGTATGGCACCTTTTTCTCAAACGTGGACTACCTAAAAGGTGGAAAGACAGAAATGATTATGTTTAGCAAACAAAGACTGGAGGACTGCAAACACTGCAGAGGTCAAAGTTCAATGCAGGACTTTATTGATAAAAAAAAACAACACACCACTTTGCCTGCGAGAGCACACCAATTTAGATTTTGAGTATCCAGTCAGATCTCGTATACTGTCAGCTAAAAGATGGACAAACGTGTATGGATGTTACCTGCTGTGATGGGTTTTAGCAGTGCCATGAATGCATTCTCAGCTCACACTTACTTTATTATTTTAGTCATTTTGCCTATTTTTATTAATCATCTCTGGTCATTTATGTCCTGTTGTGTGGCAAAATTGAATTGTTATGCACTTTGATGGTAGACTCTGATGCATATGTTTTCAGTATTTGCTTGCCAAATTAACGTGGTGCTGAGTGATTCCCTTTTACCCATTAGTCCTCTGTTAAACTTGCATGATTTGAGCATTTTTGTGTGGTATTTTGACCGGTGTTGTACATGCTTTTAATAGGCAAAAAGGCTGCAATTGAATTTTACCACTACTCGTGTAGAATTAATGCCTAACACTGATTTGGTGAAAGCTTAAGACTCAAGCTTACGATATTTTTGGACTGTGAAAACAGATGCATCAGCTTCTACTCATCCATCCAGTGTATCATCAGCAGAATACCAGATTGGTTCTTAACAGGGAACTATATAATGCTTTGTTTTTACTCTGAAATGTGAGCTAATTGTAACATAAAACAAGTTATCCTCTAGTTCCCACCCTGAAACCTGTTAAGTTAGTTGGAACAGGCGATTGACCAGATCGTTTACTTATTTTCTTTAAAACATGTTAGGTTCATGACCTAGTCACTTCCCTCTATGCTGCTTACCCTGCTTACCCAACCTTATTGCTGTTTTGTTTCTGTTGCACTGCACCTTTTTTGTGTTCCTGCGTGTTTTTTGAAACCTTCCCCCCTGTTTTTTCTTGCCTGCATTTCAGTCAGAGCTAAGACATGGTCCCTTTTACTATATGAAGCAGCCAGCACTCACCACAGACCCTGTTGATGTTGTACCGCAGGACGGAAGGAATGACTTCTACTGCTGGCTGTGCCACCGCGAGGGCCAGGTGCTCTGCTGTGAGCTCTGCCCCAGGGTGTACCACGCCAAGTGCCTCAAACTACCAGCTGAGCCCGAGGGCGACTGGTTCTGTCCAGAGTGTGAGGTATCTCGCAGAAGACGTGTATGTGTGTGGCTATACGCAAACGATTGTGGCAAGGCACAATCTAGCTTGCTTAGTTGACCAAAGGGGTGTCAGACTATGTGTCATGTGCAGCTTGAGCCAGAGAGAAGGAACAAATGGGTGAAATCTCCGGCTTTTTGTCTACGGTTGTTTCAAAAACCTACCGACCTCTTAGCCTTCCATGACACATGGCGTGACACCCCAGCAAGCTAACTGCTCACACTGCAAGTTTGAGAGATGTTAGAGAATTGAAATTTTGATATGCTACTATGCATTTCTTTTCATTGGCCGAATTTTAAATAAATAAGCCAATTTAAAAGAAAGCAGGTAATATCAACTAAACAAAAGTTTAGATGTTCGTTTATATATTAGTTTCAATGGGCCTCATTCACCAATATTTTATTTTTCTTAAATTTGTGCTTGAGAAGGTTCCTTAGAAAAGTCTACAGCAGATTCAGGACATTTTCTTAAACCGCAGAATTGTTCGTACCTGTTTCCTTTATAATGATGAATCCCATTGTCCTCTTCGATTCAAGGTGTGTGTGCCTCGTCCTAATCAGCATACGCATACGCCCTGCTAATCTACATGAATTGGCGTTTTGCATACACAGAAATGAAAACGCCCAAACAAAATCAAAAAGGCTGGAGCACAGGACTCAAAAGATTAAAAAAACACTTGAATAGTTCTGGGGTGGAGGTGCTTCTGCAGGAAGTTATTGCCAAACAGGCTTTCATATTAAGTAGTGGCTTTAGTGGATATAATAAACCAATGCAAAAAGTTGTTTATTTGTTTTACAAGTTCATAAGGCTTTGTAAAAAAAACAGGAGAAACCTCCTTAAGTGATCACATTTGTCTGGAACAAATGAATTACCATAAGTAGATGATTGTAAAACTTTTTTTTCTTTTTCTTTATTACTATAAGCAAATTATTTAGAAAGCATTTGTATATTGATTCTTTCTCAAGCTGTTGATGCATATTGGCGACTGAAAATTGTAGAATTGAAGAAAATAACTATTTATGCAGAAACCTGTCAGCACTCAAACGTGCGTAAATGTGCTTGTAGAGTCTCTTATTGCCTAAGGAATAATCCCAAATAAACAAACACTGATGAATGTCAGAATCTTCATGAAAACTGCGTAAGACAGTTCTCCTTAAGAGTGGTTGGTGAATGAGGTCCAATGTCCTTTTGATGTAATTTAATTTCCTTATGGGTTCATTAATGTCATTAATTAGTAACCTTTTATTTTTGCAGAAAATAACAGTTGCTGAATGCATCGAAACCCAGAGCAAGGCAATGACAATGCTGACAATAGACCAACTCTCCTACTTGCTCAAATTTGCACTCCAAAAGATTAAACAGCCTGGGGTAAGTCCTTTAAAGATCCATTGAATGCTGGTTTAATAGGTGCCTTATTTTCCATGTCTGTGTTTATAAAGCCCCTTTTTAAGCAAATTAGTGATATTGAGCTTTATAAATAAGATTGATATGACTTTACTTTTATATCCAAACACAAAAGTCCAGGAACTCTATCCAGGACATGAGACTTGTTTGGCTAATGTATCTATTTGTTTTTTTTCCATATTTGCCTAAACCGAGCAGACTGAGCCTTTTCAGAAACCCGTGTCTCTGGAACAGCATCCGGATTATGCAGAGTACATTTTCCACCCCATGGACCTGTCTACTTTAGAGAAGGTAATAATGTTTATTTTTATTTGATTTGACCATAAAAATGGTAAAATAAATGTACAAAAAAGTATTTAAAAATGTAGGAAAAACATGGTTGATTTAGCAGGAAGGGACAGCACACACACACACACACACACACACACACACACACACACACACACACACACACACACACACACACACACACACACACACACACACACACACACACACTGTGTGTGTACACACACACAAAGTGCATAACACACAGTGTGTGTGTGTACACACACACAGTGCATAACACACAGTGTGTGTGTGTACTGTTCTCCAAAGATACCTCAGAGCCCAAAATTGTAGAGTACACCACAGTTCACATGAAAAAGTAGAGATACAATACATAAAACAAACTTTGGATCAAGATTTGTGGCCCTTATTTTACAATATTTAAATATTTTCAGTGACGTATCTTGTCCTTGATTTTATTATTTTCACTTTTCTAATAGAATATAAAAAAGAAAATGTATGGCTGCACTGAAGCCTTTCTTGCTGACATGAAATGGATCTTACACAACTGCATCATCTACAATGGAGGTAGGCTATTTTGACATATCAGTAATCCCTCTACTATGCTAATTTAAAATAATAATAATTGTGCCTTTATTGTGACTTTATTCCAGGTAATCACAAATTAACAGCAACTGCAAAAGTCATCGTCAAGATTTGTGAACATGAGGTAAAAAGCTTCACCTAATAATGAAAAATATTCTGTATAAGTGTCTCTTTTATAGATGAATTACATCTTTGTTATTTAATATGTATTTCTAGATGAATGAGATTGAGGTGTGTCCAGAGTGCTACCTGTCTTCATGCCAAAAAAGGGACAACTGGTTTTGTGAGCCATGTGTAGGTCCTTACACCATCTTACATACTGTAATTATACAATTTGGTTTTGATTTTAGATCCGTTAGTTATTTGATTATTTTTTGCTTTGTCCCTTTCATAGAGTCCACCCCACCCTCTGGTCTGGGCTAAGCTAAAGGGCTTTCCCTTCTGGCCAGCAAAAGCACTTCGGGAAAAGGACGGGCAGGTAGACGCGCGCTTCTTTGGGCAACATGACAGGTGAGAGAAACTTTGTAGGAGATCTATAGCTCTGTGTGTTTGTGTTGTTGGACCAAAAGTCAAAAAATAATTATCCTGGTCATTCTAACTTGGTTAATATTTTGTTGTGCTTATAATTAGGGCCTGGGTCCCTATCAATAACTGCTACCTCATGTCCAAAGAGATCCCTTTCTCCGTGAAGAAGACAAAGAGCATTTTCAACAGTGCTATGCAAGAGATGGAGGTTTATGTGGAAAATATTCGCAAGAAATTTGGGGTATTCAACTATGCACCCTTCCGCACTCCCTTCACACCCAACAACCAGCTACAGATGCTACTGGACCCCTCCAACCCCAGTGCCGGGACCGTGAAAACGGAGAAACAGGATAAACTTCGCTTCAACTTCGATATAACCGCGTCTCCTAAGATGGTCCTCGGCAAGAGTTCAACGCCCAGTGGCATGAGTCGGAGGGTCTCCATGACGGACATGCCGCGGTCCCCCATGAGCACCAACTCCTCAGTTCACACAGGGTCCGATGGGGAGCAGGATCTGGAAAAGCCCGGCAGGAATGCTGCTTTCCACTACAGCACTGGAGAGGAATCAATGGACTATACTGGTAAAAAAAACAACTGATATTTATTTTATAGCAATAGTCATTTATTCAATGATGATGTGAAAGGGGTCGCTGGTAGAGTTGAACCTACGGAGAATTTACGCAGGCTTTTACAACCCTTTATAGCAAGTGTTGGCTCTTTGCTTAGCTGGAAGGCTTGTTCAGATGTTGGTGGAGACAAAACCAGAGCTTAAAGAAAAGTACATTTGGACATAATTCTAATGAGGTGGACGTAAAACTCCAAATGAATGATATTGTTGGTGTGTAAATACTGTTTGCTAACAAGTTCCACATATTAACTTCAACTTAAAAGGTGAAGATATGTAAATGTTGTGTTCACAACTTTTCTTTGCTGCCCTAAAATGGCCAATCAAATAATTTATTGCAGGGTTTAAATTAGCCATGAGAGGGGTGATGCACTTTTTAAAAATGAATTTACATTTGTAATTACAGCATCTCCAGTCTCGGGGAAGATGGGTCCTGCAGGCAACGCGGCAGGCAGCCCGAAGCCCTTTAACCCTGGACTGGTCCCCAAGCAGGAGAGGACCGCAGGCACAGGCGGCATCCTCAATCTCAACCTGGGTCAGTTCCAACAGCACAAATATAGTGTAATGATGAAGGTTAACAATCAACACATCATTGCCGTGTTAGATTTTACCTGAATTTGTACTGATATTGAACATTATCCTGTTTCTTTCAGATCGGGTGAAGGCTGAGATGGATCTGAAGGAGCTGAGTGAGACGGTGCAGCAGCAACAGCAGCAACAGCAGCAACAACAAGGAGCGTCGGCTTCCCTTCCGACCCCAAAGAGACCCATCAGGAGCCTCGACAAGACAATTGAGAGCTGCAAGGCACAGCTCGGTACTTATCTAATCTAATTACCTTTTTGCTATTTTCTCGTAAATCTTTTTTTTTGTTTGTTTTATACAGTGAATTTTGAGTGACTAATTGTATATTCTTGTTCAACAATGTTTTATGTTGTGATAAATTAGGATGAATTTTACCTAAAAAGCTGACACACGTGATATCAGACACAGTGTGGCTGAGTTAGGGATAACATGGGGTTTTAACTCTTTCTAAACATGTAATCAATAATGTATGTTTCTCCATTCAGGGATAGATGAGATCTCTGAAGATGTGTACAAAGGTGTGGATCACAGCGACTCTGACGACTCGGAGAAATCCGACTCAAGTGACAGCGAGTATCTCAGCGACGAGGAACACAAGCCAAAGAGCTCGGTCCAGGACGACCATGACAAAGCAGACAGAAAAAGGCCCAAAGCAAACACAGATGGAGAGAATAAGGAGGGAGTTACAGAGAAAGCGGATAAAGCCACCCCTGAACCTCCGCTCAAAGACAAGCAGGGTGCCACTGTCCCCGATAGGGGCCTCCAGGACAAACCCAGAACACCCCAGTCGCAGCCCCTCGCTGACAAACCCAAACCCAAACCCAAAGCCCAAGAGCAGGGCAGAGCAGCTGCTGCCACATCAGCGACTGATCAAGACTCTGATTCTGAAAGAGAGCTGGTGATCGACCTGGGAGATGAACACGGAGGTCGGGAATCAAAGAGGGCGAGAAGAGAGCCGGGAGCTTCTGCGGCTAAGACTCTCAAAGAGCCGAAAGTTGCCAAGTTGGAAGGTGAGGCCTTCAACATACTGTGTCCATTTTCTCCTGTGGTTCTCATTTTGACTTGTGTCTCAGTTTAAAAGGAGAACTGGGAGGAAATAATACCTTTTGAAATGTTGGAACACAAAATAGTGAAGTGAGGGCCAGTGTCGGCTTCAGTGCAAGTCCATCAAAATGAACTCTCCTCCAGTAAACCATGATTCATTCTTTAAACTCTCTAAGCTATCTTATCCTTAGTGTGTTGTCTGAGCCTGTTTTTCACTTTAAAAGTTTCCTTATTCATACATTCCATGAATCAGTGAGTGTGTGAAAAATCACCATATATTATAGACAGTATAAGGAACAAAGGGGAATTCTTCCAGTTTTACACATCAATCTTGTTCTTTGAGTTGAGGACAAATGGCCTCAAGTAGACAACAAAACAATGGCTTCAAGTTCACTTCCACATTAACCTTCTTGGGCTTAACATGCCCAATTTAGAAATCCAGAATGATTCACACTTATGGAGAACTATTATTTATTTTCTGCTCAGGTAAACTGCCTTCATCTGCTGCAGCAGCTGCTCCAGCACGGGAATCCGCCTCTAACCTGAAGGACACTTTGCAACCTGCCATCACAGCAGCCCTCAACCTTGTTTCCACTGCAGCTTCTGGTACGCCCAGTGCCACCACAGCTACCGGTGGATCCACCAGTGCTGCCTCTCCTGCCTCCACCTCGGTCTCCGCAACGTCCCCAGTACCTGCAGCTTTGAAGAAACAGCGCCCTCTACTGCCCAAAGAGACGGCTCAGGCCGTGCAGCGAGCAGTGGTGTGGAATCCGACCAAATTCCAGACGTCCTCTCAGAAGTGGCACATGCAGAAGGTGCAGAGGCAGCAGCAGCATGGAGATCAGTCACCAGTGCAGGTGCCGGCCCAGAGTCAGAGTCCGAGTCCGGGGCAGACACGCAGCCCACAGCAGCTGCAGTCCCAACAGCAGAACTCCTCAAGTACCCGCTACCAGACCAGACAAGCTGCCAAGGGTATATACGCCAGCAAAATCAATCTTCTGAACAATTAACTTAAATTAAAAAGATAAAAAGTGTATTTAAAGATTCCTAATTATTCATCTTTTATCCCCTGCAGTGCAAAAGGACGTGCCTCAGAGTTCTTCCTCATCAACAGCAGCCCAGGTCACATCTGGCAGCTCCTCGTCAGGAGACTTACAGATCCCTACAGGCTCAGCAGAGGTGGCTGCGGATATAGCCAAGTACACAAACAAAGTAAATTAGCCGATTTTATTTCCTTTTAAATTGAATAACTGCTCTCGTCACTTCACTTCAGGATTAAAAGTGGTTAAAACTGTTGACTAATATCGCATGTTTTTGCTTAAAAATCTGCAGATTATGGACACAATAAAAGGGACAATGACTGAAATCTACAACGATCTTTCCAAAAGCACATCAGGAAACACAATTGCGGAGGTAAATTCTGGCATATAGACCGATGCTTATTTAACATGTCATAATAATACTTGGCATGATTTAATCCCTTTGTATTTTTGCCACAGATTCGACGGTTAAGGATAGAGATTGAGAAGCTCCAGTGGCTGCATCAACAAGAGTTGTCAGAGATGAAGCACAATCTTGGTAAGTTTTCTGTCACCACACCTCTGAGAGTGGATGTACTACTGAACATATAATATAAATCATGCATGTTATATGAATCCTTCACATGGCATGAATTTCAAGTTGGTTTTTATTGTGTCTCTCTTAATTGCAGAACTGACGATGGCAGAGATGAGGCAGAGTCTGGAGCAGGAAAGAGAACGCTTGGTGGCTGAGGTGAAAAAGCAGACGGAGGTGGAAAAGCAGCAGCTAGTGGATGAGACTAAAAAGAAACAGTGGTGCGCCAACTGCAGGAAGGAGGCCATCTTCTATTGCTGCTGGAACACCAGTTACTGTGATTACCCCTGCCAACAAGCCCACTGGCCAGAACACATGAAGTCCTGCACACAGTCAGGTAACAAAAACACACTCACGGCACATTAGTGTGTTCAATATAAACAATAAATCCGGAACACCATCTGTTGTGGATTTAGGATGAGTGCTGTGATGCACAAAGTTGTCACAAAATGTTTATTAAAGATTTAAAAAAAAGAATTGGCAAGTACGAATACCAAAATCTCTTGTTTTATTACATTAAATGAACATTATATGAAAATCTAATGAAACAGTTTTACAAAGATACTTAGAAAAATCAAATGTATACACTCAAGTATTTCATTATTCATTATTTATTATTTTAAATTGATTTAGAGACGGGATAGAAGGTGTTCTTCTTTTCTTTTGTTTTCTTAATGTCAACTCAGTGTTTCCTGTTGCAGATGAAGCACCCAGTATTTGCTCCTCAAGCACTGTGATCCAAAACTAAAATGTTATTTGACATGAAATACAGATGGCAATAAAGTAACTTTGTACTACACTGTACTGAAAAGGAATAAACATTTTGTTGTCTTTGCCATCAGGATGGATAATTCTCCTGATGTTAACCGAATTTTTGTCAAAAATTAAACGTTTTTGTACTTTAATGCCTGGCTTTTTTCTTGTGTATTATAAAACAAACAAATCATTTTAATGTATTCTTTACTTTGTGAAATAATGGATTAAAGCTGTCTTTGGCTTATAATAGCTTGTACTGTTACTATATCATAATAGAAGTAGAAGAGACTGACAATCTGTGAAAAAATCAGGTTCTTTGCAAGTTTCCACTGCACCTAAAGAAAAACAACCAATAAGAGCAGAGGAGTCTCTAACGCAGCTGTCAATCACTGCTCGTGAAGCTAATGATTTCTGGTCAAATTGTCAACCTAGGCAGCACTGATCAAATATGAATCAAGATTCTGTAACGGTATTGCCCATTTCTTGCCTCAAATATTTTTCAGAAATATATTATAGTAAACTGTTTAGCTGTTTGATGAGAAAGTTTGTTTTAGCCGGTGAGCGGTGCTTTGTTTCGACTCGACTGTTTTTCAAAACGGCGACCAAGATCACAAACGTTCATATACACCTGGTGACAGTTTGAGAAAATATGGTATATGGTTGTTCTTTTTATGTTACCAACTGCATCTTTTTAAGCAGATTTTTTTTTTTCCACAGATCCCGATTTCCTTTCTCTTAAGTATGATATTTTAAGGATGATGTTTTTTGTTATTGTTTTTAAACTGACAAATCTTCTCACTCTACTGCATTTTATAAAACAAATATGGGAAATGTAAATTCTAAGGCAGCTCTTTCTCCATGTTTACTACATTTCTACTACAGCATCTTGCGATTATTATCAATAATATAATCAATATTTAATGCACATGACACCATCCAAAACACAGGATGTCTTTCCTCCTTTAAACTCAGCCCCAATGTCACCTAACCCCCAGCTCCTCTCAACCCGAGCAATCATTCCTTCAAAAGCTCATATAATGTATCCAACCAACTGAAAAAGTATAACTTTGCAATAATAAATACAGATCCCTTACCTCATCATTGTTTGATAGACACAGCCTTGCCTCTAATCCAATTTGGGGGTGGTAAGAGGCAAAATCTACAGATACACAATGTCGTTATGCTCATTTTATATTTCGTTTTCCCTTACAGCCTCAGGTTCGCAGCAGGAGCCAGACGCAGAGTCCAACTCAGACCCTTCAGGCAAACCATCGAGCCACTCTCCTGCCACACAGACCCTTCCCCCTGCAGCAGGACCCTTATCAGACAAAAGCAACTCTCCCACATACATTGACAAGAGCAAGGACAGTGCTGCCGTTACTGTGACCTAACTGCTACACTACAGATACTCTCGTACATTTTTGCCAGGCCGCTGTGGGGCTTGTCGCGTCAAAACATACGCGTCAAACTTGGTGCTCGAAGGCCTCCACCTCTGTGACAAATCACTTTGATTTCTCCATTCCCATGTGTACATCTGCTTGGTGGACTTTTTTTTTCTTTGTTCATCTCTCATTCGCAGTTTCCACGAGTCTGTGTTCAGGTGGATTCACAATGTGAAAGTAGTCTGTCTTGAGAAATAAAATGTGAGGTTGTATGTTTTCATATTGTAGGTTTGTTATAGCTCTGTTACCACTTTGTTTCAAGTCTGAACAAGATTGTATCGACCCACAGAATATTTACACTTTTCAATGCTGCTCTTAAGTACTTCATCGCTGTTTCATTTAGTGGATTTATCTCAATATTATGAGACAAAAACAGACATCAACTGTTGATAATCATTTGTAATGGTGCCATCAGAGGTATGTTGAGTTATGCAAGTTTAATTTTTGTTTTAAACCATGTCAACTGAGTTATTTTGAGTAATGCAAGTTTAAACATAATGTTTTCATCTACGTCAGCGGGGGCATTTTTTGGCTCATACCAACTTTGTATTGTAGTTCCACATTGTATAGACCTACATTAAAAAAATAAAATATCTGTGATTTATTAAAAAAACAAACAAAAAAAGAACTGAAAATTTAAACTGTACAAAGTTTTTGTAAGAAAATACCTGAACAATATTTATAGTGTTATATGTTTTTATAGTATGTTTAATGAAATCACATTTCTATGTGTCTAAAAAAAAAAAAAAGAAGATATTTGAAAATAAATTACTTCATATGAATGTCAGCTCTGAGCAAAGCCTCTGTTTAACTTGTTATCCAAAGCTGGTGTAAATCCTGAGGGTAGGAATAAATAGAAACTGCATTATTCCCTGTGAGCATGTCTGTTATGAGCTTGTGTTCGTGTTTACATATTGTACATACAATAAATGGACTCGTGAAGAAAAAATAAAAATGCTCTGATCACCTTCTAATCTCATTTAGACCTCTTTCTATTGAAATGAACGGAGATAAACCATTCCCGATGGACAGGGAGCAACGAGACTTTCCGCCCGTGATCAGCAAACTCTCGCGAGATTTCGAAACAGCAAGGCAATGCAGAGGAAATGGAAGGCTGTGCTAGCTAACTAGCTTTCTAGCTGAGCGAATCCAATAAATATTCAAGGTACGAGTCCAGTTTTTCATCACGGTGTTCACGTACAAGCCTGCAACATTTAATACATGTTTGTCAGCGTTGGAGACAAGTAGCTTAGCAGCGTGTAGCATTTATTAGCAGGTAGTGTAGCAGCTAGCTAGCTAGCGGCTAACGTTAGCATGTTTGAGCTGCAGGGAGCAGTGTTGGTCGAGGCCAGAAAGGAGACTCCTCTTCTCTCTTCACGGGGCAGTTCTTTGGGTATTTGCATCGTTGCAGAACAAGGAAGTTTGGTTTTGTGACATAGGTAAAGGCTGTTAACTCGTTTGTGTGTTTTCATTGTGTAAATACTTGGTTGATTGCACACATAGTCGTCACCTCTTTGCTTAAATGCACAATCTGCAGAGAGTCACATCTTTTGGTAGATTTAGATTTAGGAAATGAAAGAAAAAATATGAAATTAGACAAGTAAATGTCAAACAGAGACATTGCAGCACACAGTATATTTCATTAAGTGTTGTTTAAATGCACTCATTTGCTAAGCAACGTGTAGCTACACCCATGTAAACATGTGGATATCTAGCCTTCCACTCCTTTATTCTATTATAGTTATTAAACTATATGCAGTACTAAACAAGTGGAACTATATAATCCCTTGTTTTTGCATGTCAAATATGTTAGGCCCTATGTTGATATTAACTTGATTACATCGCTTTAATTGTTTTTGTTTTTAAAATGGGGCAGATTAAATCTCCAAGTTGACTTATTTGAGTCTGGGTCAAAGTCTACAGATGTGAACACACAGGTTAAATGTCACTGTTTAGAAACATCTGTGAGTATTAAACAAATAGTGAACATTATAATTAGTATTAGGCCGTATTAGTTTTAGTTCAGTGACCGAAATTAACTGGCAATTGAGCGCATTTTTTGGTGTATTAGAGGAATGAGCTTTTGAAATGTAGCAGCCATCTGCTAATTTTTCCTAAAGGTGCCTTTTTTCCGCATTTAGTCCTCGTCCAACATGCTGAATAGTTAAAATTCCTTTAAACTTGTGTACTAACAACTTATGTCTCTATGTGTTGACAGAGTTGTTACCTGTGGATGTCAAAATGGACCCGATGGAAAATAACAGCACCTCTGATGAATATAATGAAGGTAACACAGATTCTTTGGTCGACATGTTGCTGTGATGCACAACCTGTTGTTACAGACGAACATGAAAGAGATTTATTTTTGTGTTTACTATGTTTTTTTTCTGTCTTTCTATAGAGGAACAGCAGAGCCAGTCAGAAGGGGCCGAGTCGAGTGTCAGGCCGACCATGTCTCAGGTTAAGAAGTCCTGGGGCTTCAGGAGGACAACCATCGCTAAAAGGGAGTTCTTGGATGAAGTCGGAGACCTAACCCACAGTCCTCCAATTGTTCGCAGGGGCCGAAGTCGTCGCTCCAACCAGACACCCCCGCCCACTCCAGAAACCTGCACCACCCAGAGAGCTAATAGCGCAACTAAGAGTGTTCTAGATGAGCTTGAGTGGTCTGCCCCATCGTCACCTGTATCAGAGGAGAGCAAGCCGGCCTCCGAAGCTTCTGCAGGAGGGAGCCTTGATCCCTGCTTATGGCAAGATTTTGGGTCTGCCTTCTCCACTGCCTTCTCACTGCTCGGTGGGAACGAGGGCATGTCAATGGAAATGTCAGATGCGCTGGCAGTTCCTGACAGTTTGGAAGCCACTGGTGCCATTGAGGCCCCTCAGCCAGAGGTTATAGAGGACACAGAGATGCCTGATAATATTGAATCTGCTGATGAAATGGAGATCTCGCAACCCGTTACTCCTGAAAACGTGGCAGGAGGGGACAACGATGACGTGGTGTTGATTTCTAGTCAAGAAGAGGACAGTGATGATATGACTCTGATACAGATTAAAGAGCAACTGGCATCCAAAAGCAGGCAGGGAGACACAAGAGCTAGAGGGGGGCGAGGTGGAAGAGGAAAGGCCAGAGGAAGGGGGAGAGGCAGAGGAAGAGGCAGGGGAAGAGGTAGAGGAAGGGGCAGAGGGAGGGGGAGGGCAGCTGCACTTCAATCAAACATAGTAGATGATGAGGACAACGATGACGAGGTGGTTCTTGTTAATCCAGCTGAACAGCAGCTGCAGCAGGAGGAAAAAGAAAATGATCCACACGGCTCTGCTGAAATAGAGATCTCGTCTACTAACTCTGACACCACTCTGAGTCCCACTCAGCAGTCAAGCTCAGACTGCATAGTCATAGACACTGATTTAGACCAGATTACTGATGTCACGCCTGGCCAGTATGATGATGCACCAGAGGAGGTGGAGGAGGAGGAGGAGGAGAAGAAAAACGATAAAAAGTGGTCAGGCATATCAGACAACGAGGGCTCTGACTCCAATGCTCTGTACTGCATCTGTCGACAAAAACAAGATAAAAGGTAAATACTGGTTTCTGGTAACAACATCTCTTGAGCTTCAGAGGTTTACATACCTCAACCATCTGCCTGTTTCACTTCCTGATCGCTACTGTTTTTTCACAGGTTCATGATCTGCTGTGACAGATGCCAGGACTGGTTCCATGGGGACTGTGTTGGTATCACTGCGACACAGGGCCGTAAGATGGAGAGGAAAGGGGAGGAGTACATCTGCCCTCCTTGCACCACAAAGAAGCAAATCCAGCTTCAACCGGAGGTTCACATTCAACCGGAGGTTCACATTCAACCGGAGCCTGAGCTAAGCTATCCTGAATACCTGACGCTTAGTCCTCCTGGTGGAGAACAGGAGGGGCAAGTAGAGCAGCAAAAACTAAAGGTTAGAATTTCATTTTGGTTGCCAATGATCGACAGATATTAATACAAAATGGAATAGCTTTTCAACTTGTTGAGGTAGTTTTTAGGTTGAATATTTCCTGTGTGACAGCAAATAAGAGATCCCAGTATTATATTTCTATCATTAGTCATCAGTTGTTTTTCACTAAAGAAGTTTGCTGTTGGGGTCTAAGACGAGACTCTGGTTTCAGGGGACTGTATTGGTGTTGGAGGAGGAGGAGGAGGAGGAGGAGGAGGAGGATGAGGAGGTGGCTCCTATAACAAAGCCTGAACCAGAGCCTAAGCCAGAGCCTGAGCCTGAAGCTGAGATGGAGACAGACAACTTGCTTCCTCACTGCATTGGACCCAGCTGCTCAAGACAAGCCCTACAGGACTCAGTCTACTGTGGTACTGACTGCATCCTGCAGCATGCTGCCGTCACTATGAAGACTCTGTCTAGTCCAAAGGTGCCCAAGACCAGAGGTCGGCCACCGAAAAAAGCAGCCACTGCCAGACCCACCGCAAAGGTAAGCAATTAGTCGTGGAGACTGAGAAAATGAAAGCAATATTTTAAGTGTATAGGCAAAATAGAATCGTCTTTTCTACATTTAGTTTCTGATTTTAATGGGAAACCACAGTGTTGAAATCTAATTTATACTATAATGTGAAGTTGGTTTTTGACCTGTTTTTAAATATTTTGGTCACAGGGTCAGATGGCGGGTAGGATGTCTAAGAGATTAGCAGAAAAGGCTGAGGAGGAAGGTGAAGAGGAGGTGAAGGAAGAGCAGGATGATGGGCAGGAGGAGGCCACCTCTCCATTAGCCTGCGACCCCAGTCTCACAGAAGTTCAGGCCACTTCCATACCGTCATCTAAGTTAAACACAGCGTGTATGTACCATTCGCTACTCCTACACATTCAAATCACACAGCAGTTTACACACAATGCACAAAATTGCCGTTTTGGGCATTACAGATTTTCCTTCCTCTATGAATCGTGGCACTACGTAACACAATCACACCCAAACGCACACACACTCACACACACAAAAACTTGGATACCTACTCTCTCTGGGATGACTGATAAGTAGCAGGGGTCAGCAGTGGGTAAGTATTTCACTTTTATAGTTCCTTTTGTTTATTCTAAATGCCCAAAATGTGCCGAAACAGTCTTGACCAGTCGGGATTTAAGCGTTCAACAAAACACAAACTCATTTTAACCAGTCTCATAACTGGTTTAACTGGAAATCAGAGCAACAGTGTGTTGGGTAGTGGTGGGTAGGCAGGGTGCTTTACCGCGTCTTTGGTATCAGTGTAATGAAACACTGCTCCGATGTATAATTTGTCTGACTTTGCAAAGATCCTTTGCTGAATCAAAAGGTTTTCAACGAAGAATATGTGCTGCAGAAAATGACAATCACTGAATGATGAACACGAGCTGGAAGAAGCTTTAGTTTTTAAAAAAGGAAGGCCTGACATGTCAACACCTTTGGCCACAGTTACTTTAGAAACACGCCTCTTACGGCAAACTAAGCTGCTGGCCTTTGACCGTATGAAGAATACTTTACAGTCAAAGTTTAGGGTGTGTTTCTCATCATAACCTGCAGTGCACTTTAAGCATACAGTATGTTTTCACATGTTCAGATTAAGCCAATTTCACAATACATGACTTTCAAAGTCATTGGATAGCTGTACAGTCACTCTACTCAACTAATCAATCTTGTATCTGTGAGTGTTTAAGTCATTGTGGTTTTCACACTACATGACTAGCTTGCATCATGGAGTCACACACTACAAATTCTTTCACCAGGAGAAAGTGAGGAATCTCTGACGTGTTTGGTCTCAAAACTACTATTTATCATGAAAACACGTGCGGGAAGTCACCCAGTAAATTGCGTAAGACCAAACCCGTAGTCATGCTCGTTTATGTTGTTTTTACGCTCACATATTCACTAAACTTCCTCTATGTGCAACGACAACCTAGGTGCGCGTTGCAAATGCAACAGATAACGCACACAGCAACACGCGACCTCTCAACTCTTATCTTCACTTGTTGGCTGTAGCTAGATATCTGGGATGCGTCTACGCCGAGCCTCTCGGTTTGCTTCTCTGCGATCAACGAGCCAATGACAATTTGGCTCGCATCTGGGAGCTCCAAAACTCTCGGCAAGTGGAAAAGCAGGACCAAGATTTTTGTTGCACTAGTACTATGCATTAGAGCCAATAGGAACATGTTCAGATGTAGACAACATTGCTCATCATTTGAAATATTGAACCACATCTTCCACATTCTATCTTTTTATTTTATTTTATTCTCTCAAAAATATCTTAACTTTCTAAAATCAGATTCTCAAGAGTTTGACATCATTAAATCCCATTACAGGTATGTAGATTATTACAGGTATGTAGATCTCTGAAGTGATAAGCGACCTTGTGATTTTTTTTTTTTATAAAACTCCCTGTTGATAATTGAAAAACTTATTTTGGATTATTATTTGATTTATGGAGTAGTGGAAGTGTCTACTATGTATCTGGCTAAAGGGCTTTGCCTAGTGCTGACAAGATGGCCAGACATAGAAAAACTTTGCTCACTAACTTTTCACGCCTTGTGCTTTTCTCAAAGTGGTTTGTCTTTTCAAACAAGGAGCCCATTCATGCACCAGCGGTTTGTTCGCACAGACAGAACATTTATTAGTTGTCTTATGACTCTATTGGGCAACATCTCCTTCTCTTTTTTTTCCTTTGCAATTGCATAAAAGTAAAATGAACTAATTGCTGCAATTAATCCATAAAATGCACTTCATAACACTTACACTCAACATATAATTTTTTATCATTTTTACTACCTCGTTCATGATCCAACAACTTTCCATGTATCGAAGGAACACCTTTTTTTTATCATGTTGCAACTTACAGTGCCTTATCCATCAGCACAGACACACGCAATCCCAGACCAGTTGTTGCGTTGCACAAACACACCAGTATAGGATTCTGAATGAATAGTGACGGAGTAGCTGGTAGGGAGGAGGTGTTGACTTCTCTTTGCTGCAGAGGGGAGTGGAGGATTCATCAGTGCAGAGACGCTAGCATGAGGTTCCACCAGGAGTGTACCGATCAGTGAACGGGAGATTTGTTGTCACATTTCCATGAAGATGAATTTAAAGGGTCAGCTGGTCAACTTCTGAAAAATGCTGCATTCCTCCGAGCCTCTGAGAAAAAACTTCATCCTCCTGCAAACGAAGAAGGCTTACAGTTCACCCCACATGCATACAAACTCTATAGATGAAGGATAGTCATCTATTTATAGTTTGGGTATAGTGGTTAAAGAAGCCTACTTGGGTCATAATTAGTTGCATTAAGCTCTGTTGATGGAAAATAAGAGCACAAATACAACCGTGATCCTGATTCTGAACCTCTACCCCGTTTCTGCGTACACCTTCACATATATATATATCCATATTAATATATTCATACAAACGGCGGCAAACAGCATCTACTGTTTGTGTTAGAAACAAAGTATGTGTATGGCAAAGTATGTGTACACAAACAAATAAATCGACTCCAGTATTAATTTACTCTCAAAATGCTTACACAATCCGTTCCAAAATCCGTTTACATAAAGAAAAAATAATTATCTATTATTACAACTAGTACATACTAATAGGTGGAAATATATATCAATATATATATATTATATATATAAAGTTTGTCAATTGTCAGCCAATGGACCAAAATCTGATTATGTCAGCATTATGCAACACACAGATTTCTGCATTCTGTGGATGACAGTGGTATTGTTTCTGAGCACCAGAGTCTGTATAGAAGACCTCAAGTTTTACTGCAGCAGGGATCTGACAGTCTGCTCCAGTAAGTCTTGGTTCTGGTTCTCCCGTGCCTCCCTTCCAACCAGTGGGCCCAGCAATACTGCCTGGGCCTCCAGTAGTGTGATGTCTATATGGCTCCCAGCAGGGGTGGAGCAGCGAGGCGAAGCTTTGCTACTGGCCTGGCTTGCGACTGCAGGCTGTGGCGAAGCTGGATCTGAGTCTGCACATGGCAGGCTGGTTGCTGCTAGAGGTCCCTCTGGAGTCTGAACTGAAGGACTTTCTGGTGGTCCTGCATGATTTCATCCGATTTTGTGCAGAATCCGATCCGGTGTCACCGATGTCAAGCATTAAGAATAACTTTAGAGAAACGGTCAATCTTCTCACTGATGGTCTTGTTAATTATAGGTAATCTAGACGCTTAATAATTTATAAATGAATATAACAACCCCGTTGCAAATTGTGAGGCTGTTAAAAGTAGTACAAATCAAGCTTTAGTGTTAGATCAATTATAATTCTGCCCCATCACCATTATTGTAATAAGGTTGACCCTCGTTAGCATGTACGTAAAAAAAGAAAGTCACAGTTATCAGTACTTAATTTAATTCTGTCTTTTGCAAACATCAGTAAAAAAACTTGCAGGACCAACGTGGAATCATTTTGCTGCTATACCAAAGTAGGTTTAATATGCAAGGAACTTTGATAATGATGGATTTATACTAATGGCAAAAATAAATCACAAACACTATCTTAAAATAAATAAAAACAATAAGTGGAAAACTTCTAAGTTTTCTGACATAAATTAATCTACGATAAATCCATTTACAACAGTAGTCCAGCGGTCCATTTTGCTGATCACCTGTTGCATTCACCTCTGCTTGACGCCTCGTGGAGCCAATGAGGCTCTGAATTTGCAGCTGTGGGGCTGCTGCCACATTTCTGGAGAAGGACCTGACCGAGATGCTCGACCTTTGCAGGCAGAGGTCAAGTCTCCAGCTGTTGTGTTGCAGGGCGTCTCTCTGGTTCACAGTGGGGTTGAGGTCAGGAGATGCAGGCTGAGACCGCATCCACCAAACAGGAGTCCTCCTGGCAGGTGTAGCCTGGTGATCAGAGGTGCTGTCCTGATGAAGGGCGGTGTCGCAACACGTGTTTCATGGCTGCATCAAATGACATCATGGATCTCGGAAAAACTAAGTGTGGCCTTTTATCGGAGTGACCTGAACTTTGAAACTTTTGAAGATGACAGGAGTGGATATTGCTCCTGCTGGACCTCAAAGTGATCCACAGTGTGAAGTCTTGCCTCACTGTAAAGCTGGTCGGAGCTTAAAGGGAGCATGTCATGAAAATGCACCTACCTCTGGGTATCCGGAGTGCCTACCAACCAACACACTTTAATAAGACAACCAAGTCTGTTTTTTTTGTGGACTGCCTAGATCAGAAAACACGTGATGTGATGCTCCTCTTCCTATCTCACTAGCAGCCACATTAGAATATAGCGCCCCCACATCTGAGTTTCTCCACCCACCCAAAGAACTATACCTTTGCAAATGTGTGCCATATTTTTCTCGCAATCCAATTTAAGCAGAATTACATTTGGTTAGGGGGGCTTAAAGAGACAGGTGATAAAATGCAGCGTTTCAGCGTGAATACAGGAGCACGATCCAGGTTTATTCAGTCAGACAGTATGAGAAAAATAATGTGTATTCATGTAAACATATTCTAGTAAAAACCCATAATATAAGTATGATCTTAAAAATTAGCTTATGTCCCCTTTAAATAAAATGTTTCTTTTCCATCACTATACACTGTATACAATTTTTTTTTATTCATAACAACCAATAACAAATATCCTTAATCATTTTTTAGATGTTTAAAGGGACCTCCAGCAAAGGAATGCAAAATATTACCTCTGAATACAAACGGTTACAGTTTGGTTAAAAAAGAAGCAGATGGGTGGATGGGTTCTCATTTTGAATTTACTAGTTTCGATGTCTGCTCACACACTCCATGGACCAGTCAGCAAAGTGTTTGCTTGCTAACACTCACAGTCTGTGGGGATGGAGCCTCCGTCAGGGATGACCAGGTCTCAGTTTCCCCACCTGTTTCTCACTCTTAGTGGGAGAGGTGAATAATTGACTACAGATCAGATCAAGGTGCAACTTCACCATTCAACAAATGCTGTGGATAGGCAACACATTATAGTTTTCATTTAGTTTTCATTTAGTATTTTAGCAGGTTTGTAACGGCTAGATGTACCGGGATAGAATGTGTTGAATTGAGAGTGGATTGATGGATTACAAAACAGCCAGATGTGACTTCTTCATTCTCTTATATTTTATCAAAAGAGCAGCTTGCCTTATTTGTTCCTTTATGTGAATATGTATCAAGAAAACACAACTTGTTTGAGGGAATTGTCATAGTATCTTTTATAAAAAAAAAAAAAAATCCTTCTTAATCTTGAATCACATACTTTAGTGCTTTGTCTGAAATATCAGAAACACACAGTTTAAGGTAAATTTAACATGCTTAAGAAATGAGAAGTTACATTTTTTTTTAGAAGCTTTGCATATTTTATAATAACAAGAATTTGATTTAAAAATATGTTTTGGAAAAAGAAAAAAAGATGTATCCAGACACCAAACAGAAGATCCTGTGACACAACCTGCTGTGTCATTGTGGAGCAACTTCTCCTTCTTGTATTTATATTGGGGTATTTCTGAGATTCATCAAAGGTCCCTGTACAGACCTGAACCGGGGATTGTGGGCGTCATGGTCAGCACCTTAACTTCTAACACAAAGTTGCCTATCCTTTGTGGTCAAGTGAATTGTGTACTTGATAGTCACAGGAAACAAATGGGAGATGTTGACTGGGGGGGGGCACAGTACAGTTTTCAACAGGGCTCCAGCGAAGAAATCTTTGCTTCCACAGTTCATCGTCATTTATTCTGCTCCATCAACACAAACGGTCAACACAAAGTATTTTACATTTATAATAACTGCTTTAGAAATCTTTTGGTAATTTCATGTTTTAGTTTTTTTCCACATGTATTCCTCTAAATCTGTTGTACATCGGCTTACAAGATAACTGACATTCAACGCGTTTATGGAAGGTTGCACCATAATCACCAATTTATCAGTTTAAACTCGATTAAATTAGTTACGTCCCTCTCTACTTCTCTAAACTGTCAATGGAAGTTGGCAAAGAGCCACATCTTTCTACTGCATTGTCTTCCCATTCTGCCTCAAGCTGAAATAGCATTGGTTGTTGGCAGAAAACATGAGTCTTGTTCTGTGTCGTTCAAGAAAAAAACTTCATGGGGGGACAAAGTCTTCAGTATTCCCATCATGGAACAATTTAGACCAACAAACAGCCCCATTATGTTCATATTTTCCAAATAAATTCCCTGATTATAGAAACCCACAAGTAGCAGCTGAGATTCTCAAACAACCCAAAAATGCATCGGTGCATTCACATAACGTAGATTTTTACATGAGTATGATGGTATGGTTTTATCAGACAAAACCATTAGACAGTCTGAGCAAAGCTCCCACAGAGGCCTATATATTTATTTATTTATTTATTGAACCTTTTCAAATGAATCCAATCTTATGATGCTTTAATGGTTTAATGCGAAGTCCACTGGGAGAACATCCGCTCATACACAAACATTTGTCATTGTGATACACTTAAGGTTGTATCAGTATTACCAAACACTTGAATGTGACACTTTTAGTTTTGCTTGGTACTGACCCAAATAATTTACTTATGTATGTTGCCTTCTTTCAAAGAGTGCAGAGTTTAGTCTCTGTTGAGTTCAGCCAGTGCACACATACGAATATGTGTAATATTTAGTGTTGAGAAAGGAGCTGAGTTCAAATTCAAAGTTTTTCTTCCTTTCTTGAGAGATGCAGCCAATGAATCTCAGGTTTTAGCCAAAATCTATTTTCATTTTCTCTTGGACCTCCATTTTCTCTTGCAGATTTTCGATTCCTCTTTTAAACCCTTCTACTACTGTTTCTCGATCACAGCTCTCGAACCTTTCATGTCCTTTGCATATTTACAACGGTATAATAACTTCAACTCCTTAACGTTTATTTGTGAGAGAATAGCACCCTCTACTGGCCAAATGAGTAATGTGCATCCGAAGAGAAAACACAGCTGACATTCACAAAATGTCAGTTTCGGAGAGAATTTGCATTCACTGTATTTAAAAATCTTTGTCTTCGTCCAACTTCATAACCCAGATCTTAAATAGTACAGATCATGTTAGCTCAAATATATTTCATCAAATGTTTGAGTTTTCTCCAGCCAAGTATTAGTGTTGTGGAATTAAAGAGAATTTAACACAGATGTATGATGAAATAGCCACAATCTCACTGTGGCGCCATATTCTAAGTACGATTTCTGGAGTTATGTGTGCTCTTATAGTAGAAAAACCCACTCAATATATCACCTTCCAGTAATATACATGGCGTTAATACACACAGTTCATATTCTCCCTCAAAATCTCATGTTACTCAAAGCACCAACCAAGTATGTACCAACCTCTCAGCCTGACAAATTATTCTGATTTAGCAAAGAATTTATTTCTATTTTAGTGCAGCAGCTCGACATCCATGTTCACAAACTCTCCAACGCCCCATAAGATTGAGATCTAACCTGCTGTATATAATTTATTCTAACAGTCAGTTGCACTTGAGGTAAAAAAAAATCCCTCTAAACCACCGAGCATGTTTTTATTTTGGCACTCATGATGTCATGTTAGAAACTAATCATAGCTTTCTCTTTAAGACTTAAGGCGAGACCCCGTTGTCTTTCCTCGATGTCTGTCCTTCAGTGAGCCCTCTACTGATGACCTGTCTCATGTGCCATATTGTTAACCCTCATGAAAACAGGAAGAAAGATGGAGGAATCGACACAAATCAATCAAAACTGAAGAGTCTGTGCTGTTTAACAATGAGGGGGATTTCCACATATTTGCTCACGGACACATATTTTATGTTGTGTGAAACACTAGTGTACATTGTAATGTAAAACAAAAGTTTTTAAGGAAAGGTTAGACACTTTTGGAAAAACAGCCTAACCTTTCTCGGTAAGAGTTAAATAAGAAGATGGACGCCGCTCTCCAATGTTAAACACAAGGCCTCTAGAGGGCTGCAGGAAAGAGTCCTAAAAGCCGATAAGGAGTTAGCATTTTTGCACTGCGGTTCTTACGTCTCAAATACAAAAGATTTTTTAATGGTTTTTTTTTCCCATAAATGCCGGTTTGTTCTACAACATAAATTGGTAAATATCCCACTCATGAGTTTTGAAGCTTTTATGCGTCTTTAAAATGTTGCTAACAAGTAGCTAAACGAGACTACAAAACGTCATCACCCAAACATTAGTCCACCTTTATCTTTGTGGTGGTGACATGAAGTCCTTTGACTAAAGTGTAGTTTGTTTATAGCCCAACGTAAGCTTTTGACTTCTGGCGAAAGTTTAAATGCTTCAAAATTCATAAAAGTGGTGTTCACTTGCTGAACAAAATTTTATAAATATCATAAACGGCAACCAGTGCGATGTTAACTTCTAACATTACTTATTTGAAGAAAGACATCAAACAACAGAACACACAAAACAAGAACAAGCAAACCTATCTGACATACCACAGACACACATCGCCACCGTTAAGCGCCGGACTATTGGTTTTCTGTGGAGCTTTAGCGTTTCATGAATAGTGAACTATTTAATATTTGTGTAGGGTTTTATTTTTAGCCGTGCAGTTGGAGCGACTATGGTGGCAACTTGCCAATCACTCCCCCACTTTGTTCAACACTGTTCCTGACTGAAATATCCCAACAACTATTGGATTAATGAACACACAGTTTTATAAAGACATTCATTGTTCTCAGATGATGAATTCCACCGACTCTGGTGACTCTCTCAATCTCTGACATTTCTGGTTTTAAGTGAAAGGACTTGACAGCCATGAAATTTGACACACATTCATGTTCCCTTCAGGACGAATTGTATAACGTTGGTGATTCCTTAACTAATCATTGAGAGAAGTCTATATACATTCTGTTGAAACAACTGTCCTTGCATCATTACTTAACAAGTCTTTAGGTATATGAAAAAAATCTAGTTATTGTAACTAGAGTGGTTATACTCATGAACTAAACTATTCTCTCCACAATATTTGCACATTTTCTTACAGCCAAAGACGGACTTCAAAAATGGGGACAGAAGTTGAATATTAATTATATTACAAACAACAGTGCATTATACTATTTGTAAATAGTTTTTTTTATGTTTTTGAAATGAGAAATCCAGTCAAACAAATAGGGGAAAGTATTTAACCTCCTCAGTCCGTCTACTACTGGATCCATTGAATATAAATTTATAGTCATTAGTTATAAAAATTAAAAAAGAAAGCAAACTACTAACTGACAGCATGGCAAAGATATGCAACATTTGACCAATCTGCTGAAGTTTTGAGAGACGGTTAATATAGCAATCTTCCTGTGTGGCGTCGGTCTATAGTGTGTTTACAGTTTTAGCAAGAAAACAGCCACATCAAAACCATATTTTAACACCATTTGGAACATTTTTTGGTACATTTTTTGTTGTCATTAGTTGCCCTAAAGATTTGCTTAGCTAACATTAGATGTTACCAGTCTAAAAGAAGGGGCTAGCTGGTTAGCATGCTCTTTTCAGTAGATGTCTTTGCAGCACAACACAGATGCCCTTGACATAACTTCAATACTATAAACTCTTCACATTGGGTTGACAATATTAGTACATTTTTGTAATGTTTTACTCAAAAATTCTGGCCAGATTGCACCTTTTGATGAGCTGTGAAAAAAAGAAGTTTGCCTGACAACCTTGGTGATGACAATATTGGTCGTTGTTTACTGATGGTGCATTTAGTAATTAATAAGTGTGTATATACATTATGTTGAGAGGTATAAACCCATGACCTAAACCACTTGTGAGTTTGAGTCAATTAAATTATATAATTGAAGTGTAAAGTGTGACTTTGTGCAAAGGGAGGCATGTAAAAGTTGATATTACAGATCAGTCTTTTGATTTGTTGTTGTTAGAATCTAATGACAAGCAAACTGATTATCTATTTAGTTTTGCTGAACAAATCTGAGATGTGAGCAGTGATTCAGAGGTCTGAAACCAGGTGACGTACATACAGTCATCAGGAACTTCCTATTTTAAATGTCAGAGAACAATATAAAGAAGTGAGATGTTATTACACAAGTCTGTAATCTAAGAGCTTCACAGTCATAGTGGTGACATTATTAGAGTTATTTTTGTGAGTCTCCTTCTAAAAATAAGTGTGAATTCCAGGAAGGAAGAAAAGCTACTGGATTTATGAAACATCTAACACCTTCAAATTACTTTTATTGTGAACAGTTGTTCAGAGTAGAGACGAGGGCTTTCATGGAGATGCTAAAAATGGCCAGTTGAAATGGGCGGCGGGGGAAATGTTTTATGAAAAACAGGAAAAGAGAAAAGCACTACAGTACCAATGAGACGGTCTGGGGATGTTTTTGGTTGATCAGGATCTTATTACAGAAACAACAATAATAGGTGTAATGCTTCTATTTACTCAGCTCTGTTTTTAGGCCATAATGTAATTGATTGGATGAGAACATTTTGCAAAACAAGGAAACCGCTGTAATATTTGAATGTTGTTTAATAGGCAGCGGTCAATTACAAGTGTATAACAATATTCATTGAGATTATTAACAGAAGGGATTTGGCGGTAAAAGCCCTATAAATGTGAAGCTTCTTCATTAATTATAAGCCATATGTCATAATATGAACATAGGAGATAGTACAGGATCCCCCGGAGTCGAGATGCTGCTGCTGGTGGACTAAAACCAGCAGGTGGTTGATGGAAACTCTCATTTGAATCTCCTGGAGTTAATGGTGGTGGTGAGGAGATGGTGCTCTGCACAGTAGTAGGTCTGATAGAACGACAGAATTGATGTGATATTTAAAGAAAAGCCTCCAAGGACCCATTGGCTCCGAGAAAAGATCATTGGCTGGACATGTTGTGAAGGAAGTGACAGAGAAGGTTAGAGTGAGAGGAAACAGCAGAAATACACCCACAGAGGAATCAAAGCAAAATGGGGAAGAAAATATCTTCTTTTAACTTTTAATGAAGCTCCATTAAGAATACCCGTAATAAAGAGTCTCTCTGTGAGGACTGCATGAATATAAATGGTTTTGTTTGAGTTGGTGGGTTGATTTAAATGTTATTTAAGGAAGGGTTTTTCTGATTGCACGTTTATGCATCATAGTTTCATAGGCTTGTGTATTCTGAAAGATTGAAACAGGTGTGCTCAGATTTTCCTTCATTGACAAATGATAGTGTCTAAAAGAGAACATCATACGTTGAAACCAGACATACTCACTGAGACAAATGCTGTTTTTGCTTCTTCTCTGTCTCGCTCACACACACACACACACACACACACACACACACACACACACACACACACACACACACACAGAGACAGAAACAATAGCTTAATTATGCACAAATAAAGATTCTTTATTCTTCCTTTTCCTCATAGATACAGAGAGTGACTCACTTTCATGCTTGTCGCTCCCTTTCATTAGTTCATTTATTCAGTTTTCCATTCACTCATAGTTTGTCCATCTGCCGAGGGAAGTGTCTAAAGATGATCCTCTAAACCAGGATTATTCACCTTCTTCCTGTTTTCAGATCTGCAAATATTCCCTCTATGATGCTTATCTGAGCACCTAAATTAAAAGACGGTTCGGAGTGGGAACCACACACCAAATAATTGATTTTGAACTTTGCCCACTGCATCTCCACGAGGCTCAACCTTGAATTATTGCATCTCATAAACTCACACCTCACTCACACTCACACCTTATTAGTAACACTACTCCACAATTCTTACTCTCCGGTTCTGATGGATCGAATACAAAGGATGAATTTAATAGGAGAAATAAAGTATGACTTTGCCTAATGCTTAATCTTAGCTCAAGATATCTCGCCTGCCATGTTCATCTTCTCCATGCTGGCTTTTCCTAGAGCAGCCTTCCATCTCCTCACCATTCATCCTCAAACACTTGATCTTGTAATGGATGAGGCTACCAATCCATTACACTCAACTTCTGCAGGGCTTACTGTGGCTGCACTGCTTGAGGTCAGCTTTAAATTCAGTGTATCTAAGCTTCTTACTTACTTACTGTGCTGTCCAATGTTGTCCAGTAAACCCAGATCTAATTCTGATGATCTCCAGTCGGTCTTTGTTTACTCACACAAGCAACTCGACATCGAAGATTTAGGAATATATATATATATATATATATGGTTAAATACAGTGGTATTCCCCTTTCAACTTGATGGGTTGCGATACGTGTGGATTGGTCAGGAAATACTTGAAACACATCCATATAATGCAAACATGTTGCATTATTTACACATTTGTACATTGGAGGTTTTACATAATCTTTGTTTTAATCTTTAGTGGGAATTTTGGGTCATACAACCAATATTATACTATTTTTACATTCATATGTCGAAGAAAATTAAAAGAAAATAACTTGTTTAGGGTTCATATTTTAGAATATGAACCCTAAACAGAGTCAGACAAATGCATTTCTCAGATTTGGGTTGAGAAACAAACACATCCTAACAGCGAAAAACGAATTGTCCTTCCTAAAGTCACTAAGAGGCACTTTCTTTGAGTGCTGATCTTGGCGGTCCCTGTGGATGAAAGCGGTAGTGTTTCTGAGCACCAGAATACCTTTAGACAACCTCTCATTTTACTGCAGCAGGGGTCTGACAGTGTGCTGCAGTTAGTCCTGGTTCTGGTTCTCCAGTGCATCCCTTCCCTGAAGCGGACCCAGCAATACGGCCTGGGTCTCCAGCAGCGTGGTGTCTGGTGATAGCTCCCAGTTCGGACTGGCAGAGCAGCGAGGCTAAGCTCAGCTCATTGCCGGAGGAGGAGACACTGCTGCCGGGCACGAAGCTCTCCTCCCCCTTCCGGAGCTCATGACCGGAGGTCAAAGGCTGCAGCAGAGCCGGATCTAGGTCTGTCTGCTATAAGCTGGTCGCTGCTGGAGACCCCACTGGAGTCCGAGCTGAAGGAGTTCTTGGTGAAGCTGCACAACCATAGAATCCGACCTGGTAGCGCCGATGACAAGCATTAAGAATAACTATATAGAAATAGCCAATCTCCTCGTTTAATTATGATGGTCATATATAGGCAACCGTATCATGTTGCAACTTTTGCATAACCAGTTAAAAGTCCCTCACAGTAAATGTAATATGTATGGCACTAGAAATAACAAGATTGTCTCTGTTTCTCTGCTATTTACAGGCCGATTTATTGAGATATTAGCAGGAAACATGATTTATATTTTCGATTTGTTGACTCACACTTCCCTGAAACAGAAGATCACATCTATTAATATTTAAAAAATATTTATATATAATGTTTATGTGTTCTTCTGCATACCGATACAAAAATAACTACTGCCGTATTAATCCAAAGTTTGAAAGCAACAGAGACTATTTGCCTGTGTGGATACAATTTAAATATGTAGTCAATGGGAGGTGGATTCACAGGTTTTAAATCATCATTACGTAACATACTGGTTCTGCCTCAGTGATCCCATATTACAGGTCCATCATTCAAGTCTTCCAAAATGTCACTGACAAAAGTCACACACCATCAATGTTTATAAAGACATTAAAGAGCCGGTGAATGTTTGCACGTCCGACCAGAGAACTGTGCAAAACTGAAGGTCACTGGAGGAGACCAGGAATAACTCCAGACCACATGTCTGTGCCTTCATTATAAATGTGTTGCTGTATGAGATGGTTCCATATTGGAAGATGATTTTATACGCTTCTTCTAAAACTCTTCACTGAGATATGGTCTCTCAAATTACCCCTTGCACTTACCTATAACAACATTTGGGGGACTTCTATT
This sequence comes from Anoplopoma fimbria, assembly GCF_027596085.1. Taxonomy (NCBI): domain Eukaryota; kingdom Metazoa; phylum Chordata; class Actinopteri; order Perciformes; family Anoplopomatidae; genus Anoplopoma; species Anoplopoma fimbria. The sequence goes on from NC_072460.1 coordinate 21,796,085, forward strand.
CTTTATAATAGGCAGGATTATAAAAGCCTATTAAATGATTTATCAATAAAAGGGATGTCAAAGACGCCTAACCAGTTATATCAATGAAGTCCTGATTTATTTTAAATAAATGTATCTCAGCTTCTCATAAATGTCCCTTACATGACCAAACAAGTCACAAAAACGTGAATGAATATCCCAGAATCCATTTTATATCAGTACAGAAACAAAGCAGAACATTGAGCTTTTGATTTTTTTTTTCCAATAAAGAAACAGAACTGCACAAATATGTATTTGATAGAATAAGATGTAAAGCAGATCAATAGTTTTAAAAGATTTGACTTGACGGTGTGTTGAATCTTGGATGCATTTAATCTAGGCATTCATTCAGTAGAGAAAGTAACAAAGAAGTGTCAATGATGAGGTTAATATTTTTTAATGTAAAAACAAAATATAAGTATGTATCTTAGTTTTCATAAATTTGCTCTTACCTTAAATGAAACATTGTTTCCTCAAAGTAAAATACTTACTGTTTGCCGTTTTTAATCCATCTGGTTACAAGGACACAAATTCTGAAAATATTTTAAATGTGTTAAAGGCCATCTTTACTCAAAATTATATATTACCGAGAGGTATTAATTGAATTATTCAACAGGAAGGCACACTAATATTAATATTCATGTTAAGAAGTTATGTTGACTTATAAAAGTGCAAGTACATTATAAACCGAGTTTCAATGTGTGCTTAATGCCAGTTTTACTGCTTTATAAACCAGAAAATAATGTGAAAATTTACGGAAAAAGCACAGCTATGTTTTCATTGGTCATTGTAGTGGAAGAGTGTTATAAGAAATGAATAGGCATTAGTTCATTCATTAGTGATTTTTGTAAACAGTATATGAAATTTTGTGTATATCTAAGCTGATCATAATTCCAAATACAGGGCTTTAGAAACGTAAGATTTAGAATGTAAAAACAACAACTTTTTAAACTCCTTTTAGATAGCAGATTTGTTTAATAAATGTTTTAACTTTCAACTGATTTGCATATGTTGTGAAATGTTGGTTTATGTCACAGTAAGTAGATTCACATATTTACAAAAGGCCCTGCTCTTCTTTTTTTCTCACAGCTTTAAAGGACAGTAAACAGGAAGAGGCTGACAGTGAAGCTGTTACTCCATCAAAACAACCTCCAGAGGACACCTCAATAAATGCAGCTCCATCCTCCCAGCATGCATCTGAGCCAGCCCCACCACAGAGCGTCTCTCAAGTAAAAGAGCCAATCAACAGTGGTGTGCCTGAGCAGAAATCTGCAGAATCAGATCCCTCTATACAACCCAACCCAGCTAAACCTAGTCCATCTCCAGCTGCTCCGTCCACATCCACCTCAGCTACTAGACATCATGAAACAGGCGCTCTTATGGTCACTAAGACGGCATACGTCATACCAAAGAAGCAGCCCGGACCCCAGCCTCCGTCCAGCCACGTGTCGTCTTCAGCAGCAGGTCCGAAGCCTCCGTCAGCCCCGACGCTGCTGAACGAAACCAGAAACCTGCTGGTGCCACCTGCACCCAGTGCTCCCTCCTCCAGACCATCTCAGCCCAATAACCAGATCAGACAGAGCATCCAGCGCTCCCTCTCTGGCATCCTGTTTAAAAGGTGAGAACTGTTTTACAAGCTTGTTATGAAAGTCTTTTCATTTACACATACTACACTCTCTTGATGGATCTAATCACTAGGAATAGTTCAAGCAGGAGCCAAAATAGTGAAGATATGAAATAAAATATATGAATGTACTGTGATGAAACAAATCAATTCTAGTGTTATTATCGACATTTCCTACCAAGTTTAATTTAAATCTGCATTTCGTAGTTGAAACTGGGTAAAATGAGTATACTCAAAGGTATCCTTCACAAAACAGACTATTTTCATGACAGGATAGACTCCATCCAAATATTTGCTTTTGCATTTATTCAACAATTAAACTGCAGAAATTGCATCTCAATCTGTTAGAGCAGTAGTGCACAACAAATTCAGCGTCTAACTGCCTTTTTGTTTGTCAAGGTTGTGTGATTGTGACGATTTGGAGATGTCTGAGAGTGAAGTTGCAAAGCTTGTCGCGAGCATTGAGATGGAGATGTTCGACATATTTCGCAACACAGACAGCAAATACATGAACAAGTACAGAACTATAATGTTCAACCTGAAAGACCCAAGGAACAAGGTTTGTTTGAAGTTGTTCGGTGCTCTGTCTTACTTTACATTTCAATTTGTATAGGGATGTTTTTTAGGTGTCTCATAGTTAATTATGTTTTAAGCAAACTGACAGTTACAGTTATTGGTCCTCCGTAGGGTTTGTTGTGTCGGGTTGTACATGGAGAGATCAGTCCCTTCAGACTGGCTAGGATGAGCCAGAAGGATATGCAGGCTACCAAAGCATCAGAGCCAAGTGCAAAAGAAACAACTGAGGTAAAGTATATTAGATTTAAAACAAAACAACCAAGACAAAATGAGATATAATGCTTGAACTTGAAGGTTGAAGCAGGGTTTGTGTCAGAGGCGATTCTTTTTTTCCATTGTGTATCCAGGTTAAGGATTCTGCTGCTAAAGCAAGAAGTCTGCAGCAGAAGCCTGAAGCAGTGAAGGTTGATTTGCCCAGTTTGAATCCCGTTAGACCCAACAGAAGCACGGTGGGTACTCATTTGCATTCAATATGTGGAATACAACATTTTTGTATGATCATTATTTTCTCTCTCCTGCTTCACATAAAAGATTTCCCCTGAAGGGCCATGGATGTTATGATGTCTTGGTTGGTTGATTCTGAGTTTGTGTGTTTGTGTCTGTATAGGTTGCTTTCCAGGAACAAAAGAAAAGTCTTCCCGCTCCTGCACTCAAGACCAGAACGAGCCAACCAAGCCAGGGCCGTGCTGTACCAGATATCCTCTCCTGTATGCTGAAGGACACAACGTCGGAGCACAAAGCTCACCTCTTTGACCTGAAATGCAAGATATGCACAGGTGATTTAAAAATGTGTTTTACGATATCTGGACAATAGACATTAATATCCAGTTGCCACCTATTGTTGCGCCTAGTATTTTTTTTTAAATCTATTCTTATTTCTTCCCAAAGGCCAAATGCTAGTCGGGGAAGAGGAGGAACCAGCAAAGAAAAAACCCAAGCTTTCTGAAACAAGAGATAAACATGAACCCCTTTGGAGGAAGACTGCAGGAGATGACTCGCCTCTGCGGGCGCCACCTGACTCACCGGACATGGATTCGCCGACATCATCCCTAATTGATCCTTCATCCCGCCTTATCATTGACGTTCCAGCATTAACTATTGTAGAATCCCCTGCGTCCCCAATAATGGACTCTCCAGCCTCCCCTACTTTAGACTCTCCTGCCTCCCCTGTCATGGAGTCCCCCGCATCCCCAACTCAAGACATTCCTAAAACTACAATACGTAAGAGAGCATACACACCAGTTGTGATCCCTGCTGTCTCCACAGTAACCATCACAAGGCGTGACCCCCGCACTGCAGCAAACAGGTTCTCTGCTTTGTCTAGTGGCACCTCTGGTCCCAGTAACCCAACCCGTAACCAATCAGTCCCTTATGCTCCTCTTAAAGAGACCATCTCTGCATCTCCATCAGCTCCAGTCCCCTCTCCACCACCAACGAAACCATTACCTAAATCTATCTTAATGAAGCCCTCTTCCTCTGTGGATCCCAGACTCTATGGCACATCCCAAAGGTATTTGCAGAAGTGTAGTTTAGAATAACAATTTTACTATGTTTTAGGTGGTATGCATTTGAGCATTATGTCAGGATATGATTGTCATTGTGCTGTTTCGTTTTGTGTCTCAGGACGGTGATCTCTGAATCCCCAGCTGATGGGGAGACTTCTCAGTTCTTGGCCAAGCAAGACATAGTGTGGAAAGGCTTCCTAAACATGCTCACTGTGGCCAAGTTTGTCACCAAGGGATATCTGATTTCAGGACCTGCTGAAAATCTCAAAATGGTATAGCACTCTACAATAATAACTTTTATTGTTTCAAAAAGATCTGTTATTGATTTGACTAAGATATGAACATTCTTTTTGTCTTATGTGTAGGATCTACCTGATACCATACAAATTGGAGGACGAATCCTGCCTCACACAGTGTGGGACTATGTTGCAAAACTAAAGAGCTCTGTTACAAAGGTAAACAGTAGATTTAGTATTGCTTAATGTGTCTTGTACAATAATATTTGATATCTATCAACATTTTACATTGTCTTTTTTTTTTTTCCTACTAGGAGTTATGTGTGATCCGTTTTCACCCTGCAACAGAGGAGGAAGAGGTGGCCTATGTCTCCCTGTTTTCCTATTTTAGCAGCAGAGGACGTTTTGGTGTGGTCGCCAATGGCAACCGTTCCATCAAGGATATATACCTTGTCCCACTCAGTGCAAAGGAATCAATTCCATCCATGCTACAACCTTTTGACGGACCAGGTGTGCTAGTGATTTGACTACTGCCTATAATCTTTTATAATAAATGTATGCATTTTTGGGCTTCTGCAACCATCTATGTCAACGCCTCCAAGGCCCACGAATAACCACAGGCTGCAATATCTCACCAAAATGATTTTCTCCATTTTAATAATTTGGATTGATTTAAGAGGGTGAGAGAGGAAGACAGGGGAGCTGTTCCATCTACTATAATTTAATCATATATAATTCAAACCCTGAATACATATTTAAATTAAATCTAGATATTTAATGTGAAGTCAATGCTTTCAAGCAAGTTGAGATTATTATGGTATATGTTTTATTTACAAACTAACATATAAGCATATTGCCTAAATGCATCCAGTTTTTAATCTAGCAAACAGATGACGGTACAGGCACCAGCTGGCAAATGTGTTTAACCAGGAAACAGTTTTATTTTGTAAAATGTGTTTAGTTTAGATTATTAATTTATTTATTTCACCTGTCTTTATTTCACAGGGCTTGAAAAAAACAGGCCTAATCTTCTCCTGGGTCTGGTAGTCATCCAGAAGGCAAAACGTCCAGGAAGCTTGCCTCAGGAAATTGAAGAGAAGAGACCCAAAGTCCTTATGTCCAAAGACCCTATGTGGATTCCAAAACCCCCAGTCCTCTATGGTTCTGACAAATTGGAAATGTTCCAACCATACGATCCAGAGACTCCTGCTAGCACCACACCTCCTGGCACACCACCTTGCCCTGGGTCTCCATCAGACTCTTCCTCTTCTGGCTCAGTGACCATGCCACCTTGTTCGACTTCCGTTAGAACACACCCTCCTGTTTCTACCTCAGCTGCTGTTGCTGCCACTAAGTCCACCAGCTCTGACAAGAATCCCACAAAAACATCCAGTAATAAGTCACCGCTGCAGACTATCTTAAAGAGTTTGTTCGGCAACAAGCAAACTGACTCTGTTGTCTCTTCTGACGGAAGTTCTACAACAACAACAACAACAACAACAACAGTTGGTGCTAAGAAGGTCCAAATGTTTTCTCAGAGGTCTAGATCAATGGTGGATCCAATTGTCCAACAGTATGGACAGAAATCCAAAGTAAAGAAAATGGAAGAAGAAGAAGAAAATGAATTTGACCGACCATATGACCCAGAAGAGGAGTATGATCCAGCAATGGGATATAGACAGGTTGCTCCTAAGAGCATTGAAACAATTAAGGCCGATGGCCCTGCAATACCCGGCTTTGTAGACGATGGTGTGGCCTATGATCCAGAGGACGAGACCATCTTTGCAGATATTCAAAGTGAAGTTTTAACAAAGCAACCTGTTCCAACTCAAACGTCAGATTCTCCACCATGCCCAACGACAATTTCTACCCAGATTGTAACGCCAGCTCCAGCACAAACCTCCACCCCAGCTGGAGTAATTCAGAACATTCCTACAGGCACTGTAGTTGTCTCAGCTGCAACACTAACTGAACAACAGCGGATGCTTGAGGAGCTCAATAAGCAGATTGAAGAGCAGAAACGGCAGTTGAAGGAGCAGGAAGAGGCACTACGTCAACAGAGAGAGGCTGTGGGTATGTTCATGGCTCACTTTTCTGTTTCTGATTCCCTGATGTCTCCACCACAAAAACCTTTGCCTCCGAGTCAACTGTCAGGATCAACAGACAAGACCAGCAACCTTACAGAGACTGTGGAAAGTTTAAATGCGGATTCACAAACTGTTAAGCTAGAAGACTCAACTGCCATCCCTCATTTAGAAAATGATACAAATACTATCACAGAGCAAGATGAAACAAAGGACGATGTTAAGGATGACGACAAGTATTCCTCTGCTGGAGAAATTGAAGATTCTGATGTAGCTTATGATCCTGAGGACGAAACACTTTTTAATGAAATGCAAGATGATGTATTTCAAGGAGGCAGTTTAAAGACTTGTGATTCATCTTTGTCTAGAACAGGACATAGTTCCGGCCGCAAGGGCACTTCTCATAATGCATACCACAGCAGAAAGAGAAGGCTATCACCAAAGAAGCGAAGTCATCGTGAAAGAGTCCGCAATAGAAGTCCTTCAAGAAGTTCACAGCAGCGTTCTCCTTCACATTCCCGGCGACGAAGGGAAAGGGATCGACACAGAAGAAGTGAAAGGGACAGGTCAAGGCATAGCGCTAGAGAGCAGTCTGAACGCCAGGGTCGCCACCGTAAAGAGCATGGTACACACCGGCATTCTCACGGGCGTAGAAGATCCCCATCATCTCCTAGCAAAAAAGATACAGGGTCCCTTTCACCAAAGCAGAGCAGAGGAACTTCCCCACAATCCCTTGAGAATTCAACGGCTTTAAATGTTCTATGTAATGCTCCAAACTCTTCAGACTCTGTTGTTGGACAATTTGTAGAGAATAACAAATCATCATTTACCTCGGTTACTATTAAAAATGACCCTGATCTTGTCGAGAACGCTGTTAAAGGCTTTTCTTCCTGTTCACATGAACTTCTTCACAATGTGAAGCTTGAAACTACAGAACCACCAAAATCCCAGGAGCCTCAAAAAACTGTAGTCAGTGGCCATGACGACACAGGTAGTGGTTCTTCTACACACGTGAATAAACCCTCTCAACAAGAGACTTTCATGGACAAACTCGATAGTACAGTTCCTCTGAGAGAAATTGATCCACCCATTCGAGATTCTCCTCACAGCCCTGATCCAGAGCCACAATTTGTGAAACGTAGCTGCAAAGAAAATAGTGACTCTGTAAAAATTGAGGAAATGAGAGATCTTTTGATGGATATCAGCGACTTAAAGGCAAATGTTAAAGTTGAAAATAATCCTCTGCCTGTTGGAGGTCAAACAACAATGTCCAATATGCAGTGGCCTTCTGTTGGAGGTGCAATATCAGATGGTAGAGATATTGGTTTCAGAGCCCTAAATCTTAAGGTTCCAGGTGTCAGAGATAAGGATATGATCGAGCAAGACCAACAGATAGAAGGGGGAATTCCAGGCTTAAAGCATCAAGATGTACTGGGCCAAGGGGGAGAACATTCAAATCAAGCTACAGGCACAGATGTTCAGGGCTCTGGACCTGAAATAGACCCTGTACTAATGCATCAAGGACATGGTATGAGTGGTCCAGGTATTAGGAATGCAGGATTAGATGTGAAAGAACTAGGACATAGGGGTCCACAGATCGATCGTAGAGAAACAGGATTTGGATTCCCAGGGCCTGAGATGAGAGATCCTGGCATGCAAGGCATGACTCTCAACATTTGGGGTCCTGGATCACACACACGAGACCTGTCTAGTATGCAAGGTGTGAACCCAGAAGTAAAAGGTCAAAGCCCTGATATTAGACCCAGTGATACAGAAATGAGGGGACAACATCTTGTAACAGCTGTCCCGCAGATAGAAGGTAGGGCTCCAGATATTATAGGAAGAGGTGGCGGCCAAAAAGATAGAAGTTCTCCAGGTATGAGATCTGCTATGAGGGCTGGTGGTGTAAGAGATCCAAGTCCAGATATGAGACCAGGTCCATCTTTTAGGGGTTCAGGAAGAGTTCAAAGGCAATCTAGGCATGATGGCAGTTCAGTTTTAGAGGAAAGGGGCCCTTCGAAAAGGTCTTTCCAGGCTCATGGAAGAGATGCAGACTTGAGCGGGAGGGGTGGTGTTCGAGAGAGGAGTTTAGATTCAAATGCAACTACAGGTCCAGATGGTAGAGTTCTAAGAGCAATGACAGATGAAAGGTGGGGCCTGCAAAGCGGGCAAGATGTACCCATGAGAGAACCAGGGCCAAACATAAAATATGAAAGTGGTGTACAAGACAGGAGCGGGCCTAGAGAACTATTCAAAGAGCCACGGCCTGATATTAGGGCTGAAAGGACTGGGCACGGCGCTGACCGGGGAGAATCAGAAACTATGCATGAATTAAGAAGGCCAGAAAGCAGTTACATGCAGGCTGGTCAAGATATGGGTAGTGTGGGCAGCTCGGATACAAGGGGCGATGGCTTTCCATACATTGCCGATCCAGATCGGAGAGGTCCAGGACCAGGTGCTGTTGGTCCTGATATTGGGGGCCAGAGGAGTCAATATAAAGGCCCGGGTCCACATATGAGGGGTCTAGATTGGAGTGGCCCAGGATCAGACATAAGAGATGATTGGAGAGGGCCAGATAGGAGAGGATCAGGTCCAGTCAGAGGAGGGCCATTTGAAGATGAAATGATTCATCAGCCTGATAGAAGAGGTACAAACATGGAGGGCCAGGGACCTGACAGAAGAAGTGCTGGAGACCTAGACTTTAGAGAATCAGGTTCTGATATCAGTGGTCCAATCATGGAGGGACTCAGGCATGACAGGAGGAGACCAGGAAGTGCAGATTTCATGGGACAAGAGCCTGAAAGGAGAGGTCCAACTAGGGGCAAAGTAGGGCCTGGTATTCATGGACCAGGGGGTCCAGACATTGTTGGACCAGGACTTGAAAGGAGAGGGCCAGCTTTGGAGGGTCCAGGGCCTAACCACAGAGGACCTGGTGGTCCAGATTTCAGAGGACCAGGACCTGAGAGAAAAGCTCCAGATATGGAGGGTCAAGTACCTGGCGTGAGAGGACCGGCAGGTCCAGAATTCAGTGGTACATGGCCTGAAAGGAGAGGACCTGATATGGTTGGTCCAGGGCCTGAGAGGAGAGGTCCAGCTTTAGAGGGTCCTGGGCCTGACAGGAGAGGTCCTGGAGGTCCAGATTTCAGGGGACCAGGGCCTGAAGGCAGAGGTTTATCCATGGAGGGTCCTAGGCCTGACAGGAGAGGACCTGGAGGTCCAGATTTCAGGGGACCAGGGCCTGAAGGCAGAGGTTTATCCATGGAGGGTCCTAGGCCTGACAGGAGAGGACCTGGAGGTCCAGATTTCAGGGGACCAGGGGCTGAGAGGAGAGGTCCACCAATGGAGATTCCTGGGCCTGACAGGAGAGGACCTGGAGCTCCAGATTTCAGGGGACCAGGGGCTGAGAGGAGAGGTCCATCAATGGAGAGGCCTGGGCCTGACAGAAGAGGTCCTGGAGGTCCAGATTTCAGGGGACCAGGGCCAGAGAGGAGAGGTCCATCAATGGAGGGTCCTGGGCCTGACTTGAGAGGACCTATAGGTCCAGATTTCAGGGGTCCAGGGCCTGAAAGCAGAGTCTTATCTATTGAGGGTCCTGGGCCTGTCAGGAGACGACCTGGAGGTCAGGATTTAATGGGACCAGGGCCTGACAGGAGAGGACCTGGAGGTCCAGATTTCAGGGGTCCAGGGCCTGAAAGTAGAGTCTTATCTATGGAGGGTCCTGGGCCTGACAGGATAGGATCTGAAGGTCCAGATTTCAGGGGCCCAGGGCCTGAAAGCAGAGGCTTAACAATGGAGGGTGCTGGGGCTGACAGGAGAGGACCTGGAGGTCCAGATTTCAGAGGACCAGGACCTGAAAGGAGAATACTAGCCATGGAGGGTCCTCGGCCTGACAGGAGAGGCCCTGTAGGTCCAGATTTTAGGGAACCAGATCCTGAGGGAAGAGGTCCATCTTTGGAGGGTCCTGGGCCTGACAGAAGAGGTCCTGGAGGTCCAGATTTCAGGGGACCAGGGCCAGAGAGGAGAGGTCCATCAATGGAGGGTCCTGGGCCTGACTTGAGAGGACCTATAGGTCCAGATTTCAGAGGACCAGGACTTGAAAGGAGAAATCTAGCTATGGAGCGTCCTGGTCCTAACAGTAGAGGAACTGGGTGTCCAGATTTCAGAGGACCAGGACTTGAAATAAGAGGTCCAGCTATGGAGGCCCCAGGACCTAACAGAAGAGGATCAGGCGGTCCAGACTTTAGTGGCCCGGAACCTGATAGAGAAGGCCCTGTTATGGCTTGCGTCTGGCCTTCCAAGAGGGTATCAGAAGTTCCAGATTTTAGCGGGCCAGGATATGAAAGGAAAGGTCACACTATGGACAGTCAAGAACCAGACAGGAGAGGACCAGGAGGTCCAGGTTTCCAGGGACCCAGGCCGGACAGGAAAGATATAGCTATGGATGGACTAGGGCCTGACAGGAGAGGACCAGGAGGTCCAGAATTTAGAGGGCCTGTGTGTGAAAGTAGAAGTCCCTCTATGAAGAGTCAAGGACTTGAAAGGAGAGGTCTAGGAGATGAAAACCCTGATATACATGGTGCTGACAGGAGGGGACCATATGTTAGAGGTCCAGGGAGTGACTTTACTGAAATGGGCCCTGAAAGAACTGGTCCAGGCATAGAAGGTCCAGGGCCTGATTTTAGAGGACAGAGGGGAACACACATCGGGGGTCCAGGGCCCGAAAGTGGACAACAACATATTGTGGGCTCAGGGCCTGACAGGAGAGGTCCAGTTATCAGGGGACCAAGGCCGGAAGGACCAGGTTCCAGTATGGAGGGCCCAGGGCCCAACAGGAGTGTGCCAGGTGGTCCAGACATGAGGAGACCAGGGCTTCACTATTCAGATCCAAACAGAGAGGACCCAGGGGCTGAAAGGAGAGGTCCAGAAGGTCCACATTTCAGAGGGCCTGAGCCAGAAAGAAGACCTCCAAATATGGAGGGACCAGAGTCTGATTGGCGAGGTCCACAGATCAGGGGGGGGAGGCCTGAAAGAACTGTTGTGGAGTGTCCAGGGCCTGATAGGAAACGTCCAAGAGGTCCAGATTTCAGAAGACTTGGTTGTGAAAGTATAGGTCCAGAAATTGAGGGCCCTGGGCCTGGCAGACAAGAACCTCGAGGCTCAGGCTTTAGAGAGCCTGGACATGAAAGAAGAGGTCCTGATTTGGAGGGCCTAGGACCAGAATTGAGAAGAACTGGTGGTCCACACTTTAGAGGCCGAGGGATCAGACCGAGAGGTCCAAATTCAGAAGGTCTAAGACACCGAAGAGATGAATGGGGAGGGGCTGAATTTGGCGGGGCAGAACCTATCCAAGAGAGCCAAGATATTGCAGGCCAAGGAGCTGATAGAACAAGACGCAACTTGAGGGGTTCAAGGCCTATGAGGGGAGGCATCAGAGGACCAGAAGACAGATGGAAAGGGCCAGACTTCCGGGGCTCTGCTCTTGATAGGATAGGCACAGACACAGAGGAACAATGGTCCGATGAAAGAGGGCCCAATATGGAGTCTGTAGGAAATGAAAGAGAATGGTCAGGAGATGATTGGAAAAGACATGGCAACAGAGGTCCAGGCCCCATCCAAGACGGTCTAGGTGAGCAGGTTCAAGAGCATAGCAGGCAAGGTCCTTGTGGGGAATGGAGAGGCCCTGAACGTAGGGGGCCAAGGTCCACACAGGAAAGACCAAATATGCCATTTCCAGGGCCTTTGAGAGGGCCAAGAGATGATTGGAGTGGTCCTGTTTGCAGAGGCCCAGGGCCTGTCCAGGGTGACCAAGATATGGTTTGCCCAGGGCCTGGTAGGGGAGGACCTGGAGATGGATGGAGAGGGACTGAAAGAGGGGGTGCTGGACCAAATAGAAGGGGGCGTGGACCATTTTTCAGTGGGGAAAGAGATCCTGACAATCGAGGTCAAGGCTGTGATAGAAGAGGTCCAAATGTGGGAGAACGAGGATCAGATGTTAGAGGGGGGAATATGGGGAATGACCGGATGCAGACAGATTTCAGGGGTAATATGCGAAGGCCAGACATGGAAGGACATGGTGTTTACAGGGGAGCTCCAGGCTTTGAAATGGAAGGCTTTGATAGAAGGGGCCCCAGAGGTCGAGATTCAAGACCCTCAGGGCCTGAAAACAGAAATTCAAACATTGAAGGTCCAGGGACTGATGAGCAGTTTTCAGATTATGGGGGATTAGGATCTGAAAGGCAAGGTGTAGACATGGAAAGCCCTAGAACAGGTAGACAAGGATTTGACCCTGCTTTTAGGAGGGGAAGTAGAGGTCGAGTTATGAGAAGGCCTGGTAAATCAGATAGCAGGGGAACACCTGAAAGTTCAGATAGAAGACATGGGCCTGAGAGGTGGGATACAAACACAGAGGGTCCTTGGTCAGATAGAAGAGGTCCAGATATGGGCCCAGGGTTAGACTCAAGAGAATTTGAGCCAGCCATGAAGGATGACCTGCAAGGGTCAAATATAAGGGGTCCAGGGTGTGATAGCGGATGGCCAGAGAGTACAGCATTACCTCATTTCACTAGTCCTCATCAAGGCCCTAGGGATCCACATTCTGCAACATACGATGGACCACTAGGTCCAACTCAAAACAGTGGAGGAAACTCAGACCCTGGTTTTCACAATCTACAAAATCAGCACGCAGTAAAGCCCCAGAAACTCAGAGGTGCCTTGCTTCCCACTCCAACAGAAGGTCTCATACGCTTTCCAAATCATATGATCAACAATCCTGATGTCTTTAGCCCAAAAAGGCAAAAAATAGGTCCCCCAGCAGACAGGAAGTGGAGTAGAGATAGACCAGTGAGTCGAGAACGAGAATTGATCAAAGGTCAAAGACAGGAGCACGAGAAAAGTCCTGCCGGTAAAATAAGCACACCTGAAAATGAAAACAAAGGGGATGGAGAACAAAAAAAGGAAGCGGGCAATGAAACTGGTAAACAGGATACGAGTGTAGAAACTAAAACCAATGAAAGTATGGACAGTGATGGAAGTAAAAGCAATGTCCAGTCAAGTTAGAAACAACAACAAAATCATAAAGCATGGCCCCCTCGTGACAGCAAGGCTGTCAAAGTAGACCTGCAAGAAGTCTGAAGTATCATAACATTGAATAGAGATACTACAGCATAACACAAACTGAATGTATTTTTTCCCCAAGGAAAGCGTTTGTCCATGTCCTATTGAAATTTCAAAAAGACTTACAGGCAAAGCCATGTGGAAGATCAGACATTGTAGCTTGTTATGAAAATGCTCTTAGGTATTTGAGTTTATTATGTATTGGTTTGTCTTGCATTCAAACTAGATGCATTTGTTTTTCTATTGGATTATGACTAAATGCCTCTTAAACTTAATCAATCACTTTAACTTGATGTGCATTTCTAGTCGGAAATGGTAAGAAATGTTTTGTACAGATAATGTACAGTTTTTTTGTTTGTTTGTTTGATTTTTAACATAGCCATGGTGTCAGTACAGTAGCCTTGATCTGGCTTTTATGTTCTTCTGCTGATTTAAAAAATGGCTTGTTTCATTGGTCTTTTAGAGTGTAAGAGGTCAATAAAATGATTTTTTAAAATTTGTATTAAGTCTGATTTTGTCATAAATATTTTGAATTTATCAATTGCTACACAATAGTGCCTTAATCTGTTATTTAGAAGGAACAAAAACTATATTAAAGTGCCAGCACTTTTCTGTTTGTGGTAATAAATCACACTGTGGTTTATATTTTTTAGAGGTACAATAGAAAGTCTCCTTTACTGCTCACAACAAGGTCCGTGCATTATCTTGAGTAAACCGGTCTTGATTTACAAAAAAGAGACATTACTGTTTAGTTTTTCAAATGTATTTTTGGGGGGGTTTGAGCACTGCAAGCCATAAACACCCAATATATTCAAGAAAAGAGAGATATTTCTACGACCCATATCTCCAAAACTATGTATTTTTGATTTGGGGTGAACTGTTTCTTCAATTAAAGGTACAGTAATGAAAAAAGTTTCAAGCATTATGTACTTAAAGTATAAGTAAACATGCAGAAAAATATCCATGTCAGTGTTATTACTGGAGTTTTAACACTGATACATTCTTGTGTAAGTAGAATTTTATTTATTTTAACTATGTATGATTTTTAGCTACTATATTTTGTCAGTTATAAATCAAAATGCTAAATATTTTATTATCTAATCATATATTCTGTATGTAAAGTGTGAATCTGCAAATTAACTACAGCAGCTGTAGCAATGCATGAGTAAATCATATTACCCTGGAATGTAGTGGCGTAAAAATACAAAGTAGCATAAACGTGTACTCTAGTACAAGAACAATATTTTAGTAAATATTCTAACATTGAATATAGCATTTTAACAATCATGCTCATAGAGGACTGAATCTTTATTGTATATAATCTTCTCCAGCCACCTGCAAAGATCATGTTTTACCAGCAGGAGGTGACATTCATTCAGTAAAATCTTCAGTCCGTCATCAGGCATCACAGCATCCACCAAGGAGTTCATATTGATGTAGCTGTACTTGAGTACAACTTTGAGGGACTTTATTATATATTATCTTAGCCTACTTTAAACTCTAACCATGTAGATGATTAATAAGAATATCCAGTTTCCTATAACGTGTGATTCAACACATGTTAGTGGTTCATTTAGTCTCTTTGTGCTCCATATGACTCTTATATTGTAATGACAATAAGTGGGATCAAGTGTGGCCTATGTTACAACAAAGTATTTTGTAGAAGAGCACTTTTAGCAGATTATTTTTACAAAATTAACTGTTTTTTTTTGGGGTTTTTTTACCTTTTATGTAGTTTTATAGTCCTGAAGGCCTTCTATTCAGATTAAGAAGCTTTTGCCAATTGTTGGGATATTTGCAAAGATAGTTTGATGCATAGTAATCATTGCATTGTACTTTTTTTTTTTTTTTTTTTTTTTTTTTTTTACAGTCCTGGAGATAAGTATTATACTTAATTATACTTAAGGATATATTAATATTACTAAGGCTAAAGCAGCATGTTATAGCTGAATTTACAACTCCGCATATTATTTTAAAAGCCATAAAAGAGCATATTTTATTTAAAAATGGAGTGTAGAGGAGACATTATCATATAATGGGACTAAAAATACAAAAAATATATTATTTACTAAAACAGTAAATTACAGTCAAACACTGAAACGACGTCCGGTGGTCTGGACACAACGTCAGTTATCACCTTATCATACTCAGTCAATGTTGTCACCCGCGGCCATCGTTCGCTCGTCGAGTTGGCGTGAAAGTAAGTTTAAGTCCAAAGAATAAGGCCCATAAAGAAAGCTGAATAATATCTGCATCTCATTTAAATAGAACGACTTAATGGTTATTATTTGACGTTAGCGTAGAGTAGGCCAACGTCTTTTCAAAATGTACCGACGGTAGTTTAAAGTTCCTCTTGTGCCAACGGTTCGTCCCGAGCTACCGGTAGTTTCAAATTCCTCCAACGGTTAGTCACGAGCTACCGGTAGTTTAAAGTTCCTCTTGTGCCAACGGTTCGTCCCGAGCTACCGGTAGTTTCAAATTCCTCCAACGGTTAGTCACGAGCTACCGTTAGTTTCAAATTCCTCCAACGGTTAGTCACGAGCTACCGTTAGTTTCAAATTCCTCCAACGGTTAGTGACGAGCTACCGTTAGCGCAGAGTAGGCCAACGTCTTTTCAAAATTCTAACGTGAGCTTTTTGAAATTAACCACGGACAGTTTGTCAACGGCCGACATGTTGGAGATGGGGAAGATGTCAGTTTGTTTCAGTGTTAGTTTGTTTTGGCAAAAGCAACAATTTAGCACATTATTAATAACCTTCATATTCTAGATATTCTATCCTGGTTGGCTTCCATGGCAACACAGTTAGCTGATTAACATGGACTGAAGCTACAGAGTCTATTCTGGTGTCAGTGTATGTAGAGTAATGTGTCTCTTCCTCGGTCCTCAGCCCGTCTGTAGAGTGAAGGATGTCATCATATCCCTCGGCTTCATCCAGAGAACACACCTGCGACCCCGGTGGGGTGATTCTGAGCCAAGGTGGATGCTTGACCATCGACCACGGGCAGGTGTTGTTACCTGAGCTCGGTCTGATGGAGATGTCCGAGGTTGAATACACGCACCTTCAGCACCTCATCCAGGCCCACATGGAGGCCCACGTTGCCCCTCCAGACCTGCATGCTTCCAGATCTCACCCTGCTACAGTGATGGTAAAAGACGCCACTGGATCCGCAGTGATCTCCCCCGCCATGGGCACCCAAGCTATTGACCTATCCACTTCAACCGATGACCACTGCCTGGTGATGCCAGGAGAACGGACGCCAGCTTCTCACGGCGAGGTCCCTGGTTTTGTGCTGGCCAGAGTCCGAGGTGAGGACAGCCCGACTGAACTACGACCCAACGGCAGCGCATCTTCACAGATGAGATCCAGATCGGCTGCCAGAGTTTGCTTGGAGAAAAGGTTCAATACCCTGTGCGCTGACACCCCAAGACAGCAAGATATTCAGTCTGCAGTTCTCAGCAAGTAGGCGTCACTCATATAAGTGTATATATGTTTGTAAATATACCCCCATAATGCACATTTATTATGGTATATGCAAAAATATGTTGTTGTGTTTCAGTTTTTTGACAATACTTCAGCAGTCTGCAGAGGCTCAAGAGGCAGTCATACACCCTCAGATGCATAAGTGGATGAAAACTGACAGAGCGAATCCTTTTGAGGTTTCCAGC
Organism: Anoplopoma fimbria; assembly: GCF_027596085.1. Taxonomy (NCBI): domain Eukaryota; kingdom Metazoa; phylum Chordata; class Actinopteri; order Perciformes; family Anoplopomatidae; genus Anoplopoma; species Anoplopoma fimbria. The sequence goes on from NC_072460.1 coordinate 21,812,908, forward strand.
CCATATGCAGGGGGGGTATTTAACCCAGTCACCAACATGTGTGAACAAGTAGGACGAAAAACATATGCACTATTCTGACAGCACAGCTAGAATTCATTGTTCAATCCTCTCTTTTTTCCTGTTTTATCCTCAGGTGATCGGCCATATCCCTCACATGGTGGAACATAACAAGCATCATAGTTTAATCATCCCCAAGAGTTTCTCATTTAATTTCCACCCGGAAAGGGTTGTTACGAAAGCTCACTATACAAGTGGCAGAAACTCAGCAGAGGAGCAGCAGTTGAACATAGGAAGTAATAATCAATACTCATAAATTGTTGTTTTTGTTGTCGTTTTTTTGTGTCTTAATTTAGTCTTATACACTCATGTTTTTTTCAAAGATGATTTGGCCACAGCAGCTGCCTTCAGGAAGCATGGCATCACACACAGCTCGCAACCCAGCAAGGCTGCCTCGGCTGCCCCAGACTCAGCTGGAGAATCGGGGAGCAGCATCTCGAGAAGAGTTCGATCAAATATGTCACTTATCCAGCGCAGGGAGAGACACAACAGTAAGGAGAGGGAACGCAGGTGAGCAGCTATCGGCAACAGCTGAAGGCGTCTCTGCACCATCCACAAATGAACATGGTTCCTATTAAATAATACATAAATATTAACATACTTTTTAAACAGAAAGAAAGAAGCCATGGCCCCAAACACAGACTCAGAGTGTGGAATAATGTAGGATTTATTGTAGAAACTGAGGCTTCAGAGGATGCTGACAGTTTGAGCTCTGCTCAGCGGGGAAGGGTAATGAGAGTAAGACGTGGCTGGTACGATAGCTTGGGGTTATGGTGACAAGCTGTTGAGGCAGCCAGGGGAGACGGAGGATAATGATTCTGGAGGCACAAGGAAACAGGTTAAGTTTCTTGATGTTCAAGTAAATAAAACAGCATAAAGAAATAACTGATACGCATGAAACAGAGAGGCCAAGAGTGACAAAAAACACGGGAACACAAGGAAAGAATCATAGTATATCTCGTATAATGTCATGAACAGTAATAGCATAGTTTGTCATAAAAAGTCATTATTTATGTAATTAAATGTCATTTAAAAGTCATAGTGTAGTATGCCATAAAAACATTAAAATGCACGGATAAGTGCCCTAAAAAATCCTTATATAGTATATTCACAATTTTGTTTACAAATGTCATAGTATACTATGCATAACATGACATATACATATAGTATTTCATGAAAATGTCAGAGTACAGTAGGCAATGAAAAAAACACACAATATAGTATGTCTCAAAATATACTGTCATTAAAACATCATACAAATATAATGAAAAAGTCACAGTATTGCATGTCATTAAAATGTTATTAAAAAGTCATAGTCTAGTATGTCTCGTCTAGTAATGAATATCATCAAACATCATAGTGGCGCTGGCTTCCAGTTAAATATAGAATTGATATCAGGTTTCTACTCATTGTTTAGAAGTAAATCAATGGTCTGGGACAAAAATATATTACAGATATGTTTGCAGAGTACAATCAGAGTAGGTTTCTCAGATGTGCGGAGACTGGGACAACTCCCAACTTTTCTTAGTCTTACATATAATAATCAATATAATAATCAACTGGGGATTTGGAGACATTTGATGATGTCACCTTGTACTTCAGGATACTGTGATGTGCAGTTTTCTGATGTTTCAAAGAGCAAATGATTAATTAATTAATCAAGAAACAAAGCTAGAGATTCATTGATTAAAAAAATGATAACTTATTAGAGCCCTAGATCTTCTGTAAGCCACTGGGACATGGAGTCTTTTAAATTTAAAGACCATGTCAGTAAAGTTTGAGAGACACTGATAATAACATATGTATCGTCTTTGCTTCTGCACAGGAAGAGGATTCGTTTGTACTGCGATGAGCTGAACATGCTGGTGCCGTTCTGTGACTCGGACACAGACAAAGTCACCACCCTGCAGTGGACCACCGCCTTCCTCAGATACATCAAGAAAACATATGGTGACACCTTCACAGAAGTGAGTTTCTGTTGAGTTTCAACATTGATGATAGAAACTGAAGTATATGAGATTTAAAAGCTGGAGCTGCTCTTGCTGCCTGAGTAATAAGTATTTCAGATTTCTTAATGTGACTTTTATTATTTAGAGAGTTAAAATCAAATTCTTCTGGCTTTTACGGTATGAAATCATATAAACGTCATATTTTTACTGTGATGGATCGTCTAGCGTTGCAATCCACCACATTATGCTGACTGTGTGCAACACCACCACCACCACCACCTGGAGTAAAAGAGGGGCAGTCTAGATAGAAACTGACTTAGAATAATAAGGTATTGGTACTATCTTTCATTAGCTACAATACTTTGTTATCCTCCCTCTTCACAGGAGTTCCAGAAGGCATTCGCTGATGGGAAAGGACACTTTCTTAAATCTGGCCCTTCTTCAGGCTCGGACCCAATCCACCGGGAGATGGATGAGACACTGTGCATCCCTCTGGCGGTAGAGCAATGACCCTCTCACTACTTCATCTCATAAATCAGCTAGATATTTCAGTACATTTGAACCTAACATTTAAGCCTGGGTTGTACCCCGAGGCTATGGGTTAGGTCAATGTCATCTAACATTTTAACTGACAAAAAGGATCCTTTTAATAGGAGCTCTGCTTCTGACTACATAACACTTATTTAGAAAGTGGAAGGTTTACACTCTCAAACCACTAGATGCTCAAACATGGCGGATTTTCTCCAGCTTAATCTCAAAACCACACTGCATCAGGCTAGTGTTTGAAGTGTCATGCCATTTATTCTACTGTTGAGATATTATCCCCCCATTTGTAAAAAAAAAATAAAATAATACCCAGGTGGCACTGTTTCCCTTTGAAAACAGCTGAGATAGTTCTCTAATGCTCTAATGATTAAATTTCATCTCTTCAGCTATTATAAATTTAAATCATACGTGCACCTTTTATATGCTTCAATCAAATTTAGTTTTTTTATTATTTAATATTTGTAAATGCACTGCAATACTTACATTTTGCATTGAAATAAGTGATGCTACTTTGTGAATTAATGAGATTACTTGAATTTCATGGCGTTAGCATTTTGCTCTGACATACAGACTGTTCACTTGATATGTTGATATGTAGAGAAGAGTAATGTTTTACTGAAAAGTGGCTTTATTAGTTCTTTCTTACAACATGTCGCTGTAGCATCTTACTGTACATACAACAGTCACCCACAAATAATAAATAGTATTTAAGGTCATGTATATTTAATAGTTACAGTACCGGTAGTACAAATGGATGTGGTCATTGTAAAAACAAAAAAAGAAAAAAAATACTTTGCTTCTAAATTTCTTAAATTTATTTTACAATGTCTGATTTATGCATCCACAATTTTTATTTTGTTTTTGATTCTCAAATGCAGAGAATCAACTTCACATGTAATTGAAAAAACAAAGAAGCTGTAAAAAAAAAAAAGAAAAATAGAAGAAAAAAAAGACAATGAAATGTTTAAATTTTTTGCATTAATCTACACAATTTCTGGGCACCTTGGTATTTGTTTTTTATTCCTTTTACAATACATACATGGCTCCTTAAATTAGGCTTTTTTGCCTCTGTCGCCTATTTCCATATTTTACACTGTAAGCTTGTTTGTTGAGGTAATACCTGTGATTTACATTATTGGGCCATGATACATGCACATTCACTTCAGAGACAGTCGCTGTTGTTGTTTTTAGAGTTACACCAAGGTAATTGGGGGCATGGAAACAACATGTACAAAGTTTTTATACACAAAAGGACTCATCATTCATTTTCCAGTTGTTTGTAGGTCAAGTCTTGTTATATGATACTGTAGTAAATGGAGCAATGCAGTTGATCTCTTGGACTCTTCTGTGCCTCTGTCCAATTCATTTCTGGATGTCATCTTGATGTTCTTGTCTCTCAGTTGCTCTGGTATTCATGTCACTCCTGGGATGTTCTTCGATTCCTCTCAGTATATCACCTGTTTGATGTTACTCTTCCCATCTTGTGATACATGTATTTAAATAAAGAGGACATGTTTTGTGATCACTCTCCTTTCCTTCCTTCCCTCACTTATCACCCTTCCTCCTTGGATGGCATCAGGTTGCAGGAAGTCATGTTTAATGGTTTTTGGGGTTGGAGGATTTTTCAGCGACCGATGCTCCCTGGCAGGCTGTTGTGTCACAGATTCCAGGAGGTCCCTGGTGCCCAGTCCGACCCGCTCTGCCTGACTCTCCAGGCTCACCTGGGTCTCCTGGAGATCCATCACGCCCATCTTTGACGACTCCAGGTACTCCTGGAAGACCTGTGGACAACGTACCGTGTAGAGCGAATGAGCAGAAGGCAAAGTGAAGCGGGTCTTTCAACAGGTTTGTAACATGCTACCATTTGAACAGTATAAAATATCTCCTACAGTCTTGCATTATATTATACTATGTTCTGGTACAATTTTGTTTGATGTAAATGACAATAATGCAAATTGTATCACAACAGACTTTTCTCACGTAGTCACAGCAAAGGTGTAACTAATAATATGTTCCATTTGTGCCAGTAAACCCTTTCAAGTGTGTGTGAGGCATGGAACTGGCAGACCTAAATGGAGTGCAGCCATTATTGGAAAGGTTTGACAAGTCAAAATGTCTGCCATGAGTAAGGTCTATGTGTAGATTATAGGTACTTTAAATCTGGTAGTGTTCAACGTTCTAGCAAAAAATGAAGAGTACTCTTTAAGGCCACGTACCTTGGTATCCTTGGTCTCCGGTTGGCCCATCGAGAGCTTTGCCAATTGATCCCTTATCACCATGTTCACCAATATCACCTGTTGTGAAGACAGAAATATTTCATCAGCGGTGAAAAGTAACTTTACTAAAGTACTGTACCTTCACTTTCTACTACTACTACTTTCATCTTATGCTACTTCATGCTTCCTCCATGCTACATTTCAGTGCATTTATTTGACATAAAATGTCAGATTAAGATTTTACATTAAAATAAATATGATAAATGTACAGAATACAGTGCACTGTTAAACCAGTGGTGTCCAAAATTCCCAAACAGTTCCACCAAAGGGTGAGTCACTCTCTCAATGTTTTTGTCAAAATAAATGATCCAGGCCCAAACAGTTGGAATCATCCAAACGTCGACAGAAAATAAGATAAATTTATATAGTACAACTTTTATTTTCCAACTCCAGTAATCATCTCAGAACCCCTCTGATTTATCTTGAGTGCCATGCACCTTTGTTAAGAACCACTGGACTAAACTACCTGACTGTATGTAAACCTTTTAAACTAACACTGCTGTATCAGTATTAATATAATAATGCCATGATATGTCTGTCTCAGGGAACATTTCTCTGGAGCACGAGTTCTTGCTGATTATACCTCTGCACATTTGAGTAAGGTTTTGAATGCTGGGCTTTTACTGACAAGATAGTACTTTTACTTGGGATGAGGATCTTCTTTCACTATTGATTTTGATGATTAGATCACATCATTGTACAACTAATAATCAAATCATTTTTGTGCTCCTTTCAATAGATCAAAAGCCAGTACTGATTCCACTTCTCATACCTCTGGGACCTGGGTCTCCAAGTTCTCCTGGGAGGCCTCTGTACCCTGGTGGTCCACGGACACCTGGATGCCCAATAGCGCCAGCAACTCCCGTCTTTCCTGGTGTCCCTGAAGGGCCGGGGCGGCCCACCATTCCAGGGGACAGGGGCCTTCGAAGGTTAGCCGCCAGCTGTGCAATCTGGTCTGCGTGGTAGAAAACACCCAGAAGGTCAATCATCCAGCTCACCTTTTATTCATCACTACAGAAATAGATTGATTAAGATGTCTCACCATCAATCATTGAGCCACACAGCTCTCTGATGTGCTGCTCGCTCGTTAGTTTACCCTGAAACACAAGTGATTAAATTTTTTTTTAAAGCGTAGGCTCATTCAGGCAGTTCATTAGAAAACATTAATATGCGTTGATCAATCACAAGCTTTTTTACAGATCAATTACAAAACAAAACACTCACGGGTACGCCTGTCTTTCCTGAAATTCCAGGCAGACCCTGCTCCCCTTGGAAGCCCATAATTCCTTGTTTTCCTGGAGGCCCTCTCGCCCCAAGCTCTCCTTGTGGACCCGTCACGCCCTTAGGTCCAAGTTCACCCCGCTTTCCTTCCTATAATCAACAAGAACTATCTGTTAAACAACTCATTACAGTTTGCAAAAATGTAGAAATCAATTTTCTTCCAAACTGGAGCTAAAAAAAACCCATAAGCCTCTGATTTGATCGTTTAATAAACACGAGCCAAGGAGCAGACTGGGTCTGTTGAGACAACGCGGGGGCGTCTTCATACGGCGTTGTGATGCTTGACAATTACTCCGACGAGCAAACAGTAAATGAGACTGAGAGAGTGAGGCTCATGAGTGCTGTGTCTCTAATTACATAAATTTTGCTGCAGCTTAATGTTTCCACTCTCTCCCTTGTGGCAGCATTGGCGACCAGGCCAATAAAACCAAAGCAGCAATACCTAACTCTAATTAATCCTATTAAACCTGGAATGTGGAGCAGAATCATGTGCAATGACAAGTGGGTAACAGCTTGCAGCTAGGCTCCATTTTTAAAGTTTAGTGAGGGAGTTGACACAGAGGGAGTTTGGAACAAACTTGTGCTGCTAATTACACCCACACACAACATCTGATCTATATTTTGTGTTTATGTAAGAACATCTACTGTGTCTAGAAAACTGATTTGAAGGGAGCGGATCTATTTAGAGTTACGAAACACTGCAGAAGTGTCAGAGGACACACAAGTAACAAAACGTAAATGAAAACATTGACTTAGCTCACCTCTCCTTTTTGGCCAACTGGGCCAAACGGACCCTGTAAAACAAAGACATGTTTAGTTTAACAGAATGTTCCACAGCTTAAACTTAAACTTTATTGGTAAAGCACCTTTCCTATAGGTTACTGCAATCCAAAAATCAGAAGAAGCGATACAAGTGATATAATAAGATACATAAAAGACAATTAAAAAAAAATAGACAAGAGGCAAAAACATTTTAAACACAAATACATTTAGAAAATGTTAGTAACACAAGCCAGACCAAACAGCTTTATCTTACACTTTAAATTTAAAGATATCGACAATATCTCAACACGTACAATTATTAAATTTTTTTATTGAAAGAGTGAGACCAATGTAAAGATGTGGAATGTATTCTCTTCTTCTGGTTCTATGCAGCAGTCGAGCAGCAGAGTTCTGAATCAATTGTTAAACCAATAACTGCTGACAAAGTAATGAGTCCCAAGGTCACTAATACTTCATGTTTGGATTCTGATTAATGTGAAATTTATACTTACAGGTTCTCCGTTCTCTCCTGGTAGGCCATCACTTCCTGCCACACCCTAAAGAGACAACAGATGATCTGAATTATTTGATTCAATCTCATAACTTTAGTTGAATTTATCTTTATTTTCTCTTTGTTTGAACAAGTTCTAAGAAAAGCCTATAATCTCTTGGGATGATAAAAGATTTTTTAGCATCATGATTGAGAAAAAAAGCTGGATGAGGGCATTCAGTGGAGGTCACACTGTATTTAAACTTGACAAGCTTGAACTTTAACTCAAATATTTACCATGTCTCCTTTGGCTCCAAGAGCTCCAACTGGGCCCTATAGGTTTGAAAGGGAGAGAGAGAGAGAGAGAGAGAGAGAGATAAATGAGACCATGTAGAGATATTTGTGGAAGGCCGGCTGTGGCAGAACGATGGGGGATGAAGGGAAGTGAGGTGGGCTGATTGAGGAGAACCAGGAGCGGTATAAAGAGCGGCTTTGTTCTGTCCCCAGATTCTGAACAGGAGGCCTTTTTGTGTCTGAGCTCTCTGCTGGCTGCAGTTTGAGTTTATGCCACCAAGGCTGAGGTGGGACGACACGACCTGCGTATTGACATTCAGTACTGGATAGTTGCATGTGTCCGTCTGTGTGCAGACATGCTGGTGTGCAGAGACATTTGTTAAAGTTTCATGTTTATGCATTTATAGGAGTGATGATTTATTTTTTATTTTTAGCTTTGGCGGCTTTTACCTGGTTTTGTTGTTGTTTTTTTACATACTGAAGTAGAGATGGAACGATTAATCAATTAATTGATTAAATAGACAGATGTTTTCAGTAACTTTTTAAATGGGAAAATGCCACAATTCTTCTCAAATCTGAATATCTTTCTGGTATTCTTAGTCTTACTCTAGAGAGTAAAGGCTTTACTATTTTCTAACATAATATAGGCCACATGACTAATCGATTCATTGAGTAAATAACTAGCAGATTAATCAACATCACCCCTATACAGTATCATGGATTATATTCGATGACGTGAAGCCCTGGGGCTAATTTTTATATCGTCACCCACGTCAAACTCACCCTTTCGCCAAACTCTCCACGGATTCCGGTTGGACCTGGAAGACCTGGATCCCCCAAGGCTCCGTTCACTCCCTGCAGTCAATTATACACACACAACCAGTGAGTAAACAGAAAAGTAAAAAAAAAAATGATAGTGGTTTTGTGATGTCATGCAACTGACCTGGAAGCCTTTCACTCCCTGAGGTCCAGGGATGCCCGTCGGCCCAATGCCTCCCTGTTGGAAAACAGACATTATCATTTAATCCTTCTAGGAAGTTCGTACAATAGTAAAACAAACTGGAAGTTAATTGAAATTCAGAGATGCAGAACTAAAAGAAAATGGGCACGATGGTTTGTATAAAGTATGAGTCATTATGCAGTGCAGTGTGTGAGAGAAGTGTGTTCCTTTCTATGCTGTTTTATCTGTTTATTTTCCCCCTCTCAGGGTCTGATGTGAAAAACAAAGACCCCTCTGTTTATGAATTCCTCCTTTATGAATACCTGCTCTCATCACTGGCCCTTCACTGCTACCTCCACCTTAGCAAGCAACCGAATCAGCTGCAGTAGGAATATCATTAACTTGGAGGGGCAGTATCTTATTATTCAGCTATTCTAGTTTCATCTCATGCTGTATGCTGATATGTATGTGCTTTACATTTCAGTCTTAATGCATTCGAATACCAACATCAGTTGTTAGAACTGTGCACTTTAAAGTGCTGGGAAACTGAGTAAATTGGTTGAATTTAACAGATCATTTGTGCAGAAGAAAGTCTAATGATTAGGCTTCTAAATGGGGCAAAGATTATTTTTAAATGACCTGTAATAGATGCTTTTGAAGCTTTCCTATCTACGTAAGCAGTGCCTTAGTTTATAGTGGAAGCATTCACTTACAGCCACTCCTCTGGGTCCGGCTATCCCCCTCTCTCCTGGGATACCGATATCACCCTGAGGGAGGAGACGAAAGATGGAAAGTCAGTAAAGTTTAGAGTCCAGACTCACCATCGTGAGGTTAAGTAATATGACAGAAAAGCTGTGACCCCCACACCCAACCCAAAAAAGCCCATCAGATACATACAGGAATACCTGGCTCTCCAGAGGGTCCTGTCTCCCCATCCTTCCCTGGATCACCCTGATTTAAAAGAAGATAAAAGTTGTCCTCCACAGTCCTAATATCTTTAAGGTTAATCTCTATTTTTATAATTTGTTGTAATACTCACAACTCCTCCTTTAGACCCCTTCAGACCAGCCTTTCCTTGCAGACCCTGGAACACAAAAGATGAATGGTGTTACAATCAAACTGCCACTTAGACCGGAGAATCAAGGTAACGAAGGATTTAAATAACATCCTTTATTATCAATTAGACACCCAAGTCTATTTCAAACTACTCACAGGAAGTCCGTTTGGTCCTTTCTCTCCGACTACCCCGTGGCGTCCAGCATCACCCTGTCAACACAGACAACACTGTCACCTTGACATCAGCTTTACTCACACAATCACATTATGTGCAATCACAACACATTTAAGCCCAAAACATGCAGAAAGAAAAGATAAAACTTACCTTCTCGCCATCTAATCCTGGTGTACCGTCTTTGCCATCTCTGCCAGGAATACCCTGTGGAAGACATCACACATGATCCTTGTGGTTCTGAGAGGTGATGTATATTAAAAATGTATCATTTATAATCAGATATGCACTTACTGGGTCCCCTTTGGGTCCAGATCCTCCAGGACCTCCTTTGGGGCCAATTTTACCCTATTGAAAAACACATTAGGGGGTCATTTATTCTTCTTATATAGACTTGTGAAACTAATGACGACTATTTTACGAAGTATTTTACTCACAATCTCTCCTTTGGGTCCTCTGAATCCCTGAGGTCCTTTTTCTCCCGCGTCACCCTGGAGACATCAGATGAAACACACACAGCTATTCATTGATGGGACCAGCCGTCTATTCAGGATGTAAACTACTACCAGACACTGTTATTTGTTTTTATTTCAGGTGCGTTACAAAAAAAGGAAAGACTCACTGTCTTTCCAATGATGCCAGCAATGCCAGGTTTGCCTCTGTAACCAGGCAGGCCCTACAGACAAAGGAAGGTCAAAGGAAACCAACTGTGAGTACACAAATGCAAATGTCTGCACTGTGAGTAATAAAAAAGCTGAACATGAAGTGGTCATGGTCTGAACGTTGCTTACTCTGTCTCCTACAGATCCCATTATGCCTTGTAATCCTCTGAGACCACGTGGGCCCTGAAACACAGCATCAACAATCACTCGATGTTTCTAAAAAATGTCCTGGATAAGCTGTGATAAATATGCCAACGGACAAAACTCCAGGTAGATAACAACTGAAAATAACAGAAGTCGTGAGTCATCTTTGTGTAACTCACCTGCAGACCCACAGTCCCGGGAATACCTGGTGGGCCGGGTGGACCAGGGTCACCCTAGAGACAGAACAGGACACCAAATTACAGAAAGTAATAAAACCATATATATTTAGCAGATACCAGGTTTATTCTGTTCCATTACACTCACCTTCTCTCCATTTTTTCCAACCTCTCCCTTGTCTCCTTTATGTCCCGTGTGACCCTACAGGAGCAGAAATACAGACATGAGGAGATGTATTGTGGGTGACATCATTCGGCACATTCTCACGGATATATATCAAGAAGCATATAATTCATAACAAACAAGGACCATGACGGACACTATATTTACCTTGAATCCCGGCATCCCAGAAGGACCGGAGGGACCAGATGGGCAGATAGCAGGACACTGCAGAGGACAGAGACCACACAATGAGGACTCTATGATCTGTGTATCCAGGGGACGTATCAGTTTACCGTAATTATGCTGCTCTCACAGGTGATTGAAAACTTACCAGAAGGTCACCGTTAAGATCCTGAAGAGTACCAGGAAGACCCTGACAGAGGAGGAAACGATAACACACATTAATTGATCCTTGTGAATCCACAGACATTCAACAAGAGATCCACTGGATGGACCAGCAGCACCGGTTATCGAGGCACATCATGAGATCTGCACTTACTGGTGGTCCGTCTGGGCCAGAAGGTCCGGGAAGTCCTGCTTGACCCTCAGGACCCTGAGAAACAGGTAAATAGCAGCAACATTAGTAGCATGTTCAGCAGTTTAATATAAAATAGGTGATGAGGGTTTTTTTCCCTGATTGTAACAATTCAGCTAAGTGAAGTCATCTGGTCACAGTTATTACAATCAGCTGTGATTGTAGAGTAACACTTGAAGGATCCGTGTTTTGGTTGACCTTTACTGTGCAGAAACATGTACGGGAAGAGTTGGACACTCGACGTCTGTTTTGAAGGGGGAAAGTTTCTTTGTGCTCACCTTAAATCAGAGTTTAAGACAATCCTACGAGCAGGATTCAGTGACATCGCAGCCAGTTTGTAAGCCGGTCACGGTCCAACATACAACTTAAACGTTGCAGGTGTGAACTTGAAACCTCCAGGACAGACTTTTCAGTGAATTAGGAGACGCTTGTTGAGACTGTGTAATGTAAAAGACTTTTGAATCTAAAAATATGTGCATATTGCATTTCAGTATGAGCTTTGGATAATCCAAATAAAGTGTGACCCAACAGGCCAGTCCACATACTGATGTGTACTTCCTCTCCAGTGGTTTCCCTTATCCTCCTGCTCCTGCTATGTTATTTAGAAATGCAATAACAGCTTGATTTCCATCAGTATCAGATGAACAGCTTCTACTGCAGAGGCTTGTGTATGAATTTCGCTCCCATTTCCTTTATCAACATATCAAATTAAGTTCGGTGTGGCAATCTGGGTATCGAATCAAACGTGACATAAAATAGATAACAAGAATGATTTGACCATCTCGTTGAATCAGAGGACGGGAAGTCTAATTGCAGAGATCAGACAGATACTCACCGCTGGACCTTGTGGTCCGACTCCGCCTGGCAACCCGTTGGTTCCGGGTAGTCCCTGGAAACAAAAGACACTCAGAGTGTGTGCAAGACAGCAGAGTACATGTGTGCTATAACATTATGTAATATGTACATGCATACTCTCTCAGGATGGTAAACAAAGCTACAGGGATATGTGTGAAATGATACAAATACATGACAGTCTCCATCTTACTGAACATTAGAGAGAAATAAGAAGAGGGTGCTGTGTACTCACTGCTGCTCCTGGTCTCCCTCTGCCCTACGGAAGACACAGGAAGGCAAATTAAGTCACAAAACACCAAGGGGATGATTCGATTTTCTCACAACATCAATAACCACCATGTGACGTATTACTGCGCTAAATCCGCTTTGAAGGTTTCTGCCAGGTTGTTGCTGTGAGGAGGATATATACTTCTACAGTCCAGTTATATCAGAGCAAACTACAATCTGAGTTTTCCTGAGACGATGTGTGACACTGAAGCAGAATGTAAGAACTTGATTCTCTTAGCATGAAATGAGTTAATGCAGAGTAACTGCCTTCTGTATATAAATAAAGTCGGTGTAAAAATGGTTGCAAATCCGAGGACTGGAGGAAGGACTGCTGTGTGCCTTTGTGATATTTCTGAGGTGTTTCATGGTATGTGGGGGTACTTACAGGAGATCCAGGTGGCCCAGCAGGTCCAGGGTCACCCTGTAGAGAGCAAGACAGAATGCCACAATCAACCATACAGACATGATGAAGCCGAAAAGAAACCGTGGCCCACACCCAATGTCCCCCTTAAAGACTTAAACTCTGAACCTTCAAGACTTCACTGACGTCACCTGTATAAATGGTTGAGTGTGAGAGGCTGCAAAGGCTTGAAATGGCATAAATGGGAACGGGACTTCACTCAATGGTTTTTATTAAAGGATTTTTTTTTACGGCTGATTTTAACGTCTTCAATGCTCTTGCCTTACGAGATGAGAAGTAATGGTAAAATGATTTACTCGCATTTGTCGAAATTCAAAGAAGTGGTTGATGAATAAACCAGGTGTGTAAGTTAATAGAGCCTATGCCTGCATTCCTCGGATTTCATGGGATTTTATGTACAATCTTAAATCCTTAAAGTTAATGTTTCTTTGTAAATGGAATGAACACCCATGTGCCATCTGCTTTGTTTACCTTTTCTTAAATTTACACCTCTGGGTTTCCCCCTGTCCTCAACGCTATGAATTATGGATGATTTCCTCAGGCAAAGTCTGCAGAAATGAAGACTTCTGGAAAGTCCAAACTTCTCTGAGAGAACCCTCAAACACTCAATTTGACTCGAGTCCTGCTGACCTCATGTGGATGCCTCATCCCTCCAATAGTTTAAGTGTGTTTATGATATTTAAGTTTGCTTTGGCTTAAAGGCATTTATAGCAGCTTTAGTTGTTTAGAATTTATTTCTTTGCTGTACTGATTATATTTCAGTTGTGGGAAAGTTCATTCTTCATTCATAGGTTTGTATAGTAATTGTTTTCTGAAGTTAAATTTGTTGGAGTTTAGAATTATTATTATGTGTACATTAATTCCCTTAATAATAAACCAGTTGAACTATCCCACAATAATAGATTGGAATGGATTGTATGCCTTCACTCATCTGTCCTAACAGATTAGCCACTGTGTTTGTAACAATCCTGGAACCAGACTGTCCTGAGCTGATTTCAGTTTTCCTTCAGACTATATATTCCTTAATACTGCTCAAACATGTGTTGAAGTAATAGAATTTTTTATTACATTTAGATTTGTATTTATTTATTATAACCGGGATTTGGGTTAATTAAAAAAAAAAGGTAAAAGCCTTTGTTTTGTTCTGCATGGTCTGAGCCTACTAATGGGGAGATATGGTAGTTATTGTAGTGGTGGTGACTATGAGGCTTTGTGTATGGATATCTGTGTGGTACCTGCACAATTGCTAGTCACAGTCAAGCTCGACACAATGAGGATATAATGTTTGTTTATCTTATGTTCTTTTAAGACTTTAAAATGGGTTAATTTTTCTTATTGTAAGGCAATCAGTGTTGGAGACACTGCTACTAAATATGTTCCTTAGGAAATCAATTAATAAAAATAATAATCAATTGATGAAATTAAAAACGGAATATGATTTGTCTTTATTTGGAAAGGACATTTCTGCTGTCGGTTATGAGAAAGTGGAAGACCACAAATATGTTGCAAGTTATTATTAAAGTTATTAAGATGAGAAAATGATCTTGGTTCATTATTGTGATCAATTGAAATGATTAATATGACTCTGCTTGCATATGTAGTTTAGTAGCTGTGGAAGTCGCGTGCATGTCATGATGTCAATGATCAAATTCTGTTTCCCTGTAGACCCCCCCACCCCAGGATCATTTCTCCTCCTCCTTTAACTCTTTGTTCACCTCCCTCACAGCTGTATTTGTGTTGTCTGAGAGGTGAAAGGGCAGAAAAACAAGCGTAACACAGTGATGCTACTTATTCACTGCATTCCTCAGCGTGCAAACAAGACAACAAAGTATCCTGGCACACAAACCCACCAATGTGAGGTAGCTGGAAAGCTCCTCTAAATAAACTACTAAGCAGATGTGCCTGTAAATATAGATTAATCTGTATTGTAAAGTCAAAACAACCGCTCGTCATCACTGTCAGCTGACTCCTGCTGCACACCAGCTTATGCTCCGTCTCAAACTCCACCAGTTTGACCCTGTTTGTCTTTGCACGACTCTTCAGCACTATGAACCAGCCATGTAGTGCAGTAATCTCAGTAATTAGGGACACTGGTTGATGCAGCCGTCCTCATTAGTGTTGGCTAATTAGCTGAATTGCTGGAGGGGTTTATCTGTCTTCACTGTGAATTTGCAGCTTTACAGCAAACGTCCTTCAATCTTCTTTCATATGTTTATATTTAATGTGTCTTCATGCAGCAGTGCAGCTGTACGTGTTGTAATTCTGTCTCTTCCTGTGTCTCTCAGAGGATATATACACCGTTTCCCTCTGCATCGCGGCAACAGATCATCAGCCCCTACAGTCTCTCAGGTTGGTGGGAAACAGTGCGCATTCCAGGCCGGATTAGGGAAGCAGCAAAAAAAAAAAAAAATTAAATCCGATTCTGATCCCTCATTAAAAGTGCTCCCACCAAGAGGGTGAGCCCGCTAGACAAATCCTAGCTGACAGATGAAACAATGGCCTCGTCCCTGTCAGACCCCCCTCTAAAGAGCTTCAGCACCCAAACAAACATGAAGTGTTTCTGCATACACTTGTGTCTGACTAGTGGCTGACTTCAACTGGGTGATTAACAGGGGAGCAAGTTTGAAGTAGATAAGGTCAAAGAATTCAATTGGGTGCTTCTTTATGCGTATCCTCAGTATCCAGCAAAGATCAAAAGACTAAGACACACTTACTGCGTCCCCTGGGGGTCCATCCTTCCCAGCAGGACCATCAGGACCCGTCAAACCCTGAAGAGAAAGCACATGACATCGTTGGCTCATGCTCTGCTGGTATTTTAAACGTCAGTAAATTTCACTTTCATAACACAAGCTACACTCTGTTTAAGCATTGATCTTTGACATTCCTTGACAAAGACAAGTGTGTGTAAGATTTGTCACTGTGTTCGTTGGACACTTACGTCCACCCCTGGAAGTCCTGGCAGGCCTGGTTTTCCCCCGATGCCTGATATTCCTGCTTTCCCCTTGGTACCCTACACGGATAAAGATTCATGAAGTAGTGCACAATAAATCAGTTATCTATGCAACAGAATGATTCTAACACAAACAGGGAGGGTATTCAGATTTCACTTTTGGCTGAAGTAAACATTTTTGGGAAGGGTTATTGCTGCTCTTTAGTCAAATCAAGTTTTATTTATATTGCACCTTACAAAAAAATCAAACATAATTTAAAATGCTTTGATGATTGACGAGACGAAAATGGAGAGGAGATTAAAGACTAATGCAGACCAAATGAAGTTAAGACAAAAATGTAATATTAAAATAAAATACATCACTGAATAAAGTTGATCATGGTAAAAGAGTGGGGAAAAAATCTAAATGAGGGTTCAAAGAAAACATGGATAATATTGGGGAGGGAGTTTCTTTTTTTTTTTTTACAATGTAAAAAGTTAATCAGTGGTCCTATAATTTTCATACAGTCTAAATAAAACTGACTTGACTTGTTGGAAAACTTACTATTTTCCCCGGAAGTCCAGCAGGTCCAGGTTTGCCCTGTTAATGAGAAAGAATAAAATAAAATTAATAAACCTGATAAAACATGCATTTTATGTATTTGGTCTACACTGCCACACAGGCCCAAATACTTCCAGAGTACTTAGTATTCAACTTCAATAACGTGTAATACCAACAAAAAGAAAATGAAATAACTGAAGCATTGAGTGTCTGATCTGCTTCAGTATATAGGATATACTGTTTGGCCTTTGCAGTGACTGGGGGAAGAACAAACAGCACTAAAACCGACCGAGTCCTCGATGCTGACTGGTCACATGATAAAAGCTCCGGTTTGGTTTGTACAGGGGGGCTGGAGGTGCGAGGTGAAACTCTAGATGGTCTCTCACAGGGTTGGGGAATGTATCAATGGGCCCTCTGTGAGCTTTAACTTTACTGGAGTCACTAGAATTATTACAACCAAAGAATTCTTGACATGGATATACAACATTTACAAAGTATTTTTTTCAAATAACAGAAACATTTGAAAAAAATCTGACATAAATATAAAGGATATAAAAGTTAATTACTTTGTTACCAAAGTTTTTCTTTTCACCTGGCTTCCCTGTAATCCAATTTCCTCTTATAACTTAACATAACATAATTTCCTCCATACCAGCAAAACCCCTGAAACAGTTAGTTTAGCAAGTAAGTCTGGCTGCATCAATTTCAGTGGCCTGTTCTTGCATTGTCAATATTTACAATGATGGAAATCCAAACATATCAGGCTGAAATTTCAAGATTTAATATGACCAAGTAAAGAAGTCTAGCTTGTCACAGTATGAATATAATCTAAGCCTGATTGAAGGTTTAATTGGAAATGTAAAGTAGCTGGACAGTTTTCAGTATATTTGTTTCACCTACAGAGCTCCATTTATTAGACAGACACTTAAACCCTGCCTCCCTGTCATCCACCATTATGATTCCATACTTGGAGGAGGGGCTTTGGGAGGAGTCAATGTGATAAAAACCAACATCTACAAACATATAAGATACATTTAGGCACAAAGAAAGTACTTTCTACCACAGACAATTGGGTGTGAATATCATTTTGAAGTACAACAAAAAAGATGAGAACCTGCGAGCTGTCACTGAACCAAATCACTTAAAAAATAATAATTTTAATATAATATAAAATATTGTAATTTTTGGTAATCTGGATCTGTAATGTAACATCCCATTTTTCTTAAAAGATGTAGAAAGTAATTGGTTAATTACTCACAGAAAGAATCCCAATTCAAATGAGATGCTAACATTTTTTTCTTCAACTTTAGTTGATTAAATATGCAAAAAGGGAGGAAAAAAACATTCATTTTAAAGTAGTGTGATGGTTATGACAGTAGAAAAGAAGCTGTTGGAGTCTGGTCAACTCACATCAGTGCCATCCCTTCCCAGTGGCCCTCCAGGTCCTGGGGGCCCAGGAGATCCTCTGGGGCCCGGCCTCTGCAACACAACATTTAACATAATCAGGCATCTGTCCCTGCATTACGCATCCTCTGTTCCTTCACCACCACTACTCTACTCTCCTACATGAGGGTTGTGGTTTGACACGAATTTAATAAAGTAAAGAATGATGACAAATGTTATATATTTTTTATATGAAAACCTTTGTTCAAGTTTTAAATTCAACTCCATGAAAATCAGGCGTGCGTAAAGACGCTTTAAATCCCCCTTTACGCACACAGGGAAGCAGGATTAGATAATAAGAACGCAAAATTCACTAGTTAATTCTCAGTCCATCTAAACAAAATAAACACATTTAGCTGAGGACTTTCCAAAATATGCTCCTGCTCATTGGAGCCTGAGTGAACAGAGGTGGCATTGTGCGCCGTGGAGCTGATCTCCAATCCGTGCATTCCACAGGTTCAGGGGAAAACAACCCCGACTTCACCAAATGGTGCGAAAGGCACAGCCACCTGCACACACTTAGACTGGTATGGGAGTCAATATATTCCTACAGGAGCAGAGAGACTCAATACTGGTCCACGTTCAGCCAATAAGGGAAGAATTAAGAGTACTTAAGTGTAAAACATCAGAGAAAGCTTCATGTTTTAAAGGTGGAGAGCATGCAGGTCAGAGAGCGACTGTCACAACACAATTTATAGACTTTAGTATCAATATACTTTTAGCAATATCTAAGTTAATTAACATTGAACGGTCCCAGCATAACAGAAGCGCACCAGCATTCAGATCAGACGCAGGCGGAGGTTGGTGACACTTACCTGGGCAGAGGATGATGTCAAAAGCTGGCACAGTAAGAGCACCCAAAGCGCAGAGAACACGGCCATGGCTCACAAACCCGAGTCTATTCGGAACAAGGTCAAATCCCCGGATCCCGGTCCTCTCTCACTCCCCCCCGAGCGTCCGTAACGCAGCCTTTACCTTTACTGCGCGGTGCAAAGCTCCTGAATGGCTTTCTCTTTTGGATCCAGATAAACCCGAGCCTCCAGCCGAAGGGGCTGAACTCAATGTGGCGCACTGTACACAGGGGGGTGAGGGGGGGGTGAGGAGGAGGAGGGAGGGAGGGAGGGAGGGAGGGAGGCCATGTCATTTCGGACACCAAGAAAGGGGGATGAGCTTAAAGACGTTTAGAAATACCAGGGGGTTCCTGCTTTTTACCAATTAGAAAGAGACCTAAAATACAGTTTTTAATACAGTCATTTCTGCAGAGTTCTGAAAAGTTAGTTTATGGTTTTGTCATTGTGCAGAATTAATATGAATTAAAGGGTGCTCTAGTCTAATAAATGTATTCGGCCACACATTTTTATAAGGTTTGGCACATTAACAAAAGGATGGACAGAACTGAAGCAGCTCAGGCCAAGACAAGACATCCTATGCTGAATTTGTCAAGCTCTGAAAATACTGGACTCCACATTTCCCAAAATGCAACTCAGCAACAAGTCTTCATTTCTGTAGGCCAACCAGGAAGTTAGCATCGTTCCACCACTTTTTATGATTTTTGAAACCTTAATGAAATCGAAGATTGTGAAGAAGCTAACTTTAGGTTGTAAACAAACCACACGTTGCATGACTTCATCACCGTCACCATTAATGCTGCAATGGATCGGTCTTTCAAGTCGGAATTCCAATTCAGAAATGTTTTTACTCAAGTTTTTGTTTTCACCCTAGTTTATATGAGAGTGCTGGTACTTTATACAGTTTCTCTTTGGTAATGATGCTGTGGTAATTGATGTAGGACCTCTGTAGATGCTTATGAAGCTCAGACACTTAGACACATAGAAATATTTGTTAAATGCTTCCATGTTTTCCGAGCAGATGCACTTGGATGCATTTGGATTGGAAGTCTGGAAAACCAACTTTTTTTTGTAGTCTTCTTTAGCCACTTATTAGAAACCACCTTTTCTTAAAGCTTCAAAAGTGATGAGTGGGCTTTTCACTGACATCATTTATATCCTATGATGATAAACAGTCCAAATCCCAAAGATAGTCAGTTTACTATCACGTAACGATTAAAGAGCAGCAAGTTGATCAAGTGAATGTTTTGTATTCATGTGCTTGAAAAACAATTACTGCATTGTCAAAATAGTTGATTATTTTTAGGAACACTACTCCAGACAATCATCATACTATTGGGCACAAACGCAAATATCTGGAGCATAAATATCAACATAAAGGAGGCATAGTTTACATTATTAAATCATAAGTCCATATGGAGATTTAAAAAAGTGTAAATCCATTTCCCCTCTTATAAAGGACAAACATAATCTGAGCTCTCCTCTCAACCTAACTCTAAAATAAGTCCATTCCAAACAATGGGTCGATCTATACACAGAGGCTGGAACAAACAACGCAACAGAGAAGGAGCTCGAACTGCAGAAAGTATTTTTTACTGTCCTTACTCACCCTGGACTCCTCACTGATCCCAAGGCCTGAATAAATCGGCTTACGTCAATATGTCTAAATGCAACATCTTTCTTCTTCCCTCTGTTGTGAGTCATGTATCTTCTCTGAAGCTAGGTCTGTTTGCTGGGGTAAAAATATATATTTCTGACTATACGCTGCTGCAGAGGGATTTTTATTAATAGTCTCAGCAATAGGAGCATAAACTGACATCTACTCCAGCGTTGTACTGAGAATTTCTATTTACTAAACTATAACTTGACTCAGACTTTACACAGATTAATTTCATAAAAACTTCAAAAAATAGTTTAACTTTATTCTGCTTTGTCAACAGCCAGTTTTGGGAAAAAAAAAAAAAATCATATATGAACAATTCTGCTCTTTTGTAAAGTAATTACCATTTCATTATATAAATATCATAAATTTAATAATTAATAGTGAAATTTAAGTGCAAATATAAAAAGATGCATTAACATACTCACCCTGGCTTGTACATTTTTTTTCATGGACTTCACTTATGTCAAATTAACATACAGTGGACTTTAAATCATAGCCAAAGCTTTATCAGTTCTGCCGAGAAGACATACATTTTGTACAATCAACCAGTCTTTATCACATTTTTTTTTTGGCAAGGCTTTCCGTTGTTAAAAAGTCTACTTCCCAAATCTTCATGAGAACATACAGATTGTGCAACATTATTGAAATATAACTTAAGTGACATTCAGTCTTAAATCTATTTGAACGGCGGGGTCCAGCAGAAACACAAACCAGTACAGATTAGTTTTACTCACACAAAATCAGCCCAAAGAGGAAAGAAAAAAAAGCTCTTCCAATTAATTATTTATCAGTGCAAAACAATTATTCAATTGTGAAAGTATTAAGGTGTTAAAAACTGCTGAACCAGCATTTAATTGATATACATTAATAATAGCGCTTGTAGAGATATTAAATATCATTACTACTTCAAAATAAAAGTCTGGTAATATTCTGTTTTTCTTTTAGTCAACTAAATCAATTAATTTATGACACTGACGAGTATGTGTCTGTGTCTCGTATATCAATCACTGGCTAGCATGCCCCTTCATCACAATAATATAATGATAAATAAATGATAACACAGACACTGTAGTTCATTTTCAGTCAATCCCACATGCTAAATACTCACAAAACCCCGGCTGAAAAAAAAGAGTCCCCAACAAAAACACTTCCTTTTTGTCAACATTTGACAAAAACTAGTTACCTGCTGTGAAATGATTAAGCCTTCAAAAACAACAACTATGTGATCAATATTTGAGGATTCATGTCTTCAATAAGAATCAGTGGGCTTTAAGCTGAGAGTAACAGACAGAATAAGAAGCCAGAAAGCATTGAGAGAACTGTTGGTTTTAAGGAGACTAGACGGCTAGCACAAGCAAGCTAATAATGCTAATATGTTTGTCGAGCCTCCTGTTGGTTTTGACCTTTTCATGGGACTTGTTGACAATAAAAAAAAAAAATAGAATATCACCAGACTTCTCCTTTAATCTTGTCCGATGGCCATGTGGAAACTGACTTACATCCTGTCCCACATTTAGCGAATCAATGAATTCATACTCGTTTAAAGTGAAAATAATTGATATCTAAACAACAAATATAGTAGAAATAAGGCCCAGGAAGTCTTTTTAAGTTATACTCTGTCCCTATAATACATTTAATTTAAGCTCAAATTAATTTATTTTCATTCTGTCATCCAGTTTAATCTAAACTCTTCACATTTCGTTCTGAGCTTGAGGGCTTTGACTCCATAGCAACCGCCTCCGACTCCTTCCCATTTGTCTGTTCGGCATCTTTGTCGGTGCTCGTCGCTGACCCATTCGTTGCGGACACATTGGCCTGTGACGTTTCCTCCTCTTCCTTTTTTTCTGGCACTTGATTAAAATCAGTCCTTGGGATTTTTTCCTCTCTTCCAGAAGAAAGAGAGGGCGAATGTTTTGATGTCTTAGGGGGGGTCTGCACCGAGGGGCTCGTCTGACCAGCGGCTTTATTAGCCCCAGCCTTCTCCTCCGTCTGCCCGCTGGCGGAGTCTCCAGCAGAGCCGTTGCTTTGCTGCTCCTTGGTGTCTTCTCTCTTTTTCTTCGGGGGTTTTTCAGTGTCTATGTCTGTAATATCTGTTTGCATAACGTTGTCTGGTTCCTGGGCTGTTTCCTTGGAGACGTCGGTGGATGTGTCCTCGCTGTCCGCACACGGCTCGTTTTTTGCCGTCACAGAGTCGGGACTGGCGGACTGATCCATTTCATCAACATCGTCTGTGGAGTCATTTCCATTCCCCAAAATTTCATTAGATTCAGCCTCTGCGTTTCCATTTCCGACAGTCTCTGCTTCTGGTTTTGTCTCGGGGGATTCCTCAGACAGTTTGTTTTTGTCTTTACTTGCCGTTTTATCAGTTCCTTTCTGAGCCTTTGTTACATTATCCAGTCCGTCTTCTTTCTGTTGCACAACTGCCTCTCCATCTTTGCTTTTACTCCGGGAATACGCGTCCTCCTTTCCATCTCCATTCCCAACAGCATCAGATCTTTTCTCCGCCTTCCTGATTTGTTTCTGAATCTTTCTGGGACACCACACAAACTTGTCCTTTGGCTCGAAATGAAGGTAGGCAAAGCGCACGAGCTCCTGGCGCTTCTGCTTGTCCAGGACGGCAAACAGGAAGTAGTCGAGCACGCTGCGTTTGACACTGCTGAGGGTCTTCTTGACCAGAGTCTCTTCCAGAAAGAAGCGCACCAGAGGGGCCTGGTAGTGCTCAAAGCCCAGCTCCCCGAGGCTCTTCAGGATGCGAGTGATGCGCAGGTTGTTGTGCATATTCCTGCGAGAGATGGAGCAGTTAAAGCTGAGATAGCAAACAGACATTTACATACAGACGTTGCTTATATGAGATATTTTTTTTATTTACCGCTCCAGGTTTCCAAATCGCTCCTTCCAGTTATCTGCTCGCTTCACTTCGCCCGTCTCTTTGTTGACCAAACGCATCCCATAGAAGCCCAACATGAGTTCATAGGACTCGACTAGTCTCTTCTTAGCGTCCTCGTTCTTCTTGAAGGCCTGGTGAGCATTAACAGCGGAGGTTAAAATATGAACAAATTAATTGTAGGACAACTTATGTGATCACAAGTAACATGGGTCAATAATTTGAATTTTGGTAAAGTTAAGGGTAAAAAAAAGTGGAAAATATGGGTTTTGTCTTATGAAAAGAGCTGAATGTTTTGGAACAGGTTTCCGAAATATTAAAATAAGGTTGATAAATAGTGGTGTTTGCTTGATAACCAATCTGGCAGTTTCCTAAGACTAATGATGTTAGTAGAAATAATTTACATAATATAATGCAATATTTCTAGTAAATAATTTCACCAGATATGCAGCTTTCAACCTCTATTTTTTTGGAGCATTTTGCCTTAGTTTTGAGAATCCTCTGAAGCCTTTCTAACATAATGCATCTCTAGCCACAGCATTTAAAATACACATTCAACTCACTGGATGACATTTGATTCACCAGATACGACTTTGTGGCATTAACGTAAATGGTCGAGTTAATTTGTTGGTTTATGTTGTGCACTTACGTCAATTTCTTTCTTGGTGAGTTCTGAAGCCATGTAATTAACCCCCGGCTCCCGCAGTGGAAACAACCTTACAATAGCAGATGAGAGAAAAATCAGAAAATCAATTAACATCTAATGAAACGATCCTCTCATTCAGTGAAGATGACGTCAGCCGTCCTGACAACTGTTCATAACCCAAACATAAAATATTCTCTTAGTGCTGCATCAAACACCACGCACGACTCTGAAGCCTTATGATTTTTCAAAATATATCCTCCTAATAAACAGTAAAGGATCAGAAAGCAAAGCTATCTGAAACCATAACATCCATCTGGGTGCAACTGGAATTGAGTGAACTAAATCAAAGTTCCTCTTTTCTTAAAACGGTTTTAAAAAGCAATGGTTGAGACGGGAAGAGAGATCATTCATTAATTGATCAAACCAGATGCAAATGCATGAAAAGGAATGTTTTTACTATGATCTTTTCATTTGGATGAGGGCTTGAGCGGGAACTTTACCAAAGCAAGCGTGCTATTCTGTCACAAAACATTATTTGAAAGCAGGTAGTGTGCTCCACAAAGCTTTTAATGTAACACCAGTCTCTACCTGTAACAGGCAATGGTGCAGCCGACAATAGATTAATATCAGATTTTGGAAGAGACATTTAGCTATTTACAGTTTTAAAAATAAAATAAAATGGCACACTCCTTGCTTAAAGTTACTAGAAGGAACTTTCATTTTGCTGTGATTATGGCGGCTCCTGTGGATGAAAGTGGTAGTGTTTAGTAAACCTCTCATTTCACTATAGCAGGGTCTGACAGTCTGCTAGGCGCAGTCCTGGTCCTGGTTCTCCCGTGCCTCACTTCCCTCCAGCTGGCCAAGCAATACAGCCTGGGCCACAAACACCATGGGGTCAGTGTTGGCTCAAAGCACGAACAAGCGAAACAGCGAGGCAATGCTCTGCTCCTGGGCAGAGGAGGAGACGCTGCAGGCGGATGCTGAGATCTCCTCCTCCCACTGGAGCCTCTGACTGCAGGTTGAAGGCAGGCAGGGAAAACCAGATCTGGGTCATCGATGGCTGGCTGGTTGTTGCCGGAGACGCGTCAAAAAGAAATACATTTCCAAGCCTCCAGCTGATGGTTTCGTTTGTTTATGTAGGTCATATAGAGGCATTGGTTTCAGATTGAGACCGTTTCATAACCAGTTAAAAGCTCCTCACAGTAACTTTGAGAGTGTGTTGCATGCTTCCGAACGCAAGGTCACCAGATTAAGATGACATTGGCTTTACAACCTCAGACTGAACACAGACAAAACACTCACACCAAGGCGTAAACAATACATACCACTGAATGTACGAGTGAACTCTCTCCAGCCGTTTGTAGTCATTTTTCCACTCCTTAAGAAAAGATTCAATGTAGACATCTGCATCCAAACAATAAAGAAAACATCATGTCACTGTGCGAACTTTCCCGAACATTGAAAATGTCTTATAAGAATATTTAAACGTGTTACCATCAGGAGCGGAGGGAAATTTATTGAGATAAAACTGCAAGTTGTTCATTTTGTCTTCTGAGCACTCGTCATCTGTAAGATTCTGTCAAAACAAAAACATAAATAAATATATATTATTTGACCTCTTTCAGTTATGCTGTGCAGGATGTACAGTACCAGTCAAAAGTTTGGACTCAATGGTTTTTCTTTATTCTTTTCTACATTGTAGATTAATATTGAAGACATCCAAACTATGAAGGAACACATATGAAATTATGTGGTAAACAAACAAATGCTCAACAAACCAGAATATGTTTTATATTTTAGATTCTCCAAAGTAGTTGAATGAGAAGGTGTGTCCAAGCTTTTGCCTCGTTCTGTATATGGTCAGACCGCTCTGCTGTTACTTACTGGATATCCTCTCCTGTAGTTCTGCATGTCCTTTGCTGCCCTCATGTTTCTGGGAGTATGATGCCACTATAAATAAAATTGAAAGTGAAATCAACCTACTGAAATATCTCAACGTTGCATAATCTGAAATGTACATATAAAGATCATTCAGAATGCATGCATCCCAATTTAAAAAAAAACAACATGAAAAGTATTGTTATCATTACAAAAAAAATAAATCCCACATGTTCTGCATTAGAAAGCTGGCATGACACTATACAGTATTACAGGTTGACACATAAAGGCCAACCCACTCCTCACTCCCACAAAACAGGCTGAACACTTCAATAAATGCATTATTTTAGTTATAAATCACAAAGCATGCACAGCAATCAATGCAAACAGCCCAACATGCATACATAAACATACTGCATGCGACTTATCACCCCCTCAAAGTGAGCTGACGTCAGAGGCATGCTAGGCTAGTTAGCTCCCCTGCAGCACAGAGGGCTTTTTTTTTTTTTTTTTGCAGACATGGCAGCATGCAGAAACGTCTGCTGCAAAAAGCAACCAGTGTGAAGCCCATATATCTCCCACACAATCACGTGATTTAGGTGCATTGTGTTGATGCAAATGCACGCACGGTTAAAGTCCAGCCGGATTTGTTTTTGTCTTGACATGCCCGCCGGGGTTGGCTCTCTCCGGCCGGGTCGTCTCCATCACTCTCCGTGTCCCAGGTCGAGTCGTAATCACAAACACAGTCGTCGTCCATGATTTTAAACACGCTATTCTATTGCTCAATACACCTAACTTGAGTTTGCACGAGAAAGAAAAACAAAAATGAAGTCACAGGTTACGCATGTTCATGTTTTAGAGGAGGACGGCCCTGACCATCCGTCTGCACAGCCTACCATCGTCAGACAGCGGCTGCAGTGCAGATGCTGCCTTCAGGTACCGGAGCTGGGAGTCGAAATTTCCGCTTTTTCCACATACTTTGGCACAAAATTGCGTTTGCGGCTACCTTAAATGGAAATGAATCACGCTGTTAAACATTGCTTTTGTCTGTTTAAGAGAACAATGCATCCTAGGACAGTTGTTTTGAGTCGCTGCAACATTGGATCAGCGTGTAGCTACAGATTAGGATACAATACATATTATATTAATGCGAATGGCG
The DNA here is from genome assembly GCF_027596085.1 of Anoplopoma fimbria. Lineage (NCBI taxonomy): Eukaryota > Metazoa > Chordata > Actinopteri > Perciformes > Anoplopomatidae > Anoplopoma > Anoplopoma fimbria. The sequence continues at coordinate 21,839,966 of NC_072460.1, forward strand.
TTTATTAACACTTAAGGACACTATTTATTCTTTGTTTTAGCGTACACGCCCTGTCATTGCAGTCGGTGTCATTTATTGCTTAGATAGATTGTTAGTTTGCGTTTTAATACAAATATATTTTGATTTTCCGACAGCACTTGAAGGCATCACACTTGCTCTATTGGTTGGTCGATGGCGATAAAAAAAAACAACAACTCCAAACCAGAGCCGTATATAAAGAGAGTCGCGTCGACTCCACACAGGTAGATCCAGGAAGTACTTGGCGGGGTAATTTGAATGTGATTTTTTTGGGGTAGAAAAAACGTGCAAACCTTTCTAATATACAGTCCATAATACACACAGAGAGACAGAACTGCCATTTTTGGTGAGGTTGCAGGTAGAAAACAACAACATACCACTCTGTTCACTCCCCTATCTTTCCAAGCATGTTGCAGAACTACGGTGGCCCTTAGGTGAGGATTGATACCTTTAGGATTTTATTTCTACAAGGAGCTTCTCTTATCAATGCTTGGTTCTTTTCATGCCAACATTATTGCTTTTAAAACATATGTAGTATTTAAAAGGATTAGGAGTTGTTTATATTTTAGATATAACTTAATATTGTTTCTAGAGCAGCAACAGCAAAGTCACTACATATGGAGTAATTCATACCCAACTGGAAATAAATCTATAAAATGTCAATAAAATAAATTTATAAGTTTATAAATGATGATAATCAACCAAAGAATGTCAGAAATCCAGCAACTCTGATGTTGAATAATTATAATTGTGGGGTAATTTATAAGTGCACGTGCCCATTCTCGATATTCAGAATCAATCTTCGAGTGACAAGTAAGTTTAAACACATTCAACGATTTTAAGTTAATGAAAATAATGATGTAGATGATGTCAAATCAAATCCCAGTGAAAACACTGCACAAAACCTGTGCATTACTAGTACAAATTTAGAAAACAGCAAAATAAAAATAAAAAAATAAACTAAACTGGGATTTTTACATCTGCTCTTATCTCATAGGGGAAACTGGCCATCTCTTTTTTTGTCATCTAAAATTCTTAGTATCTGGTTAATATCAGTTTAACACAAACATTCACATTCAAAATCAATAACTTTGCTGTCAGACAAATGTTGAATTATAAAAAATACAATAAATGCTTCTGAGATGTAATGGAGTAGAAGTATAAACTAAGCACTGGAGTAAATGTACTGAGTTACATTCCACAACTGCAGAAGGACCATGTGACCTTGTGTCATAACATATAAAACAGCATTTATATGTCAAACATCTGGAAACACTCCACCCCTCTCTCTCTGATGGGCACTTACAGTCCAATCACAGTCCAATTTATCTGTTAATCCAGTCTGAGTTCTGTGTAAAGTATTTTTTATGTTGAATACACTTCCTGTAAGTCGCTTTGGATAAAAGCGTCTGCTAAATGACTGTAATGTAATGTAATGTAATGTAATGTAATGTCCAGTGTTTCGTTATCACAAGTTGGATCAGTTTTCATACTTTAAGGACCAGCAGCAGAAAGGATTCTGGGGTGTTAACATGTAATTTGACTGTGGTGTCCATCTTCTGACAGTAATTGGACAAACGCCTTTATACAAGGGAGTATTTCACCATTAAAAATATATAAATAGAACCGTGTATTATCACAGGGGGATTCAATTTTGAATGGTCGCTGGTGTGGGTTTCTATTTTTGGTCTTTTCGTTACTGTGGAAACCGGCCGGCTCTGCAGGCATCCAGTATAAGCTGTTGCTATTTCATTTCTCTGCTTTATGAAATGGATTGTCTGTTACCTTGTTCTCAGCAAGTTCAATACAGATTGAAAGATTTGTTAATATAAAAATGGATTATAATAATTATGTAAACCCAGTCTGGCTGGAGATTCTACAGGAAATTTAGAGACATTAGGACCTGCTTACTACTCTACCTTTCCCCTCTTGTAACGTTGAGCTTCCTGCTTGCTGCAGGAGCCGGTAGGTGGAGTTGGGGGTCGTCTGGGGGAATTCTGCTCACCAGGATTGGGTGGCACCATCTCTTTGTAAATTATGGCTATATTTGTGTGTAAAGTACTAGCTAGTTTCAAACTGGAGCAAAGCAAGTTAATTAGTTTTCTAAAGCAATCAAAGATGTAAACAGAAAGTCACTGTAGCATCACAAGCTGTAAAATACTGTAACTCCCCAAAATATCACTTTCAAGTGGCCAACAATTAATTTAATTTGCCTGCCATTTAATTTCAGATTGATTTTGTTTTATTTAAATATGCATACATTTAATTAAACGCATTAAATTGAATGCAAGAAGTCAGAGTGGGGCAATCTTTAAACGTGGTTTGGTTTGCAATTATAACACTGATAAATTTAGTCATAATAACCCTCTGTATCTCAAATAAAGGCAAATCATACATATACTCAGATAAATATATATACACACACATATATATGTGTATATGTGTATATATTTGTTTTTTATGTTTATATATGTATATATATATGTGTATATACATATGTGTATAAACATGTATGTCTATATACATAAATATGTATAAATGTGTGTATATATATATCTATATATGTGTGTGTGTGTGTGTGTGTGTGTGTGTGTGTGTGTGTGTGTGTGTGTGTGTGTGTGTGTGTGTGTAACTTAAAATGATACATGTATATATCTATGTATACATATATATGTGTATCCTTTTAAGTTTATGTTGAGTATCAATGTATCCAAGTGTTCAAAAACTTTTAAATTGTTGTATTGCCATTTAGTTATCTCTGCATAGATGCTCATTTTTTGAACATAAAGGGATACCATGGTAATTAGAAACTATTTTTTAATGACGCATATAATCAGATATTCAGTGATTTTTATTCCTTTATCTGATTAGGATTCAGCACATAATCCCATTCTCTCCCTCAGTGCAATTTGTGTCCAAAAAATGCAGTAAAACTCTCCACTGTCTGTCTCTCTGTCTTCAGGTCCTCGTCCTCTCGTCACTGACTGCTCTGACAGGTTTGTCCACACACACATCACCTCTGTGTTTCAGCTGCTTCCTCATCTTGCACTCAGGTATTGTCCCTGTAAATGTCCTTGTCAAAGCACAGCTGCTGTTTCCTGCTAAAGACCACCTTTCATTTCTTAAAGTTTGAATTTTAGAAAGGAGCTTAATTTCTATAAACCCTCCTCCAGGATTTTTACAGATTTGCATTCTCTTACCCCTGCAGAATTGGCAGATGGGTTTTATTTAGTAGAGAAATGTGCCTTCAGGCAAAAGGTCCTCCTTTTTCAGCAAGACACCGTATGCATCTTAAAAATGTTCATTTTTACTATCTGCATATTCTCAGCATCACCAGAGACACTGAGGAGATCTTTCTTGATTTCATGACATATAAAGTGAGTAAATGTTTTTTTTGTTGACAGTTTTTAATGTTGCATGAGAGAAAAAAACCTGATTCATAGGATTCATTGTTTATTTTCCACAAATTTGTGAATTTGCCTTCGGCTTGTTGTTTTAAAGTAAATCACAATACATACAATAAATGGCACAACATGCACAGTACAGACAACAATAACAAACACGGTCCCAGTGAGAGTGTTGTTTATGAATTTAGCAAAGTTATGGGGATGTTTTTGGTTACTGCGGCAGATCTGTAGCGTTTTCCAAGGGCAGTTTTATGAATTCTTTAAAAAGAGGATTAACCGGATCAGAAACAATTTTTCAAGGTTTTTGTTTCCCCTGCGTCATACATCCAAGTTCTTTTTGCTCTTTTCCAATAATTGTACTGGCCAATGTTTGTTATTCTGGAAGGTCTGTTTTTGATTTTAGCCCCCAGGTGCCCATACCATTAAAAGTTAGAACACTTTCAACAAGACTTCTCTAAATATTCTCTAAAATCGTCTTGCTCATATCTGATGATTCCGATTTCCTGATTAGATAAAAGCGCTGCATTGCTTTTTAAAAAATGTATTCTGTAATGGCTGTAAAACTTAAAGTGCAATAATAAAAGTTCCTAAATATTCACACTCCTACTGTTTCATCAGGCTGATCATTAAACAAAGCAGGTGGAAAAAATAATGACAGGCATTGTGGTAATTATTACTTTAGATTCTTTTCTAGATGAGTTATGATGAGCACCAAGAAACGGCTAAAAATGTTTTCTTGGAGCTAAAACAAAAAGTATATTTATAACTGTAGTTTCCCTACACTTCACTGTACTGACTCACCAGCTGTCAATCAGCAACCCCGAGAAAGCCAATAATAATAATATAACAAATGTAGCCTCTAACAGAGTAAAAGCAATAATATTAACGTGCCAGAATTTAATAATATGCATATGAAAAAAAACAAAAAACAAGGCATTATAAGCGAGAAAGTGGACACTGGATTGCATTTCCATAATCCACTTCATTTGTTTCCATTGTTCCTTGTTAATGACATGGTAATATGTGTGTGTGATAATGAAATGTAATTGAGAGAGCAGGGAACGGAGAGAGCAAAAAACAAAATCAATGCAGCATCTCTTTGAGTCTAAATACTTATCCTTAAGCCCGGGCCTGATGGGTATTGATGGGCCTGCTCACTTTGTTCCAGGTCCTTGGGCTTTGAAAAGCATGTGAATACACGCTGTGGGGATTGATGGGTGGCTGCTGGGGCTTCAGGTTCCTCTCTTATCAGCGGTGATGTAATTGCTTTACGGAGAGCTGGTTTGAATCACAACGGGGATGCGAGCGTGCTGATTTAGCCACTTAACACAAAAACAGGGCCTCTGAGAGCAGGTTGCTCTGTTTTAGAGGAACAAAAGAACACCAAGTAATCCACCTGCAGTACGCCGCTGGTGCTTCTAATGCCTAACTGAGGCATAAGAGTGATGCTCCTCTTCCGTTTTTTATCAGATACATTTCTTTTCTTTCCTTCCATGTTTGACTAGATAAATCCAGCTTGAATGATGATACTTGACGTTGCAACGTAATACACCGAACGAGGGCCCGGATCATTACGTTTAACATATCAGCTCAGGCCGACGCTGACAGTTCAAGTCTGTGCTTCTGGTTTGAGTAACCATGGCAACCGCCATCACCTACAGTAGGTTTCCAGAAGCATCTAGTGTAGCGGTGTCGTTTATTTACCAACTGTACCAGCATGCATCGGTTCTCTAATGTGCAGGGACACATACACACACAATCACACACACACACACACACACACACACACACACACACACACACACACACACACACACACACACACACACACACACACACACACACACACACACACACACACACACACTCAGAGGTATCCATGAACATGAAGTCATCAACATGTTTTGAAAAATGACCAACATTGAAGTCATGATTTAAGGAGATAGAACAGTAAATGTGAAAGCTGATAATTTATGTAATATTGTATCTGCTTTGCTGTTAGGGCATCAAAAACTGTTGCCAAAGCAAAAAATCAGCATATTTGTTTTTCAAATTGCTTCAGAAAAAAAACACTTTTATTGATTGTTCTTTTAAAGTCAGATAGTAAACATTAATGTTTATCTAAATGTATGTATTCATCTCCTTTTATTAGTGTTTTTTCTTAATGCTCTCTATTTTAAAGAATATTTAGACTACTCCTTGATTTTCCACTTGATAATGACTTTATTGTTATTTGAATTACTATGTTCTTATTTTGAGGCTGTAAAGGGATGATAATTCACACCAGATGACATCATTACATTACTTTCCACACAACTTATTGTCTCAGCTAAAACTGACTGTTCTATGTATTAACCCCAGAACTGGACATCATAAACCATTTCATTGTATTTTATCATTAAGTGTTGGATTGGTTAAACTCATTTTAGTCTTCATTGTTTTATTCCTTTTTTTTTTAGGATGTTTTCAACAGACACAAACACAATTCCCTCTTTCATCATTTATGTCTCACTGACTTAACAAAGCAATGTTATGTAGTTTATCATCACATCACCTGGACATTAGTTACTTGAGAATGTACACATTTCAGGATAGCTTTGTGTTACTGCCTCTGGTCGTCTCAACCTTTAGATGCGCAGTTTCAAGGCCAGTTCAAACGTGAGACCCCGCTGGTTGCTGTCCATGGTGCTGAACCTCCTCCTCCTCCTCCTCCTCCTCCTCCTCCTCCTCCTCCTGTCAGATTGGCATCTCCTGGCTCCAGTCAGGACTCCACTTGTTGCACACGGCTGAGACACCACAGATCATTGCTGCAAAACCCTATGCAATGTCTTATTCCTTTTATGCATTTTCTAAAAGCATTATTTTGGACTGCGTTGTGCATCCGAGGAGCAGGACATGCGCGTCTCTCCATAAACACAGACATCTCAACCTTTCTATCACAGGTTTCTGCTGCTGCTGCTGCCCACTTTCTGCTGCCGACCTCCGAGGATGAAGAAGCAAAACGTCCGGACCCTGTCGCTCATCCTCTGCATGTTCTCCTACTTGCTGGTCGGCGCCGCGGTGTTTGACGCGCTGGAGTCGGAGACGGAGAGCTCCCGCAGGCGCATCCTGGAGCAGAAGCGCAACGAGATGAAGAAGAAGTACCGCTTCTCCGAGCACGACTACCGGGAGATCGAGCGTGTGGTGCTGCAAGCTGAGCCCCATCGTGCGGGGAGACAATGGAAATTCGCTGGCTCTTTCTACTTTGCCATAACAGTCATCACCACCATTGGTAAGTTGATGTAATGCTTCTATCTTTAGACAGGAGGAGGGGGGTGTTTCACTCTGTTGCTATAGTATTGGGGCGGCTGGGCCACATGAGGTAGAGCGCTTGACCTGCAACCACAAGGTCGGTGGTTCGAACCCCTCTACAGGCAACATGCCGAGGTGTCCTTGAGCGAGATACCTAACCCCAAAATTGCTCCCCGGGCGCTTCATTGCAGCCCACTGCTCCTCCGGGATGGGTCAAATGCAGAGAACCGAATTTCCCCATTGTGGGACTAATAAAGGCTTAATTATTATTATTTATATATATTTTTTTCTAAATGAATGCAACATTTAAAGCTTGTTTCGGAGACTACATTTGATTTAAAGATACAGATCCATGTTTCACCCTCCGAGCGTTGAAGGTTAATCCGTCTTCTCGTTTCCGTGTCTCTGCATTAAGGTTACGGTCATGCGGCGCCAGGCACAGATGCAGGAAAGGTCTTCTGCATGTTCTACGCCGTACTGGGGATCCCTCTGACTTTGGTCATGTTCCAGAGCCTGGGAGAAAGGATGAACACATTTGTCCGCTATCTCCTACATAAGGTGAAGCAGTGCCTGGGCTGTCGCCGCACCGAGGTGTCCATGGAGAACATGGTCCTGGTGGGCTTCCTGTCCTGCATTGGGACACTGTGTGTTGGGGCCGCAGCCTTCTCCCACTTTGAGGGATGGAGCTTCTTCCATGCGTACTACTACTGCTTCATCACACTTACCACTATTGGCTTCGGGGACTTCGTGGCCCTGCAGAAACAGGAGGACCTCCAGGAGAAAACGCCCTACGTGGCGTTCAGCTTCATGTACATCCTGGTGGGGCTAACTGTCATCGGGGCCTTCCTGAACCTGGTGGTGCTTCGCTTCCTCACCATGAACACTGAGGATGAGCGGAGGGACGCTCAGGAGAGGGCGTCACTGAAGAGGGACAGGGGCCTTTTGGACGGGGCTCTGGGTCACCATGCGTCAGGGGAGCAGAGCAGAGGAAGCCACCGAGAGAAGAACAGGAGCAACGCGGTGCAAAGCCGCAGCCACAGCACGCTCTTCCTCCCGATGGAGGAAGGGACCAGCTGCACCAACCTCATCGCTACCCCAGCGAAGGATCAGGAGAGGCGAAGAAGCCCCTGCAGACACAGGCTGCAATTTCACATCAAGGCAAGCCGACGGCGGCCGGAGTCCAGCTTCAGCTCCCTCTGCTCCTGCGTGTGCTACCGTTTGGGGATTTGTGATAGTCCTCTGATGTCCCACGGCGAGCACCGCGGCTGCCATATCAATTCAGTTTACTACAACTCCGTCTCCTATAAGATCCAGGCCTGCCCGCCGGGCTCCAGGGACAACACTGGACTCTCCTCCCCAGGAAGCACGCTTTCACCGGGGCATAGCTTCCGGGAGTTCCCTCGCTCACGGAGAAAGTCGGTGTAAAGAGCACTGTGGTTAGGGAGAGGGTTTGCACAGACTGTAAACAGCATTTTATCAATGACACTGTATTTTGTGTTACACCTTGTGCATGTCAGAAGACACTGATTCTGATAAATGAATAAGTTGTCAGTTGTGGCTGTTAAAGATAATTTTATTTGTTAAGCAAGGATGAGGTCTTTAATCCTCTTTTACCATGACATTGTTTATGTTAGTGATTCTGCTGTGTTCCCTCGCATGTAAGCCAAAGTGCATGCTAAAGAGAATGTATAGCACACAATGTGGATGCATGAGTGCTATGTACAGATGTTAACAGTTGGGCTTCTAATCTTTCAGTTTCAACAAAAGTATTTTGGATATAGTGCTTATTAATGACTGTATAACTGTTCAGTGAAGGTACGTGAATGATTCTCAGTGGACTCTGCTCCTGCTTCCGACAAAATCCAACACTTTTCATGCCATAGCTAGAAGATGTCAGCTTACTTTTATATCAAAAAAAGCCTTAAATAACTTTCACCAAGCACATGAGATATGTGGCTTCTTTTATTACTTATAATGGGGGGAGTCAGAATAACTTTTCTGTGCATTGTTGAGCATTAATGCACTCTAATATAAAGAGGTTATGATTGTTCCATGACTGATTCTAACATAATGGATGTAGCACACAACAGATATGTAGCAGGTTACAAATAAACTTCCCAAAATCCTGGAAAAAATTGTCACTTTCCAGCCAGGAAGGTGTTTTTTCCATGTAGACATGATTCGATCGTCAGATTCGATGTGAGTCTCTTCCAGTATTGTTTCATTAAACCAAAGGAAAGGACCATTAAATGTCTGACGGGTTTTATTTAATCAAAGTTTGCTGAATGATTGAACAACCCACTTGAATGAGGTTAAGGTTTTGTTTTCATTCGTCTTCGTCTCAGTTCTATTTTTTGTTTTTATCGAGCAGAGGAAAAATGGGCAGAGTAATACTACTTTTGTTGATGGTATTATATTGATTAACTGATTTACATTAGATGGTAAACCCAGTAGGCATTGATTTGTTGATTTGCACGTCAAGACACTTGGAGATGTGGAGGTTAAATTAGTCAAACTCTGGTTTAGGTTACAGATAACTGTTGTTTCTATAGTATACTTTAATACATAGTAAAGATCTGCTTTACACTAAATTATGATCATTGACATCCACATTTCAACCAAAGCTTTAAGCTCATTTTAACATGGCAGTATATAAGTATTTAATGTAAGACATTAACTGAAGTATTGTACTTGAGTAGAAATTTGAGATAATTGTTAAGTAACTAAAGTATGTTTTTCATGTGCTCTTTAAACTTCTACTTCCTTACAATTCAGTATCTGACAGACTACATTGCTCTACGTTGTAGCCCGGTGTATCTTATTCAGACACGCAAAAGGGCGCCATGTGACAAAGCATATGTTGACACCCTGGGAAGGAGAGAACAGGCTCGAAGGGACGGGTCATCAGCTTTGCAGAGTTTCTCGCTAGATTTAGCGACATTTGGAGCTAGTGCTGCTAGCTACTTTCATTGGAAAAGAATTGGCAACACTGGGCTGCGTTTTCGGTTTGATCATTTTAAGTCTTTCTTAATCTTGCTGTTTTTTCAAGATTATAAACCCTATCTTTGTGTGCATTGTGTTGTTTATAACAATTATGTACTTATACTTAATTAACATACAATGCAGGATGTTTACTGATAAAGGAGGTTTTTTGTATTTTATTATTAGCACTTGAGTTAAGGATCTGAATATGTCCAGCACCATTTGAAAATTCCTTCGCTCATCCAGTCTTGGGTTCCAGGAACCTTTGTTGTTTGTCCTCTTCTAATTCTCCCATGTAGTCCTGTGTGTTTGAGCTATGAAGTTCATAACAGAATGGCCATAAACAAAACAAAAAAAGAGGAAAACGTCTACATTCTCAAGTCTTGCAACCAATATTTCAATCATACCTTCACTACTTTCGCAAGATGAATTCACATCATGTGTCATAACGTCTACACATTGCCTCCAATTGCTATTTTTAAAATCTGTTTTTGGTTCGAAATGAGGAACAAAAATCATGAAGACTTTGCATAAGTGTCCCCAAGCACATATTTCAAGCCATCTGTTGATCTGCTGGAATAGTAAGCTACTTTACATATAAATGTGAAACTGATTGGGCAATAGAATCTGAAATGGTGATTGGTTATGAAACGCCATCTGCTCCGGCTGCATGGATAGAAATGTTTCCTCTCTTCCTTACATTGTCACATCACAGTCGCTCTAATTTTGAACCATCGTGTATAACAAGTAGCCACAGTGTTTGTCCACTTTCAAATAAACAGCATTTTCATCATTCTGTATGGTATTTTTATGACCGATACAAAGGAATATAATTAAGATACAATAACTTTGACAAGGGGGCCCTCTACAGGTGATAACTCTCTTTGGAGAAGTTTGAGGAAAGGAAAGTAACAAAGATTCATGTTAAACATTTAGCCACTAGAGGGCAGTATATGTCCACACAGCAGCACGGAGCTGACTGATGTCCATCCCTGTGTGTTCATCTGGAAAAGACTGATTTGATTTAATTTTGACAAGGTGAACAGTATTATAGCAACCATGCTATTTGATTATGTTTATGGAAATTGCGTTGTTGCCTGCAACCCCTTCTGGGCACTTTGAGTTGCAGGAATTAAAGGTCCATTAAAGTGTTAACCTGGGACCTCATAGTGTCAGGGGCCTGTTGACCTCTAGTCCAGGTCAATACCAAACTAGTTCACACATGCAACAAACAATGCACACATCTGTGTCAAGGGGCTTTGTAATCTGTAAAGCACACAACACCCCCTGTTGCTGTTTTGGTTGTATGAAGACCAAAGCAGAAAGTTGTGATTGATGATACCATAAAATCTGGTTCAATATCATTACTGATAGTTCTTTCTTATATATTAAAAGAGACAAAAGTAATATTATACCGTCATATTTAATACTGTGAGTGCATCATTATAGCCTATTTCTGAACAAATCGAGAAATGATTTTTACTACTGTCCGTTGATAACTTAATTTGCGTGTATATGCTCGTTAAAACATGCAATATTTTAAATGGTAAATGAGATATGTTTACTTTAGGAACTTTCAGAACTAAGGAGGGGGTCGCTGCATGCATGCCCATGTTCAGCAGCAGCAGAGAAGCAGAGAGATCATGCACTGAGTGTCCACATGCCCAGAATGTGATCTAACATGAGCCTGATCAATGTCTTTGGTATTGATCCGAGCGACACTACTATCGATACCAGAAACAAGGCTTAGTATCGATTCTTAAGGTATTGATCTGACCAGCCCTGGTAGAAAGAAAACTACATTTAACTCGTATCGAAGTATGAAACGTCATCTTATTGGCGGTAAAGGGATCACATCCTCTTTACTATCATGTATCACTGTGTCATATAGAGAGTTAATGTAAATACAGATGTTTTGGATGATAACTCTGCTGTACTGTGTGCTTACATTATCCCCAGATCTTTTTCCCCCCATTGGCCTTGTTGCCGTAATCTCATTAGATAATCAATATCTGTCATATCAACATTTGTAGCTATCATTTCTAATACAAATTATGCTACATTGTTCTTACTAAATACATCGATTCAAATATTCATTTTCCGGGAACCAGTTATCAAGCGAACTGCCTGAGTGGTACGAAGAAATTATTGGCACAAAACCAGCACACAATTAGTTTACATTGATGGATCACAGCAGAGATGGCCAAACTTTTATAAGATAGATAAGGCTTAAGATATAAGATGTAGGCTTAAACAGCTACAAATCACACGGCATGGTGTACTATGGATGGCCGTTTCACTTGTTAGTCTCATTTGGATGGATGGAGTTCGGGTTAAAAAGGATGATACTATCACTGCAGCATTTTTCCATTGTATCCAGAGAGGTAGAGTCCAATCTATGCTGGTGGACGGATGAAACAGAGCGGTGATCTTTCTTTCCCGATACATTAGCGTAACATGGACTCACAAAAAATTCCCCCTCGGGACAGAAGAGCCCCTTCATCTTATGCAGCCATTTCATTATCTACCCAAACAATTTTAGGTTTTGTGAGGGATTCTTTTTTTTTTTTTTATGCCCAGGGACATGGATCAAAGTAAAGTGCTACATCTCCTGCTAAAATGAATGATCTTGAAAGGGATCATCAAATAGAGACTCATCAAAATGGGAGCTGGTGCTAGTACTCTGTGGAGAGATAATTATACTGTTCTGAGGGCTACTGAAAATTAATTTTGAAATGGAAAAAATGTAGTCCAGCCTCTTGTTATTCATCCCTTAGTATTGCATTTTTCTTCCTGTAAAAGTGAATAAATAGTATTTCACATGCAGTGGATGTCACTTTTCTGTGGTTGTGCTTATTTTTTCCCACATATATAGAATATGTTTCGAGATGAAAAAAGACATCTTGTGTGGCAAAGATAATAGATCAATTTCAAAGCATCTGTTCCATTTAGCAACTAATGGCTGTAAGAAAGCATGCATCAAAAGCTTTACCCAATCGACATGTTCCCATCTGATTTCTTTATGGTACTGAGAGCTTTATCTACGGAAAGATATTTTGAAAAAAAAAGGAGAATATTATCTATTTATCCAGAAACACATCGTTGGGATGAAACACTTAACTTAACTTGTTACCCCTTATAAAAAAACATTAACTATGCAGATTATCCAATATAAAACACCCTAGAGGGCACTTTATCATATCATCCAAGAGGCCGATTTTGCAGCATTATGTTGAACATGGGGGCCATTTCTACATGGGATTAATCATGTGATTACTTGAAAATTGCCTTCTAAACTGCAAGTAGCTAGATAAATGTGTCTCATTCTGCACTTCCCTGACTTTGCTCTGTAGCCTTGACAAGAGATAGAGAGAGAGAGAGAGAGAGAGAGAGAGAGAGAGAGAGAGAGAGCGAGAGCGAGAGAGAGAGAGGGATGTGATGTAACTCAGCTAAGAACCTTTTAACTCCTAAATACTCTTTATGTGTAATTCCTAGAATTTTGAGTACAGGAAAAAAAAAATGCTCTGCTTTTAAAGCCAGGAAAGCAAATGTCACAGAAGTACACATGAGTCAGAGTAGCTAAAAGCAAAAAAGGGAGTTGATGGTTGAATGAGGATGCATAAGTTAGTTAGCAGCATTTTTAGTCACCACTGGGAGGCAATGTTGCACTAAACGGCTGCACAATGTGCCTCCTATGTTTGCCCAGCTGTAGCTCTTTTGCCATCACCCCCCCCCCCCCCCAAACTCCCATCCTCTTCTGATCAGAGTATGAGATAGAGGTAAACGATGATGAATAACAATTAGGATCTCTCTGAACAGATTCCAAAGATGAAGCCAATATCAATGTGAGATTTTTAGATGCAAAATCTTTCATTGTTCATTTCGCTACAAATGTTGACTGAGCATGCTGCAGCGCGACTCGAACAGCACAATAATTAAACACTTACTTCAGACTGACACCCATACACACGCACGCGCACACATGCTAGAGGACAAAATAATCACATCCATTCTGCTGAATTCTCTCCAGGAAAGTCATTAATGGTTTTAAATGAGTACGAGCTGCCACTGATACAACTGATCTGTGTGTGAAATGGAATTAGGTGGCTGAGGATGACAAGTGGAATCTTTTATAGCCAATACTCATTGCTCATTGTGGCAGTGTAAATGATGCTTTTTTGTCTTCTGCACGTTGGTTAACAAACGACACTGACAGCGCACATTTTCTGCTTCCCATTGACATATAATCAATTTAACTGATATAATCATCTATATAATCACAGGCACATAATCTTCTCGTCACAAATTGGTATCTAACAGTGGAGTGAGCACCCACAGGTGAGGAAAGTAACATAGTACAATTACGCAAGTACTGCAATACCTTACTTGAGTATTTCCATTTTAAGCATTTAGCCTATTCTTCTACTTCATTACCAACATTTCAGAGGTGTATATTCTTTTTCTTCCACGAAATGTATTTGTAAGTCGTAAAGCCGTTATTTTTTTCATAGACTTTAAGAAGTGGATGTAGTCATCCTGATGTCACCCACTGGTTAGTTTACTGCAGTTTTGAAGCCTTGAGTTCTGCATTTTAGCTGTCACCATCTTGTTTTTGCAACCAGAAGTGAGGGTGGAGCTAAGTGCAACTGAACTCTGAATACGACGTTTTCAGGAGATCAAATAGGGTTACAATTACCCTCAATGACCTGAAAACACACTGTGAAAGTTGTAAGTTGTAAGACGAAAACACAGGTTATACCAAGACCCGACAACTCTATGGTAGTAGAGACCTGTCCGGTTGGGCACCAAAATATATTTTTTTGAGGTGAATCAACCTCCTAGCACAAACCCTTGAATATCCCTTATTTAAATCATTAGGTAAGTCTGTTCATACATATCTCCTCAGGCTTAGGCAACAGCCCTACTTCTTTAGGTTCAGGAGAAGATCATGTTTTTGGTTAAAATAAATACTCTTTTTTAGAGAAAGTCCCTAAGGCAGCACAGTAGGGCGGGACCAAGCGCAACGCTAACTTTTACGCGTCATCAACATGTGCACGCTGGCTGACATGCGATAACATAATATAAACGATAACCTGTTCAAGGTGGAGCTGTGGTGACTTCTGTGTTGATTTTTTACCTTCAGTGAGGCCTTTCTGCTGTTTATGACAATAACCCCTGATGTGACTGCAGAGCATCATTCAGACATGTTTTTGGAAACTTTATGGAGAGCAGTGACACCAGAGAGGCCGGAGTGGACTTGAGGACCAGTGTTCTGTGCTTTGAGGATGAACGAGCAGAGAAGTTGGACGTGCACTAAACCAGAATGACGTAAAGACAGCTGAGTAACGTTGCAAATCGGTGTGTGTGCTTGTGTGTGCACTACACTTTGTGCTAAAGCTGTGCAGTTTTATTTCTTTTGGTGCTGTAATTGCAGCTGTTGTGAAGTTTATATTGTTTATACATAGTTTGTCTGCTTTGGTGATGTTTTTATTATGCTGTTTATTCTATAAGAATTGTCAGGTAATTTAAAGTATGTGGCCTATTAATGTTTGTTGATGCACCCGCCATGGGGTCCATATTTTGTATTTACTATCGGCCATTTTTGCTAAATTGTGAGTTGTATCTCATTTCTGTTTTCTTCTTGTGATGCTACACCGAGGAAGGCAGTTGTTACTATAATTGATAATCAGTTGTGTGAACAGGCTGCAAAGTGCAGTCTATAAAAAAGGAATATATAGTTTGTTTGGACATCAGAGCTCTGTGGTGTGATGAGTATCGATGACGTGTTAATGCACTTTGTTTGCCTAAATGTGTTATTTAATTGAATAGATATTATCATCATCATCATCATCGTTTTTTCCTTTATCTTCCCTCCACACCTCTTTTACCTTTTTAAAATGTAAGGCAGTGATATTGTCAATGACCTTTAGTTTTACATATAGGCCTATTTGAGTAACAAGCCTTTAAAATAACATTACTTGTGCTCTTGTAAAATAATTTAGCTCTTTATCCATCCCTGGTCATTGCTACTTTTAGCTTTATTTAGAGGATCATAATACTTCTTCCACTGTGAATATCTGCTGCTCATCGGAATGAACGTTGACTCATCCTTGTAGGCCACATGTGTATCCCCCTCCAACACACAAACACAAAAACACACACACACACACACACACACACACACACACACACACACACACACACACACACACACACACACACACACACACACACACACACACACACACACACACATCAACAAGACTTCTAACAATCGATCAGAGCTGCTGACGCTCCCCTTTTCAGTGCCTCTTGTTGGTCTCAGAGCAATTAGCCTGCCTGAATCCCAGTAACACAGCAGTTTGTGGCTAATCTCCCTCCCTTTTCACCCTCTATCTTTCCTTTTTTATTGATTCTTTTTTTATCTTCCATTCGACATGTTTCTTTTTCTTCAGAGTTTGACTGTCTGACACACATAACTGGAGGTGTGACAGGTTTTTACAGCTCTTACACTAATGCCCTTTATTTGACTGTTAAGGGCTGTCGTTGGGAAGTCGTTCATGGATGTGTGCAACTGAGGCTCTCAAGTCTGTGTGTGCAAGTGTGTTGGTGTGTATGTGGTGTGTACAAGCTTTGTGTAGGTGTGTGTCACAGAGATGTTTCTTTTACAGCACTGTAAGAAAAGACATTCATTGCCCCAGAGAGAGGAGCCATATATATATATATATATATATATATATATATGACTATCTGTGACAGTGTGAGCTTCTATAGAGAGTATCCAACAAAATAATACTATCCAACACAGCAGTCATATAGAAACCAAATGTAAAAGATTATAATGTTCACTTTATGTACACAAGGTGTCAGAGAGCTGCTGAATCAACTTGAGCTTAAAGTTACTGGTGTTGTACTCAGGTGGAAACCTCTGCTTCAGAAAAGTGAAGCGAATACTAAAGTGCCTTACACCTGCATTCTTTCTAATAGCCAGCAGGGGGCGACTCCTCTGGTCGCAAAAAGAAGTCTGATTGTATAGAAGTCTTACTGTAGAATGAGCTGTTTATTTCTACATATGCAGTGGATCCTATTTATTGAATCTTCTATGTTGCAACACCATGTTTCTACAGTCTGGATAGGGGCAAATATGTTTTTGCATCGCAAGCGTGGGTCTCCTGGCACACGGAAAGTCAGTTGGTTGCAATCGGCAACCACACCTCTAGATGCGGCCAAATCCCAATGTAGCACCTTTTAAAATGTGAGGATTTGCTGCTTTCCTCTTTTTTTTTTTTTTAACCATTGTAAATTGAATATCTTTGGGTTTTGACCTTCAAAGATTAAATTACTTTTCCATCTTGGACATTGTAACATTTTTCTTGTAAAGATCAATCTATTTACTGAAAGAATAACTGCCAGAATAATAAAATGTACCATACCGCAAAACAAGGTACTTCTGTGTTTGTGCTATTGTTCTGTATACCTACAGGGATATCTGCTCAGTGAAACCCTCGAGCCTGTGGATAAACATCCAACTCCTTTAAATTATTTAAATAAGGCTCAGCTGGAATCTTTAGTCGCAATATAACTTAATTAATTGGAAAGAACTGGAGATGGACTGCATTGAGTTAAAAAACTTAGCACAAAGAGATCAATGCTTCCATTTTTTTTTTTTTTTTGTGAACTCGCAGCCAAAAGACTAATGACACAGTCGCCGTTCTGCAGTCGAGTAAACACGACTGAGTCTCCCCGCTGGCTGCTGCATGCGGTGACCTGGGAATGAAGGAGCTTGGTCGTGCTGACTCGGTGAATCTGAACACCACAGAGGCTGGATTGTCACAG
Organism: Anoplopoma fimbria; assembly: GCF_027596085.1. NCBI lineage: Eukaryota > Metazoa > Chordata > Actinopteri > Perciformes > Anoplopomatidae > Anoplopoma > Anoplopoma fimbria. The sequence continues at coordinate 21,857,500 of NC_072460.1, forward strand.
TGCCAACCATTCGATTTGTTTAGAGACACAATATGGCCATCTTGGCTGTGTGCTGGAGAAGTCGCTAGGGGAGCCGGTACTTTCCAGCCAACTTTCTCTTGTCGCTCTTTCTCTCTTTATTTTTCAGTGCGAGGCCGCACTCTGCAGGGAGTGTTTGAAGAAGGAAATGTGCTTTCATGGAAGATTCAAAGCCGTGATCAAACATGCAATGTTCCCTGAAATAATTCAACATTTTGACACTTTCATTGTCTCCTGCTTGATTTATGGCTTTCAGCCTCATAATATATTCATGTTGGTGTTTTTAATACACATTCTTTAACCCTTTGATGCAAGGTGTCTTAATGAGTAAGCTTCTAACAATTAAACCTGTTTGAGTTATTTCTGCTTTGACAAATAAAAGTCATTATCGTTTTTACATAATGACTGCATTAATCGCGCTGATAACACGGTTATCATGAGCCTGATCTGTCATCCTTCTCTTCTCCGCAACAATAGCAGCTAATAGCGACCGTCAGAAGAACACAACGCTCATATTAATGTAGAAGTGATAAATTAGCTCCATCAAAACTTCCATTTTCTGAGAGCTTTCCGCTGCACAGCAACAGAGATAAGAGATAGAAAGATTTAGCCACTCACAATTAGTCAGTGTTTATTCAGGGGCTGATTTATGTCTGTCTAAAAAGATGAGAAGGTATTTTGTCTTGAGTATAAAAGGATGATAAAATGATGATGTTTTATGGTTCAAAATAAAAATAAATCTATTGATTCAACATCTTAATAAAGGTACTTGTCATCTTGTACAACAGTTTGACTCATGCGATTCTCAATTCCTTTCACAGAGCAAGTTTTCCTTGTTACGTACACAATGGCACGTCGTAATTCATCTTCTAGTTTTTATGTGTGTTGCTTTTCCTCCTCTCACCCTTTGTGTTAAAGGATTAGTACACCTAAATCATTAAACATATTCAGCCAGTTCCCCCGAGCAGCCACGCCTTACTGTCAACAGCTTTGTAATGGGACTGTTTTCAAGTTAAACATGTATAGAGATGTCTCCCCAAGGGAAGAAGTTTGAGCTCCCCTGATGTTTTTCTTTAAAAAAAACCAAAAAACCTTTTGATGGAAATTTGTGATTTCTTCAAAGGAAAAACCAATCCACTGCCAGCTAGAGTGTGTAAAATGGCAAAACGAGAAAATACAAAATGTTGCAAAAACATCGAACACAAATCTCAGAAACAAAGATGTTTTGTTAAAACTGAATGATAATTGATTTTGTGATCAATGGCCCTGATTTTGTGTAAAAAACACCACACTAGGGCTAAACGTTGTAGAACATGTGCATGAATGTTACCTAATTAACTACGAGGGAACGAGGATTGATTGTTCAGTTCCGAAGTGTTTTGTTTTGTTCTGATGAAACTGAAAGTGCTGTGGTCTTCCACCTGAGAGGCTGTGAAATCTGGTGATTTGGGGGAAGGAAATGGAAAAAAAGAAATCTATACGGAAAGTGGAGGAAATAAACGTTAAATCCAAATCTTGAGGTAGTGAAGGAGTACACTTTCTATTTACCTGGAGTGTGTTCTGCTAGAATAATTGCCGGGAAGCCGAGAAATAAAAAGGTGTGTCAAGTGTGACCTAATTAGCTGCAGCAGAGACTTTAACCGCTGCAGACCGTCTCTCAAGTGAATCGCAATCGACGGGAATGCAGAACTGAACTACCTGTATGAATCAGTGGAGAAAAAACATGCAGCTTGAGCATCTTTTTGTTTTGTTGTAAAAATGGCATTAGCGGAGATCATTATGATGGTATAGATCTCAGTGAGATAAATGGCGAGCCAGGGTAATGGGGTACAGTTGATCAATACAATGGGAAACCAGCTTCATCGTTAGTTACACTGCTTTTTTCCCCCCCTCTCTATTTCCCTTCATGCAGCTCATCATGATCTGCTTTAATTTATTTGTTTGTACTCATCTCTTGTTTATCTTTTAATAGTATCATTAAAATGTCATACTTGTTCCCTTGTTGTCTTGGCACTGAGGTTGAAACTTTTCCACTGTAATGGGCTCACTATTGAACATTCACTGGTAATTGAACGGTAATGAACTGTTCTGTGACCTGTGGTGTGTGAGTAATTGATTCTGAAAGTGGTGTTTGCAGGCGCGATGTGTGTCTACAGGCGGAGCAGGCACTGTGTAAAAGGCAGCTGTTGTCACGGCTCCGGAGAGCTGTCGTTGCAGCTCTGGCCTATAGATGGTGACGCTGCACTTCCTGTTGTTGAGCAGACGCACCATGAGCTCTCTCTGCTCGGGCTCTGGGTGATCAAACCTCCTAAAAAATAAAGAAACAACTGTGGTCTAAAGATACTATGGATTAAGATTTGTTTTGTTGTGTTTTGGGATTATTATGTTAGCTTGGTATCTTTATTAAATTGTTGAACATCATCTTCCGGCTGAGTCTCAATCTGTTGCCACTGATCTCATACAATGTTTCTCACTATCTCCTGGTGTTATAGCAGAATTGAACTATTTCTTAATATTTTTACCCATTGATTAGTCAACCTGAACTGCAATTGTACAATAATATCTTAGAAATTGTAACTAGGCACGACAGGCTTTTGGACTTTTCACCATGTTGAAGGTCATGTGGCTCTATATTCAGCATTGAAAGAGTTTGGAGGGTGGTATCTTTATGATCAAGCTTCCACGACCACAAACACAACAACAAAAATGAATAGAATGGATAAAACCTTGTGTTTGTCTGCTCTAATGTAAGCTGCTAGCATTAGCATTCCAAGGTAACTAGCTTACTACCTAGTGTACAATACCATTTCTAAAGCTAAACCAGTAGCTAACTGCATTATGAAGTTACAGGTTACATTAAAAAAACCTCCACTGCTTGGGACCAAGGTGATGGTATGTCAGAGTTAAGTAACAGTAGAGTAAATCTGTCCTGCCTTTTATTTGCTTTGAGGAAGTTTAGACTCCAGCACCTTCAGCCAAACTTGGGTTGGGCACCATGGTTTTAAAAAATGTAATCTTACAACTGTGTTACTTGTCCAAGAAAATATTCCACACTAAGCTTTCCAACCTCTCAAGGATTCTAATGAATGACATTTCAATTATTTTTCATTGATAATATTAGATAGAATACATGGGATCTACCCCAATGCTTCTTTATTTCCATGTCTTTTATGGATCATCAGTTGGTGAGGATGCTGCTGTTTGCATCTTCCAGCCATCAGTAGAATTGCCTCTTCATCTTTGTGTCTACTTTTTGGTTTTCAATTTTTTTGGTTGTGACCTGCATGCGAGCTTGGCCAGAACAGAAAGCTTGACGGGCATAGCAACAGTAACTAAGGGGGTTGGGGCTCAGCGAACGGTCAATTGCTACCTTCCGAACACTCCGCGGCCGTTGTCCTTTTCACAAACTTAATTTTCCTGTCCGTCTTCCTCTCTAAATGTGCAGTGCGGAGTAGCCGCTGCATTAACCTCCCATTCACCCCAGGCTCATCTCTTTCATTGGCCCTTCACTGTAATGGCCGTAGCAAGGTTTTGCCTTGAGCACAGATGGTGAGCAACATGAAACTATGGGGACCATCCAGGCTCATAGCCAACCACTGCTCTTTGTGTGGGCAGGTAAACTGTTTGGAGAGTGATGTGGAATGACAACAGGCCACACGAACACAAAGATCTCTTGATGGTCGGATCATTGAATACCGGTGTTTGTTTTCGAATCGCCTCTTGCGGAAAATTGTTTCAGAAAGTAAAAATAACAACCAAAAACAGAAGGCCTAAATTGGCAAGAGAGCTTGTGGTTCCAGCTGTAGCTGTCCTGTGTTTTATGCTGCAATCTGTATTGTGGTCAGGTATATGTGAAATAGGGCTGAAATGGATTTGATTGCCTGTGCTTTTAGAAGTCATGAAATTCACCACACATTCTGCCGAGTTGAAGTTATCGTGACCATCAGTTTCCTTTCATTTTACTCTCTCTTTGGGAACACTGGGACATATTGTAGTGCGTCTGAACCCTCTTTGGATTGCTCCATGATTGCAGATCCATCAAGTGTCACTGAATCCCTGAAAAGCTCCTCTTCACTGTCCGAGCTGAGCTGTGGAAGTTGAAATAGTCAGTGACAGATCAGTGGGGAAAACGAATGGCAGGTTCCCTCCAAAGAGGTTTTATAAACCTATATTGTGATATAAAACTAGGAGAATCTAAAGTGAACTGAAAGTTGTTTGCCTAGAAAATCTCTTGAGCTTTTATGTATAAACAGTGCAGAGCAGCCAAACTCCCCAGCACTTAATGAATGCTTGACTGAGTGGAGCAATTACAGGGGATGGCTCCATTAAGCCATTTACATTTGCTCAAAGTTAGATTGCCTTTAATTTCCTCTATTTGGAAAAGCTTGAGAAAAATAAAGGCATGTTTGTTATTGGAATAAGCCAGCTGCTTGCAGATGTACAGAAACTGAGAAAATCTGTAACGTATGTCACTTGGTGATATCAGCCTGTCAATGGTTGACTGACGCGAATAGTTCACATTGCACCAGTTGAACCCCATTAAAAGCTTTAATCCCCTAAATATAATGCTTTATTTATAATGCAGGGAACCAGTAAAGCGCTCTTATAGATCTAGCTGTTTTCTTTGGGGATACTTTCTTGCTCAAGAAATAGCCGCAATGAAAACTGTTGATGGGGAGGTTTTTGGATGATCCTCTGTAATCAGGATGTTGCTATTTAAAAGTTGAGTTTTTCAAATTGAAGTATTTTTCTTATTTTATGCTTTGAGTAGCAAAAATGAAATTCTGTTCACCTCCATCATATTGAGGTCATAGCAGAAGTTTCAGCAGCAAACATCTGGATACCTCAGTGCATTAAAGGAAAACTATCTGCATGGATTGACAGGGAGAAAATGTGTTTTTTGGGGGGATTTGGGGGAAGTAGGGGTTGAAACAAATATGGATACATTATGCCGATTTCTTTTTGCCGATTTCTTTTTGCCGATTAAAATTTACACAGGTGTGCATCATCAAAGTTTTACATTGGCACAAAGCGACAAAGACAAACAACAAGTCGTCTGTGTTAAAGATCATCAGCGTGAGTTAAGAAGCTTGCAATTAGTGCACGCTACACTTTCAATGTAAACCGCTGAGGAAACCTTTAAAAAAACTAATCTAAGGTAAATTATAATTATATCATGATGTGTTTAAATGTTTTCTTGTAAAATGTAGTTGTTTGAAGGAGATGCTTTCACAGCAGTTTAAAATGGATATTACTTTAATTCGATTAACTTCCTGACACTTTCTCTAAGTAGCTTATAAAATATAATTAAACTGCAAGAATGTTTTCATTTGAATTGTCTGTTTTCATGCAAAACTTCACTATTGATGACCATAACAAAGTTAAAAAGCTAACACTTGTCATAACCCTAACCCTAACCCTAACCCATTTTTTTAATTGTTTTCCGGCATGGTGGTGAAAAAGGTCTTGAGCCATGCTGTCAATTTTATTCGAAAGAAAGAAAACCTGAATCTGCAAACATCTGAATCTGCAAAACAGACTTTAAAAAATTGGAATCGGACAAGAAAATTGCAATCGGTGCATCTGTAGCTTAAACTTTGGTTTCTTTTTTGGATGTCGTGTTCAAACACAAACCACAAATTTATAATTTGTTTAATTGAAGGCCGTGTTTGAATTTATTTTGTTGGCATGTGACCTCAATGATATTTGTATACGGAGTATAAATGGCAATAGAAGACAATTTCTATCAATAAACAGTTCTATTCAACCAAATATAATGTAGATGTGATTACAGATATGTTTTTGGCATAAACCAATAAAGACACTGATAGAAGCTTTGTGTTACATCCTCCAAGCTGAACTGACCCTCTAAGATTTTGTAACAACAAAAATATAGATTTGTTTGCTTTACTTTAAATTGAAACATTTCATTTTGAAAAAGACGCTGCTGCACCACCCGCACACTTTTACTGCTGGTCATCGTCTTCAAGTAAACCTCACAATTCAGTAATTCTTTTATTTCTCTGGTTTACTCAAACTTTGCCATGGCAACAGAAGTTTAAAATGCAAATACTTGTCAGAACATAAAGTATAATGAGGTGAGTTTATCTGATTTAATTACTCTGTGTAGGAAGTGTGAAGTGCTACCTGAATGCTTCTGAGGCAGGCGGCAGATTGGTGAAGGTGTTATGATGGAAGTAAAGAAATGCTGACAATATGATGGAGCGACTTACAGCAGACAGCCGGCCCTCGGGATCTGACTGTCTCACAAACAGAAAAACCTCCAGCTTTGCTGTTTATGCGACTGTGCATAACCCTGCTTACATGATCCCATCAGGAGTGACGACAAAGTGCTGTCACGTTAAAAAATCTGAAAATGGACTTGTATATGATTTTAGGGAGGATCAAAAATGTATTTGCAAGGGCAGCCTATTCACAACTCTCAGCTAGGTGTAATGTGATTTTTCCTTGAAGTTCCATTATCTATTGTTATACTCCAGCTAGTGTTTAAAACGGCTCCAAACTGCTGTCCTATCGTATGAAATCTCAAAACCCATTCTGAGCTGTTTGATGTGTGCAGCAAACAAAAAGAGACCGTGTCCATGCCCCACACAGGCAGAGATGGGCGAATTTATTCAGTGCTTTTCTGGAACATGATGTTCAGTGCTGATATGGGCTTGTGGACTATATTTTGCTCAGCAGAGGTGATTAAAAGCCCTTTTCATGAGAATTACTGCCTCTCAGCCTAATGCTCAGCCAAGAAAATGATCTACCTGAGGTTTATTTTGTTTCTATCCCTCTTTCCTTGACTCAAGCACTTAGGTTTGTTTCTCTCCTGCTTTTTGGCAATCTCCAAGGTACTCCCTTGTTAAATTCTCTCCAAATTTACCGTCTATTCTTTTTTTCCTTCTTTGCCATTAGGGAGAGACACATCAGACTGCACAGACTTTAAACCGTTGCCAGTGGAAGGAGGGGATAGAAGCAGACGGAGGAGGGTGCATTAAAGACTTTAGAAGTGCTTGGGATAAATAATCATATTTCTATGCACCCACGATGCTGGAAAAGCACCATCTGGGACAGGCCGTGGATTTGCATTACAATATAAATGGGAAGTTGCTGAAGCTGAAAGGGTGATGTGAAGTCATTCAGCCAGCCCCCTCACTCTCTGACAGGTCGGATCCCCAGCCCACCCCCACCCCCACACCAGGCAGAGGCGCAAGGCACTTTGTTGGCGCACGGTACGGCGGCGTACTTTTGTCGCTCAACTGCCACCTCCACCCCCACCCTTGTCTTTTTTTAACACGCAAGCTCGCCTTTTTTTTTCTTTTTTCAAATGCCACATCTCCACACACATGGAGCAGCCCGATAGCGTATGCACCGGTGGCTTCTCTTTCAGATGTGATCTTCATTGAACCCTCTGAGCTCTGTTCATATGTACGAGTAGGTGCACAGGAGACAAGGAGATGAGCAAAGAGGAGGTGGTGTGAGAGGTGGTGCTGGTGGCATATTGCTTCATAATAAAACTGCTATATCCTGGGTTTATTTTTATTTTTTTCATTCTATTTCATTTATTCCTTTATTTAGCCAGGAAGGTCCCATTGAGCTATAAGCAGCATAAGCAGCACTTTAAATGTGCCCACTCAGCTCAAACACATTATGGACCTTGTTTGTTTATTAAAAAAGATAATTTGCCTCCTCATCTAACCGCAGCAGTGCCTCCAAAATACACATGAAAATGCATTTTCACAAATTAGATTTTGAAAGCTAAAGGGCACAGGTGATTTATGCTTGTTTTATTGCAGTTTATATTATTTTGTAGCTTTTTTTTTTTTTTTTTTTTAAAGCCCTCTGTTCATTTCCATTTTAAAAAGTCTTTACCTCACTGAACCTCACAGGTTGATGCTCCTGGATATGTCAGTCCACAAACAGATTTTTGAATACTTTGTAAAAGTTGGCACCACTTCGCATGACAGAGCAATGTTGGCAGCAGAGAGCTGTGGATGTGCATCATGTTCAAATGACTGATTCTGCTGTAGTCTGACTCCGAGGACGCACTGAGCCTGCTGAATAGTCTCTAAGCGGTATACTGTGTTAACCGGTGCCCAAACGAGCCCTAACCGAGTGATTACGTTTATGGGATGAGCTTGTTGATTTTGACACATTACGATTGTTCAGATTTTCCCATTGCGATTGTTACTTTTGCTTGTCTGATCCAATATTCAAGTAATGTGATTTAGAGCCGAGCCCTTCTCATGAAACTTTAAACATCACGCTTGCTGTAGCACCCATTTCGACAACATACAAGACCCTTCTGTTTCTCTCTTATGTATTCATGTGAGCACATCGCTCACCAGCTTCCACAATATAAATATGCACGTCAACACTACATGACATGAAAGGAAGAACACAATGTCGATGACGTCCTCGCACTCAACACTCAAGTCACACGAAATGTGCAAAGTGTTCTGACTAAATACAGCTCAGTTTGTGAAGTAATGATCGGCCCAAAACTGAAGGGAATGAATGTCTTTGCAAAATACTTTATTGTTTTTAAAAAAAATGCTTGTTAGCTTCCTGTTGTTTTTAACAAGAAGGCGAAAGCTTACTTGTAAATTGCACCACCAAAAGTGACACATAGAGGTGATATGTATGCATGCAAGGCAATAAATAGACAAACATGAACCTGAGCAGATGTTTGTGAGAAAGTGATGTGAGACTAACTTTGTGATTTTGTTAAGTGGAATTATTTCAACTCTCATGTAGGGAAGAAGAACAGGAGAGTACATGGAGAATAACCTCTATTTATTTTTTTATGATTACAGATGATTGAATTTGATTTATTTTTAGGTTTGTGTAAACCCCTTATACTTCTTTCCTCTACTGTGGCTCAGTGGAGAGCAGGGTCGTCCTCCAATCAGAGGATCGGCGGTTCGATCCCTGGCTCCGGCAGTCCATGCCGGTGTGTCCTTGGGCAAGACACTTAACCCCAAATTGCTCCCGCAGGCTGTTCCTGTGGTGTATGTATGTGTATGAATGTTAGTTAGGGTTCTGATGTGCAGGTGGCACCTTGCATGGTGGCTCCTGTCATCAGTGTATGAATGGGTGTGAATGGGTGATTGATTGGTAATGTCAAAGCGCTTTGAGTGGTCGGAAGACTAGAAAAGCGCTATACAAGTACAATCAATTATTATTATTATTATTACTGCACTCAATCAATTGAATTTCTCTTCTTTATTTATTTCACCAAAATGTCTTAATGGTGCAAACAAATAGGTTTTATTGCTTAAAAAGTTGAATATCTTACTCTCACTGATGAAGTCAGATGAAACATTTGTTTATTATTGCTGGGACAGGGACAACTAAATGAAAGCTTTGATGATTATAATGATGTATTATAGTTACATTTCCGTGGATATTGACAGCTGAGTAACGTCCTCCCTCCAGTTCCTCCTCAGATAAACACTGTTAGCTTTGTCAGCACTGTTGTTGTTATTCACACTGTTAGAGCTTAGCCGCTGCGTGGAGGCATAAATATGCTCAAAATGTCATACTTGAGCACCTATTTGATCCTCACTATGTTTATTTAATGAAACAAAAAGAGACTTCATCTCCCAGTTTTTTGGAACATTTTATTAATAGTGGTTTTGCATACATAAAAAAGGCAGTCAAAACATAATTAAACACTCATATTAAAAAAACAAGTAATTAAAAACAAGTATGAATATTATCTTAAGACAAATCACTATACAAATTAGTCAATAAATAGTTATTTCATGAAAATCCGTCCCTTATTAGCCACTCCCGCGTAACATGGAGGCAGGGTATTTTTACATTTATTGATAGTAACAACAATATTAGTAATAATAATGAAACAAAACTTTAAATAAAACCTCAGACAAAACAAACAACAAAACTAATTGATTATTTTTTTTCACTGCTCAACTAGAATGGACTACAACGGGGAGTTACACAAAGAGCTGCTGTATCGATCCTTGTTGTGCTTTAAGACCAGATTCCATATTCTGATAAACTTCTGAATATTGCCAGACCGTTCATATGAAAAGTCTTTTAACATTTCAAATGCTCACCAATTCCCTTAACCAGGTCTCAAACTGGGGGGGCTGAGTCAGATTTCCACAGCGTCTCCCAGCTTGGGCTCAGGTACAGAGGTGACGACGGGGACTTTATCCAATCTATCCGCTCTGTCAGTCTGCAGCTGTGCAGACCTTTCAGTCGACTGGTACATTGTTTTTCTGCTGTGAATCCCACAAAGTTCTTCCATCTAAAAAAATAAAAATAAAAAAAATAAAAAGACTGGATAATAGCAGCCTTTGTTGAATGTGTCTTTGAAATATCACATATTAATGGATGCCATTTAAGAAGTGCAGTTGCTGTTAAGTTTGAATAAAATGTGATAAAACCTTGCATGCAGAGATAATACTCATTAAAACACTACCGCTCTACACTGAAGAGGTTATACCTGTATTCAATGTTCCACCAAAAGGAAAAAAGAAAATTGAAAGAATAAAAAAACAAGTGCAGAAAATCCAAAATATAAAAGCACAATTATTGTTTCAGCTTTCAGAACATAATAAGAATAGATCCGCTTTTTCTTTGTCCCTCTTTTCTGCTCTGGCTAATTTTCCATGTCTGCACTGATTGTAGAATTGCTGACAACTCTTGCAGCTTTTGTTTTTTGTTTTTTTCTACCCTCCATCTATCACTCGACACACAGGCTTCTTTTGTTCCAGCAGTTTGTTTTAAACATTAAGCAGGAGATTCAAACACCTCTCTTTCATTTTGGAATTATTTGTGCCTGATCAAAAGGATGAAACAAGCACAAATCACAGACAGCACATGCAGTGGCAGTGAAACAAGCTGTTGTTTCAGATGTTAGTGTTTGTGTGTATGTATGAATGTGTGTGTTTGTGTATGTGTGTGTGTGTGTGTGTGTGTGTTAGTGAGCAAACAATTCCTTAACAATGATTTACAGAACTAGTGCTGGAAACAAAGCACATTTAGAGAATAGTATAATGACAAAAACTGCTTTCTGATAAATAAACATGCTATATTGTAGCTGCATTGACCTATTGGACGGCTACTGACCATTATTGGATAACGTCCATACATTACACAGATGTATTATCAGAGAAGATGTAACATTCCCAGTATGCTAAAGTTCCCAATCTGTTCTTTTTCTTCCCCAAAGTTTTCAAGTTAATCTGGACCACTGCTCTTTACTGATCTTGGGAATTTGTGTCAGCTCAGCTGATGCTATTCTCAGAGCTGTATTAATTGTTAGCTCGCTCTTTGATTTGCCTCATTTAAAAGGTCTTTGGTTAATTTAATGGATCGCAGAGTTAGCTTTTCAAAGTACTGCTGGGTATAAAAAATTACAGATGGTAATCAAACATCATTAATTTAAAAATACTTCTTAACAGGAGTTGATTTTCTTAAACTTGGTTCGGCTCTAGGGTGACTTCTGCCCACAGTCCAAGCAGACTGGAGGTCAAACAGGTAAAAAAGAAATATGTCTTTTTTAATATTTTAAGCTGGGAGGTCCTTATTTACTGTCACAATCACTAAAAAGCAAAAGCAGCCTGTGTATACTCTTAGTATACCTTGAGTAGCTACGTAACATACATTTGCTAACGCTAGTTAATGATATGCAAAATGACTGCTAATTTTCAGGTTTATAGGTAGAAACTTAACGTTTTAGAAACGTACATCTCCTTCCAACCTCTCCGGGTAACAAGTATCACTATTACACATTTAACCATGACAAGCTCAAAATCCACAAAACAAGCCCGAAAATCAAGAACATCTGGAACCATTGAATGAAAGTCTATAGAGTAGAGCCGGATAGTTGTCGGAGCGGGCAGGACTTATCATGGGTCCATTGCTCCAGTTTATTTAGGCCTTTAAGGTCAGCAGAGAGGGAAGAACAGGAAGATCTCCTCTTATTCCAACCTGAGAGTGTTCTAAGATGGTTACTCCCATTGCTAATCAATTTAAACAGCCCAAAATAGCTAGTTTTGTTGTACTAAGTTGCAACAGACTCCCTGAACATTTCCTTTTCTAATATTCCTGTAAATCTTGTAGTGCTGTGTCCCCCAGTAAATTAAAATTACTTTGAATATTTGTTCTAAAAAAACACATAAGTTTGAATGATTTGAATATCTCGTTTTGTACATTATGTCTGTGACATCTTGTCCTAACTCGCTGTGAGTGGTGCATTAAATGCGCGCCAGGCTGCTGCCTGTGCTGCTGTTTTTTCCCCACAATTGAATATCAATTTTTTTCAAATTCTTTATGTTTACAAATTGAGAATATTCATTGGCAGCCCTTAGCCCTAGTACCCGGTTAACCTGCTTCTACTCACCTATTGTATCGGCTCAGTCTTTCTCCTGGTTTTTTCCCTGCAGCAACCAGCACCTTTTAAACTTTTTACTCTCCTCCTCCTCTTTCCTTACTGATCTAATGTTTACAGCCCATCAACTCATTTAAGGTGAATGACCTTTAAAATACCTTTATACTAAAATACCTACCTAAAAAATATCACCTTCCATCTTGTTTCTGCATCTGGGTCAATTCTGGAAAACTCTTAATTACTATTTCAAGTAATAAATTCTTCCTGATATGCTGCAGCCTAGCTTTTGCCCTTTTGGGTTTGAAACTATTTGCAGCAGCAACAGCTTCCTGCAAAACCTCAATAAAGTCATGAGCCTTATTGCGGTGAATCTTCTCTGCTTATTTGTTTCAGACAGTGAATAAACATTACACTAGTAAATCCTTTTCATCCTTGGTGTTAATTAAAACGGTACATACAAGAGACAAAGGCATTATTCTCAGCCGCAGAGCCAGAAAACAGTAGTGGTATTAATACAACATCAACAACTCATAACTGTGTCTTCATTAACCGGCACTTCCAGGGAAAGTTTATTATACTTCCTCTCAGTTTATTTGCTGCTGGCCTAGCGAAGAAGTAACTCACCACTTCTGTGTTTAAACGTCCCAATATCAATCATTTTACACCAACAGACCAGCTGCTTTCATGTTCCAACGCAAATGCGGAGTGATTGGTTTTCATTAATTAAATAATTTCCCCGCTTTGAAGTTCCTTTCGTTGTGGCGATGCAGGCCGGACGAGTATTTTGGAGTTTAACAGGAAAGGTAGCTGTGGAATGAATAACTTTTTTTTTTTGAAAGTGCCCAAAGGTGTGCTGTCTAAAAGTAAAGTGGAATTGCTGAGATGTACAGTGCAAGGGTGTACTCAGTGGTTTAACTGCACTGTGATTTTGTGTGTATGTGTGTGTGTGTGAGTATTTGTGTGTGTAGAGACCTGCTGCACTCGTAGCGGGCTCACACTCATAAATCAATGTCGTGTTTTATTTAGAGACATGGCCGGCTCTCTCCCAGTGAGCCCCCTCTATCTCTTCTCGTCCCCGGGTAAAGACAGCACACATGAACAACACCAGCCATGGCTTTTGTTATCAGCCGAATCATCACAGGAGCTCCTACAATTTCCTCCACCAACCCACCACCCCCTTCTCTCCCTCCCCCCACCCCCTCTTCATTCTCTTACTCTTCTGCCTTTTGAACGCAGCATCGCGCTCTATTACCTTCAGCTGTGACATTTACTCACTCTTTTATGATGAATTCATAAAATCACGACAATGATAGCACACTGAGAGTGCTTTATGGAAACTCATTATAGAGTATCTATTCCTGCCTGTCTCTCTCTCTCTCTCTCTCTCTCTCTCTCTCTCTCCCTCTCCATCTCTCTCGCACACACACATACATTTTCTGTCTTTCCACTGAACATAAAAACAACAGAGGCAGCAGACTGATGTGAAAAGTTTGGCTGTGAGCTCTCTGTGGAGTGTTCTGATAAGGCTATCAACGCTTGGCTGGCTGATACACTTGGTGAGGCTGCAGTATTTCTTTTTTTCTTTCTCTGAAATCCCTTTTCAGATCACTGTCTCTTCGCCACATTAGGCTGAATGTTGTTTGTTAAAGAAAGAAAGAAAAAAAGCCTGCAATGATACAGACTTTCAAAGTAATATTCAAGATGTTTAATTTTTCTAAAGTGAGAAATGGCCACCTCATCTTTTAGTCAGGCATCGACAAATACCAAGGTGAGCGCCATCACATTTTTCTGTCTGTACTTCAGCTTATCTCCGGCGGCATTATTCTCGCTTTGATAGGAACTACACCATTGTTTGACACGTCTTTTTCTCTGGGAGAATTTAATTTAGCAAGAATGTCATGCATTTACAGAACGTGTCTCGCTGAACATTTCATTCTTTCGACAGGAAATTAGAAAATCCTCACAAGTCTGGACAGCATCTTATTCACACAAAAAAACCACAACATTCAAGACGGCCCTTTGAGAAATATTCCTGTCTCGCTTAGTTTGCACTTTGCACTTAGCAATACCGGCCTTCATCCAACAGCATAATGATTTCTCTAGCTTCTTACATCACCATCTCAAGCCTAAAGTAACCTCAGCGACCACCCCCCCAGATTCCCCACAATCACCTCAACCCCTCCTGGTTTGCCTGTACCAACTATATTACCATGCTCTCTGGTTTGATGAGAAAACTCATGCGTCCAATATGACCCGAAGGCTGAGTTTCCATTACCGACCGAGCCGTAACTCAAAACTGCATGCTTTGCTGAGGCACTTCTGAGCAGCACTCTCACTTTTGTTGGAGCGGAGGCAGATATGACCCTGTAGCTCCAGGTGAGCTCACCAACAGCAAGATGTACATCATCAGAGGTTGGCAATACTTCAGTTAAAAATAGGTGTGCAGAAGCGTATTGCACAAATATGTGAATACTTCACTGACATACCCCCAGATTTGGTTTATGGTCTCTTTGCACAACGCCGTCTCCTTGAAATTACATCTTTATAATATTCATTTGTTTAACCATCTATGCTTTGAGATGAAATGTAATTTCTGTTTAGATTATGTTCACTGTCAAGTAGCTTTCTAGTGTGGGGAGTGCATTTCTGTATGAAACACTAGTCGTAGAGAGACGGTTGGGGAAAATGATGAGCATGCAAAGCTGGGGACTTTGGATGTGAACCCTGATCCACAGTGTCAATCTTGTGCATCAAATCGCTTTTGTCTTTTTCAATACAGACAATGATCTCTCCTTAACCTCAACAGAGCGTGTCTGAACATAAACCATATTCATGAATGAAGAATGATGGTCGAGGCTTTGTGAGGCTGGACACAGTGTTGCTTTGAGCTAAAAGCTCATGTCAGCATGCTAACATGCTCGAAATGAGAATGTTAACCTGCTAATGTAGTGCAGCAGCTATGCTAACATTTGCTGAATAGTTATAAACACAAGGTACAGCTGAGGCTGATGGAGATCAGAGTTTTACAGGTATTTAGTCATAAAAGTATTAGACATATTTAAATTGATTTAATTTTAGGGGATCACCAGAGTTATTTACTTTATTTGAAGGGAATCATGAATGTCTTTATTTCAAGCCATCCAATAGTTCTAAGAGTTGATTCGCTTTATATATATATTTTTTTATTTGACAAATATTCCCCTGGATATTTCTGCTTTTGGGTTTAGCCAGTAACCTTTAAGGTAAACCAGCTATTCTCATTTTAGTGATAAGCCGCTCATCTAAGTTTTGGTGGCGCTGCTGCTGAGTCAAGTGAGAAACCTAATGCTAAAATTTTATACACTGGTCCGGTGTTTGGCTTAATATAAAACTCAGTTGTTGAGACATTTCACTTAAAACCCAAAAAGTCAACCTCTCTGTGGTGCTAGAATAAAAAGGAGGGCACCACCAAAGTCATTAGGGTTCAGCTTCTGAACACTAGGAATGTACAAAATTTCACAGCAAACCAACCATTGTTGAGATATCTTATCCAAAGTTGGACAGGCCGCATGTATGACTTAAAGTTTTTATCATGCTTCAGTTGCTAGGAGCAGATATTGCATTGGAAGTGCAGATTTTAGGCTGGATTGTTGCCCTAAAGAAGAATCCTACTAATGCTTATTATGCTGACTTTTAATACTTAATTTTAAGATGCAGGAAAAATTATTAAAATCAAATGTAAAAACCAATAGAAGTCTTCTTTTTTTACCTTTAGGTATTCAGGGGGCAGACTATTTGAGTCTTTTCTGATAATTATGCTCTCTTTTCACAGAGTTACACATTCACACCTGGGAAAGGCCCAGTACAACCACAGTTTGATCTGCCGGCCACTGAGCAGCTCTACTGGAGCTGAATCCCCCGGTTAAATAACAGTTTTATTAAGGATTAATACAGCCCAGCGTCTGTGGAACCTCAGGTGGTCATCAGTTTGTTCCACTGTTGGAGTGCAGCTACACATGAAGTTAATTCCCCAGTGATGTGGATCTATAGTCCTGAGGGCATGGAACAGCAGGATGTATTTTGACCTCAGGGTGTGCATGGAGAGTTTGTGGGGTTTCGAAGTTTCTTCAGGGAAGGTTGGTTTTTCTGTGTATGCACTGTTAAATCAGGACATCATGTTTGAATTTGTTTGAATTCTGTCCTTGAGGAGACAGAAAACCAGTGCAATGTGTTACATGTTCTCGTCAGCACTGATCTGGATGTACTGGACCTTCTGGAGACTTATGCAAGACCTAACAACCTTTACGCATGAAGGTGATAAAAGACCTGGGCACAGCTCTGAAATGCCCTTCAGATGGTTGAAGGATGCACAAGAATTGCAATATGTCGCTACCGTAAATTCTTGTGAATGATCAATCAAGGAAACAAAGGATTGGTTCCATCATTTTCCATCAGCAGATTGTTCATGACACAGCTCACGTCTGTTGGAACCTCTCAAAAAGGTTTCTGAAAGTGTTTCACAGCTTGGTAGAAAGTACGATTCTGTCGGACAAAGCTTACAGGACAAAAGTTGGCTTCTTCAGATGAGGGCTGCAGAAAGAGTTTGAAAGGATTGATGATTTTAACAATCAGTAGAATGAAAGGAGATATTTGAAAATGACATTGGTTATGTATTGGAGGGCTGGATGGCCCCAAGGAGAGGTTTGATGTCAAGAGTAGCAAAGTGAAAGAGCTGCAGATGTGATAAGATGAATGTTAAGTCTTTTGTCTTTATTGAAGCCCAAGGTTTGCTCCCTGAGAGCCACATGCGGTTGGGTTGAGGCAACAAATTATTCCTCAACTTTAAAGTGCTTTATATCCCAACTGGACCCAAGGATGGACTGATGAGATGTACGAGGCTAAAGGTCAAGGTCACTGCGACCGCACGGCTGTCCTTAATCTCAGAAAATCCCTTAAGCGAATTTATTCATTATTGGTACAAACATCCACTTGCACTCAAGGTTGAGCTGATTAGAATTTGGTGGTCAAAGGTCAACATGGCCTCACAGCATTTGTTTTGGCAATAACTCAAGAATTAATTTGCTTTTTTACACAATGTCTCGTAGGATAAAATGCTGAGGTGATGACATTTTGGACATCGATGTAAACTGTAACATGATCGGTTGATGGAGTCATACAATAGCGGTGGTAAATCTATTTTCTATGATTTATACTTATAGTGTCACTTTTCAAATTGGGTTTATGACTGAGTTGTTTACTTTTAACTTCATTTTTTAAAGGCTGGAATATATTTGAAATTTCCAAGTATGGTAACACTCTTTTATGTGCTAGCTTATGTATAGACATACTACAAGGTGATGTGCACAACACACAAGTATAAACACACAGGCCCATACACACACGCACATCCCGCCAAAAAGACAAAGTCCATAAATAGTAGCACTTGCATGGAAGAGATAGCAGCAAAAAGTATTTCTGTAAGTGGTTTCCGGGTGTACTTGTGTGGGTGTGATGGGATGGCATGGCAGGTGCTAAATCTGAATAAAGTAGACCTACATAAACAACACAGCCGCAGCTCAGGAGCCAGTACAGAATTAAGTGGGATTAGAGGCACTTTAAGGAAAGTCGGGAAATGATTTCTAATCCCTCTCTGCCACAAATCATTTTGATTAAAAGGAAAAACACAACACGCGTTACATGTCATTCAGACAAGGTCAAGTTGATTTATGTACATTTTTCCTATGCAAACTATTAGATCTCATTATTCCCATTTCTCTTATACATTCAGAATAATGGATATACGGTGCAGAAAAGGATTGTCAAGGTCTGGCATGGATCTCACTGAATGAACACGCATTTACTACAGCCTTGCTACGGCTGGATGAAATAGAGCCAGAGTAGTGAAAAGAGGGCAATTTTCTGCCTTTGGTGTGTGGAACAGAAAGTTCTGCTGTGGTTCCAGTTTTGACATTTTCCAGTGACACCAGAGGTAAGAGCAAAGTGTCAGATGGAAATGACACCAGAGCTGCACACACTGGGAAATACATCGGGCCTGTAATGGAGGAAGATTGAGCAGATACGAAGGGTGGGGGATTGGGAAATGAATGGCTTGTGAGCAGATACATTTCTCTGCCCGGTCTTCATCATCAGACCTTGTTCACTTTTTTATTTCTTGGTCTGTCTGTTTTTTTTTATTCTTCTATGTGAGCCTGTCTCCTGTTCCTGTGTTCATTTACTGGCATTTATTTATTTTTTCCCACCTGTGCTCTTCCGAGACAAAAAAAGGGTAATAGAGGATTTACACAATAGGAAGTAGACATGAATATCCCACAGTAAGCGTGTTTCAAGAGTCTCAGCAGGCAGGGAGGCTCCTGGATGGGAAAAAAATAATCAGTCCTACAGTGATGATTCTGTTTATGGATGTGTCTGCACAATTCTCTCTAGTTATTTTTTACAGCTGGAGTCCAACAGTGTATTTCATCTATGAGCATTTTTTTTTTTTATCAGCTTTTGCCATTTAATATAAGTTTTAGTTCCAAATGTGATCATCAATTAATAATAATGGCATTCAGGTACATTTTCTGGTCTTACTAAACATATCATTGAATTTAAATGCATGACAATCCATTACTTGCATGTTTACAATCTTAATTAGTAAATGATTGAGGCCTCTACGTTATTGGAGGGATGAAAAATTCAGTCCTACTCCACCTAGTCATTATTTGTTTTCTTGGAAACCCATTTCTATATTTCTCTAATTGTGGAAACTAGCATGGCTATCATTAAATTCATTTCCTCCTCTTAGTTTTATAAATGACTTTCTAGTTCCCATCACATGCTGGTTCTGGTAAGCAGGAAACCCATTTCCGGGACAAAATGTACGTTTGCTTTCAAAAATTTCCCATGTATTGGTAAGTGCCCTCTCTATAGACAATTATTTTTTACAAACACACTTTTATTAGAAATATGTACACAGTGAGTCACTCTTACATTTGGTCTGAGAGAGGTATTGCACTTTGACCAATGCAGAACACCAAACTCTAATACTATTTAACACAATATTCTCCAGATAAGGCTTAAATAACTATTGAATAATGATTCATAAACTCCTCTGATATCAGAAAAAAAAATGAAATGAAAATGCATAAGAGCACACTTTTCCGCTGACTTCAAAGCCAAATTTCTGCAATGTGTATTTTAAAATGTAAAGTGTCAGTGGAACTGAAAGTGTATCGGGAGGTTTATTTTTATCTGCTACATTTCTTGAAGCCATAGGATTACCAGTTTCTTTTTTCCATCTACTTGCAAGCTGCTTCTGAGAGATCAAAAGTAGGAATTGATAGCATTTCTCATCATTTTTTCTTAAAATGCAGTACATTCAAAAGATTCCACATTATCACACACCCATCATTGACCAATAATGTATAAGATCTCCCGTAAAATAAGAATTAATAGTGAATTCACACTCTTCCCTGGTGCTTCTATGTACATTATCCACATAATCTTGAATGAGGACGTATAAAGATCGCTTAATCACGCATTGGGCGTGATTAAGCGATCTTGATGGGTCCAATAAATGGTGATCTTTTTTCCAGTACACCGTAGTTTGTTCCCCCTCTGAAACAAAAAGTAATTGGTGATGTTTTTGTCTCTTAACTTCAGTAACGGCACAATGATTATTTTAACTCAAACAACAATCTATTCCTGTGCTTTTAGTGCCTAAACCCTAACTGAGTTTCCTGCGAAGACGGAACTTTATTTTGAAAAGACTGTATGCATTGTAGATCTGTCCCACACTGGACTATGTCAAGTCAAGTTATGCAAGCAGCCCATTTATTTATTGCTCAGTTGACCATTACGTCTAAAGCCCTGGTGACTCTTTCACTGATGGTGTAACATAAATCTCGCTTTAAGCAGACAATGCTGTTCAGAGCTGACTCTGACTCTGTGTATTATATTTGTCTAGTGTGTAATTGTTTATGCGTGTGGAATGGGCTGGATGTGATGCTGTTTGTGAGACAAATTAATTGCGTTCTCTCTCATTTTCTGTCTCCTCATTCCTCCGCATCTGCAATTTGGTATTCTTTTCTTTTAAACATGACTCTTTGACACTCATCCAACGTTTGCTCTTGACCTGATTGTCTTGCTTTAACAACAGTAAATAGACCAGTTGCTATGGAGACGACAAATCCGCCATGCAGTGAATAATATATATTTGCACAGCAATTTTGTGCTCCAATGACCCAAAGTCAGCAAATAAATATATAAATAAAGAACAAATAACTTTGCTGGCAATAAGACCATGACTGAACCTACACGTTTTAAAGTGCTACTGTGTTTATGTCTGAACAACAATAATGAACCTTGAAATGATGCTTACAGCTGCCATCTTACCTCTTGGTATCAGTTTCTATGGAGTTAATATAGCGCTCTCTGTAGTCAGCATGACAATCTTTGTGATGTGAAAACCACAAATTCCCTTATTTCTCTCTCTGTCAATTGGTTCTAGATACCCAACAGAAAATTTTATTTTATTTTCAATAGAAGGAGGCTCTTTTGCATTTTCACACCACTTTCCTCTTCAGTTCTATTTACAGGAAGCATCTCCGAGCTGTCCTTGCATCAAAAGGATGCTGTCTGTGAACTGTAGTAAACAGTGTCCTCCTGCAGCAAGAAACAGAATCATGTTTTTGATGAGAAAACAAAATGAAAATCTTTTTAAATCAGAGGTTTTTCTTATGTGAAGAGGCTGAAGATGAAGAACTAAATAAACTAAAAACAATTACCATTAATTGTGATGAGAAACAAACTAAAAAACCACATGTAGTTAACGTTGAAATATTTTTAGATAGTGATATTATGGGTCATAGGTGTTTTTTTGCGTCTCAGTTTTTGAAAGCTTTGTTAATATTTTCTGTAATGTGCAGTTGTGGACGGAGGGCCATTTGTCCTCTGCATGTTGTACCAGCCTTGTATTCACTAAGCCAAGGCTACTTTTAAAAGATCCAATCAAACCGTAAGACCCAAATATTAAAAACATGTTGAATTTCAGAGGCTTAAGATGACAAGACAGATTAGCAATAAAAAGTGAATGTAAATGGTTTATTGGGATAAATAGATATGTGACTCTCTGTACTCTCCATATGTCCATATTAGAAACAACAGACACATGTTACTGAGAAACACTCTCTCATCCCGTTTTGTTAAACTAAAATGCTCCTCTACGGTCGCAGTAAACACATGGTTAATGGTGTGAATTCAAACAAAAACACATTGGTTTAGGCAACAAAACCACTTGGTTAGGTTTAGGAAAAGATGCAGAGTGTCTAATAATGACGCGGATGGAGTTTACATTGCAGTAACTTGACAGTGGTGGTTTTTGAAGTTGAGGGGTGTGACAGAGCGTTGGTATCTGACGCTCTGGGAATGACAATTGATTGTAATAAGAATATTAATAAAGCACAAGACATCGGATGCCAGTGAAAGTTTAGTAAAAAGAAACAAAAAGAAGAGAGTTAGGTTGTGGAGGGACACATCAGCACAAACAGAAACTCCAGCTTTTTGGCAGTCGGAATGGACAAAAAATAACAAACTCTAATGAAAAAAGTTTGTTGACCAAGATTGTTCATCATTAGACTGACCGTTTGATCCCAGTGCAATTTAAGGTTGTAAAAGATGTTGAATTAGCTGACAAAGAAATGCAACTTTCAACAACTTTTAACTGAGTGTTTACAGGGGAATATACATATTTTATCATTCCCCAAAAAGCAATAAATCATATTGAATAATTAGCCCCAAGAGGACAGGGTTCCAAGTTTGGGATGTAAGAATGTCGGCCCCTCAGTTCAAACCACTTTGGTCTGGTGGGGGTGTTGGGAGCAAAACTGCTGCTGGTAGCCATTAGCAGCTTTGGAACTCCCACGGTGCCTCAGACCGGTCCCTAAATCAATATGAATGAACCGCCCAGGGAGTCAGGATTTTTTTTTTTGTGTGTCCAGATTCCAAAATGGCATAATAAAAATCTTGAGCATCTTTGCTCATTATCCTCACTGGCTCGTTATGTTATTTACCATTGCAGAAGCCTATAACCATATCTGGATGATGGACATTTTTACATCGTTTGCCAATATGCAAAGTTATATCGTCCAGCCCCAGTTTCTGTAAATAACGGGGACATTCTGCATCAGAGCATAATGGGATTCCTCTGAGATTGGCAGCACTTTTTTCTTCCAGTAGCCTTCAACAATCTCAAATAATTTCCTATTATTACATTTAGAGGAAGATAAGTGTGTAGCGTTCTTCACAATGATTAAGTCATTTCTATCAGAGAGACGGTCACTCCTTGTTGTTTAGGCACTCTCATGGTGCAATGAGAAATCTAACCATAATAAGAACCCATTAACCTCTTCTTAAATTGGCCAATCTAAGCTTCGTCAAGCCTGAAATTGTCGTGATTAAAAGCAAAAACTCAATCATGGCAATGCATAATTAATTTTCCTTGCATGTTAATTCTATTATGGACAGACAAGAATGATTTTAATCAATTCTTTTCAGAAAATCTGGATTTAAGAGGAGTGACTCAGGACCATCTCGGGCAGTTCATTTTCGTTAAGTTATATAGTTCATTGTACACAAGCTATCAGAGTCTTGGTAATATCTGTCACCATGGTAATCCTGGTTAAGAGCCCTTTTACATTGTCACTCACAGCATGGAGAGGTCCGTTGCCTCACCTTTTCAATACTTTGTTCTTCTTCGCTACAGAAAACATTCAGAGTGCTTTGGCAGTAAGCATTTTCATTGTATCCAGAGATGAGCAGTCACTTTTGAAAAACAAATGGAAACTTGACATGCATCCGTATACATCATAGACTGTATATAAGAAGTGGACGTAGTCACAGTTGCTAATGTTTTAAGCCTTGAGTTCAAAACAACGATTATAACGATTGTCTTATCGACCGCTACAGAATCAAACTCAATTTTGCAACCAGAGGAGTCGCCCCATGCTGGTCATTAGAAAGAATGCAAGTTGAAGGCAGTTCTGCATTGGCTTCACTTTTCAGACCGGGAGGTCGCCCACTGGTATCCACCAAGGGTTTTGTCAAGTCTGAAACTGTCGGCCTCCCCTCATGCAGAAGCTGTCTCTTTCACATCGTGCAGTGGCCTTGCCTCACGTCTTTCTCTCTTTCAGTCCCAGTCTGAAAACCTCTGATTTCACATTTCTGACATTTCAAACACAGTTGGAAAATAATGAGTTTCTCAGGACCTTTTGCTTTTGGTGATTCTAGAGAAATAACACATACATAAAATAAGTGAAGGAATCCGAAGTACATTGTATTCACAGCATGTTGAAAAGTTAAAGATGTACTGTGTTTCTTTCTTATTAAAGAAGAAAGGTTATTCTCCTACATGCTTATTTAATCCCTGTCCTTCAATTTTTGACCTCCTCTATTCATGAGCAAATTTGGACTTCACTGTGTAAAGATAATGAACACAGACACCGTCGACCTCTCTCCTTCTCAGCAGTGCCTGAAATCAGTGACGCGCTCTGTCAGAGTCGGAGAAAGACACTGATTAGGTCTAAATCTGCTGTGAAATGCCTCCTGAAGGGTTTAAACTAAGGAATGTCAACCAGCCTTACAGAGGTATGGAAGGAAGTCGATAGAAGAATGTGAGGAGAATTTGATCCACAGGAGACATTTAATGATTTACAGCAAGTTGATCCTTAGACTTTCTCTGTCATGGCTCTGTTTCAAATTGCTCTCTTGATACACTGACACACAAACATATACATATACACACACATGTTCACAAATACAGAGATCTGGACAGATGTAATGCAAACAGCATCATGACTTTCTTGGCCCAAATCCATATCCATATGCACTATAATTGGAATGCAATTGTCCCTCATTAGATGTGATGTGATTAGAGTAATCTGACTACAAAACTGATTAATGAAATATGATTTATGTAACCTGGTTATAGATACAGTGCTTTTGTCTAGAAATGTTAATTGGATAATTGATCCAGAGTAGAATTATTTTTGATTTTTGTAAGTAATGACTCTGGCTCAAGCAAAACTTTTCCCCAGTAGTGGTGCGGATTTAACAACAAACACATTTTATCTATTTTACACTTTTGTCTTGTAGTGTGTAATGACGACTGCAGCCCGGGATCATAGTATGGCTGTAGACTTTCAGCCTTGTAAAAAAACTATAGGTAGAGAATCCGACAGAAGGAAATGAAGCGAGAATAAATGCAGGCACACGTGTTTGCTTAACTTGAACTTGAAGAATCAGTGCAGATGTGGATGACGATAATTATTCCAGTTTTGAGCGACACTAATCCAAATGTAGGTAAAAATGAGATTGTAATCTATCTATCTATCTCTTTCTCTCTCTCTCTCCAACTCACACACACACACACACACACACACACTTGTGAAAAGGATTTATGTGTTGACACACACCTCCGTGTCCATTCCCAGAGGCCTCATTAACAGTGCTGGGCGATAGGAGGGCTCACTGTAGCCTAAGATACTGAAAGACTGTTCACTGTACAAACAAAAGCTTCAAAGTGGGCTTACATGGACACACACACACACACACGCACAGAAACACACACACACATTTACAAACCAAAAATCAAGAAATGTAGTGCAAGAATCCAGCCATGTGCAGTGTACAAAGATCGTGTTGGTTTTAAATCAAAGCTCATTACGGTGTGCATCGGCCTGTTCAGTAAAGAAGATGCTGCCTAGTCCTCAGTTCGAGCTGGCATCTGTCCATTAGCTCTCTTTTCGATCCTACATTAAAGTGTAGCTGCAATTGTGTTATTGTGAAACACAATTATATTTTAATACATTGCAGGAAATATCACATAATTACAGTTCAAGATATCATGTCTATTATGCTGGTGTATCCAAAGGGCTTTAGACCAATTTTCTTTTGGTGATTGCTGCACCCGCTGCACCAATTCTAATGCATTAATGTGCAGTAACAACACACTGAGACAATCTGCAAGACCATTTTCACCACAGCATGACAATTGTCTAATGAAAAGGCACTAAGATAATTATAACTTAGTCTTTTAATATACAATGGAGATGTGTGAGACAATGAAGACTCAGAGGGGTGATGGAGAAAGAGTGCATTATATGTAGAGGCAGAAAATATCCAATAATTGTACAATGACCATATCTGCTGCACATCGTTATTTCCATGGTGAGCATTCAACATGTATCTGAATGCAGCTTTCTGCTTCTCTCAAGGCCAGCCAGCTTAAATAATGATGATTCTGCCTGGGGGACTGCTCGCTAAAGGAATGTATTTTCTAATTAGATAAAGCCACTTTCCCAATTTGTTGGCTTCTTAACCATAAAGCATGGCAGTGAGAGAAGCCTCGGAGCCATCTTGAGATGCTGCCAATCCCCATCCCAGCACAGTCTATCACCCAACGCTCAAAATCTCATCACCGGGGAGACAATGGATTTTGTTTATGCATCTCTCTGAGTGTGCTGATATGATTTTTTTTTTTTTTTTTTTTTTTTTTTTGTGTGTGTGTGTGTATTCCAGAAACAATAGATGGTAAAACAAATTTGTATCTGTAGCCAAAGCATTACAATTTGGCAATGCTTAGCTGTTACCTTACAGTACATGTGTTTTTGTTAATCACAGATAAACACACAGATTGGTGACAACACATGTCTTTTGTTCTCAATTTAATAAACTATATTTCAATATTCAGACTAAGATTAACATCAGCAGCACAGTCAGAGACTCACCCCTGCTGCACTCATTGATGCAGAATATGAATGCATGTTGGTTTTGCGGACACTTGGCCCCTGCGGGTCATGAGACTGACACTGCAGAAGAATCCCAGGTCATGGATCTTTGACCTCCAAAGCAGCTCTGCAAGTAGCAAAAGAAACAGAAATAATTCACAGTGAAACAGAACAGACAATTATAGCGGTTGGTTTGGTTCCAGCAACGAAAATGAAAGCTCTGATAAGTGTAGGAGTGTTTAAAGGGGACATATCATGAAAAACACACTTTTTCAGTGCCTGTGCACATACATGTGGGTGCATATCACCCACATGTATGAGAGATCAGAAAACATGTGATTCAACAAACCATTCAGATTTGGGTCGACTTCACTTGCAGGCTCATTAGCATATATGGCCGACGGCAAGAGAATACCTTTGCAAAGGTGCACGGTATTTCTCTCACAAGCCAAACATAGCAGACTGGGCTTTTTTCCCGGGAGTGGCTCTTAAAGAGACAGGCGTTAAAATGGAGCGTTTAACAGAGAGGGTGAATATACAGGTATACTCAGACACAGTATGAGAAACATAAAGAGAACAATGAAGCATGTAAACAGAAACCCAAATTATAAGTAGGAACCTGAACATTAGCATATTATGTCCCCTTTCAATTTACAAACGGCTATTTCTGTGAAATTTTCTGTGAAAATTGATTCAAACATGCACACAAGCAAAGCCAACATCTACCCCCCCAATCCTCGTCTCCTTTCAGTTCACATCCAATTTGGGTTATGAAATGAGAAACAATAGCCCACATGGACACGCACCTTTAATAAGGAGTGAGATAGAGTTCACTAGCGGTGGATTTAATTTGGCAGCGCTAGGGGAGAGAACATCTAAGCTTTGGGTGCAATCAAGATGTACAACACTTCAGGCCTGCAGCCACCTGCACATGATCTAGACAGTCTTCCTCCTTTTTCTGGTAAGATTAAACAGTACTTATGTAGATAGTGACCTTCAATTTATCTTACCTCAAAGACACATGATCAAAATTGGTAATGTGTCACTCAGGAGTGGAGAGGTTGTTAATCTCTCTGGAGGAGAGCGGTTTCTTTTGTTTTAAGAGATCTGGCTTAAAATAGGTTTTTCGAGGAGACCTCTTATTTGAAGAGCCTGATATTTCTCCACCTCATTATCAAAACAAAGTCCTTGTTTTGATTATTCTTGATGATAAAATGAGTAAATCCATCATAATAATATAGCAATAATAATATTCATTATGTGTATTAGATGATTTTCAAATTTAAGAATTTAAATTTGAAAATCTTCCTTGCAGGACTCCAAACCAGATGACTCCAAACCAGATGTCAAATTGTCATTGTGAATATCTGCCATTTGTATGTCTTTGTCATAATAACGAGGAAGCCCTCTGTGTCTGCAAAACTGACTGCAAAATAGTGGAGGAAACATAATTGATGGTCCCTCATTGCATAGGAATATTTACCACACACTGAGCAAAAGGAGGGCAATTTATTCTGCAAAAATGGGAAAAGTGTAACAATTGTTTGGAACATAATTGCTACCTGGATTAGGGACCATGGAGGCGGTTAGTTTAGCTAGAATAATGAGGAAAGACTAATGGATTAGAGTTTTTCAGCACCTGGATTTTTGTTCACATCCCCCTGTAACCATTCTTCATGTATGTTTACAGTCCATCTATTATTTCCTCACTCTGATTGTCTATACTGAATTTTACTACTTTGCTTTACTCTATATGACATCTATTGCATTTGTGTCATCTGTGTTGCTCTTGCTGAGCTTTCTTGCATTTTTTTTTTCTGTCAAAAAGGTTCATTTTCCTCATCTTAATTGAGGACAGAGGATGTCATATACTGAACAGAAAGTGAAGCCCCTTGAGGCAAATTTGTATTATCGTGCTATATAAAGACAATTGACTTGACTTGACTTAAATCACTGCACCTGGTCAAGTAATAGTCTGGCACATAACCTCTGAGAAACAGCTACTTGTCTTTTTTTTTGTCCGGTTAAACAAAAACGATATGATTTGTGTTAATAAGAAAGCCTTTGAGGTGCTGATAGTCAGATTTTTTTTAAGCACTGGACAAAGTCTGGCCATCTGGCTCCTGCTACCAGTCTTCATGCTAATCTAAGATACCCCTTTTTCTGGCAGTAACTTCAGATTAAGCGTACAGACACAAGAGTGGTATTGACTTTTCTCTTCTAAGTGTAAAAATGTTAATTGGGCTTTAATTGCCAAGGGGGCATATTGTTGGAACAACAAATGGAAATACATTCAATATAAATGGTCAATGGACAGCATCACAAATCTTACAAATTAATTGTTTTTTGCATATTAATTGTATATTAAAATACATTCTACAGATAAACAGCTTTTCATGTGCAAACTACTTACCATATTCTCTTTTCTATAGGTAAATGAATGAGCTTAGATTCCTTGATCTTGTCTCCATTTTTCAGGTTACAAAATTAAAGACTTTGGACGTTTTAATGTCAAACTAAATATGGCATATCTTTATATTTTAATTTTCAGAAGCATGTGAGGAGCTATTTTATATTAAACAAATGAGTCTTAGAAATCTTTCGTGACCCTTTTCTGTAACCCCACCAGGGGCCCTGACTCCAAAGTTGAAAAACTCTGCTCTGCTGCGTTTCCAGCCAAACCATGAGCCATGTGTATTGTTACATTCGTAGTCAGCACTCTGATGTTTGGGCCAAGATAACAGATGACCATGTTGACGAGGCTGGAGCTGTCACACTTCCCGTTCACCTCTGTGACTGTTGGCACAGCGAACCACACTTCTCAATCTGCCTCTCCTTCACCGACTCAAATTAACAGTTGGACTCACACATAATTATAAGTTATTACAGAAATATTTCCATTTTGCTGTGTAGTAAATAGTGGCAGCTAATAAAAAAAAAGAAGCTGATCCCATAAAGCGTCATCAGGGATTCTAATGAGTTGGATAGCAGCCAAGATCCCCCCCCCCCCCCCATTTCACACTGTTTCAGCATAGGAGCTTTTAATGAGTGTCATAATTATGCACCCAAAACATAATCTTAAAATGAAGTACAAAAGGTGGGGGGAGGGGAGAGTTTCCTCTTCCTCTTCCTCTTCCTCAACAGCTGCTGCAAGGATAAATGTGAAATTCCAGATCATGATGTTATGAAAATGAATTTTCTTTGGGAAAACACTCTGTCTAGAAATGATTTAAAATGCAGAACTAATAGCTCTCATTCATTAATATCATATTATGACACAGGGAGAGATGATAACAAAATCAAACTTGGATCTCTCATTAATATATATGAATAGATTGGCTTGTTATGCATAAACCATGAATTAGCTAATTAAGGAAATTACATTAGAGGTTGAGAAGTGAAACCTGTGCATGTGCTCGACTGCGGTTAAATCCACAGAAACAGCAGATTAATCTGGATGATAGATGGAGGCTGGAAACGCCAAACACCACTGAGACTAAAGCTTGTTCCCTCTTACTCCTCCATGACTTCTCCTTCTTCTTCTCTCCTCAATTATTTAGGTTGCTCACAGAGTCATGTAACCATGCCAAACACCCAACAGTGTCAGGGAATGAATGTCAGTGTTGTTTTATCAACTTTTAGATCAGATATCTCTGATGTAACCAAAACTGTTCATGCAACAAACAACCTTTACACAGTTTGAATTGTCTGTTCTCTCCCATTCTGAAACAGGCAGTTAGCTTTGTGGGACTGGGTCAGTAAACTTTAATTAGTTTTGCAAATGACTGCAGTGAATATAACCACAACCAACCTGCTACCTTGCTACCAGCATTTGGGACAAATTAAAGTCCCTGAAAACGAATTTTTCTCAATAAGCTTCTTACTATTAACATAAGATTGGCCAGAATTATGAGTAACGTTACACCAGGGTATTTAGAAATCCTGACAGTATGATTTTTCATCATAAATAAAGACGCTGCATTTTGGGTTTACTCCTCTTCAAATTACAAAAGCAGCATATCAACTCTTAATCTGCCATCACAATCGGCATATGCTTCTGTTTATCCTACTGATGTGTCGGTACCGTCGGTACCTACTGTGCGCAGTGCAACTTTAAAAAACATAAGACTTTCACCCAGGAGTTCACTGTTTGTGTCCCCTGTTGAAATCTAATTAATTTCCATACTGAAGTAATACCATTTCTGTTTGTATTTTTATTCTTACCTAGATCTTTTCCAAAACTTGACCAAGAGTTTTGCTGCTTATACAGGTTCTGCACTGCAGGTTTGTGCAGGCTCACTAATGGCTCATGTTGCTGGACATTCTTAAGAAATTGCACAAAGAAATAACAAGATCACTTTTCGTGGATGTCATACCAACACTCGAGTCGCAGCAGGCAGCTGTTTTTAGTAGAAATGTATCAGATAAACCCACTGTATGCTACCTGTCCATCATCAAACAGCAAATAGCGACATGTTGTAAATATAATGAGGAATTTGGCAGCTAAAGACCCAGATATTTTCCCCCTAGTGACCAACCCACAAACCTGAAAGAGACAACTAAGTCAGTTTTTTGTGGACTGCCTAGATCAAAAAACCTGTGATTCAACAAGCCATTCAGTATGGCCTCCCTTCCTGTGTCACATGAAAGAACCATTAGAATTTACCGCCCCCCTATCTGAGTATCTCCAACCATGGCTTGAGAACTAACTTCAATATGAAACGCTAAATCTTTCTGGCAAATCAAACAGAGGAGAATGGGATTTTTCTGGAGTTGCCGGAATGAAACAGGCCCATAAACGGATCATTTTAGACAGATAATGAATACAGGTATATTCAGACAGACATTTGATGAAAATACATTTGTTTTTTGAACATTAAAGCATGCAAACATGTTCTAGTAGATACCCAAAATACAATTCTGAAGCTGAAAATGAACATGACATGTCCCCTTTAAGCCAAGGTCTCAGGGGCTTTAAAATGGTAATATAAATAAACAATAATGAAACATAGTTTTAGACTTTTCCTTGTTATGGGAAGTTTTCATTTTCAGAGAAGCACAGGCAACATATAAATGTTGGGCCTGAAAACTTGATTAAGAATCGTATCTCTTTTTCTCTTCTCTTAAATATTGATGCCTAAACAAACATCATGTTCCAAGTTTGGAACATGAATAACTTTCATAAGTTATTGAGAGTTTAAACTAAAATTCAGCTCATCATGAGGACTGTGGTGTGGTTTGACTTGATTTGATTGACAGTAGCCTGACAACATAAACAAACAGCTCAACCAACTGTCACATAGTATGATTCAAGTGTTGCTAAACTCAAATTGGCGCAGTGAAATACACAACATCAACCTTTTCCGTCTGCCCACCGCAAACCAGTGAGAACAGCATCAACAAAAAATAAATCACAAGCACAGAAATCTTTCATGTAAAATAACAAAAAATGTATTACTTTGGTTGAAAAGTGTTCATGTTTGTAGGACCACGTCACTCATAGTAAGATAATGATTGTGAAAATGACTTTTAAAGCAAAACAATATAAACTGAGCAGTGCTAATTGAGCATATAACTTCTCCAACAATTTTAACTTTTCTGCCATTTTGAATTTCTGGAAAACTTCAGTAATGTGATTCAGACACAGGAACTTGGATGACAGCTCATTGGTAATTCCTGTAAGATTTGGTAAAACCAATCCATCCTGTCCAGAATGGATCTCACCTTGAAATGTTTTTATTCATCTTTGCCAGGGAGGCAGAAAGGAAAGTTTCAGTTACAAATGTTGCCAAAAATAGACTTGCAGTTACTCCATCACTACATATTCCACAAGTGATTTAAAGTTACTCCTGACAACTGACACATGAAGTTTACATAATTAGATATGAGTTAGAATTATTGTAATAATTGTACATTTTAAATGAAAAACAACCCCAAAGGAGAGCTTACAGACTTGACTTGATATTCCCTTGTGATACTTCGATCAGTTTGGTAATTCATTCATCTTCAGTGGGGGGTACGGAGCCAGCTGATATCTCATTCTCTTTCAAGCACTTGAAGCTCCAAATTACATTTCTCACCTCTTCCTGTGAGGAGGTGTTGTTAACAGTAGAGAGGAAACCAGGGTGTCGGTTATGAGATGCGTGCTGCATTTATGGAAATAAGAGTTATTAATACAACGTTTCGAAGGTAATGACGGACATCAGTGTTTGGTAATGGCTTGTATGTGTGTTGATCCAACAGCAAGATTGAGAGTCTACAGTAGTACCAGTGGCTCTGTGAGGCTGAACAAATGCTAACGTGCTCACAATCATATGACACATGCTTCTATCACAATAGAAGTCATTTCATATCTCCATAATGATATTTATCACGATAAAGCAAGTTTTTTTCTGATAGTTCGATACATAACGTCTATATGAAATAGCAACATGGTAACTACAGTATTTTCTAATTTAATTAAGAACGTATATTTCAAGTGAGATATATATATACATATATATATGTATATATATATATATTTCCAGCTACACATTAGCTATGTTTACCTGCATGCACACAAATACAGAGTCATCAGATCAAGATGGGATTTAACTGTGTTTGAACAGATTTACTGAGAAATTTGATTGATTTTTAATAATAATTAAGTTGCTATAATTGAGTACCACAATATCTTGATCTCAGTATATGATTTCAAAACGATAATTGTGTTTACCATGTTCACCATTTTAGTTTCAGTTTATATTATATGCTAACATTTGCTAATTAGCACTTAAAACAAAGTACAGTAGAGGCTGATGAGAATGCCATTAGTTTTGCAGGTATTTGGTCATAAACCAAACCATTGGACACATTATGATTACACTAGGTGAAAGATCAGGGGATCAAAATGATTATGATACTGTATGCAAAATACAATCTTTATACAAATGCATGGCAATCCATCCAATAGTTGAAGATATGTCAGCCTGGATTGACTACAGCGATGTTGCAAAGAGACGACAGGAGGATAGAGAGGCCTTTGACTATTTGCTTCAATCATTTTAGGGCACTATGTGTGTGCAGATCAGGTGTAATCACAACTCCTAGTGGAAGTGCTTTTGGGTCTGAAATTTTTTGGAAACCACTTAGTAAGTAGATTAGAGGGTTGGAAGGTCAGTTCTCAATTTTGTAGTTGTTTCAAAAACATTAATTAAACATCGCTGCTCAAGAGAACAAACAAGTATAATACCACACAATGTTAGTGAAGATGAGGTACTTAAAAAGTGAAGCACAACTGATTAGTGAAAGGGGAAAAAATAGTACCAGAAAAGTTCTTGCTGGTGTAGAGAGCAGACTCAGACTGACCTTCTGCAGGGAAACTCATGTTTTATGAGCAACACAAATATTTTCCTCTGGCTCTTTCATAATTCAGGTAGAAGTGAGCCTTATTTGTATTGTGTGGTTATAATGGTTAAACATACATGGACATCCACAATGAAATAAACACAGCATTTGCATATATTTGCAATTTATTTGGATATTTTCGGGTCAAAGGTTTAATCCAGGCTATATGGATTTTGTCAAAGTCTCAGTTTTTTGGATTTGAAGCATGCCGATATTTTTGGATTGCACACATAAATAAACCAAGTTTTTAAGTCCAAATCACACATTTCCATATTCATGATAAAGTAGTAAACACAAGTTGTTTATATCGGCGTATCTATTCCTAAAAGCCTGCGCGTGAAAATAAACTGACAACCTATTTCTGATTCTAACTATTTATGACAGCCGTTCAACTTTAAAGTAACACAGGTGCATGTGTTTATCTCTCCGAGTACTTGTTTGTGTGCAGCCCGGGTTAAAAGTACACACAGTGTCAACTGCAATTGTAATAATTGATAAGTTGAGCAAAAACAGGCAGTTTCAACATCTTAATGTTTAATTCATCACCTAAACTGCTGATGAGTGATATGATAGACGTGTGTGTACTCGACAGCGTTATTGAAACCTCCAAACTTTTCTTATGCGCGATGCTTCTTATAAGCTCTGTGAGAAGGAGCGTGGAGACAACTGCGTCAATATTCAACAAGTTATGATGCAGTTTAGATGTGCATCGGTAAAGTGGATCTCTGTAGGCTTATAGTTTATGATAAAAAGATAAAGAAAAGTTTTATAAGATACTCCAACTTTTTCTGGGACCATTTATATCTCTGTAAATCTGCTAAATCTTCAAGAACAAAAAAGTTATCAGAGATTCCAAGTCAACATCCCTCAATACTGATACAGAAACAGAAATAAATAATCATCCAACACTTTGCATGGTGTGGGTGTTACATTGACATTATCTCTATGGTAAGTGGCATACATTCATATTTTCTGTATACAATGAGGCACTTATGAATGATGTTTTCTCAGTATATGTAGTGTGAAACTAAAAATGAAACGCTGGAAGCTGGATACATATAAATGCACTCTTCTCTTCTGGTTTGTATTCCTGTAGTGTAGGTATATCCCTATCAAGTTTTTTGGCAAGGATCACAGTATTATATTGGACACCTGCTTTTTTCTGCTTTTAACAAAATGTTGATTAAATATGTATCTGACACATTGAAATAACATCTGTAGCCTTCTAAATCTGGCACACTTTATTCCTCCCGAGGTTCTTGATTCAGATTAGAGTTGTTCCGATGCCTGTGTTGGAAATGCCTCTGATGTGGCCTAAAAAGCTGGCTCTGGTATTGACGAGTATGCAAGTCTATGCATCAATCTGATAGTGTCACTCGTTACGTGATCGGTACATCCTGCCTGATTGGTACTGCACATGTGCAAACTAGTACTATACATCCGTGGTTAATTACGCTCGTGCACTCTGTTTTTTTCCTTGATAATGACTCAATGTGAATAAAATATACTGTGTTGAAATCAGCAGGTTAGCTAGTAACGTTAGATTGTAGCAGCCAGTGTGCTGCACAGTCCTGCTTGGCAAAATAATGGAGCTAACGGCTAACATTAACAGAGGTTCCATTGAATTACATTATGATGCGTTCAAACTAAATTCCATAAAAATTACTATTGGGTGAAGGTATATTATAATGTAATCATGATGTGTTCAAATTATGTCTTGTAAAATTTAGTTTTTTGCTAGAAACTTGAATACTTTCAGTTGTTTTAAGGAGAGATTTTCACGAGAAATATTACCTGTTTAAACTTGTACATTTTTAGCCCACTGGTATCGGATCAGTACTCGGTATCGGCCCATTTGCAAGTTCAAAGTATCGGAATCAGTTTTCGGGTTGGTTAACATTGTATTGGTAGATCTCTAATCCAAACCCTGGTTCAGAAAGTTTAACAGGAGAATGTAACTCCTCAACTGATGGAGAACTACAAACACCTTAGGATTGGCTCAGTACATCTCTTTTGTCATATCTCTTTCTTTGTTAGAACTAGACATCAAATGCGTTTTCTCTCCACATGATTACCACTGTCTGAACACTTTTTTGTAATTCACTCCAGTATCTTGATAAATAGTTTCAAACAAATCAAATAAACTTGTTTATGTGATGTTCCATGCTGGTTTCTATAATTGAGTCGTGCATAAAAGAAAACATATCATTTCTGCGGGATTAGCCATGCAAATTGGACGAGCACTTCTAATTGTCACTTTGGAATAAATCAAAAGTGGAATTGAAAGACTGAGTGCATATTCAGCGATGCCAAACAAGTTAAAAGGAAAAGGTATGACACAGAGAAAAAAAAAGCTAATTTGTAATCTGTGTTTGTCCTTTTTTCCAAATCGGAGTTGCTTAGAAGATGCAGGGGATTGCCAGAGCAGCATTTGATACATTTTAATCAACACTGCTTTAAAGGTCTAGTCTTAACAGAATAAAACCTATATCTTATTCATGCAACCCCCCTGTAGCTTCACTGCCTGTCTTTGTCTGCCGTGGAGAACTGCCGGATAAGTTCTGTCAGTGACACAACATGTCTGGGAGGAAAATTTAATTACTTTTCCTTATTAGATGCACAATTTTACTCAGCAACACTTAGCAGCCCTATTGGGAAAGCTGCTTTGTCACCAAAGCTCTCTCTCTCTCTTTCGCTCTCGCCTTCTCTGTGTGTCTTGTTTTTTTCTCGTTGTCTTTCTCTCGTATCACACAGGGGTCTTTTGCACACAGGATTGTGAATCATGTGAAATCTGCCAGTGTTTTCCTCTTTCCCCTCCTCCTCTCCTTCTTCTGCCCTAGCCCCAGGCACAAGCTCTATCATGGATTTAAAGTCACATCTTTCTCCTGGTGTTTTAATTGTTAGGTCTCCCGGTTCTCACTCCCGTCCACATCCATCAATGCGCTGCAGCTCATTTCATAGCCAATTCTCCCTTTCTCAACTCTGTGATCCATATACAGCTGGCAGTGACAACTCTGCTACACTAACCTAAAAACACATCGCTCACCTCAGACATGAGAGTTAAACTTCTCTGAGTCAGATGGAGGAAGAGAGCCATATGCAGAGAAATGCATGTGTGTGTTTGTGTGTGTATGTATGTATGTATGTATGTATGTATGTATGTATGTATGTATGTATGTATGTATGTATGTATGTATGTATGTATGTATGTATGGGTATGTAAGTTATATATGTGTATATCTATTTATATATGTGTGTGTATATATGCGTATACAGTATATGTGTATATGTATATTTTTGTATATATGTAATATGTTTATACATATGAATATGTCTCTACGTATATATGTGTACATATTTATATATGTTTATACGTATATATGTGTGTGTATGTATATATATATATACAATATATAT
Organism: Anoplopoma fimbria; assembly: GCF_027596085.1. Lineage (NCBI taxonomy): Eukaryota > Metazoa > Chordata > Actinopteri > Perciformes > Anoplopomatidae > Anoplopoma > Anoplopoma fimbria. The sequence continues at coordinate 21,894,454 of NC_072460.1, forward strand.
ATGTATTTATATATGTGTATATATGTTTATACGTATATATGTGTAAATATGTATATGTGTGTATGTATGTACATGTATGTATGTATGTATGTATGTCATTTTTTTGTAAATAATTTACAAAATTGAAGCCCTAACTTTAATCCTAACCCTATCCCAAACAATCTCTCTAATCTATCATGTTGCTCACTACAGCAACACATCTACTTGTTTTTTTAAATAAATTGTGAAGCTCCAACATTTTAGCCAAACTGAGCAGCTGTTACCCCGGTTACTCTGTTACTCTGTGTTTAGGATGGAGACACAACGGGGAACAGAATGGCAGGAATCTTCAGTCTTGCACTACTTTAAGAGTTTTAACATACCTGTTGTTGTGCAGAAGAAGCTGTCGAATAATAAATCAAAATGTAACGCTTGATGTACACATAAGCATGGGGGTTTCTGTTATTTTACAACAGTTTGATGCTTGTTGCACAAAATGTAACCGACAGATCTGCTGTGAGTAATTGTGGTTTGACGGCGTGCAACATCACTCCAGTTAGAGACTGCAGCTCTTTGTATACACATATCTTGCACATGAATTAACCAAAACATGGGTTGTTTAAATACATTTTAGACACAAATTTCCATCATGTGCGCACAAATTATTCAAAGCTTGGAAACGATTTCGTTAAATCGAGAGATCGAATTACGCGCACAAACTAGTATATTGTGTCCTCAATATACCTAATATTTCTCTCTATAGCCACTTCCGGGCTCCTCACTTTTTCTCCTCCACCTCGAAACCTTCTGTCTCATCCACAGGTCGCTGTGGTACACCTGTCCACGCTCCGTGGTAAGCGGCTGAGACCCGCTCTTCCTGCCACGCTGGTCTACAGCGCTGACCTTCAGGCTGACAGGAAGGATGACAGGACGGGGCTGTTTTGGGCTGACCCCTGACCAGTGCTCGGCTCTGTAACGGCAGGGCACTCACTGCCACCAGAGCCAATTAAGGCCCGGGCATGCGGCTGCACACCACAGACCAGCACCTTCCACAGGGTGAGCTGCTGCCCCTAATCTCTTAATACCTCAGCTGCACCCGCAAGGTGACCCAATGCCACCACAAGACGGAATGCACTTACTGTACACCAACTATATGGAAAGTGAAACCTTGTCCTGCAGTCACAGTAAGTGCTTTGGAGGCAGTTGTGTGCATATAGAAAAAGATGATGAGATTAAACTGGTGTTTGTGATCCAACTTACTGTACATCGTGAATGCAGGACCTTGAAAGATGACACCATATTTGTGAAGCTCGCATACCGTCTTGAGATGACATAGACGACGATTCTGAGGTTGAAATTATCTCAAGTTACAAGAGAAAGCGCTGGAAAACTTTCCAGAGTGATAAATCTGCCTGACGACTTGGCCCTGTCAGGGTCTCTCGACATTGACGTTTTGATGAAAGTTGCTCTGTCGGAGGATAAATCTGACTCACAAGACCAGGATGCCTCATACATTTACGGGCTTTTGTCACAGATCGTTGGCCGTTGACGGCAAACACAATAAAATGAATCCGTCACGAATGTTTCTCATTTCCCTCTAAATCATTCTGTTTTCCATGCATCTGCCTGAATGATAACTGCAGCAGATGTGTCGGTGTGAGAGAGCTTCTCCACTCCAGTGGTCCGCTATAGACAAAAATGGATGACTATTATCAAGTGAAACCCCAAAGGTAGTAACTATGCAAACACACCATATACATCCCATCTTGTTTGGAGCTAAAGGATTCACTTTGAAGATACCCTGAAAGGCCAATTTGTATTTCCTATTTTCCCACACTCATTGGAGATACAAGCCATCCAGAAGAGCAATATGTGCTTTGTAAATGTATCACTTTTTGACAACAGATATGAGGTTGAAGGCTTTTTGCACTCAAGAATAAACTGAAGCTGATAAACAAATCAAGTTCAGCCCTTAAGACAGCCTGAAAAGCAATTTCTATTTGGGATATCACAAAGAAAAAACACAGTGCGCTTTAAGGGGGTCCTTGTAAAATCACAAAGTGAAATTATGTCATATTACCAACCGTGCTTTGCAGGTTGAGCAGCCGAGACCTATACAAGTAGTTTTTTGTGAAATACTTCAGGAACACCTGGGTAATTTCTTCAAATTTGGCACAAACTTCCACTTGCATTGAAGGTTGAACTGATGCAGATTTGATGCTTAAAGGTCACCGTGACCTCACAAAACACGTTTTTGGCCATAACCCAAGAATTCTTATGCTAATTATGACAATTTCACACAAATATCTAATTGGATAAAATGATGAAGGGATAACATTTTGGACAGAGATGGATGTAAACAGCAACATGACTGGTTGGCGGAGGTTCACAACCGCAAGGCAGTAATTCTAGTGATGTTTTGTTTTTACAATGATAATTACCATTCAATACTAAATATTCAGCCTGAATCTCCTGGTGGTTTATTATACTTCCTCTGTGTGATTTATTCTAAGAATACATTTGTTTACAAACTCTCAGGATGCCAAACACAATAAATAAAAGGAACATTAGAGAGACATTTAGATATAAATTAGTACCTTTTCCCCAAACAGTGCTTCAAAATTAATGTTAATTACCTAATAGATTTCAGAAAAAAACAAGCAGCAGCGTAAAGGTCATCTCTAATGTTTTAAGAGTAAAAAAAGATATAATTATAAAGGTTGTAAATTTATGCTTTTTATGGAGTGCTAATTATTTTTTCAAAGACTCCATCTTACATTACTTGCTTTAGCAAAAGACATTTGAATTGTGTTTGTCAGCAAGGCTCTGAATGATTTTATGCTGCTTGAAGGTTTCGGTTTATCACTTCTTTATTTGCTGTTCAGCTCTGCTGCCCAGTATGCGCCCAAATGAGGATGAATAATATATTCATCAGCCCATTAGAGGCTCCTGACAATGCATTAATAGGAGCTGATAAACCCCTCTTAATTCCGTTTTTTTTTTTCATGGCTGATAAAATCATGCCATTTGCTCATGGTAATTAATTACTGATATCTGGCAGATTGTAAGTGATGTCTATGCCAAGGAGTGTCTCCAGTTTCTGTCATCTCATCTGCCCATTGGCTACTTCCTCTATTTAGTTTAACATTTAAAATCCAACTGTGAGGAAAAGCAGCAAGTTGTTGGGATATAAATGTGCAGGTTTAAAGGAAATGGCTCTTATTGTATTACAGCACAAATGTGCCCACACACATTTTTTACATTTACGTCTTTAATATACTTCATTTACAACCTTCTTACTTAATAATATGTAGTGGTGTAACAGAGTATATCCGTAATCCGTATGGATCTAAACCTGGATGTGACCCACAGATTAATTACACGTGAAATAAAGTTTAACTGCCCATCGTTATTTGACAATATTCAGTAAAAATATGCAAACTAGAGATCAGCATTGATTCTTTCTGGTTGCAGATCCCTAATAATTCTGCATTGTAAACAACAAATCCGTGTTTAAATCAGCAACAAGGAGACAAGTGACTCTGGCAGCATCTGAGCTATCAGCTAACAGACAGAGGTTCCATTTAAGTAAATTACGTTGCGTTCATGCTTAATTTAGTAAAAATGAGTTTTTGGCAAAGGGAAATCATAACATAGTCATGATATGTCCAAATGTAAACTGGTCTTTATCAGTGGGGAAAATAACCCGCAATCTGAGCATTTTAGACACGATCCCTCTTTTTTTTCTGCTGATCTGATTCGTGACTCATAACCATGATAGGAACCCTTTTCCCACAGTGAGAAGGTTCCATCCAAGATTAAAAGTCACAAACACAAGATGTAAATACCCCAATGCAAAAAATGTTTACTAAAAATAAGTAATGCGCATGCAACGATTCAATTGCAGTCAGTTGAGTTCACTGTTTGCTTGTTGAATAAATACTGTTAGTTTTCTCATTTGGCGACTGACATTACTGCGTTTGAAAAGTGTCAGTAGGAGATCAGTCAAAGGAATAGTTTGCTAAAAGTAGATCGATAACACTCTTGTGTCTGTACGATGGATATAAAGCTGCAACCATCAGCCGATTGGCTTAGCTTTGCATAAAAACTGGAAGCAGGTTGAAACAGCTATCCAGTCAGCTGTCCCTGTTTTCAGTCTTTATGCTAAGCTAAGCTAACTGGCTGTAGCTTCATATTTACCTTACAGCTTTGAGTAATATGTTATATATCACCTAATACATAATACATCCCCTTAATACATAAAAGAAAGCAAATAAGAGCATAACCCAAAATGAAGCCTTTAAATAGGCCTCCAGGTTGCCCACATCCTCTCCACTATTCCCTTCTCTTAAGTCTGTGACTAATTCTCTCAGCACTGCCAGATGGATCCTGCAACTTACACTAACAAAGCATGTATACTCTGTAACAAATGTTCACTTTAGATATGCCAAGAGAGTCGTTTTGTGGAAACAAAATGATAAGCCAAAATTAATAACTGACTTGATTTGCATACAGATCTTACAACCCAATGTTCCTGGTCTATTTGGTAGAAATATAATACTGAGGATATAAAGCTCCCTCCAAGAAATACCTGAAGGCAATTTCTGTGACCTAGTAGGGAACATTGAAAAGTCGAGATTAGTTTACACCGGAGGCCACACCATGTCAGGATATTTGGGGAAAATCTGACATCAATGTGGTCACCGTTAGCGCTATGAATGCTAATTAAAGGTAGCGTCACAGGGATCCATGTCAGTACTTGTGTGCTCTCATTTTCTGGATCAATGTCAAGGTTTTCACAGAGCCAGGGGCCCCAGACGTTGACACGCTGACATCTTGGGCCAATATGTGCTGAGTAACAATCTGATTGCCTGCATGTGATGAGTTTGGGGCTTTAGGGTTGATATTTTGAGACGTAAGGGGCTGAGCTTGATGTTTTTGAAACCTGAGTCAGTGAACTGAAGGTCTCATGAAACCATGGCTTTGTTAGTGGCTGCTTGTTTCTTGTGCTAGGAGATGTGACTGCACTATTGTCATGCTAACAGACTGGGGAGCTCGGAGGGAGCGCGTTCCAGGCTTCGGGGCTAGATAATGTGAGTGCAGTTGGCAGGGCGGAGAGATGAGTTTGATTTTCATCCCTACCCTGTGTGAGCCACGGAGCATGAGGTTCAGCCTGAGTTAATGGCAAGACTCAGAGCAACAGACGGTAAGGGAGGCTAGTCACATAGCACAGAGGAAAAGCCCAAACTGGAGTGAGGAGCATGTCTCACATAACTTCTGGAGAAAAGCTAGAGGGTTTGAACTCCACAATCTGCCGCATGGGGCTGATGCCATGGTGTTGATGATTGATTTCATGATACCGAGAGCTATAGTAAAGTCTGGTACAAATCTGCAGAGTCATGAGGAGAGTTTCCCTTTAGGCTGGGGGTCCAGTGCAATACAACTGTTTTCACTGGAGGTGTTTGGGCTCTCATTTGGATGGCAGGAGGGAACTGTAGCGAACTCAAGGGCACTGCTGTTTCAGTGTTTGTCTTTATAGAGAGTGGTGGATGCATTTTAGAAAACACTGCATGAAAAAGCACTTCAAACCAAATCCCATTTACAACCACAGCTAAAGTGGACTCAATCAGCTGAAGAGTCAAGTCTTCTTTAGGAAAGAGGGCTGATGGGTATCATTCATATATGATTTTAAGTGAATTGAGAGGCCAAATGGTTAATCTCTAAATTACAGGAACATTTATAACAAAGAAAAAAAGGAATTTGGCAGCAGACTATAACATGGCCCTAAATATACATCAGAGTTAATTCAACACCTCTTTGACAAAGTAATGAAGCAACAGTTCCAATACTTTTATACTTTCTTGCTGAGACTTAAATGAGGACATTAATGCCAATCTTGTGACTGTTCATTAATTATGAAGTTACAGCCAGTAGATTCAGAATATGAAACACAGAAATATGCCAGCAAAGAAAAGGGAAGAAAGAGCCAACAATACATGACTCAAAGTACTTATAAATAAACAAAAATCGCCAATGCATTCAATACAGAGCTCAAGGTTTCACACAATGTGTTTTGGTCAGACTGCTTTGGTGAATGTTGAAAGTGTTTGTTGACTCGAAAAGTCCACTGTGCAGCTTAAAGTGCAAGGATAGAATTCAGAAACTATTTAAGATCAACGCAGGTGACACAAAGTTGGTTGTGATGAATAACAAAAAAAACATAACCCTGCAACAAGGCAGCAAACTAATGTAGTGTTGTTTCATCCCTCCATCCTTCGTAGGATGCAGAAAAGAGCCTTTACGAGCCACTTTGTCTGTTGTCGGCTATTTCAAATGATGGTCGTACTGTAATGATATGAGCAGTAATCTCCTGGGAGTCATTAGATCTGATCATTACACCGTTCCAATAACAGCTAAGGATTATGAGGCCATTTAACACCGCCGACTGTTGACGATATCTCTATCATACATCCTTAAAAACAATTACAAGTGTTTTTTTTATCAACACTAACATGAAATCAGATTCCACAACCACTTCAATTGACGGATCTTGACGTCATTGAATATTTATTGGAATACACAACGTGAAGTAGATTTCTATCTCATTCATGCATGCAGAACAGAAAATATTAGGATTTGTTTGGCTTCTTATACATTTACATTCTGTTTCCATGTATTTGTGTGTTAATGCATGCATGCACAAAATGTCATGATTTACAAATGTATTATTGCAATAGAGTGGTGTCAAAGTTTGTATGAGACGTTGCTCACAATATTTCCCTTCTATATTAAGCAATAATCCTTGCAGTCTCACATTGATCTGTTTTTTTATCAAGGGCAAACAGTATGACTACCTGCACATGGACAAAGCGCGCAGCATGCTTCAAAATGGAGGCCTATAGAGTCTCCCAGCATGCACCTGTCCATCCATGTCTTGCGCACAGCTTGGTGGCCGGATGCCACCTTCTGAGAGAGGCTGATACAGTTACTGCTGTTCCTTTTTCCTGCCTTCGAGTTGGAGACAGAGAAATAAATAACATTTGATAATATCCGTTGCCAAAAAGAAGTCAGAACATCCTTGTCAGTCTGAATGTGGCCCATATTGTTTTAAACTATTTTGTCACAGTGTGAATAGATAAGGAAGAGACCAAAAAGGTGTCTTAAACAACAAGTTATCTCAACAAGGATAGTGATCTACATGAAATATATTTTCTTGGATATGTAAGTACCTGGGTTTCTTTCTATATAACTGTATATAGTAAAAACTAATTGTAGACTGTGCATCAGTTCTAGCAGGCTCCTTATGCAGGACCTAATTCTGCAGGTATGTGGCTTTCCTATTTTAGATTATATTTCAGGAATATGGGGTTATAAGTGAACCAACCAAAGGCCTAGTCCACACTTACACAGGTTTTTTGTAAACTGTGTTTTTTACTCCTTCGTTCTCAGGGCAAAAAAGAGCCCCCCACAACACAAGCAGGGTTTTTAAAATATCTCTGTCCAGACGAAAGCGGTGAGACGGGTTCTTTGTTGTGGCAGTGTTGCATTCGATAACGTAACAGTGACCTCGTAACGCATTCTCACGCATTTGTTCCTCAATATAGTGTAAGAGTAACTGTACATTTATGTGTAACCATGAAAAATGTTATTTGGCCACGTCCGCCGTTCATATATGTATTTATGCAATCCATCCAATGGTTGTTGAGCTATTTCCCTTAAAACCTTATTGTGTCAACCTGATGGTGCCGCTAGAGAGAAAAAGTCAGGCGATCACCAGCAGGGTTCATCCTCTGGGCACCTTGCACAAAAAACATTCATAGAAATCCATCTGGATGCTGTTGAGATATTTCAGTCTGGATCAAAATTGAGAATTTATTGTTTATTTAACAAAGATAATGAATGTGAAAAATAATTTCCATTCTGTTTGATTATATCATGATATGCAACAAATTTAACAGCTTCAGACTTGATTAGAATTGCAGATAATTTAATACCTTTTCAACAAGGTTTTTCCGTTTTCTGGATATATTTCAAAAGAATGGAACAGGAGGAGAAAAATAGCTCATGAAAGATTTATGTGGTTTACAGAATGGATATTATTTATTCATAAACATAACCAGGCATACCGTTATTTAACTGACATGTCCTAATGCATAAATGTAGATTTTATATTGTTTGTTTTTATTAGTATTTATGTAAGAATATATGTATTTCATTTCCATTGTTGGATAACTCACATTAATTCGTTTGGCGGATGCTTTTGTCAAAATATACATTATGTTAATATGTCTGCTGTTCATAGTTGCATTAGGCCAATGTGCTTTTTTATGCTGGATGGTATTCAGTAAATACCAAAATATTTGTTTTGTTGTTGATTAACGTGTCTGAATAATGCCAGAAGAGAACGTCTTGTAAATGAATTACAATTAATAATTGTACCTGAATTTGCCTTCGTTTTGCTACAAGAACATTGAGTACCTCAACATCAAATGGCAAGTATCAGAGTTGAACTTAATATAATACTACAATGCTTATATACTATAATCAAATAAGAAAGGCATCTGTATCTGCCAATATGGATTATCAATGATCGACAGTTAGTATCAGAGGATGTGATCAGGGATCTCTTAAAGTTATATTTGCTCCCTTATTTCTTTTGTGCTGACCCTATCAGTGGTACGATCCGAATTGTGAGTTTTATGAAGCGTTGTACTACCTTTGATAATGCTAAACTGTGAACAACAAATCGGTTAAAATTGGCAGGAGGAGAGCTTAATAACGTTAGCTGTTAGCAGCCGGTTGCCAGAACAGTCTTGCTTGGCTAAATAACGGAGCTAACAGCATAACAACATTTTGAAACAACTAACTTAATCAGACACGCTGGCCTATTATATTCAATTTCATTCCCACGCATACTGATCAGAGTAAACGCCGTGACCGGCTCATCTGTTGACAGAAAGGAGTTTCTCCCTTGCACATTACTGCATATAAAGAATCTAAAAACTTTTGTTATGTGAGTAGAGATTGTATATTATGGTGCGTTGAAGCTCTAGATAGTAAATGTAATGTGTTAAATGTAATCTTGCAAAAGAAACTTGAATAAATACAGTTGTTTGATAGATATGTTTTCACAGCAATATAAAATAGTTATTAGAGAGGAAACTATGACCTGTTTAACTTTTAAAACTAGCTCTAAGCAGATTATAATACAAAATTACTCATGCATATATCAAATCATGTATTTTTTATCATTTGAATTGTGTTTTCATGCAAATAACCACTATATATAACAATAAAAAAATAAAAGGATGACATTTAGAATTTTTACTCTTTCTTTATCCAATTGTCCAAATCGCTGTTTGTTTTATTACTAAATTTTTCGATTTCCGACAACATAAAACATCTCAGCTACTTGCCCTAAGGGCCCTGTTACTGTAGAACTGGTTGGAGACCATATGTCTCAAACCTTCTCCATGGTCTGAATGAACAAGCGTTGTTGAAGGCGCTATATATTTAATCTACTTCCACATAACTTTGTTGGACTGAAAACTGAATTCACTGCCGTTTAATTTCTGTAATTCATGCACATTATGTTCTCTAACATATATATTTTTTTCTCTTATATAATGGTATGCAAATTAATAAATCAAATACCGCTGCCAAAGCAGAAAGAATGATATGTGTAGGATTTGTTAGACTTTTGTCAGCATCTCACCTGGAGCTGACATGCCCTGCCATTTTGAGTGCGGTTGTTACAGTAAAACGTTGAAAGGTTGACAGCCAAAACAGACAATTATATTAACTGGCCCCTGGCCCTCTGTCAGCTTCCAAGAGTGGCCCCCGGGCTAAACTGTTTGAGAATCTCAGGTGTATTAAAGCAAGAATGGCTGTTCTGATTAAAGTTGCAATAGTGAGTATGTTTTTTTTTTATGTGTGTCTCTGTAATTTCCCTCTACATCTATAGCTGCGCAACGAGCACAGCCGAGCTGTCAAATGTTTTGTCGTTTAGGGGAGTTCTCGGGAGTTCAAGTGAATACCTTAGCATAGTTCAGCGCTTATAATGAATGATCTGTCAATTATCGAGACCCAGAAGATTCTTTGTTTGCCCTTATATCTCGTTTAAAAGTCCTTGAATGCAGCATGTCTCTCTGAGCTCCCTGGATATCAGCCCTCAACCAGTAATTGGGGGACTAGTTAGGAACTCGGAGGCATGGACAGAGAGATGTGTTGGCTCCATAGCATCAGAGAGATGTGTTGGCTCCATAGCATCAGCAACTAGTCCCACAGACTCCCACTCTCGTTCAATTAATTATGAACCTTGGAGCTGAGACCAACTCGGGCTGACTCATGCTTCTTGTTTCCTTGTTAAAGTGATATATCTTCAGGTAAACATCACTCTGTGGACACACTGCAAACCAGTGGTGGATGAAGTATTCAGATCCTTTACTTGAGTGAAGTCATCACACTGACAATACTCCGCTTCAAGTAAAAGTCACATTTTAATGAAGCAAAAGTATGTAAGTTTTATCAGAAAAATGCTCTAATTCATGCAGTAAAATGTTCGCTGTCAGTGTTTTACTGTTTTGTTATTTCTAAGTACTTAACTTATTACAATTTGCAAATGAGATGCTAGTCTGTGTCTTCTTTTCGGGGAAATTTGCAGGCTTGCACACAAGAGACATAGAAGAAAACATTCATGTTTAAAGGATGTTAAAGGATAAATATGATTATTTTTGGAATAATAAGAATAATCAAAAACATGATATATTCTTGATGTTGTTACTATTGTTATCATTATTATTATTACTACTTTTATTTAAATATAATTATTATTATTATTATTCTTTGTGTATTGTATAATAATGTAAATATTAAGAAATATTCATTTTTTAAATACTAATATTAAAAAGGTGGTGTTTGACTTCATTGTTGAGTCTTCGGGCAGATTTTTCTGTACATGAATCTTCGTCAGAGAATGTGAAACTGTGTGACAATAAGTGCTATACATGGCAGCTGGAAAATGACAATAGCAATATGCCTCTTCACACTTTGGCAAGTGCTCAAAAGACCAGCGCATTTTTGCAAGTGCAGCATAAATGTGACAGTAGAAAAAAAAAGAAAAGTCAAGCGATGCTTTCGAACTGCCATCACTATCCTTAATTACACAATTTCACTGTCATCTAAAACCTACTGTGTGCTCTGAGAATATTCAGAATCAAAGAGGAAGGACTCTGAGACACGGTCAGGCAGACATGATGCTGCCATACGTCACTTTCTTTACACTCTTGTTTTCTCTTGCAACATTTGTTCATGAATAAGGTAGCCCATTTTGATATAACATGTTGAGGTGTACATTTAAACGCAGCATATGATTTTGTTCTACCTATATTGAAAATTGAAAATGCCAAAATGTTCAGCTTTTGCCTTCTGTTTGATGAATGACGGTAGGCAGGGGCAAGTCGATCAGTAAGTTATGAGTCTCCTTTCATCAAAACAAACATTTCCTCCCCTATTTTATGTAGTTTACTCAGAGAAATGTACGGTGGCTGACAAGGGCAAACGCTTTGTTTGGCCCATTTCCATTAGGAGAAACGTGCTGAAGCTTCAGAAATAATGTCAATTCAAAAACAGATATGAAAACAGCAAAAATGATGAGATTGAGCTGCAAATTTTTAAAAGATTGCTGCAGAAAGTCAAAACAAATAAATTTACAGAGCAGTCTAAAACACACCAACCTGAAAACAAATGCAACAGAGAAACGCTGCATATTCCAGTCAACAAACGGAGGTTCTCACATATTCTTTTTACATTTGGCCTTTGTCTTTTACAATTTAATAAAAGAGCTAATGCTAGCTACGTTAAAGTGTTGTTCTTTTATGATGTTGTAAAAGACTAAGGCCAAATGCAATAAAGAATATGGACCTTTTTATGTCGCCTCTTTACTTCACTTCCCTCTTCAAAGCAAACAAACTCTCTCGTATGGTTTCTCTTTTTCCCGGGACAAAAATTCCAGCTGTTCCACCAAGAGCTCCCCTAGAGGCCTTGAGAACCTCCATTTTTGTTGACTGGATATGCAGCGTCTTTCTATTGCATTTGTTTCAGCGTCTGTGGGTTTTTGACTTTGTAATGTAAATTGCAGCATGTTTGCTGTCAATGCAATTATTGGCTCTATGTTGCATGTTTTTTTGTTTTTTCATTTGCAGCATGTTTCCATTGCATTTGTTTTGGATTTTTGTATAAGTTCTTGAAATGTCATCGTTTCTGAAGCTGCAGCATGTTCCTCCTAATGGAAATGTTTTTCAACATGTATTTTGTGTTTTAACTTACTGCATGCCCCTTTAAAGACAGACATCTTAATGTGTTTTCCGATAACAGCCATGAAATCTTTGAACACAGAACATGACTTTGGCAAATGCACTATACAGCATTACCTTGAAAACTGGTGAGTACACCAAAGCTGTAAAGCTCTTATGCATGCCAGCAATTTTGGGATTAGTTATTTAATTTTTTGTCCTCATTTGAGCATTTCGTTTTGTTTGAATTTTAATTAATCTCTAATAATACCATACAGAATAAAAGCCCTTTCTCCTCCTATAATAATCTTGTGCCATAACAAGCCCATTCAGTGTGTTATTAGTCTAAGCCACGCTGAATGTTCGTCTCTCATTTTGGGTATTCTTCATTGCACCCTCCTGGCATATCCTCAGTGGTTTCATTATATACCAAACACATTTTTGCTACAATATGTCGGGTTATTTAATGAAACCATTGTGGCCATAATGGCAGGGGGATTAGAACTAAATCCACACAGGGAACTTTGCTGATAAGTGCAGACATAAAAGCAGCGCCTGTTCACAGCAACTGGTTCATCTTCTCTGTACATTTTTGGACCAGTAGTTAATCACACAAAAAGTAAGCTATTCTTAACCACTGGTTCTCTCAGGCTTATGGGTTTCTTTTTTATTAAAAAACAGAAGAGGGGAAACGGGTATTAAATGCCAACCAATGCACAATGTATGGTAGAATATCCTCAATAAATACATACTTGTGTATATAAATGTGCTTATGTTCGTTTATTTAGGTGTTTAACTAACATGAGCCCTATTTCCACATGATGGGAACTTTGTGACCACATCAGACACACACAGGTTCTCGCTAGTTCCAGTTCCAGTAAGACTCATGTGCAGTTTTGATGTCAAGGAAGATATCAAGTGTGATGTGCAAGTTCTCCATTTGTGCTCATACAACTGCACTTGAGTTCCAACCACATACTGAAAAGGGTCCAGTACTTTTTTCTTTATTATTTCTCACCAAAATCAGATTTTCTGAGTTTCCTGGAGAAAATACATGAAGGATCCAAGAATTTTGTGTACTTAGGTGTCTGTTTGCACTCCGGATGCCCCAAGAAACCCGGTTCTAAATGGGAACCGGTTCTAAATAAGTGAAGCCAAGAGTATTGATAAGGTCAGAGAGTTAGCAATTCTGCTATCTGTACTTTAGAAGTTACGGAGTGAGATCTCCAAGGAAAATTGCAGCTTTGCAAACCTCCACTCTCTGTCTATATGCGGAGCTGTGCTTTACTCTGACACGGAAAACATCTTCGGCTCGGTACAGTGTGAGACACACATCATGGCAGCGAGAATATGAAGATCCAAATTGTGGCTACATTTGACTCGAGTAGATGCTGAACACTCTGGCTGTCACAAATGCAATAAAACCCTCATATGTAAGAGAGATAATACCAGCAATTTATCAAAACATTGGGCGTACAAACATTAAAGCTTAAATCTGCAGAAATGCACAGGTTTGAAGTGTTTGTTGAGCAGCCGTCCATCCACATCCATTGCATACGCTTCCATAAGGAGTTGTTTACTGATAAGAATAGGTTAATAAATGAAAGCTAATGGCTAAGCTAATGTTTTAGCTGCTTATGTATTTCAAAGATATTGGAACTTTTTGTATTGCTGCTCAAGCAACACTATTTGTTTTTGTACAAGAATAATAAAGCAATGTCTTTGTTTTTAATTTTTTTTTTTTATCAAAATAATCAAAAAGAACCGATAAGAGTATTGATAAGGAACTGAACAGATAAGCAGTCTCAATAAGAGTACTAGTATCGATAAAATCATAATGGTATCCATCCACAGTGTGTTCGTTTACTTAAGAGTAATATATATTCTGAAAGAAAGACCTGGCAATAACTGCCTGCTGACAGGAACAATTTCACCAAAAAGGTCCACTCAGTAGAAGAGCTGTTCCAACCATAACCATAAATGAGCTTTCGACTATATCACACAATCTCCATCAGCAGGTGGATGGTTGCCACGGAAATTAAGATGTTAAAAGTTAATTCAAACATTTGAATGAGAAGTCCTTATATTGCTCAGAAAAAAAGAAAACCTCTACATTTTCACGACGTACCTTGTGGGTTATTGTTGCCATTGTCATGCATATGTGAATCTTTTTTTGGCTTCAAGTATTCTGTCATTTGCAAGTCGTTAATTATCTAGAAGGACAATTTTATTACTTGAACTTATTGAAAAGGGCAACAGAGATGGAGGGAGAGCAAACGGAGGAAGAATGAAATAAATAGTTAGTCAGTGGGAGTTTTGTCACAAAAGTCAACATCTGTTGAATCAGAACGGTGTGCACACACACACACACACACACACACACACACACACACACACACACACACACACACGTGCATTTATATCTAGATGTGATGTTAAGAGAAACAGCACCAGTATTATCCAGCTTCTGCTGCTGTGACCAGATGGTGGAGTTAAAAAAATAAAGAGACAAACAGCACAGACCCCGTCACCCTCATTGTTGGTTGGTGTTGGAGAAAACAGAAGGAAGACATATACAGAAGAAAATGCTTTGAGCTTCGGTTCTGCTGCTGCCCCTTAAAATGTGTTTTGTCAGGTTAAAACTTCTAGTAGTTATCCTTGTTTCTTCACTATTGTATGAAGGAAAAAAGTTGCACAGACGGTTTAAAATGATCAGCTCAACTATATACTATAGAAAACTAAATGTGAATCAGTAGTTTATTTAATGAACATGCATTCCTTCACATATGTTAAGTTTACGAGCATACATTTCATTTATATATAGCAACTTGTTGATTAGTGAGTATAAGTGTTTTTTATTACTTTTGGGCAGAGCCAGGCTAGCTGTTTTTAGTCTTTATGCCAAGCTAAGCTAGGCTAACCAGCTGTTGCTTCATTTAGAGTGGTATAAATGTCTCATCTAACTCCTACTAAGAAAAATGTGTAAGCTAGCTAGCTAACTAGCCAGCAGTATGCTAGCTAGCCAACTTGCTAAATCAACCATGCTTTAATGCTACTCTGGTTACAGAATGTGGCGGAAGAAGCATTAAGTTGTTAAATTTTGCTGTACTTTGCTTTATCTACACAATACTAACATTACTACTCCACTGCATGTTTTAGTTGTTACTGCTTAACTTCGCCAAATAATCTGCGACTTGCCGTCAACTTGGTTTAGTTATTCAGAAGTGAGCCCGCTACAATGGTATAGAAATGCCTGCCACTCTGATCATACTGCAAGGTTGATTTGAATAAAACTGTCTGCACCTCTCTTGTTCTTTTCATCCATGTTCTCAACATGAATGAAACATCTTTTTTTCCTTTCAGAACTGCAGTTCAATTTATATCATTTTTGTAAATTCCAGATAGAGATCACAGAGTGTGCACCTTTTTTTGATGACATCTGTGCTTTAAACATTAGAATCACTTCGGTTGCAAATGCAATGTCCGACAAAACATTTGAATTACTGGAACACGGTCCTTGTTAGTTATTTGCAGCCTGAGATGAGCAGCACTCACATAAAATGCTGATAAAAGCAGAGAGGAAATGTGGCCAGTTTCTGTAAGTACTCGGGGGAGAGACTTGCACACAATGCACATGCAAAAGCCCAGACAATGACTGCAGTGCTGACTAATGAGAAACAAATGAATTCATTGAGATAAATTGTTCATTAGTGTTTGCCATCGTAGTTTGTTGGGGATTTGAAAAGTTCAGTGCAATTTGTGTTTACAGAATTAATGGTTTCATCAGTCTAATTCTAGCAGGAGGCATCATTATTCCTCCGGTAAGGTAACCCTGACACAAACAGTCTATCACTAGTCCTCCACCACACCAGCCTCATCTGTTACCACTCAGTGAGATATAGAAGGCCAAAAATGAGAGAGGCTGGATTGTTTTTCATCTACTTGAAAAACATCTGTTCCCTTAGAATACCAACATAGTTTTTCCTTTTGGTTTCTGCATTATTGTTGTGCCTGTAAGAGGTGGAGCCAACACATATCAAATCCCACGTCTCTCAGTGGAAGCACAGGCAGGTCACAGCGTCTTTATAATCAGCAGGATAGATGACACCGGGAACTGGAGCAGAGCAATTGTGTGTAACATCACAAGATCCCCCCTCCAATGGCACCTACTCAACTTCCAAGTGCGTGTCAAGCAGAGAAAACCGACAACTTGACAACATGGCTTTCATCTCATACCCCCAAATCTCTCCACAATCAAGCACCAGGAAAGAAAAAAAGAAAAAAAGAACAATTGAGAGGCAGTATTGAAAATGTGAAGTCAACCTCTCAGACAAGGCTGTCTCTGTAGGTGCCCTGCTAGTTAAACATAGCCCAGCAGCCTCTCACATCCCCATTTAGACACGCGTTTGTCACTTGGGAGGAGGTCGTTCCTGTGACAGTGATGAGGAGGCCCAGACGCCAGACACGCTGTCAGCGCTCGTTAAGGTCAGCTCATTAAAGAATTGAAAAAATAAACTGGTAAAGTGCGAGCGAGGAAACGGTGCAGGGAGACGTCTCCGTCTCTTCCTGCTCTGAGGAGGAAGCCTGCGAGGGAGATGGATCGCATCGACTGTGCTGCGAAAACCTGCACGACACAGAAGCGTTTTCTGCGGCTAATGATTCTTTACAGAAAACGGATCAGAGCTGAACTCGCACTTGTCATGTGTCACAGAGCCATGCAGCTGTTTTCCCCAACGCATAGCAGCCCCCTCAAAGGCACTGCTGATCAGAAAACGCTGTAGTAGAGGGGAGCCGTGTAGAGATTTGGTAAAGGGGGGAGGCACGGATCCAGCTAAAGACACTGATGCTGATTGATCATAGTCAGAAACATGGCCGATTGGAGTTGAGAGGACAGACACATGCACACAGAAGTGCTTCGGAGACAGACAGATCTTTAAAAGTTTGACATAAACCCATCAGCTGTCAGTCACTCAAAACTCACAGATTGCTGATTTTTTTATTACTGAGAGGCTGCACACATACCAGGAACACCCACCACAGCACCAGAACTTTATATTTTTTCCCCCATCACATGAAGAGAGACAAAGTTTTCTCATGGTGCTCTTTGGGCACAAAAAGTCCTGATTGCTGCCAAAGAATAAAGAAAATTACAAAACAATCAAATGAGTGTTTGCTGGTTTCACTCCAGTGGCCTTGGAAACATCTGTTGGATTTGCCTCCATAGTCACTGGCAAAATATCAAATAGGGAGCGACTGAGAATGAGGAAAAAAAAGAAATGCTGTGATCTGGGAACAAAATATTGCATGAAAGTGGAGCAGAGCAATGTATACAACATAGACAGAGATCTCAACTGGTTGAATGTCTAGACCTGAAAACTTATAATTAGAGGATTGTCTCTTGTCAAACAGGCATAATAAAGGACTGATAGCGCTCTGATGGGTATAATAGTTTACAGTGGGTTTTTTTTTCATGCACAAACAAACACCTTTTGCGTTTGATGTATGCTGAATACAATGGACAGATTTTGGTGCAACTTTTCAATGATTTATTTGGGACTTCTTGGGAGCACTATGTCCTTGAAAAATATAAATCCATATGTCAGCTCAGCAAATGTCCCAAAGAGTTATTAAAGTATGGCTGCCCTGGGTATTGTGACTATACAACCTCGCATTTGTCATTTTGGTTCTTAATGGTATTAGTCCACCGTTTTCCAGTTGAAGAGTTCCACTGAGTGAATGGAAAGCATATTGAGTTCCACACATTTGTTCATTCCCAGCTCACGATCCATCCTTCCACAGTCTAAAAATCATGACAGAGCGACTGAGCACTCAATACAAAAATTCACTCCGCTTCACTCTGGCATCTGTGTTGCCGTGCTGTTGCAAAACAAGCAGGCCTACCCGCACCTGTTTTCTCCTCTTAAAACAATACATCTTACTTTTATGCGAGCAAGAGGTGAAGGGAATGCATAAAATCTGCGTATGTGCTCGTGCTAGACTCTGCACACACGTAAAAAAATAGAATAAAAATGTAGTGTTTCTTTCTCAATCTTGGCAGCCGCTGCGATAAAGCAATTACAGTGAAAGCAGGAAGTTGGAGTGCTCATGGATTTCTGATGGACGTTTTGGACATTCTGAATGCCAAATTCTGCATATGTCAGCAGCACTGAGACGATGGATAATCCGGGCAACAGTCAAACTAACATCTGTCTCAATATTTGCTTCGAGTGCAGGGCGCATGTTTGTAATGCGCCACTATTTTGGCTACAGTATATCCTTCCAATAAAATCTCAATGAGGCTTTGTTGTCAAGTACCATAAAGCACAAATAATAAAGTGAAGCACTGCAAGTAAAGCTTATGATGCAACTAATGCGTCCATTATTTTTAAGATTTAAAAGGACACCCGATCAATTCTTCACATAAAAAGCAGTTTATTGTCACAAGGTGTACTACTGTGAACATGTTGTATAAAGTCTTCCGTAGCTCTGGAGGAGCTTTCTAAAATTTGAAAAATATTACCTCGATGAAGTTATTTGGGCATCTCCGCTTTGACATCAAGATCACATCAAGATCACACATTTTTAAATAGAATGCCTTTAAAAAAAAGGGAGAGTCTAATGAAAGAAAGTTAGGTTGCATGTTGGGAATTGTAGGATCCAGTGGTTTTGGAGCTTAGCCCAAATGGGACTAAAAGTCATGATATATCAGCCTCTGCTGCATCAATTTCCTTTTTTATGTCTGTTGTGAGTTCATTTATGAAAGTAAAACTTAAAATGTCTGGCCTAGCCCTTTCATCGATAAATCATGATAAATCATCATAAGAAATGCTGACAAATAGCCAGTGCAAAGTCACATTTTCAATAGCTTGTTTGGTTTACCAACTGTACAAAACCTAAAGATATTTAATTTACAGTTATGAGAGAAAAGAAGTGCATACAACAGACTCTCCCTCAGTGGTGTTCTCACTCTGTTCTGCCTCTCTTAACTCCACCGAGCAGCCTCCATCAGTCCCTGTTTCCCCTTCACGCGCTCTTCTGTCGATACTCTCTTCCTCCAAAGCGCCATGGCGAGAGCAAGGGAGAGCGGGGAACAGTGATCAATTTCAGATATGGCCCGAAGCACAGGGTTTACTAACAAAAGAGATTTCATGCGCTGTTAAAGCTATTGAGTGGCCAGTGGATTAGCTCACACTTCGCATTAACCCTGAAACTCGACGACAAAGGCCCACTTAACAAACGCCCCGCAACCTACGCTGCTCGGGCCCACTTAGGCTCCCGATAGCATCGGTGGTAATTGAGACACTTCAGAGGCGACAAACAGTGGCATTTAAGAGACACACATGTTTAATGCAGGGTGATGCACACACACATGCTAACAGAGGTGGTGCTCTGTGAGGGCAGGTGTCAATCTGAGGCGTATGGCTGAAGTTACTGCTGAGGCTTTTATTGATTCAGGGAATGCACAAGACCGACTGAAGCGGTTCATAGCTGTTTGATTGTTATATTTATTTTTTTCAGATCTCCCAGGTGACCATTTTTTTATCCCACATGCCACAAAATCCTTTGAATCTATTCCTGTGTGACATAAAAAGCATTGACCCGGGATTATAGATCCACTTAATTGTGTTTTTCTGACCGAAGTAGGAGCTAATTATCCAAACAGTGTCTACACCTGAAAAACATCCGTCACAAGATGCTCTTCCCCCTTCAGATAGAAAAAAGAAAAGACCATCTGCATTATTAATTTGACTGCTGTATTCTTTCCAGATAATAAAGCGCATGTAAAGTGGAATGTTACACTGTCGTTAAGAGGTGATGAATAGTCTGCAGCTTGTTTTGAGTGTCACTCAGGCTACGGAAGATAGTTTCCTCTTATTTGCAAGAACAGCATTTACTACAACAGAGAACATTTTCTTTAGCGTGTTTTTGGGGCACACCGTCATCCGTCACCGCTAAGTTACAATGAGGGCCGACTGTGTCATTTGTTTGCTTTGTTTGCTCACAGCAGTTGTTTGCTGAATCTCATGTTCCTCTGGAAAAATACAGCAGAGGGGGAAAAAAGAGAGACAGAGAGAGAGAGAGAGGAACGAGGAAAAACTGAAACGTTTTCAGAAACTCGACATCGCTTTCATGTAGTTCCCTCTGCCTTGTTTTGTCTTCCCTTTACTATTCAGCGTGTGCAGCCACACAATGCAGTGTGATTACAACAGTGAATAAATGCAGTGTTATTTTTATTTTGGATCTGGATTGTTATGGTGAATGTATTCACTGAAACTATTGCCTATCAAAATGTGTTAAACTGTCGTGATTGAAAGGCTTATGTTTAGAAATGTTTTCACACAGACGCTCTGCACTCACAATTATTTGAATATCAGTTCTCTTGTTGTTTAATTTTTTAACCATCCTTTGAACAGTGAGACATCTCTGGTTAATATATGTACAATCAGCGCTAATAGCTGATCTACATATTCATTTCTCAACACTTGAGTTTTAAAAGCTTCGCTGAGCTTGTGTTGATTCATGAGGTCATAGTTCTGTTGAGAACATTTTACCTGACATTGAAATCACACTGAACAGAGTCAGATGGAGAGTAAACAGTTACTATAATGTTAATGTTCTGATTTAAGCTTTATTCTGATGGTGTTTGAATCCAATCCATCAGATAACAATTGTAGGAATTGACCCTTAAGTTCCGGCCCTCTAACACAGACTGACAATTCGTAGCGTAGCAAAGGCCAGATCCGACCAGGGTCTGACAACTCTCCGGCTCTGCTCCATAGACTCTCATGCAATCTTTACAGATTTTCAAGCTGGTTGTGTGTATTTAAAACACAGCAACGTTTGAATGTTGTGTAATAGTGATACTTGTTACCCGGAGTAGCAGAAAACATTAGCACATCATTAGCGTTAACATTGTAATTTTGGGGTGAACTGTCCCTTTAATGACAATGACTTTGAATTTATATTTTTGTGCTTAATCCGGCTTTCAGCAAGTGAAGCACATGAATCCCATAAACCCAAAGACTGGGGAGCACTATTGGCTATGGATCCATACACTCTTTACCCAATGTGGACAAGAAAAAGGGCTGCATCAGTCGTTTCACTTAGTGCCCCAAACTACGTTGAAGTGTGTGAGCGTGAGGTCAGGTTCCATTATTATAGAGCGACAAATTCTGCTTGTGGTGGAGGTCGAGGTGGGTGGATGGGACTCAAACACGGGAGACTGCAGTTGGTTTAGCATTGGCTAAATCTACACTAGCCTGTGTTTGTATTATGTTTGATTTGGAGGACTTGTAGGGATATGACCACCTTCAAACCCTTAAAGCTGGAAGTCAGCACTTTATCCTCATGGCTGATTTGTCAATTTATATTCAGTGTGCAGGAACAATATTTAGAAAAAGTGTTCCATGGTCCAAATACGTAAACCTGTTCTCTGCAGGATTTATATGGTTTATACTTGTGAAAACAATGGGGTTGTCCCAAATTCAAACTTAGTTAATTGGGGTATATACTTTTTTTCCCTTTGTTTTACCTAAAGTTGCTCTACTCAAATGACCTGAAGCATCTAATTCTTCTCTCGCTGTTGCTCTCTTGCTTAAGGCATTCCATTGTCTTAGCAGCTGCAATAATTAACTTGGGAGATGAGTGCATCTCGCATGGAAAGGCGCACCATTTTTTAACCAAGATCCACATCCTAAGCTCAAGATTACAGACGCTTTTGATCTGTTCTTAAACACAGATTTGTGTGAGTGTGTGTCGACAATGGGATGAGGGAAAAAAGCGAAGCGATTAGCGGGACGAGAAATCTCATTACACTCCCAAATGTAGAAGCTGGGACATGAGAAACGGTGCACAAGCACATAAGGTATTGTATATTGTGCACATGTCCACACTTGATCCATGCACCAAACACACACACACACACACACCCACACACACACACACACACACACACACACACACACACACACACACACAGCTTAATTTAAGTAAAGCCTAAATCCTTTTTTGTTTGCTCAGAATGGATAGAAACATTGAACAGGTGCAGTCTGGAAACACAGCCGGTTCTGCTTGTGTGAGTGATTATCGGTGGCTGACTGGAATGATATCACAGGGTATTCTGTCTTTATTTACCCCTATTGATCTGCTTGTTACAAAAGTCCAGATGAATGCTTTGAGGGGAAAATTGAAAGCAATTGAGTCTGACGCAACATGGTGTGCGATTCCTGTCGCGGGTTCAACAGATGCTCGGCTCCTTCCTCCTATAAACCACCTGTGCAGCGACTGTAAAACATCATTCCCAACCAACCCACTAAATAATGAGGACATGAAGGGGAATTCTATTACCTGCTGATCTACATTCAAGGACTTCTTCTGTGCTGTGTGCTGTGTTTGAGCTCCCCTCTTGTTGTTGCTGAGAGGTTGTTCTAAAAGGACAACAGCCGCTTCTTACAGGTTCTCATATAATTCATGAATCCGTGTCCACGCTGTGACTCTTATTCTTTCTCTGGTACTTTAGATTTATTAAAGCTTACAATTGTGTTGTAGAAAAAGCCTTCCACAGAAAAGAAACACACATTCTTTAAAGGTCTTGCACTTAAAATCCTACTTTAGTAAAAGTACAGAAGAATAATCTGCCAAATTTACTTAAAGTATTAAAAGCAAAAGTGCTCATTCTGCAGCAAGTCAGCCTCTGTGACTGATGTATGATAATAAATTAGATTATTAATAATATTTATATAAAGATTTTACTGTTGAAGCTTCAACTACTTTATGTAATGTTAGCTATGATTATTATTACATTTAGTGGTTGAAAGCTGAGGGAACATATATCTGAGGGATCGGGAGAGGATCAATGGGAGAGTTTTGGTTTTTTTTCTTACATTTTTCAGACTTTTCTTGTTGCTCTTTTGAAAAATATTGGGGAGTTTTATCTGTTTAGTCCTTGAACAGCAATTTAAATAAAAACATTTCAGAAGTTTAAGAGGAGAAATCTCTCTGTGGTGGAAGAGCTTTGGGTTTGTTTTATTTTCTAATCATACTGTATGTGTTTTTGTAGAATTTGAATCTAAAAAGTAAATAGTAACTTCATCTTTCAGCTATTTTCTTTTCTTTCTATCTGGTAACCCGGGCCTCAACTGATCGGGTATGGAAATCAGATTATTGGTATTTGATTTGGCGTAGGTTGACTTAGACCCCCAGCCCCCCATTCAAAGCGCATGTTGTCATAGTACATATTTTTGTGGTGGGTGGGAACTGGAACACACTCGGAGGAAACCAACATGAACACGTGGAGATTGTGCAAAATCCACACTGCCCAGACCGGGGATCGAACCGGGAACCTTCTTGTTATGAGGTGACAGTGCTTACCTCTTTAACACACAAAATAATTAATCACTAAATCTACTCTAACAAGTATAAAGTAGTATTCGATTGAAATATTCAAGTATCCCAAAAATGTACATGATTAAAGAATTCGAGTAAATTAGTTACAATAATCAGAAAGTAACTTTCTCCTCTGGTCTTTAGACCGTGTGTGTGTGTGTGTGTGTGTGTGTGTGTGTGTGTGAGTGTGTGTCTGCTCCTACGTCACATGACTTATTCCATATCTAATATATCTTTTCGGTATCAAATAAGAATCTCCCTCCATAAATCCTTTTGATACACTATCATGTGTTTCCCCTCCGTATCCCACCATCTCTCTCATTCCCCCTCACCCCTCCCTCTCCTGTGTGTGTTTGTACAATGCTGCTCAATGTGCCGTGACGGAGTAAATGCTGACACCAACACCTGTTCCCTGAAGGTCACCCAGATCTCCCTCACAACACAAACACACACACACACACATTCCTACACGTACACACAAGAACACACAGAAAAAAACTTCTACTTTTGCTGTCAGGGTTTTGGTTTTGCGTATTTCCTCTTATAACACGCTGAAAATCTCTCCTACACAGCATCCAGTTATTCTTTTTGTTTTGTTTTAAATGCCGTGATTGTTCGATGCCATGCATTATTCATATGCTTGAAAAGTTGTCCTTTTTGCTTGAGTGTTTGTTTGCGTGTAGCATTAATACATCGCTCTGCTGGGAGAGAAAACAGCAACCCCAGGTCTCTTAGCATTAACGACCCCGCTGCCCACACGGATGTCACGCCACCGTAATTAGCAACGAGAAGAGCAGCCTCCGGCGGTGCTCACTGTTAAAGTCACTGGAGAAGCCAGAAACAGTATGTCTGTTTGATTCTCCTTGCTGTTGTTGTATCTCATTATTTCTTGTCCACAAACAAACACGACCTTTGTGACGATGTGTCACAATCAGGAGGACTGCCCTCGAATGCAGCCGCCGGGTAACGAGAGCTGGAGGCCTGGATTGCTAGGCGCCAAACGAGGAGCGTGCACGAAACGTAAAAAAAAACAAAAAGCAGGATGAATTACATGGAATTATCTGTAGAAAATTTGGTGCTTTTAAGAGCACTTGTGGATTGTGAAACGTTCCCCTGTGACAGGAGTTATTTCCCGTCTTTACGAAGGCACATTATCTCCAACGCAGCCACGCGAACGGAAAGTTGGCGGAGAAGTGGAGAAACTTTTCCATTTGAAGTGCTGAAGTGAAAGTGAACCTGTGGAGCTGGTGAAGGAGGGATGAAATTATTTGTTGTGCAGAGAGTTTGGATTGGATTGGGGGAGGCGGTGGGAGGGTTGGGAGAGTAAACTTGCTGATTCTCATGAATTTAAAGAGGCTACTTTACAGGGTTAATATATACATAAACGCTTCCTTAGCAAGCGCACTTTCATAGGACTGTCATGCAGATTTTCCAACATTTTTATATTCATAGTGGTCGGACATCCAGCCTGTTTTCATTATCATCTCAACCACTTACCTTCATGGAATCCATGCAGCGAGGATGACAAGATAACGGATGACTTTCTACAACATCTGCGCTGCTCAGCGGCCAACGTATTATTACTGAGATCATACCTTCACATTAGGCCTGTAAAAGGTTTTCCCTCATTTTCAGATTTCAGATTGTTCTCATTAGTAGACAAATTTATCCGGGGTCCAAGGTACCAACATAAACAAGAAAAATTGGATGCATATGGTTTATTTGTACAATTAATTTTTGTTTAATGTTCTGATTATTATAGTCATTCAAATCAGGTCAGCCTCATAGTGTAGACATTGACTTGTTTATGCACTTTATTTGGCATCCTTTAGGTCTTATGTAATTGAATCAGTCTGTCATGTAACATTATCATATCACATTTTATTAACATAATGTTTGAGCTTTAACATAATTTTAGTTTTTTGAGTGTAAATAAGACTTTTGATACTTTCCTACTTTTGAATTTGATTGTTGCTTAGTTAGACATGAATATGTAATACTTTAGATACATAATTAGGATTTACTTTAATCAAGCTGCCTTGCTAACACAATACCATAAACTGTATTAATTTAATGTGTGGATTTATTCTCTGAAGTCCCACTTATTGCCAACAAAACCAACTTTTTCTCATATTTTAACAGCTAAAACTGCTTGCATCAGAAGTCAAAAGACCAAATTCAAATATTTTAATCGAAGCTAGTCAAGTCACCTTGTGTCATGCATAGAACAGAATATTTGTTATTCTATTTTATTTTTGATACTGTGTTATACTGTATAATATGACACAGAAAGTATTTTTTAAATTATAGACTCAAACTTTAGATTTAAGAGGTTTCTACAACATCACGCTAACAAAAAAATCTTCTTTTATCAAAATAGACTGAAACTCTTGTTAATGTTTCTATTTTACAGGATCAAGGTAATTTTAAGTATTTAGTATTGAAAAGAAAAGCACTTTGACCGAGTACATACTCCGCAGTTTTGAATAAATAAATCATGAATAGGACAATTTTCTGTCTCATCTGAGCGTAAATATCATTCAGTGGAGGAAGAGCAAAAATTCTGAAGTGGCTGATACACAGTATTATGTAATAAACAATTCAAGTTCAAGTCTGGCATCAAGGAATGCTGTTACATGAATTTTACCAGTCTTTTGTACGTTCTTAGCAACCATGCTGTAACATTGCTTCTTTTCTCAGCACTAAGACTTCTTTTTTTCCCCTTTTCCAGACTTCCATCCACACTGACCTCCAGTCAAGGCCTGGCTTTTAGCAGTGTCACAGGTTCTCGCGCGGGGGGGACGGCCTTGCGAGTCTGAGGCCTCGGAGAGCGTCCAGGGGTGTCAGGTTAGAGGAGGTCTGCCCGTCTTCCAAGGACTGTCCCCCGGAGGTGCTGGCTAGGGGCCGCAACAAGGTCATCCTGCTGCCGGCTGCACGTCCTATAAGCTAAGTGCTCTGTTCTGTGTCACCGTGGGAAGACGAGGAGGTGAGGGTCTGGTTGAAGTTTGAAAGCATCAGTCTTCTGGTGTGGGTCTGATGTCACAAAGGCTAGAGAGTGATCACAGTGAAGAAGATGAGTGGACACACAGAACTTTTCTGATACTTGGAAACCGGAAAGGACAGAATGCAAAAAGACGGACACAGGCCGAGCTCGTCCCAACACTCATTACTGCTGACCAGGGGAAAAACACTAATACGCAATGAGAGTCATTTCCAAACTGTGCAGAGGAAAGATGTTGCCACGTATCTGAAACAGTGCAGTAATGCCTGCAGACATTGGAACAACTGATATTTTTCATTTCCAGCCATCAATATTGAACTGAATTTTATGGTCTTTGCATTTTTTATTAAATGAGCCGACATAATATATCAGTTGTGTGCACTGCTCTTTCAGTTGACGTTGCTCAATACCGCTGTGCGCCAGATTATTCGATGTAAAATGCATTAAGAGCAAATGATTGGTGTTGTTGCTTGGTTTGTTGTTATAGTTGCTGTATAGTCTTTAGGCTAAAAAATGAAATAAAGCAACATGATTTCATTTTATTCATTTCTCTGACTTCAATTGCTCATGTTAAGTGTTAACGTTTCTTTGGATTTTGTCACTTACACGAGGTTTGTTGTTTAGAACGTCTGTGTTACTGATTTTACATTGTTCTGTTAAGCTGTAAAAATGGGACAAATCTTTGTTATCACAATCATTCTATTGCAATGATAAAAAAGTAATATCCCACAAACACATATTTACCACTCATCTCGTCAAAAGATCTGACACTGTTGAAAAGCCCTTCTGTGTAATACAGAATTTGTCTTTATATATTTGAGAGTATTTATGCTAAATGACTGCCTTAAGTTAAGGTGGAAATCCCTTTCATCTAGTCCCTGTTGTATTTTAGTGTTTGCTGGGTTAAAGTGTTTATGTTAAACAGCGTAGCCGCAATTTTGAAAAATCAGACATGTAAAAACATCAAAAAAATGATGTGGCGTATTGTTGTGGGAGAAGATAATATAATAATAATAATAATAATAATAATAATAATAATAATAATAATAATAATAATAATAAATCCTTTATTAGTCCCACAATGGGGAAATTACAATTCTCTGCATTTGACCCATCCCGGGGAACAACAGGGGGTTAGGTTAGGTGTCTCGCTCAAGGACACCTTGGCATGTTGGCTGTAGAGGGGTTGGAACCACCAACCTTATGTTTATGGGACGAGTGCTCTACCTGGTGTGCCACAGCCGCCCTCCATATGTGCTAAGTGATTCAACTTGTTTTGAAATAATTGCATTCACAATTATGGCACAAAGACAAAAAAAAAAGAGAAGAAAAATGATTTTCAAGAGCTTTGTGTTTTGCTCTGTCTCACCTGCTCTCCACCAACACAAAGTCACATTCACAAGGATCCTGCTGCACGTTTTAATCAGTCCGTCTTTGTCTGCCTCTCTGTGTAGTGCTGTGCAGCAAATGAAAAGTAAGCAAGTGATTTATCGAGGCAAGACACTGTCTCAGACGCTGCAGTCGTTCGTTCCGGGGACAGAAACCACTGTGCAAATCTTCCTCCAGGTTCATGACAAACACTTTTGTTTGTGTTTCAAAATAAATAAAGCCGTAAATGTTTATGAAAGTTGAAATCGTCTTGACAACATGACAACACCATTACAAGTGACCTCCGCAGCCCCACACATCTGACTGTGGCGGACACACACAGGTGGCTTCTGGGTATCTGCGACTCCATTTGGTGCAGCTTCACTCAAATTCAAATATAAAGCGATGCAATTTACCACCTGAGCTACTAAATGTGGCTCGGCAGCTGTAAAACTGCCACAGCCTGAATAAAGAAGGGTGGATGATCTCATAACCAATATAAAGCAAAATAACAAATGCTGTTTGGAGGATGCTTTTATCGCACATCATCAGACACGTTTTATGTTACAATAGGAATCAAATCCACAATGATAGCTACTATATAAAAATAACAAAACATGCTCTGTGAATTTATGAAGCACTGGTATTAAAACTACAACAACAACAACAACTGAATATTGAAGCACTAAATACTACTATGTTATTCATTCTTTCGGCTGCTGGCATGGCTGCTTGTCTTTGTGTTTTGTGTTGCAGATGACAGTAGGTGTGTTCAGGTCGTCATTTTCTGGGAACATCTGGGTCCGTTGTTCCAGTACTATAAGAGTGCACCCCAGCTCATTCCATTGGGGAAAGAAAAAGGGGGAAACTTTCCTCACTCCGCTCGCTCAGCGCTACTGACTCCCACACTACCACGCCTTATAAAGTTTTGACATTTTTAGTTGTTTGTGTTAGTTTCAAATGAATAAATGGTTTCTTAGCTGTAACTACCTGTGTCACTGTCTGTTATTTGTCATGGTTTTGAGTCGGCCATGAAAAAAATAATGAGCAATATTGCTATCACATCTCCAATATTGGAAAATACCACACCTAACTAGCTCTACACGTTAATACAAGAAAAATGCTGTATCTTTATCTTCATGTGTTCTACAGGTATTATCAACTGGTGAGAATCACTTTTTTCACCATCCTCCCGTAACCGACCTGAAATACAATCTAAACCCCCCAGAATGTGGATCATCCCGAACTTTAACATGAATAAAACTTAACCTTTGAAACAGGAAGTGACGTAATAATTTCAGTTCAGTACGTCTGAAAAGATACACATGACCCGATTATTCACACAAAAATATGTTGAACACAAATTAAGTATGCATTGCATAGTATAGTATTTCTAAGCTCTTATAGAACAACGCTGCTTCTGCAGCTTCAGCAAATCCTTTGAGCAAGTAATCACATTCCACATGTTGACAAAGAACTGTACACGCTGTAGGATTCACGTAAAATTGCATCGTGTTTTCTGGGAACATGAGCTAGTTTCGTAGCGTATGAATCAGACGTATTCACTGATAATTGTAGCCTGTTACAAAATCTTGTTTACAAAATATCGACTGATGTAGTGATTTAAATTAATCCTGTCATGTTTTCAATTACACAGCATGCTCAAGTTTCCTTCCTTGGCTTGTTCCCACAAATAAGGTTTCTTCATGAGCAAGTCAATGCTGAGCAGTTAAAATGTGTGAAATTGAATAGTTTCATCTCATTCGTGGGAGCAGAGTGTTTAGAGATCAAAGTGAAATCTGTACTGATGGTATTTTTCCCGCTGTACATACATTACCTTAAGGTAATGGGATGATAAGAAAATATTCATACTTTTTCATTATCAGATTTGAATTCCTTTTGGCCAAATTCATTTCCTGCTTTATTGCAGCGCAAGCAGTTTCTGAAACATCTGTCCTTTCTCTCCCTTCACCTCATTTTAATTTCTACTTATACAGTGTGGTATCTTTTCGGACAGCGCTCAAATAGATGGACTTGATTGATTGCTAACACAGTGCTTCTTATTCTCATGCTTATCTGTCCTGTTAACTATTCAAATACCCCCACAGAGATCATCAATTGTGGGAATATTGCACATATTGTTATTCTCAAATCTGAAGGAATATAATATGATATTAAAGTAAGCCACAGAAAGCATAACCCTGTGGTATTTATATTAAGAACACAACACTGCTAATTCAGGCTTTCCCCTCATATTTACCCATCAATCTTCTTCCATCTGGTCTGTCATAAGTGACCTACATTGGCATGACATGCTACAAGGCTCCCCACATACTATCCTCTAAACACACACACACACACACACACACACACACACACACACACACACACACACACACACACACACACACACACACACACACACACACACACACACACACACACACACACAACTACCTCCCTTCCTCTGACCCAACCTGTCGGATCTGAGCCATCCCAGGGCATTTAGCAGTGTTTGCCCCAGCTGAACCCAGGTCCACCTCACAGCTCCTCAGGGGGTGTTTCTCATAGCTCAGCCTGATCTCTGGCTCTCCAGCTGGGGCTGAAACCCTCGGGGGACGAGGGAGGAGGTGGAGGATGGAGAAGGAGTGCTCCAAGTCAACAACAGAGTGTGAAAAGCTCCAGACTCTGACAAGAAGACCCGAGGACCTGGGTGATATGTACACACAAACAAATACGGTAACACAAATACCACCACTGACACACACACAAACACGTTCACTTATGTAAAAGTGAATTTGCAAATATGCACAGGGCACTTAAATTCATACCCAACACTTGTTGTTTTTATAGAAAACAAGGTCACCCAGTCTCACTTGAACAGGACCTCTTTATCAAAAGCTCTCCCAGTAATTAAATGGAAACAAAGAATTATAAATGAACAGAGTGCTAGGGTTAGTGAGACCCTTTTAACTGTGTATTAGCATGTGTGTGTGTGTGGGAGTATTGGACCCATTCTGTGGCTCGTTTTCAGCCTCCTGCAGGTAGCTAATGACTGCATTGTATCTGGCTCTTTTAAGGTATATGAAAGGGAGTTGCACGGCGCTCTGTTTCATAGAGACTGCGTTGTTAACATGGAAATATGAGCAAAACGAATGTCTTGTTCCCCAAACTAAAGATATAGAGGCATATGAGGGATGCATTGCCTCTGCTTGCTATGCTATACACTTTGAGTAAGCGTCAGGTTACGAGGCACTTTGTAGTTTAATCTGTGTCTATTGATCATGATGTGAAGCTTCGTGCTCTCTGCCTGAGGGACCTGTGTTTTTATTTTTTATAAAGAGGATAATCTTTGGTAATCATAATCAGCCCTGCATTTTCTCTTCACCAACACAAAGAAGGCTATTCAGCCCATTCACTGAGGGCTGTGTTGTTATCTTGTGTGTGTCGGTGTGTTGTGTTGTTGCAACACAGCTAGCAGCTCTTAGAGGGGAAATCGGGGCCACGGACGGATCCAGATGAGGAGCAAACTGGACGCTATGCCTGGAAACTGCTACCACGTGCAATATTAAACACTCCTGGAGCACAGAAGGGAGACTAATCGACTAATCACTGCCTCGCTATCGAGAACCAGGCAGCTCCTGTGGGAAGCTGAGCAGTGATGGTTGCACAACAAGCCCGCATGTTCTCATAAGCAGTGTCCCCACTTGCCATCTTCCAGGCAGTGGAGGAAATAGCAAAAAAATATCCCTGCATTAAACACCAATTTAGTCAAGCTCATGATGGTTTCTGTTGAGATTGTCAGCTGTGGCCATTTGTGAGGCCAAGGTTTGAGGGATTATCAGACAAAGTTCCTCTCAGTCATTATTGAGGGTTTACTTTTGACCAATGCCCGTTTATTTTCCTACATCTGACATAAATTGCCATTTGTTATGGAAGATTACCCCTTTACATTTTCTGCCATGTAATTACATGATCTTTTTTTGTATTACTTCAGTACAATTTTTTAAAATCTAAAAACATTAGCTACATCTTTTTGTTAAAACTGCAGAAAGTGTCTCTTTTTTATTATCACCTAATTAAATGATAGGGTGACCTTCAGCATTACACATATGATCAGTTGTTAATTAGAACAATTTGGATTAGTGTTGCTGAACAATATATGCATTTGTCAGACCTAAATGTACACCTGAATTTGTGAATATTTTCGCAAAAAACACACACAATCTGTGGTCCATTTTTGTGTATATGAAATTTCTCTGAGAGTCTAGGGTTATTTTTTTGACCTCATCAGGAACCATAATCGCCAGAGTGGTTTCACCCTCAATTTCTCTGCAGTGCTTTTATACCCAGATGCAGCAGAGGGACAGCATGGCACTTACGCTTGTAGCTGCTAAAAGCTGCCCCCCCATTGACTCTCACCTCTGGGTAACACAGATAAACATCCAGCTCCAGGATGTCTGTATTTCTGCGTACGTGTAATAGTACACCGACTGTGTGCGAGATGATATCCTTTTTTTAGGGCTGAAACGATATTAGCATTTAGAAGCACAGCGACAAACACGAGCATTTTAAGGGGGTCATGGTGACCTGCTTTTTCTTTAGTCGCTAAAGATTTATGCTTAAAAAACTTCCACTAGTGAGGATTATCATAATTATTCAAAGCCTGAAGCAATTTGAGGCAAACCGGTGACGTTTTAAAACTGATGTTGTTCACCCGTGAAGGCTCTGGCCCAGGGCTCAACAATCAAGGGACACCTCCAGCAATGATGACCCCAGCATGCCCAGAACAAAATACCAAACCACTGAGATCAGCTTCCAGCTTGCACTTGCTCTCTATTTTATAATCAGAGATAAGCGAATAAGGGAACAAGCGGAGAATTAGTGTTTATTTTTAACAAGATGTGTGCCTTTCGCGGAAGGGAGCATGAAAAATGTAGCCATCTATTTCTCTGAAGATTATTTTCTCTAAGGGTTTCCACTATGCGCACAATTAATATATTTTGTTGCTCAACCACCCACATGATTATTTGTTTATTCGTCTATTTCTTGACTCCACACCCACACCCACCCACCCACACCCACCCACCCGTCCCAGAGTCACACTGCCCCCATGTTAATTATTTTGTCAACCCTCATATCTCTTTAATTGTTGCGGGTTTGTTTATCCTGGAGATCAAATTGAGCTTGGAGAGATTGTGGGTGGCTGCCAACACAGATCAGCCAGGAAGACTGATGAGTGCATATCAAATAGTCTGACAATCGGGAGCCACTGTGAGGCACGCTGACAGTATTACTGACTTCAGTCCATGTATGGATCATATTCACGCACCAGATTTAACCCTATTCAAAAGGGCTTTCATATAGGTTTCAGACACGCAGAAACGATAACACAGCTGCTCATCAAGCAGCGTCGCTATCTTCCCCACATTACATTTAATAGCCTAAAACGCTGTTGGCTATGAAACTGTTATGTCTATAATGGTGGGTGAAATTAACTGGATGCAGAGTAATTCTCTGCCGCCTGACAGCCTTAAGGAAATACTTTTTTTTTTTTTTAACTAAAGCACCCACTGCACCTACCATTACAAGTTTAAATATAAGTGTAGCTCACATTCACAGGTTTATTTCCGGTGTCAAGTCAGTTTCCTTAACGGCGCTTGGGGCTCCCTTCATGATCTCAGTATTTTCACAATCCTAGCTGTTCACAACACATTGTTTCAAAATGATTTATTCACATTGACTTTGCATCTCCTATTATGCAGCAAAAAAATCCCAGTTGTAGACAGTGTCCTTTAACTTGTAAAGCAGACATTTTCATTACTGTCCTGGCCAAACTCCCTGCAGGTAAAGTGAATTATTCCAGTCATCACTTTATTTTGAACTCAAATCATCATCATCATCATCATCATCATCATCATCATCATCATCATCATCATCATCATCATCATCAGGTAACAAGTTTAAATGTTGCAACTCATCTGGATGTAAATCTAAATGACTTTCATGCTGTTCATTCTTCTTTAGTAAACATTTCTATAAAAACGTTTCATTTTTTATGCTTAAATTCTTTTATTTAAACTGGAGAAACGATTGCGTACTTGTATTTTTCTCATGGTTAATGGGTTCAGTATGTTTTTGAAGACTTCAACTCCCTGAATCGCATAGTTACAGCCTTTGTGTTAGATGTAAAATAGGAGATAATATGATGTAATATGTCCTTCATGTTTTGTGCTTTAAATAAGAAAATCTTACAACAGGGAATACTTCAACTTTAATGTGGTTAAAAAAAAGAACATATTTTTCATGGTGTTCTCGAAACATAAAAATCAGTGTATTGTTTAAGTGATTACACCCGGCTGACTGATGCTTGATATCCGAAAGAATCAATTTAAGCATTTTGTTTACAAATGTATAAAAGTGGATGCTTTGCATACAATCTTCCATCAAAGTTAGCAAGCAGCTGTAGGTGGAAAGAAAAGCAATCTGTTTTCCTCTGTGACATTAAATCAGTGATGCATGCAGGTTTATTGAAACATTTGATAAGCGATGGTGGAGGTAAATAACGTTGCACTTAAAAGACTCAGCAGTGTTTCATTTTTCACTGTTTGGCCATTGACTCAGCATCTCTGGCTACGCTATCTATTCAGGCTATGATTGGAATGTTTCTTTAAGCTTCTGGAGAAGGTCAGAAAAGTAATTAACCTTGTTCTGTGTGCATCAACAGAGGGACTGAGACGAGAGCTCTCTCTCTCTCTCTCTCTCTAATGCACACACACACACACACACACACACACACACACACACACACACACACACACACACACACACACACACACACACACACACACACACACACACACACACACACACACTCAACACTGTAAGGTTGTTCTTGAATGGACAGATTAATGAAAAAGCGATTAAATAGTCCAACCTTCTTTTTTCTCTGATTTGAATTATAGGAAATGGAGACAACATTAACACGTTGTCCAGCGTTCACATGAATTCAGCCCTTTAGGGAGTGACACGCAGACAGAAGGGCACTGACACTTAAATAATAGCATTGTAATCACAGGAAGCAGGAGTTGGCATTTCTCTGGTTTGCTCTCACAACTCGTTGGCTGCCCCGTCCATCTCTCTCTTCTTCATCGCACCTTTTGCTCGACATCTGTCTGTACAACTTCTCTTCTCTCTCTCTCTCTCCCCTCCCCCCCGTCAGCCCACCTGTTCTTTCACTCCCCAGAGTTGGACAGCTTCAATTTACGAAATCCACATAGGTGTTGAGAGGGCTTTAATGGCCGTGGTATTTCTCCCCAGTCAGCTGAGTTGGTCGCCATGAGACTTTTTTCCCAGGTAGTCTGAGTGATTTCTTGCTGTGCACTTAAATGCTAAAACCACCCCCTTGACTCTCAAACACATTTATTTTTTTTCCCGTTTTCAAAAATAAGTTTGTTACATCACATAATGCTCCCCTACCTTCATGCAGCAGGCTATCTATTCTTGGATCAAACTGCTAATGTGAAGAAATGTTTCACAGATTTCTCACCCTCTTGCTTTAATTGTACGCGTGGCTCTTTAAAGTGAGTGCTGAGGTTGCAACATAGTCAATTTCCTTCAGGTTTCTTTATAAGCAGAGGGATTGATGTTGTTACGGTTGAGTTCATGGATTGGTCAAAAGAGTATAGGGTTAACAGGGCTTTCAGACTATGTTCTCCCCACTGTACACATAAAAAGGAATTCTGAATGAGTGCATTCGTCTGTCTGAGCTACAGAGCCCACTGTGGTACTTTCTCTTCCACAAGCAGCCAGGTTGTTTATGATGCATGTATCATACTGCCATCACATAACGCTTTTGATCACAGAAGATGGATATTCACTTTCACGCATCATTCAACCAGTAGATGACAACTGAGGCTAGCAGCGTCTGATGCAACAAATGTCTAAACAAACCTCGTCCAGATGCGGGGGACGCTCGCTCACCCAAAAAAAAGCTTGAATAAAACAAAGTATATTCAAAACCATACAGCCTTTTTTGTTACAATATCCTCATTCATTGTACTCATTCTTTTTTTTTAATTTTTTTTTTATTAAGCGTCTCACAATGTGAAGAGAAATTGTAATGGGTTGTCAGAACATGCCGGTACAATGTAAGTACACTCACTTAATGCTCTCAGTCATTAAAGAGGTAATTCTGATGAGGTTTGGTAGAAGCTTGTTTGACGAGGATTGAAAGAGTCCCCAAACACTTCTGAATAAACGGTGCTTTAATCCTTTGAATCACTTGATCAATCAGTCTGTACATTTAGTAAAATGTTCTATAAAGCTAGAAAAATAACAAACATGAAACAAGCTTGGCCTTATAAAAGAGCTTAGCAATTTGCTGGTGTTACGGTTATAATGACAAATCCATTAAGAAAGGCTTTAAACACAACCAAACCATGGGATATTTTGCCACGAAAACACATCTTTTTATGTCTTTATCACAAAAAAAACAGCATTGGCTGTTTGTTCAAAAGGATACAAAAGGATTAAAAAAAAGCTGTAGTCTTGAGAGGAAAGCAGGAAGTAGTGTGACATTTAAAATGCCTTAGGGAGGAAGTCAGGAAGAATGGATGTGTGTGAAAAAACTGTTTGATTCCGACACTGGAGACGGGGTTGCATCCTGTCTTCTAATAACAGTCAGCGTTGTTTTCATTTTACCATGACCACAATCTTTTCCCAACCTTTCCTAATCAAACCAACTACTTTTAGTTGATTAGATTATTTTTGACCACTGTGTGTTGTTTTACAATTTACAAACTGATGATCTATTCTGCCATTTATGTCGTCGTTTAGTGCCACTTAAAGTGTGAAGCTATTCAACGTGGCAATTTTGCTTTCACTCTTGTCCAGGTCAACTCACATCACTGTAGAAAAATGCAGATCGATTGCAGGAGAGAAAAAGGTTGAGTGTGCTTTATCTCACTGGTGATGGACAGGCCAGGCTCTCGTCCTCATTAGGTTTTTTACTCTTCTGATGGAGCTCTGTTTGGTGCCTTGATGAGAAAAGGTCATCACAGGATGTAACCTGTCTGTCCCAGTGACGTTATTTTCTCGGGTCTCGTTTTAGTTATTAGTCTGCATCATGGAGCCATAATAATGCTGACACTAGCTGTCTTAATAAGGAAACTGCATCTTCAGCTGTCGGAGATTATTAGACACACTTGACCTCTCCGGAGTTACCTGCCCACACAAATCACCATTCAACTCTCCTCTACTTTTACAAAGAGGGCATAGCGAGTTTTGCACTGAGGCTAGCTCACCTTACTCACAGACTCCTTTGGAATTGAAGACTTTAATTCACCAAAAAGAATGCACTGTGTTAAAGAAAACCGCAAAAAGGAGCATTTTTATTTTTTTGTGTTGCCTCATCAGTAAATTTTAACTTTAAAATGAGTTTTAGGGACGCATCATTAAGATTAAAACAAGTGCCATCAAAGCGAGCGGAGCAGCTGTGGATGAGAGGAGATCTTCAGACACTAACAACAGATACCCGGCCCAATTATACAACATCAGGCAGGATGAGAATCATGACTTCAATCGACACCTTTGAAACATGATCAGAAATGCAGAGCATGTTGGGATCAACAAACACCAAAGACTTAGCCTTCTTTGTGGGACACGGGCCGAGGAGCGTGAAATGCAAAAAGTTAATAGAAACTGTTGTACTGGAACTTATCAGGTGTTTCCACTGCTTAAAACACAATCATGATAAATAATAAAAAAGTAACTCTTAGAAGAGCTCTCTGCTCATGCACCACATCAAACAAATTCATTTTTTCCTGCAATTCACCATTCAGGAAATTATTTTCTAATGACTTTAGTACATAATTTATATACAGCATCTGTTGTTGTGCGAGGCGAATCGTTGATTTTCTTGCCAAAGGAATCTTTTGGTACGACATAAACAGTGCAGAGTTTCCCTTTTTAATGTGCCTTTTGAACGGCACACACTCGAAATGCACTCTGACATCCATGGCAATTAAATTAGTCGCTACAATACCCGTTCTTGCACTCTGGTAGTAGTCAAAAAAGGCAGCTTTTACATTAAACGGGACATGAAAGGGCTTTCTAAAACCTTTCAGCGTTATTTCTCTCACATAGTTTCCAACAGGAGCGCCCTAGTTTCAGTTGCATTTTTGAATAATGAATGCTTCGTGACACAGTACTTGGGCATCAATCCAAAAAACAAATCTATTCGCCAAAGCAAATCTAGAATTAATAATGGCTGGGAAAAGAATTATTACTGATTTAACGCATTCATATTCATTTTCGACAGTAACATCCATCAATTGTGAGTCTTTCCATTATATCTTTTGAGCAAACACCAGAACCCATTTAACAACAATGTAGGCCGAGTCTGAGAAGGGAATAAAATATCCTTCAAAGCTTTCCCCCCCCCCACACACAGTGCAGCTTGAACCTATCGATAAGCATGGATCAATGTTTTTACTTTGTTGAAGAATGATTTTGACATGATCTGAATGCATCCAACAAAGTGATTCAACTTGTGTGTGAGTACGAGAGACAAAGAGGAAGCTTGAGATAGGAGTGGGACAAATAGAGAGACAGCCAATGAGACAGAAAAAAGGCGCTGCAGAATTACCCAGAGTGAGATGTGGCACAGATGGTGGGGAGGGAAGGTAATGGGGGGCCCCGCCATCCTGTGTTCCCCAGACACATAACTCAAATGCACCATTATTACATTGACACAATGACTGCTTCACAGACATCTCCATATCTGGCCTGCACCCTTATGCCGCCATATAAAAAACACGGGAGACACAAGGAAAAATAACCACGCACAAAACAGCGAAATAAATCCCATCCAACGTGAGAGGGAATTTTAATATTGACAGTTTTATTAACTGTAGAGGTAGACTAGCTGAAGCTGGAAAATAATAAAACACCTCATTAATTTTTCAGGGCCATCACTCGAAACAAGGGAAGATTTGAGAGAAAGATGCAAGGATCTGTAATCATCCTCATTTGTTGACTCCAAGTTCACGCCTGGATGGTGACATGTTTAATTTAAATATCACTTTTTTTTTTTTTTTTTATCCCCTCCTTCAGTGGTCTTCTGCAATAAATCAGCCATGTCTGTTTCCATGCCAAGGTCTTCTGCCACCCCTGGAAGGGTTGTTGCTTAGACCTTATCGCTGGTGTTTTGAGGCGGTCCAGCTGGAAAATGAGGCCCTCTGGAGGAGCAGACTGGACTCTGAATGCCTGGACCAGACACAACATTAATTTAGTCCAGTTTAACGTACCTGGCAATGAGATTCTGCTCTCACTCACTGTTCAGCAATAAACAACTACTGCAGACAATAACCCCCATGTATCAGATGTCGTGCCTGTCAATGTCCCAAGATAACATTGTTTTTCTCACAAGATGGCAACAGCAACCCAGATCCCAGTAAACATTTTACTGTTTACAATTACACTGCTCATTACTTGAATATGCACACTATGTGTAAGTTTTAACGATCTGTCTGTGTACATGTGTGTGCCTGGAAGTTACTGCATGTGCGTATGAACGGTAGCTCACCCCACATTTGATTTACAGCTATAGTTAAAATGACAACAACAACCTTTGACAAAAGCAGTAAAACACACGGGCAACAAGGAATCTAATTAAATCATGTTGTACGTGACCTGCGGAGAAGCGTGATGGCCAACCTGAGAGGACAAAATGCAAAGCAGCAGAGAGAGAGAGTGTGAACGGAGAGAGGTGTGTGAGGGTCTTCAGCGGCTGGGATTGGTAGTGCAGTGTGAGTAATTTCAATCATGCACAGTGGCTTTGTCGTATCTTTCATGCGACAGTGCTGTTGAAGTGATGAGAAAGGATGCTCCGCGGACACTGTTCTTGCTGGTATAATGAGGTTTATTACAAACAAGCAACACATGTCATGACGGACGTCTAGATCGCCCGGAGGTCTCGAGTCGAATCTGTGAGTTCCCCCCTTTTCGGGCTCTTCACCCTCCTTATATATGATGCATGTTATTCATATTTGAGATGAAGTCCAGACCCTGTCTTTGGCTCCGTTAGTCTAAACTTCTACCCTTCGACCCCTGGTTTCCTGTACATCTTTCTCCCATGGTATCCTGAACATCCTCTTCCCATATAAGGACAAAGACCTTGGGGCCTTCGCTGTATTGTGCCAGACCTAAAAATATACCACAGCTTCTCTCAGGGTCAGTTATGCATCCTGGATTAATTGAGCTGAGATGGGCGGACGAGCAGGAGGGATGGAACAAGAAGAGGGAGGCAGAAGACTCTGGGGTATCTTTCTTGCTTGTGAGCAGAAAAGGAAACAGCCCATGTCTTGACCCTCTCGACCCTGCTGCATGACAAAAAAAGAAAAAAAGAAACAGCACCACACTGTGCTGAGCTGCAATGAGCTACAAGAGAAAAAACACAGCGGACACGTGGCCTCTCCTTCTCCACAGCTGGAGCCCTTAATCTGACAGCCATGTCTGTAAATCTCATCTCCACGCCCCATTCTTCACACTGCTAGGAGAAAGAACACACTTTTCTCTCACAGAACAATAACCCTGGCAAACAGACTTTAAGCACTATATTTAGGGGAGTAGCCTTTTAGTGGTAAATGGTTTACCAAGCAGATGGAAAATGGAACATCATAGATATAATCCTCTTAAGGCTCTCAATATCAATTGTGAAGCACTGATCTGGACAGGAAAATTCTCAGTCTAAATCAGGAGGAATCAGGCATTGTGTGTTCTAGATAGCAGGCGCGGGTCAAACAGATTGGAAGTTTAAGAGTATTTCCTCAGCGATTTAAATTATTTTTGAACCTGCTATTTGTAACAGCAGATATTGGCAAAACAGGAGGGAAATGGCAATAAAATAGAGAAGAACTCATCAAAAGCTTGATTGCATTTCATTGGAAAACAATCACGTTGTTTCAATTCCAATGTTTTTCATGTTTTGTTTTTTTTGAGGGCCAAAATTGGCTGCAGGGAGACAATGAGATTCAGGGGGATAAAAAAAAAAGAGAGAGTGGCAAACAGAAGATAGATGGACTGCAAATAAGAACCATTCCAGTGACCCAGAGGGGTGTCTTTTATACAAAGAGCACTCTAGCTGAACAGAGAGGTGTTTTGTGGCAGAGGGAGCACACACAATGCCAGCTCCAGCGCGACAAAAAAAGGTGTTAGCAGGTGAGAAGCTGTGTACAGTGACTGCAGCAGATAAACACACGGGTATGCGGGGAGGTTAAAAGTATCTGTCACAAAGACGGGCTAGCTGGAGTACAAAGACCAAATGAAAGCAATCCCGCTGGATGGACCCGTACACATGTATGCTACTTTGACTACATCATGCATGCTCACTTACACACATGAATCAATACAAATGGGCACACACACACAAAATTCACAGGTTTTGTAGTCTGTTAAGTGGTAAGAGTGCCCACATTTGCTATTTTTTGGTCTTTAATCTCAAGCTACCGACAAGCCAAGTGGAGGCAAATGGATTCCTTCCTGTAGTATCACCATGGCCCAAATCTCTGAGTCCTCGGGGATATATCTTTTATCATAAAAGGCTTGATGTGACATTACAACAGTCTCTGTTCTTTGCCTGCTTTCTCTTGCTCATTCAGCATGGCTGTAGCACTTATTTATGTTTGCTCAGGTAGGAGAAGCATTCAAGCTTAAAGTGATTTAGCTTTAAATAAAGTGAGATGTAAATAAGGAGGTAAAATAGTGAGTTATTCAGTTGTAAATAATAACTCATAATAGTGTTTGAGGTTAACTAAAATAAGAAACACAGAATACACCTTTAGTTTCAACTCTTTTTGTTTTTATTGGTCATTATCGGTTATACCTGTTAGGATTTAACCGAACCAAATAAAGACAAAGGTGAAGTCTCAAAGTTCAGGTAAAGTCTGAGTCAAGGGAGGAAAAAATAAATAACAGCACATTTTTATTTAACTAATTCAGTTAACACATCTGTACGTTGGCGCTTGTGTCTGAAGCTACCCCTAGCCGCTAAGCTAGCGGGTGTAACGATGCTTACGGTTTAGCTATCAGCTGTTTGTACTGTTTTGGCAGCGTTGGCTAGCAAAAGTTTATTAAGTTAGCTTGTGTGACTAGTAGATAAAGTAAAGGAGGGACACTTGAGGGTGAGCTTGCAGCCGACGCTGGATTCAAGGCCAGACAGACCCTACAGGCGACCGGGAAAACTGAACCCCATGGACTGGTCACCTTGGTAACCGGAAAAGCCTCTGGAAGATTCCTGCCACCTGCTAACGTTACTTCCCTTTTCTTCATTGTACCGCTTTGTCTTGTTGCTTTCATGTTTAATAATCCTCTCAGAAAGATGCTTGTGATCATGATGGCCTGTTCTGGTCCAGGTGGGCTATCCTCAATTAGCAGCCTCTTGATTTTTTATTTTTTATTTTTATTTTTAGAACACCATTTTTAAACATTATATCCAGCCACCTACTTTACATTTTAGACTAATGATGAATAAGAGCACCAACCGTTTTGTTGTTTTGAAATTACATTACATTACATTACAGTCATTTAGCAGACGCTTTTATCCAAAGCGACTTACAGGAAGTGTAAATGTGTAAAAGTGAAATCAGGATCAGCCAAGAACTTTCTATTGACACTGACAGTAATTTAGTTTTAAGTGTATTTTCAGATTGTAGGTAAGTTTAAGGGTTTACTTAATTGTTTGTTCGTATGCCAAAAAGGTTGTGTCTCATTTATTTCGATAAAATTAACTAATTATACGTAATAACTTACTTGCTAAAGTCTTTTGACTTCATTGTCAGGGCTCAGAGTTTTATCTAGCTGTTTTTCAGCCCATTGGTATGCTGCAATGTGCCAGTGAAGTCAGGTTTTCTAGAAGCTTGGAGGTAAACAATGTTGGATTCTAATTATTAACTTGGCTTTGCAAATGTTTTATTAAGAAGGAACCACAATATTTGTTAGACCTCAATTATACAAACAATGTGTTTTAGTGAGGAATACTGAATGTTAGCAGATCGTAATAATTTCACTTTAATTATTGACAAACCCCCAAAACCCCATTATTCTAGTCTAAACTTAGTAGACCGTGTCTAAGACCCACCATAGGGTGTTGTCTTTCTACTAACATTTTGTGACTGGCCTTATACATTATTAATGTTTGCACATCATTTTGATAAATAATGTAATCCAGGTGGCATTCCGTTTCCTTTAAAATATATTTACTGTTTCAATTTAGGAGCATTTAGACATGATATCTAGGACACATGGTAACTGTCTTGTTCATGTGTACCACATGCTATGTTTAAGCTTTCTAGACAG
Source organism: Anoplopoma fimbria (assembly GCF_027596085.1). Lineage (NCBI taxonomy): Eukaryota > Metazoa > Chordata > Actinopteri > Perciformes > Anoplopomatidae > Anoplopoma > Anoplopoma fimbria. The sequence goes on from NC_072460.1 coordinate 21,937,837, forward strand.
TTTCTGTCAACTCTTCAGGCTGTTGTGTTTTCTATCCAGTATTTGTAAGATCAGAGTGGAGAAACGATGAGACATAAATTAAACAAGAAGGAATCAAAAATGTAGTTTGAAAATATCAACTCCATTAAGCTTGTAAGACCCCCACATTTGTCCGTCCACCCTACCTGTCATTGCTAATTTACCGTGGTCGACGTCAATCTCTGTCAGACTCTTAACAGTTTATCTGTGTCTGTGCTTGTCAGCTTCAATCAGCTTCACTGAGTCTAGTAGAGCATATCATCCTAACAATGAAGGAGAGCAATCCCTGGATACACTCGGCTAACTTCAGGCCTTCTTAGGCTCAGAGGAAGTTTAAGTTCTTCTCAGGCGTTACATTTGGGATGGCAGCGTTTCCTGTAGAATTAGTTTCTCATTTGTTGTGGTAGGTGAGGTGGGGATGCGAGCAGATGTCATTGTTTGCCCTAGGTTCACTGCTTTGGGGCGGCAACAGCAGACCCAATTATCTCATTCTACCACCCACCAACACACCAATAAAGTTTCTTTAAATGTTTTATCAGTTTCTATTTCAATAGTCACCAGTTACTATTCCAAATCTATGTTAATCGGCGTACATTTGATCCACCGAAAACTTATTTAACAAGAAAATATGCGACTTTAAGACTGGTTCAAACCAGAGAGCTTCCAATGCCAAAATCTTGTCCAGTTGCCGACAGAGTCTACATATAAATGCAGAACCTGTTTATATAGATAAGCTGTATTCTAACTTTAACTTATAACTACACTTACAAGCTAGGTTCCTTACATGCTTGCTAATGAGAGATGGAGAGGCAGTCGGTTTGGGTGCATTCCTTAAGCAGCAAGGGAGTGAAACGGACTGTGGTTCAGTAAAAAGTAGACAAGGTTCTTATTTAACAGGATGCAGAGCAAAGAGATGCTTCTGAAACCCGCTCTGGCGCATCTGGTGGAATCATAATCACCATCTAGAGTGGCAGCAATCAGCTACAGTGGCTGGATCACGGTGTAGCTGTGCCCCGGTGAAATCCAGGGGTAACATTTGTGTCAAACTTTCGCCATCAATAGTCTGTTTTTCCAGTGGTTCTTACCACGCTGAATAATTAAACACACCTTTTGGTTATGTGCCAGGCGAATCAATGCTTGTTGTTGGCCAATAAAGCTTTAGAATCTTAACAAATGACACTGTATTGACAGGAGTCAGAATTGAAAACAATTTAATCTGCTTGGGCAGTGCTGGCGGGGCATCAATGCCACTGGGGCCTACGTCATGTGATCAAGGCCAGACTCAGGGCCGCCGGTGAAATTCCCGACCTGCTCCCTTGTGTAAGCGCGCTGGAGGAACTGGAGGTAACTTCCTGAATCCAAAGGCATCACGTGTTCCTTTTAGATTTTTTAGAATATGCTCTCCCAGGATGTAATCTGCCTCCGAGGTAACAAAAATAATTGTAGAAGAATGTCAACGTTTGTGTTGTTGTGAATCCCCCACCCCCCCATCCCTTCCTTCCACACTCCCCCCTCTAGTAAACACACCCTGACTCAGGCAACACTGAGCTTTATGGCTGCCAACTAGCCTAGGGGGGGACAAGGAACATATTGCTCTCCCAGCCTAACACTTCCAGGATTAAACATTAATTCACACAGCTCTGAAACTTTAATATCTGGGCATGTGTGAGTGAGTTATCTGAGTTATCTATTCAGCTCACACTTGTCATGTGGGATGGAGGACAAAACAATTTATTTGTCAGACATTTGCTTAATTAAATAGTACAGGAACATTTTAATGTAGACAGATTGTTACATACAGATACTACTACTACTACTACTACTACTACTACTACTACTACTACTTTGTTTGTTGTTGGTTTGGCTTTGATAAGTAAGTTTTTTCATATTATGATTATTTTTAAATGTGCTCCACCACAATTTAAAGGCAGATATTGTACTTTATACTCAACTTTTTACACTATATCTTTCTGCTTTAGTAACTAGTCACTTTGCAGATTTACATGTTAAAAAACAAAGAAACTCATAAACTATAATGCATTTTGTAGATTATGCTGTCCAAAATAAGTAACATTACCCCTACCTGAAATACAAATAAGCTGAAGTTTTAATAATAAAAATAATTATAATAATAATAATAATAACAATAATAATAACATTTTAACTGGCTCTGAAAAAAGGAGAAAAAACACCTTCCTCTCTTAAACATTTTAAAGATTTTAATTATTTTTTGATTTAATTCTGTGAGAAATATGGATCTTTCACTGTCAGCTCCTTCTGTCGGCCTCCTCGAGCCACCTCTTCACCGCTGTTACGGCGTTAAAGTGCTCCATGTCTGGACCCTCCGAGCTAATGATGAGCTACCTCGTCAGTGTGTGAACAGTCAAGTTGCTCCTCCAGTGAGTATTGGATCGTTTCGTGGAACTGAAGCCCCTCTCGACTGCTGCTGACGGAGGCAGGACCTGGATGAGCTCCACGATAAGGAGGTGGTTGGGGATGCTGCTCCTCTGCTCATCATCCAGCAAAAAAAGTCTTGCTCACCAACTTAGCACTTGGCTACTCCACACTCTGTGCATTCTTTCGGTCACATCCCATGCGGTCAAGCACATTGGAAAAGTGCTTGTTGACTTGCTAGCTCGCTTTTGATGCTCAGCAGGCCACTTGCGAGGAACCAGGCGACCACACTGGACGGGGGCCTCCCTTTTTCACATATGTATTGTGATTTCATATTACAATTTTTGCGATCTTAGTTTGTTTTTTTTACACTAGACCTTGGAAAAAAAGTTGAATCATGCACTTTTTGGGACTGTTACTTTGGATAAATCTCTAAACAATAAAAATGTTTCAGTTTCAGCATTTTTTAAGTTAGAGATGTCCTAAAGTCAACTATATCAAATATGTCATTGTCAGGAGTTATTTATTACAATTCTTTCCAGCAACCCAAAAAACAAAGTAAAGACATTTCCCTCTCAATTTAGTGGTATTTTCATTTTAATTTATTTTTAAGAGATCTTTGTTTTTACTATGTTTATACTTATAGTGAATATAATCCAACTAATCTTATAGCCATATGTATTTTGTGTTGGCTATACCCTTTGTTAGCAGCTTATTTGAAAACCAGACGCAATGACACATGTATCATCTTCTAAGCCCATCGCTAGCTCCCCCCACAAGCTTTGTTGTCTCTAGACATCCATGATCAGCTCAATCAGGGTCATTCAAATGGATTAACATAGATTTCAGTATTAATTGATTTATATTTTGTATTAAGAATCTGAATCTGCAAAGTAGCTAGTAACTTACTGTGAGATTTATTGGAGTATAAGTATTAAGGGACTCAAGTAAAGTACAAGTACCTCAAAACTGTGCTGAAGTACAGCATCTTGGTAGCCTAAATGTTCTGCTTGAACAAGAGCACAAAATCATAGTATTACAAAATCCTGCGGTAAACACTGTGAAATGCCTCAGATATACTTTGTGTTTAGTGCTAAGTGGAAAATCATAGTGCTCAAAACTGTTAGAATGAGATTCGCACTGTAAGCGTTAAACACATTGTGTTGTATCAACGTGTAAATATTGTCATTGTCGGCGTGTTAGCATGCTGTCATTAGCATTTAGCTCAAGGCATTGTTGTGTTTAAGCAAAGCCCCACAGAGCATAGCTGAAGACTCATTGTTGTGTTTTTCTCCTTTTGTTGAATTTCATTCAGATCAAAAAATTCTATTCAGTGCAAATGTTTGATATGCATTTATCTTGGAATTTGATTCTCAAGTTCCATTCACGTCCATCATTGCATGACTTTTGTTCTGCTATGTCACGCAAAAAACATAGTATGACTGAGCTCTCTTATGAGAATGATGCACATCCACCTCAGCCAATCAGAGTGTAGTATTCTTTAAGAATATGATAATGAAAAGGGTCAGGAATTTCTGTCTTTCGTCAGTCTCCAGAACTTGTGTCTCAATATCACACTTGCAGCGGATGTAAATGATCAAGAGTAATTTGTAGATTATATGTTTTTCTGAAAGGAGAAATAAATTAGACCTTGGCTAGAAATGCTCTCTGGTTGTTAGATATGATTGTCCAAGAGGCAGATATAATTATAGCAATAATGATTGAAAGGGCAAAATAATCAGAAGATGTGAAAATGGAAAAACTAGATGTGAAAAGTGAAAACCACTCTCAAACAATCAAGTTTTCTACCGGAATGAAGAGTCTCTAATTCTCTCGAGTAATTTAAATAGATGGATTAAAACCGGTTCAGCTGACCTTGATGTTGATTTCTTCATAATGATGAAATGAGAGGAAGGTTTTCCAGAAATGAATAGTATGCAGCGGATACCCACTTTATTCAGTCCGAATATGAAATGATGTGAATACAAACAGCGTCCTGTAAAATGTGTCTAATGCCACAGCAAATATGAAATCACATCAAAACTCTTTTACTGAGAGAGGAGGAGGGAGGTGGTGATTTTCCTTCCATGTAGTAGTGTCCCATTTCAAAGCCCCTCACTAAATTCAGCTGATGACAGTCCATAGCACATGTATTTGTAGTGTTTACCAGAATGCAAACACAAGATTCCACATGGCCTCCTTCCCTCATACTGTCTTTCTGAAAAGATGACATTGCCTCCTCTGAATAATGAAAACATGCTCTCAGGGTCAATCGCCTCCTTAGCTCAACCTGCCTGCTGTCAATACAGTGCTGGTGTTCGACAGGGAGAGCGGGGATATGGTGAAAACTCCCCTCCTCATCCATGAGTTTTTTTTAATGCGGCCGTCCTTGCAGTGGAGTAGCCGAGCCGGGGAAACAGTAGATCTGTCAGGTCCCTTTGTGCCGTAGCCCCGGAGCCTTAGATTTCATCTTTCCTACCTAATCTTTATTGCATGCTTTGGCTCTCACCTGCAACAGTCTCCCCCCACCACCACCGCCACCGCCAAACGCCATCTTTCCCTCTGCCTGCCTGATCCTTTCACTAGGTGTTGCCTTATCTGCACGAGGGCTTACACAGAAGAATGACAACTTTGGGGGATGGTTACTTTCTGCCTTTTTATTTGGCCTTCTACCATACATGACATGACTGAAATTGAATATGTTGTATTTTTCATTTGTTTTTGGGTGTGTGTATCTGCCGGTGAATCTCTCTGTATATAGGGTCCAGTGTATAAGGATGATCAGTCTGTAGATAATCTTGATATCTTCACTACGGTTGGGCCATCATTTCTTTTTTCATATTGTTCAATTGTGGCTACTCGAGATTGCTGATAGGCGACCCAATCGCTCCAACATGCTCTGTGTGTAAAGAAGCTCATAAATAATATAACCTCTACGTGTATAACATTTTACAAATGAGTGTAATCACTTCATTTAAAATATCTTAACATTAAAGAAAAGCTATTTAATGTCTATTCTATTCAAACATGGCTCCCTTTTAAAAGCCATGTGTGCTTTGTGTGACAGTATCACAGCATCGTGTTCCATTTAACACAATCATCACTAGGGCTGTACTGAATAGTTTGAAGCTCAAAGCTTAATTCATAACGTTGACATTCTAATTATTATTATTATTATTATTATTAATTTTAATTATAACTTACAGCAACATTGCATAGAATAGTTCACTTTCTCTTCCACTCTCTTTGTCTTTTTCAAACACACAGCGTGGCGCTCCTCGTCTAGGTGTCCAACTCCTCAGTCCAAAAGTAAAAATGTATTGAAAAATGTAATAATTTCCAAAATACACCTCCGTGTTTTCTAAAGAAATATTGTGCTTCAATTGATATGTCATGGCATTAAGCCTTTCTAAAACAACATTTTCACTGCAGTCTAATCACAAAGCAAAGCACCTGTTTTAAAAGGTCGGTCAAGCAGCAATCTGACAGCACCATATATTACATTCATATAAACACGGTAACACCAAATCATATTTTACCTCTTTTTTTAGGTCGATGACATCGTAAAATATGAAGACGGATATTCAAAGGTTAATTTGAAAACCCTTAAAGCTTCAAATGTTAGAAAAATAATATAATTCATAGAGTGCTGTCCATAACATGAACTACTCTTATGGTGCAGTGAGCAGTTATGTGGAGAGCAGAGATGCGGATGATTAACCTTTGAATATCTGTCTTCATATTTTATGATGTCATTGCCCTAAATCACTATAACAGTTTACATGCCAGGTTGTAAGCCACAGGATGGAAGCTACTTTGGAAACGTGCGGTGCATCTTAAAGTCAGTTCAGCGTTTGGAAAGACTGAACAAATTAATCCTAGGTAAAGTTCAGAATTCAGCTGCATCCTCTTAAACTTGCATTAGCAGTCAACACACAAGGCCACGCGCGGCTCAGGAGTGCCCGGATCATCATGCAGAAAACACCCAGGAGTCTGCCTCCCACACTCCATTAAAACATCAACCCCAAGGTGTTGGATGCAGCGGGAAACACAAGAAATGAGAATTGGTCTTCCCAGCAGGCATTGCTCACCACGTGGGTTCTAACATGTATCCATTAAGGTCTTCGAATGACGAAACATGAATCTTTGCACCTGGTTTCCCTGGAAACTGTTTCTTAGTAAATCTTAGTGGGATTGTAAACACAAAACACAAGTCTTTGTAGGCACTTTCAAATAAGCTGTAGCCCTCTGAACAAACTTGTTATTTTATGCTCTTTTTATTTCATGTCAGTCGTTTCTGGTCCTGTTGGAAACATAAATAGTTTCTTTGAACCTCTCATTAATGTTTCCTAAAATTGTTGTCGTATGGCCTCTATCTGGTTACAAAGAACATGATGCCAAACCCACAGACGCAAAATTGGATTTTAAAGCACACACTGATTCTAGCGAACGCACACACACACACACACACACACACACACACACACACACACACACACACACACACACACACACACACACACACACACACACACACACACACACACACACACACTCAAACGACTATGGTGGTGTGCACAAGTGTGTTTCCCAGTGCGTATAAATAATGTGACAAGTAAGTACATGACAGCACTCTGATGTCCTGAGGTGGAAACTGGTGTGATTTAATTTCAAACAGCATTTAAATATATTACAAAAAATGGTTATTTAATCCAGACTTTTTTCTGGCAGCACTTCAGAATGACTAAATGAGAACATTTGGTCCTTTTTTTTTTTTTGTCTTTTTACAAACATTTTTATTCAGTGCACCTTTGTTTATTTTCAGTTTTTTCTTTTTAGAGACAGATGAAAACTTATTTTCAAATCTGCATTAAGCTAACATGACAGTGACTTCAATCATTAGATCTTTCCTTCCCTGTAAAAATGAAAGTGAAACTATTTTTGGAGCTGACCTTGCCACTTACAAATCCATACGCTTGGGTTATGAATGCAATGTACTTTATTGTACTTAACTATTTGTGTGGTTGGGGTGCTGTCTGAGGGTGTCACCATGCACCTCCTTTACCTGTCCTCCGGCCACATTGGGGGATTGTGGGTGCCTGATACAAATAAAATGTCACCATGATAAATCTAACCTTTCCGAGGAGCCCTTAGTGGCTGCATACCTGTGTACTTGCATTAATAACCAGATATATCAAAGGGGAGTTTTTCAGTTGCATTAGTGTTTGGGGAGTAATTGCTGTCAGCGGCTCTGGTCATAAATCCCGACACCTCAATCATAGCGGCTTCATAAATCACACTTAAAAAGTTCACATCTGATGTACTCTTTCCCCTTGCCCTGGCTGCCAACTGAAAACTGCTGCAGGAGAGAACTTACTGAGCAGAGTGTCTCTCATTTTTCATATTCCTGTAGGCTTACTTCCAGGTACCACTTCTCTTGTGGGTGAATTTGCCGTATAACGACATTAAGTAAGCAGCATGATATTTTCCCCCTGATTTTCTATATAGCCCCAGCCAGATAATCACATTCCACCTTGGATGTCAACTTTTATACCTGCAAGCAACTCCTCCCCCTCTTTCTATTAGTAACTGTGGAGATGAACAGTCTTGGCCGTTTACCTTGAGTGTTGGGGGCAAACAAGTCACATTATTTAAATTATTTGATTAGACAGGATCGGGAGATTTGTTAAATGAATGTGGAGGGTCCTCTCTTCTCTGGTGAGGCAGGTAAAGAGACACTCCTTGGAACGTCTAGGTGTGATAAAATAAGCCGGCGACAGACAAAACTAATGAGGAAAGCCGTTGTGTCATGCAGCTAGACAGTCACTTTGTAAAGAGAATCATTTTAGAGACTATTTGATATTGTGATTTTGGAATCAATTGGAAAAGACATCGAATATGCAACATAACAAAACATGTAGCAAATACAGAAATGGAAACAACACTTGCATGCAAAAATCCACCGATATGCAGAATAGTGCATAAGATTGTTTTTGGTTTTTTCCTGTTCTCTTGCCATTGTAGAGGACAGACTGGTTTGGCAGTAACCCTACTATTTAAAGAATATATTGGTGAGGTATTTTACATTTTGCTAATTTATTGCAGATCACCAAATCCTTACAATTCATCATGTTGGATGGATATTCCCAGCATGCACTGCTTCCCTGTGTCCTGCGTACAGTATACTGAAAGTACAAGGTTAAATGTGGGACCAGTGTCGCGGCTCCTCCAGATGTGTTATTCTTCCTTCATCGTTAGACCTCTGAGGAGAGAGATAGATGGAGCCTGTCCGCCTGCAGGTAATCTGATTATGGGACCATTAATAAAACATCATTCATTAAGAGCCTGTATCAATCTGCTGTCAACATCAAGTGGTTCAATCATGAAAGAATGACAGAGAGAGGTGGGGAGAGAGAGAGGGAGAGAGAGAAAAAAAGACAAAGACAGGATAGTGTTGTGGCACAGTATTGCTCTATCCTTGTAATGCATTTTACAAAATCACATTTTCTATTGATCATGTTTGTCTTGACGTGCCTGTGCACCCTGGGGAGGCGGTTAAAAAATGTAAATAATTGATTCTGTCTCTTTTCTTGACGAGGTAATAGAACTGTATGTTAATTAAGTTAACTCCATTTCCCTATTTTACTTTTATGTATTGTACCTATAGCTCCTTTTATGCACTGTTTTCTTTCCACATCTCCGTTTTCCCTTATCCCTCCATCTCCCCAGTCTTCTTATGAATGCTCCTCTTGCGGCAGAGTGACAATAGCCGCCCAGCCTCTGGATCCCACAGGGCCTTCATTATGACTGACTGTATTATGTAAAGCACTTAAAATGCCTAGTTATGCTCTCTGCCTGGCTCTATTTTAGTTCCTAAGTGCTGCAGTCTTCTGACTGATGGTCCTCAGGGAGTTTTCACTCTGTGTTTGAAATATTTTTCTCATATCGTCTCCTCACTTAACAGTGTATCTTCATACACAAACACCTTCTTTCAGAATTGGTGACAGTATCATGTAAGTGAAAGCACAGGACTTGGACTCCTGAGTTGGAAATAATTGCCTGTGGAAATCAAGTTGATGATAATTTTATTTTTGAATTTTCTTATGTAAATTGCAATAAGGAAACTTTCAAGTTGTGAAATACATGTTTGCCAAGCTCATTTAAAATTCCTATAATTTCATTTGATTTTTTTTTCTCCTGGATTTCTTCATCTTAAAATAAAATGATTTCTCTGTGGCAGATGATTCAAAGCAAGTGCTTACATAATTAAAACATAGCCAGGGGTTAGAAAAATAATTTATACTCAACATTTCTGGAAAATCGAAGCTGTTGTGTAGCAGTTTTCGCTGTGATTCATGGTTGGTGACAACATAATGGAATCTGAACAGAGACGGTTATTTTGTGTATGGCATTTCCTCTGCAGAGAGAAATTTAATTGAATCTCCCCCTGCGTTTCCACTGATTGCACTGTAGCCCCTTTTCAACCTGAACTATTTATATTCTACTCAACATGCATACTGTGCAGGGATTTGAGTGTGTGTGTGTGTGTGTGTGTGTGTGTGTGTGTGTGTGTGTGTTTGTGTGTGTCTGTGTGTGTTCAAGCGTGAGCGTGTGGGTGGATCAATGTGGGTGTGTACAAATGATGGAGAGAAAGTAGTAAAAAGTGAGTGTGGCATTGTAGTTGGAATTTGTGGCGTGTGTGATGGATTTGGGTCCGATTGTCTCGGAAAATTAACATGAACAGAACAGAGCAAATCCCTAATTGTTTTGGCTCTACATTTACAGCAGAAACGCAGCCTCCCTTGAAAAATATTTCTTATGATGCTTCCCTCTCCGGAGAGCCGGGTCATATCCAGGTCAACTCCAGGTTACACTCAGGGCAGAGCTGAAGAGAAAGCAATACATTCTCTCCATATAAAGTTTAGGGCTTGTCTCACAGGTGGTACGGTTCAAACATGATTTGACCAACGCTGAGCCTCTTGACCATCTTGTCTGTACGGCGTTAATCCAAATAAGATCTCCTCTGGGTGAAATTCTCTGTTGGGCCCTTGTCTGCTACAGCAGCCAGAGCAGATGGCTGACTATTTACATGCAAGGAAGCCTGTCTAATGCAGGCGCTGTACTGCAGCGTTACCGGCGACGGGGGAAAAGGGTTGATGGAATTTAAAGTGAATTAGCTTTATGTTTCGTTAACGTTTACTGCAGCCCCTTGAGTCAACCCTCTGGGTGTTCTGATGGATGTAGGGGACAGCAGGAAATACACATTTACCCCATTTATATACCATTTATGGTCAGCATTTCTTTTTGCAAAAGCCATTCAGAATGTGTTGACCTTCCTTAATAACCTGTCTTTATTGTAGTTTTTCATTATTAGTGAGAGTTCAACTCGCCTTGACATGCATATTGCACAAGGGACTCGTATGTTCTCAGTGTAACTGTTTGTAATTTTATTAGCAGATGACTTACAGCTTTATATAACGGTATCACAGAGACATTCAGGAGGGGTCTTTAAGCAATACAGTTAATCAACATATGTAAAACATTTTATTGAGATATTTAAACATGAAAATATATATTTTTATTAAATTGCAATTCTTTCTCTATTCAAGCTACAGTTCTTTAATCCAAATTATTTCCATAACTAAGGCTGTACCAAATAGTTCAAACATACATTCAATCATTTAGCCTTCCAAAAACATTTTCACTGTGGCGAAAAACTGTTTACGGTCAATCAGCAGTCCAACGGCACTATAAATTACATTTAGATAAACACAATAACTCAGTCATATTTTTTCCTATCTTTTTTAAGGGTGATAATGCCAATCAAATATGATGAGTTAATTTAAAGCTTCATTCAAAAACCTCAATCAAAGCTTTAAAGGTAAAAACATTGATATTCAATACAGCCCTATCCTTAACGTTTACTAGCCAACTCCTGTAAGGAAGATAACATGGACCCAAGCTGTTGCCTAGCAATGCAGTTATGTTGAAACAGTCTATTTGGTAAGGTTACAGAGTTTTGGGAATAATTGTTATGTGTTATAATATAATATTATATCTGATCACATCTGATACATATAATAATAATAATAATAATAATAATAATAATAATAATAATAATAATGATGGGGATGATAATAATAATGAAATGTATTGATAGAGCACTTTTCAAAGCTAAACGTGCTTTGCAAAAATGATTTTCTTTTTTTTACTATGAATAATAATCTTTTAATGGAAGGTATAATCTACAGATCATTCGATTATCAAAATATTCCTTATTTGCAGCCCTAATAACAAGCTCTAATTGCATTGTCATGAGGATTTTGGTATCTATAAAAAAGGGTCACAGCCAAGAAAAAGTTAGAATAATGTGCTGCCCAAATTTTATCCATGGCTCCTGCTCTGCCGACTGAGACACACTAACTAAATGGACCTCTCTTGGCATATTTCAGATATGAGATGATGGTACATGCGATTAGGCTGGCAAATAATGTGTATAGCTTCTCACTGTAGAGAGTAGGAAAAAAAGGGATTTATCCACTCTTTCTCTGCTGAAAGCCTCTCTGTCCATCTTACCTCAGCAAACCTTATCAGGTAATTAACGTCATGAATGGAGGTTTAATGACCCTCACATCAACCTTGTTTAAAGGAAGTAGAATTAAAGATGGTATCTGGACATGTAATAATGCAGGAGGAGCCGGGGAAGCAGGGAAGGCAAGCCTGAGCATCAATGTCATCGTCCTGCTGATCAGGTGCTGAGAGTTCTGCTCATGCATTATGAGAGCCCCTTAAGGCAAGCAAAGCTCCCTGACTCCTACTGGCTCGTATATCTGGTCTCTGCAGCAGATGAAGAAGAGTTCACACTCGATAATTGGGCTGTGACCCCGCATGAACATGCCCGAGTTACAATTTGTATGGAGGCAGGGAGATGTAAAACAAAATCACAGCTTAAGAAACTGATAAATAATGAAAACAATATTCCATTAAATAAGATATAGAATTTGAAAACAGAACCAGACATTTCAAAACCTAATCCCATGTGACATCTCACTGAATACCGTTCTCCTAAATTCATCAAAAAGCTCATCTGATACAAAGAGCACAGTCAGTGTTCACTAGTTATTGTTTTTCACTTGGTTGGTTTCATTTCAGCTGCTGTTGGCACATGCCTGTATTGTAATCATGTCCAATCAACTCACTTGTTTTTCTGTTGTTCACTCTGTACAACCGTGCTGGATCTGTTTCACCATGGAGAGAACAGTCTGGGATGGATCCACTGCAAAAGTTTGCTATACTCCGAAAACAGTGGTGCTGAATCACAACAGATGACTACAGCGTAAACATCTCCCATGTACATCACTTGTCCTGTGATCTCTTTTGAGAGAAAAAAATCAGAAACCAAAGGAAATCTATATTTTATATGTTTTAGTGAGCCAGACAGCAGCCTGCTACATGACACAATGGCCACAGACTCTGAACAACATCCCAGATAAGTTCGTCCTGCATCTTAGCTTGTTAGGTCAGGTTTTGCAAAACATGAAAGCCAGGCTTGACACCTTGTCATCCACTGAGAGTTGATAAGTAAGTGATTCACCAATTCTTAGCAATTAAAAAAAAAAGATTGCCTTTCCAAGAACTACAATTGACATCAATGATCCAGACACAAAACTTTTTTTCACGACCATCCCGGAACTTAAATGTTATCTTTTTATTTGTTATTGTCATCTATAGTATTTATTTGCATAAAAACACACAATTCTAATGAGAAGATGAGAAAGTATATCTCAATAAGAAATAAATGATTTCTTACTTCTTATCTGTTAAATATACAAAATATAAATGTTATATATTTTTCGATTGGATTAGAAAACATCTTGGTATTTTAATTATGTATTATAAAATGCTTAGCGCTAATGTTTCCGAAGGTTAAACGGGTCCTTATTCTCTCTCTAACATGAAGTGTGTGCGTGTGTGTGTGTGTGTGTGTGTGTGTGTGTGTGTGTGTGTGTGTGTGTGTGTGTGTGTGTGTGTGTGTGGCTGTGACGTTACCGTTGTGTGCAGACGTAAAACTATCATGCTGCACCAGTGTGTAAATTTGACCGGAGCCAATCGATTAGTGCATCTCTAATGATAGGCTTTTGAAAAGTATCAAGCCGTGTATGTGGAGCCTTAGACATGTAGGATAATTTTGCTGAGATGGCATATAAAGAAATAATTAAAGCTTGAATGGTAGTTGTTTGAATAAGTTAACAGAAAACTAACATAAGCGTTATCTGTAGATCATCCAGAGGACCAAAGGACATGATATTTATCTAACACAACATGAGGTCCAGGTCGTCTTGGTGACATATATAGAGATAAACGTAAATCCACCCAAAAAAATGATGACAGATGGTGGGGTGTAAAGACCACCATTAACACCCTTCCCACTGAGTTTAGGTCTTTAGGCCTTAATTATATGTCACAACTGTATGAATCGCAGTGCAATGATAAAAAAAACATGCCGTTTCTCTCATCCACACACAGAAAGTGAATGTGTTCTAATGGCACCATTACATTTGATGCACAATATGTGTTTCTTTCTTTATATATTAAAGTGAATATTGTAATAAAAGCAACAGGGAGTTAAAGATCAGCATAAGTGAACATAAAATTGCAATTACAAATAATGATGTTAAATCTTCAGTAGCCAGACACAAACATGATGGTAGCTCTTTCAGATTTATGGGTGGAGATGTAATGGAAATGCCACCTAGGGGAGGAGATAAGATATGGATCCCGAAAGGGAAAGACGCAGAGATGGGATTTTATGTTGAACACTTAAACCTCAAATCGAGCAAATGAAAAATGTAGCCTGTCTTGTTGCCTTCAAAAACTTTGATGGAGACGGATTATGTCCTCTCATTTATGCCTCATGTGGATTGCTAACGGAGAAGCAGTTTATAAAGTTGGTCAGTGGTCACTGTAGTTGATTGAAAACACTGTCAGGCTGTGTTTGTGAAACCTTTTTATACTCTGCCATGTGGTTGACTCTCTTTGCCAAACGCATTCTGCCAAACTGAAAGCAGTTTTTTACATCTTGATGTCAAAAAACAATATAGATGTGCTGCATGAATTCTTTGGGAGTTCAGTGCCTTGATCTTTAGAAAGCCACAACATTAGCATTTATCAAATACTGTATATCATGGCTGAGCCTGGCAGGGGCATGGCTCAAAATTGTGGGCTTGCTGACAACAGCTCAACGGCTCTGACATTATAACTATCTGTAATCCCAGGTGAATTACAGAGGCCTCTGTCAAGGCCCGGCGCCCCCCTGAAACATTCTGGCTTTACCTCTCCAAACTGTGCCCCTGACAGCCCGCCAGTGGCCAACGCATTAGTGTGAATCCCGTTGATTCCTGACACCAAAATTGGACTATGCTTTCCACTGAATTGTTATTGTTACTGAAACATCCCCTTCAGTGCCTGTCCACCCAGTTCACGCCAGGTGACCCTAAATCCAAGCTTGTACAAGTGGGAAAACACCTGAGTGCAACTAACAACAGCGCCACTTTGATGGACCACAGACACAACGTTCACCTCTGAGAGAAAAACCGAGCCCTCAGTGTCATTTACTGTCAGTGGATCAGCTCAAGGCTATTTGTCTTGATGCTATCACTGTTTTGAGCTTTGGTTGTTATGATGCCTTCTATTATATAAAGTGTATCACAGCCGTCATAGGGCTCCTGACACTGGCTTTGGGGGAAAAATACATGATTAACTATAATTACCACAATGCCACTTGGCAATTCAGTTTGGCAGAAAGCTACATAATGCAAGCAACAGATTGCATATAATGTTTTCAGTCTGAATGTTTCTCACTTACACATGCACACACACACACATTAATTCTTAGCCATGTGATACTTACAGCTATGCATGCACTATAGAATATAAGTGTCTAACTTGATAAACAAATAGTTTAGTCTCTTCCTTTGCTGATTCATCACAATTAGCCCTGATTGACAAAGCAGGGTTGCACTGGGCCTACTGTGGACAATGCATATGTTACACAGTTGGATAGCACAGCTGCTTAGTTACCAAAAATTAAAGCTGATTTTATGAGCTGCTGTTTAGCTCATTGATCCCAATGGGAAATTCAGGGCTGCTGAGATCTAGCTATAAAAAAAAGGAATCTCTGTCTGTCTGTTTGTCATTTGCACATCTCAAGAACCGCTCATTGGATCTTCTTCACACTTGGTGGCTGTATTGTTGTAGGACCCCATGGAGTGCTGTTGTTTTATTTGGTGCAACTAGACCAAGACATGTTCAGTTTTAATAAACTTTGAATGAATAAGCGGATAGTGCTCTGTGTAGCATCGATGACGAAGTTTCAGGGCTCTGCAGACTTGAGCATGTTGTCCGCAGCAGTCCACTTTTGTTTCTGGATAGGGGTGCAACGGCTTACAAAAGTCCCGGTTTGCATAGTGTCATGGATGTGAGTCACAGATTGGATCAGCTGAAAAAAAGCAAAATGAAGAAAATCTGGGACTGCAGGACAGTCATTGTGGAGATAAGGGAAGCATTCAAGGACAAAATTCCAGAGGAAGTCAGGTATTGTCTGAATGTTTAGGCTTTGTCTGTTATTGTTCATGAGTTGATTGCTAAAGCGTTATTTTAAAAAAAAGAAAAGAAAAAAGAGGTATTTGTATTTTACCCTGTTTTTCTTTTTTGTCAGTATTGAACTTTTGATGCCATGTGGAAACAAACGTGTTTCACCAAAGCTGCGTGAGGGCCAGGAACTGAATGGCTTTATGATTCACAAAGTGTTTAAGTCAAAGGCAGTGTACATCAGGCCAACAAGCGTTCTTCCAGTTCCGGTAAGCTATTTTAAAACAATATGAAGCCATCCTTTTTTTACTAGAGGTTTCTTGTTTTGCCAATGAGCTTAACCCCTTACTTTTTTGAAATTTGTGTTTTTATTATTATTTATTTTTCCCTTTTTTGTTTGTATGTTTTGTTTTAGTTTGACAGCTCAGATTCAGAGGATGGTGTAGTGGTTGATACAACATCCACATCCAGTGACCACCGAATTTCCACTCAGACTAGTGACTGTATGACTACTAGGGCTAGAGGAAACCAAATCGCATCAACACTATAGGTTTCTAGTTATCCTTTCACAAGAAGTGGGAGAGCAAACCTGTCCAGTGCAGTACAGCAATCGTCTAGTGGCAGCATGACCACAGCAACCCAGTCCAGTGCAGTACAGCAACAATCAAGTGTCATCGACTTAGATTATGTTACCACAGGTAACCAGACTCCAACAGCCAGCAATGACGACTATGCTGCCTACCTTTCGATAATGAGTTCCATCTCGGACCATTCATCTGATGATGAGGAATTGAACCAGGCTATAATGGCCAGTCTTGAGAGTAATGTGTAAGTTAATGGGTGTTATGACATTGTTAAAGTGGTGCAGTAATTGCAGATAAAACAGGAACAGGGTAAGCATAATATGAATCTGATAGGACTTATTAAAATGTTGCCTTCAGATAGGAACACCAGCCACCCACCATGCTTATGTAGAGGCTATAACAGAAGTTGTATACGTTGAATAAGTGATGCAGGTACCCCTTAAATGCATTGTTTGTAGGCAGCTTTCAGTGTTACATCAACTTTGCTTGTGCCAGATTCCCACTGTACCCACATAAATAAAAAACTCTGGGCTGCACGGTGGTGTAGTGGTTAGCACTGTCGCCTCACAGCAAGAGGGGCCTGGGTTCAATTCCCGGGCCAGACAACCTTCTGTGTGGAGTTTGCATGTTCTCCCCGTGTCAGCGTGGGTTCTCTCCGGGTTCTCCGGCTTCCTCCCACAGTCCACAGACATGCAGCTTAGGTTAATTGATGACTCTGAAATTGCCCATAGGTGTGAATGTGAGCGTGAGTGGTTGTCTGTCTCTATATGTCTGCCCTGTGATAGGCTGGCGACCTGTCCAGGGTGAACCCTGCCTTCGCCCATTGACAGCTGGGATTGGCTCCAGCACCCCCGCGACCCTTAACTGGATAAGCGGTTACAGAAGATGGATGGATGGATGGATGGATGAAGAAATGCACGTTTACACAAAACCTCTGGTATGGTTCAGATAGTAGTTGGCAGTAATGTTGAAAACTGTGCTTTTTCCACTAGTACAATCCTTTAGGTTTAGTTAGCTATGGTGGTCTCATTGTTGAAAAGTATGCTCTTATCCCTATACTAATGCTTTTTTGTTGTTGTTGTTGTTCTACAGGACAATCGCACATCCGAGCACTAAGTCAGCACAAGAAGTGCTCCTCAATCTTGCATCCCAAATCAACAGTAACGAAAGATGCAGGTTTAACATTAATAGGTCGTCAGTTCTGGATGGTGCCATTCGTGGCTTCAAACAACCTACAATCCTAGCAAAAGAGCCCAAGTTTCACTAAGACGTAACAGTAGCTCCAACATTTCTTAGTCAATAACATAACTATTTATACTGTATACACTGATATCTACTGTACAGGCTACAAGAGGGCTATATTAAACATTTAGTGGTGGAAGAAGTATTTGAATTAAATATACTTAAAGTACCAAATTTTAAACTAATCATTATGCAGAGAATTGCACTAAAGTTATTGATATATCAATGTTTACTAATACACTGCTAGCGTGTGAAATGCCACCCTTATCATAACCTATAATAAATCATATTTTATTTGTAGATTACATTTAGTATTATTAATCTGGATCTGCAAAGTAACTTAAATTATAAAAACGGAAAGCCCGTCCAACCGGGTCAAGTTGTTGCAGGCAGCGTCTCACACGCCAACGTTGTATTCTGATGTGCCGTGATCGAAGACTTCCTAAAACATACCTTTCCCCTTGAAGGATCTCACTAACAGTGTTAGCCAAAACTTCATCAGACATTCCTACATAGGTCAGTGGTCCAATTTCAAGTTGCTGTCTGTGTCTGTACAGTGTCCTCCTGCTGATTCCAAAGCAGACAGCTATTCTTTGCCAACTCATTCCAAGTGATAAACAGTGGATCATTTGCTCATGTTGTATGTTGTACTGAGGGCGACCAGGATGGGCAGTTCTGGTTGTTGGAGGTACTCTTGAATTAAGGCTAGTCATTTGTCTTCCTTGCACTGATCTTGAGCTTTCATATGTATTGGTAATTAAACAAATACATGCATACAGGGCCCCCAGGGCAACTGAAGTTTCTCGACTGTCAGTCCCTTCTAACTCCTGACTAATTGAGAGAAAGGAAGAAATTGTCTGTTTGTATCCATCAAGTTCACTAAATAATCTGTCCAAAATCATGCTGTCAGGTCCCATGCTGTCACTTTCTCTTATAATGTTCTGAACACACCGCATTGTTATACTGAAAAAAATAGTAATGTCCTCTTCATTAGCCTCCACGAACAAAAACTGACCCTGAAAAAGAAGGTAAATAAATAAAAATATCATGGCTGCCTCCTGTACTGTTCTTACAGAACTGTAATCTTTTCCTTAAAAGTGCTACTTGAAGCTCCAATTTAGCTAACAGTGCTCTGGGCAGGTACAGGTTTTGTTTTCAAGGTTGTAAGCCAATAAGGGAATGAGTATTTAAACTGTCTTCCTGTTCGATCAAACTGACTTCCTATATAATTATACTCTCTCACACCCAGTACAATGCCCTCTCACATAAACTATCATAAGCTCTCAAAAACACAAACATTGTCTTTCACTATATACACTATAATTTGCTCTCACACACACTACTATACTCTCATATATACTTCAATTCCTCTCTCACACACTATCATTCTCTCTCACATACACTACTATACTCTCTCACACACACTATCATTCTCTCTCACATACACTACTATACTCTCTCACACACTCACATACACTACTATACTCTCTCACACACACTATCATTCTCTCTCACATACACTACTATACTCTCTCACACACACTATCATTCTCTCTCACATACACTACTATACTCTCATATATACTTCAATTCCTCTCTCACACACACTATCATTCTCTCTCACATACACTCTCATCTCACACACACTATCATTCTCTCTCACATACACTACTATACTCTCTCACACACACTATCATTCTCTCTCACATACACTACTATACTCTCTCACACACACTATCACTCACATACACTTATACTCTCTCTCACGTACAGAAGTATTCTATCTTGCATACACTACTAGAGTATTATATTGTATGTGTAAGAGTATGATGTTGTCTGTAAGTGAGAATAATAGTGTTTCTAAGAAAGTATAGTTGGGTATGTAAGTAAGTTTGATTTATGGCCCAGACAAAAGTGTGTGTGTGAGAGAGTTTGATTGTGCATGTAAAAGTGCATAGTAATATGTGTGAAAGAGTTTGGTGGTGTGCATGTGAGATTTTGACATTGTATGTAAGACCAAGTATGAATTATGGCCTAGACGGCCTCTCATAATATCGGCTGATACGGATAGTCTTTGACGTTATTAGGTTTTGTTAAATCATACTGTAACTTTGTTATTGTTATAACAATTATGAAATAAAAGATTGTATTATTATTATTGATAAGAAACCTTGGCATTAGTAGTTTTAATAATTAAACTGCTTGGAGCTAATTATAGGAAGTAAAAGGTCATAATTTACTCTATCTATTTTATATTGCTGTGAAAACATCGACTTCAAACAACTGTATTCATTTGTATTTTTAAGTGTCTGGGCAAAATGTACATATAACGTTATTATTTACTGTCTCCCCATACCCCATGTAGTTCAACGCAACCTCTGTATGTTAGCCGTTAGCTTTGGTGCTGCCAAAGTTACTGACTCTCCTCCTGCCGATTTCAACAGGGAGTGTTTTTCACAATGTTGCATTATTGTGGAACAGGGAAACATTACTGCCAATCCCCTGATGTTGCATCTGGTTATACTAGCGTAGCAGCCAAACTCTTTTTCACTTCCCTGCAGCACCTCCAGGACCGGGAGGCAGGCAATCGACCTGCTCTACCCAGGCGTGCATCCCCCCCACAACACAGTAAACAGCAGTACCAAAAGCCAAGCAATAGGCCCTTTTTGAACGGCACGTGCTCCGAACGGGCACTGCACTAGTTTGCAGTAATGCCTCACGCCTACTACAAATATCAGCTGTCAGTTGAGCTGGCACACATTCATGCACATACCGGCACATGTTGCAGCTGTTTCAGGCTTGAGGTTAGGTCGTACGAAGGCGTGTGATATTGACTGTGTCCTCTTTGCTTTGACAGCTATTGCCCTTCTCTGCGATTTTTCCTCACTGACCACGCGGCGGAATGTGCCTACCTGTTCTCTCCACCCCCGCTGTCTGCTTTATGTCCTTTGCATTACTCAGAGGTAATCTACAATGCTTGTGGCATGATCGTTCCACAGTATCCGTCTCCACTGATCATCAAACAGGCCTCCAGCCGTGGCCTCTGACCGCTGCCTATGCCGCTTGCCTATCATCCTGGCACTGAGCACAAAACAGAGAGGAAGGAAGATTGTATATATAGAAAGGGAGAGAGGGAGCAATCAAAAGGAACAGAGGGAGAGAGTTATCGGTTCGATTGAACGACTTTTCTTTTCTCCAGTAGCACAGGGGAGATTTCATTGAAAGGCTGTTGCAGTCTATCGATCTGGCCTCAGGGATGGATACTGTGAAGCCAAGGATGGAGAGAGAGAGAGAGAGAGAGAGAGAGAGAGAGGTGGAGGGATTCATGTAGCTAGAGAAACACAGGCAGAATAGCATTCAGTTGGGGTACAGGAGTGAAAGAACTGAGCAACAAAAGGAGAAAGACCTAGCAACCCACAAAATGTAGAGCCTGTTGATGTTTTTTTTTCACCCTCTGCTAGTCATGAGCTGTGTTCGTAGATCCTCAGTCCGTAAGGGAGGAAATGAACACAAAGAACATAGAACCCGAGTGGTCATGTAATGCTGTTTACAACCCAAAGAGGGTTTCTCATGAAAAAGGTTCACACAAGAAAAGCCATTGTGATTTAATCCATGATTCAAAAAACGTGTGGGTATTTTGTGTTCTTGCCAATGCGACAGATTGGGTGTATTGTTGACAACATGTAAAACAGTCATTGGTTGGTTGAAACTTATGGCCATCTCAGTTTAAAAACATTTGTGAGGTAAAATGAGATAATTTTCTATGGAATTGGCACGATTAGTGGATTCACTCACAGGGGAGAAGTACATTTTCACAAAGTTCTACTTTGGTCAACTTTGAAATGCGGATTTAACAATTAGCAACCCTTCTTGAAGGTGCCGACCTTAGAGGGAAAAGGGAGCCAGAGAGTCCAAATTCAGGTATTTTATTTTACCTGGACTGGCCGCTAGATTCTCCCGATGTCAAAAGATCACACAAAAATATTCAAGCAATGCATTCGTGTCAGGCAAGCCAAGGACCAATCAGCGTCCTGTGGGGAACTACTGCCAGCTATGGCCGTGGCTTAGGTGTGTGTGGTATGATATCCTGAGGCGACTGCTTGTTCCAAACAACAATGGCGGCTCCTGAATATTTACTGGAGATGCTGCAAAAAGCATCAGTTAAATCAGAGCTGGATAGTTTTTCTTAATTTAAAGACAAGCAAAGAACGCCACTGAGGACTTTTCTCGATGGAAAAGTATATAAATATTCTTTCTCTTCTCACATGTGGCTTCGGCAAGAGTTTGATTGACACACGGTTCATGGCTAGCATTCAAATAAGCCTCTGCACAGCACTTTATTGCTATAAGTAGATACCAAATCACTTCATGCACAGGTTCTCAACAAGGATGTCATATGATATTTTTAATAAGTTTGCTGCCCTTGCCTTGAACTTGAATTACCTTAAAACATTTGAAAGGTAGGCTTATGTGAGATTATGTATGAGACGCTTCTCTATGGAGTCATGCCATATGGGTATGTGTATACATGCATAGATTAATGTGTGTGTGTGTGTGTGTGTGTGTGTGTGTGTGTGTGTGTGTGTGTGTGTGTGTGTGTGTGTGTGTGTGTGTGTGTGTGTGTGTGTGTGTGTGTGTGTGTGTGTGTGTGTGTGTGTGTGTGTGTGGGGCGGCTGTGGCATAGTGGAGAGCAAGGTAGTTCTCCAATCAGAGGGTCGGTGGTTCGATACCCGGCTTCGGCAGTCGATGTGTCCTTGGGCAAGACACTTAACCCCAAGTTGCTCCTGAAGGCTTGCCATCGGTGTGGACTGGATGTTGCATGAATGTTAGTTAGAGTCTGATGGTGGCACCTTGCATGGTAGCCTGTCATCAGTGTGTGAATGGGTGAATGATATGTAACATACTACTGATTGTAAGTCGCTTTGGATAAAAGCGTCTGCTAAATGACTGTAATGTAATGTGTCAAGATGTCTAAGAGGTGTGGTGGGTCCAGTCTGTTCCTTGGAAAATCATTCTGCACAATCATAGTTATTTTTTGTATTTTAAAAATTTTCATATGTAACAGCACTTTTCAAAAGTACTGCAGTTCTGAAATCTGTTGACCCACTGAGGCACTTTACCGATGCCTTACAAAAGCATCGGTAAAGTCAGAGGCACCACAAGATACAAAGGCACTCACGAAGACTGATGCCCGTTCAAGACTAAAGGACAAAACCATAGAGTCCCCTGAGTCCCACGACTGTCAGCCTTACAGTATGCCTAATGAGTCCGACCACTCCTCCCGTGCCCTGAGCCCAGCAGTGGAGCCTTGGATCCATCCAGGGTGAGTGCGTCCACCACAGGACCACATCCGTCCTCCAGGGTCAGATCCAGTTCTGATAGATGACTCCTCAGGGACGAGAGAGACGGCTGAGCTGCTCCTCGTCCACCCTTTTGTCTTTGTGGCGTATACATTGACAGATAAAAATACACACAAAGTGTATATACGTACTGATGGGCTGTGACCTTGTCCAGGACCACACACTTAAATGGCCGTGTTTCTGATGAGTGGTTTTCCATGGGGGAGGGAGTAAAGAAAAAAGGAGGGTAGATGTGATGATGAAATACACCGATTGTCCCCTGATAGATTGCGGACAAGGCCCCTAATCTCTCTTTATGTCATGTGAATGACCTCCCAGGATACAGAGCGGGGATTCATCACCCGCAGCTCTACTCTCATTCACCACCAAGTGAATCACCCGTTGTGATGTACTGTACAGGTGTGCAAATAGCACCTTTTAACATGATGAAATCCCCCCCAGCAAACACTATTCTTAGGCCTCTGTAACCTAAAGCTCTGCTGATGCGGTAAACCCCATTATTACAAATATGAAAGCTTATTTTACAGCATGTGATTTATCATAACAATAGCTTGTTAACAATACACTGCATTTCTGAAGAACACGGAGTAGTCTGTGTTTGTAAGGGATAGAGAAGTAAACAGGATGAGATTACACGTGTTTGTGTGAAGAGACGGGAAGCGAGGAGTGGTTCAGTGCTATCTCAATGTGATGAAATCATTTATCAGAGCTGAATCTGTCCCTGGAGGACTGATGTGATCCCAAGGTGCAACCACAAATACGAATGGATCCAACATTGAAACCAGACATATATTTTTTTTCATCCTTAAAATGACCTGCCCAGACTGCACTCTTCCATTAAGAAATCCATTGAGCACAATACAATACCATTTTTGTAATGATTGTACAGCTCCAGTATCACAAGTATTTTTTATGGTCTTTTTTGGAGAGACATTTTCCGTTTTCAATTTTATTTTGAATGAAAATCATTTTACCTCCATTTCCAGCTCTTATCCATGGCTGCCACATGGGTCACATTGCCCTTTTCTTTATTTTGTCCTTTTTATAGTGAGATCAAGATGCCCTCTAAGAAAGAAAAAACTGAGTCACTCACTTACAAAATATGAGACTCTGATACACAAAAGTGAGATGCTTCATACAAAAAAATCTGATTATATCTGTATTTCATGTGTGAATGGTAAAGTTTGAAAACTAAACAGCCGAAAGATTCCCATGTTGTGTTTTCAGATCTGTATAACTTCAGACTTTTCATGAACTTTTCTCAATCAGCCATATTCTATAATACATGCAATCATTTCTCACTATAAACATCTCCAGCCCTTTGATAATGTTTGTAAACTTACATTTCACAGACAACAAAGTGTATTAACAGAGTTCGGGTGGTAAACCCTCCATTACACCCTTTGTTGTTGTGTTTATGCCCCAGTGATCCCATTCCTTCAGAGCTCATCTGTATGCAGCCCGCTGGTGTTGTGCATGGCCAGCTCTGTACTCAGTGTATCTATTGCGATGCTCCGTGTAGCGTGACTGTTGCCTGTGTATCATCTATCAAGGGATAGCATAACCTCGCCTAAAAATCATATTCCACTGAATCAGAATTCAATTCCAGATTCCTCCAAGAAAATATCATAATAATACATCTCCCCTGGATTCCACTTGGGCCACTGTCACAGTGCTTCCTGACTCATTGCCTGCACTGTAATTTCTCAATAACATCTTCGAACAGAGACATGATGAAACATTCAATGGACACATTTTATTGGCTATGTGGAGAGAGGGAAAAAAAACCCTGGAGATTGTGTAAATTTAGATGCATGAAATCTAAAGGTGCTTACATACTTTGTTGTTATGAATATGAAATGCCTTGACGCTGTTTGTCGTATTACTGTATTATTTATACATCAGAGAACTAACACTGCGTGATGGTAGAAAACAAGCTTAAGAATGCAAGCAGTGCAGTGTTACTTTTTATCCCCAATGTGTTGCGCATTTGCAACGCTTTTTTCGATTGTACAGCAGTGCCAGTCTTCATCTTGGACGTACTTAAATGTTGAATAGAGGTAATGAGATTGGAGCTGAATAACAATGATGGAATTCCAAAATGGATTACTGCACCGTACACAATGCCATGGTTTCACAGTTTCCCCCGATTAGTGGTGCAAATTTAACACTTGTTAGGCGTTTTGTAAACAGCACTGAGGGAGATTATTTGTCAGGCGTGTAGGATTCTATCAAGAGAGTCAGCCTGTGTGATGCGTACGCCTCTCACAGTGCTCTCTACAGTCACAACTGCTGCTTATCCGCTGATCACGTTCTTTGTTCTACAATGACATATTGAATTACACAGCGTACAAATTCTGATTACATGACAAATACACACTATCAAATGTGTGTCGAGGCAGAAAAAGACGTGTTTACTGCGTGTTCGCTGTGCGAGCGCCAGGCATTCTCGTTGTATTAATGTAATTGGAACACTAGATCATTTATTGCAACTCTATCTACAAATTACTTAAATATACTAGTAAATCGATTTGACAGGTATGTCTTGAAGGGAATTAAATGCTGTTTTATGTCTTTGTACTGCACCACACTGAGGTTGAGGGGAAATTGATGAGATGGCCAATGGGTGTTCAAAGCAGAACTTTAAGGCTAGGGCTTGGTTTCTTGGTCCTTTTATGGAGTAAGGTTTATGCTACTGAAGCACTTTAGGGAAAAATGATGGTTTAATATTGGAAAAATACACACATTCCAAGGCAGAATAAATAGGATTTTCTTAAAAAACACTATATAGAGCATTAAACTATGAAAGTGCAGTGAGCAGGTACCACATCGTAAGCTGGTGTCCAAAACCTGCATCTATGAAATTCCTACTCTTTCTACCTTTAAGATAGATCATCGTCTTGCTCTAACCTTAAGATTATTGTTGGACGTTTCGGGAATTATGTTTATTTACTTTCTTGCCCAAAGATAGATGAAAAGATAAAATAAAAATAATAATATCTGCCCAGTAAATGTAAGGCTACAGCCAGTAGCCACTTAGCTTAGCATAAATAGATATTCTGGGAACCTTACAACATGTCACTGTTTGCGGCCAAGAAAATGCCAAACAAACTGTAAAAAAATGCGTTTTGTAATTTTTAAACACATAAATTAAACAAACAAGATTTGACATATTAATTAATGAGTTTTAGAGTTTTTGATAGGACGCCCATGCTACCTTTTGGAAAGAGCCAGGCTAACTTAATGCTATGCTAACCTAACTGTGTTATACCTTACACTGTATAATACCTACCAGACAGATAAAAGAGTGTACACACATATATATATATATATACACTCTTTTATCTGTATATATATACACGTCTTAAAATGTCCAACTACTCCGTTAACACAGTTCTTTCAGTGGTCTAAACATAACCATAAAAACATGAATCAAGCTTTCGTGTATACACATTTTGCAGATTCATTCAGTGTGAATATTTTGGGACTTTGCTCATACGTTAAAAAAAACATTCTGTCGCCATTAAAATATTCTAGAGACTCTATCAATCTGTCAGACAGTTATACACTTGGTCAGTCTACTAGACACAGGTTTGATTGGCTTTTTGATTGATTTTAACATTGATATCTATATCCCCTCAGATAACTGGTGGAGCTCATTTGAAATGTGACTTGCTTGTGGTTTAGCCAGACCCAAGGCCAGGAGAAATGAAACGAGCGCTGCACACAATCAATCATAAAGGCACGCCGTTTGATTGGAACTATCAGAGTGTCTTGCTTATACTGCCCTAACCTCTGCACAGTGCCTCAGCCGATGTCATTACACTGACTTATTCATGTGTGATCTGGAGCGCGGTGTCTCATCTTCTGCGATCCATGTGCCATTGACCACTGTGACTCGCAGTCAGCGGTGCAAGTGTCTGGGGGTCTGTTTGTCTTCATCAACAGTAACACGTGTCTTTACGCTCATTGGCGAAAACCGCGTGGCCTGTCTGCGCTTCCTCAGTTTAATCGATAGGGTCACATGCATTGACTTGTAAATAACTGTTGCGTGTTACAGACTCAAAGAGGCTCTGTGCCCCTGTGTATTGATCCAGTGTGTGATCTACTGCTCTACACTGTGACAATATGATGTTGATTCAAGTAAAGCATTTCCATCATGTGGCAGTGAATTTGTGTAGAGAACATCGGGCAAAACATACTCCAAGGTTAAAGGTTGAGCATTTAGTTGTAACCTAGACTCGGTGGTTTTGCCATTTAGATTGATGATTCCTAGTATTATCACCTGACATTTAATTGATTGTGTTAAGACCTAGAGTTTATTGAACCAATTATAAAGGCCAAAGACCGAAAGCAACAGGGCGTTGATTTGTATCTCAATGCTTTCCTTCTTTCTTAAACTGTCTGTGGCCCTGGAGCTTTTGGCGAGAAATTTTAATCAATACAGTTGTTTGAATATAAAACAGAGATTTGGGAGGGAATTATGTTACGTTTACCTCCCTAACACTAGCTCTAAGCCATTTATAACACAGAATTAATACTACGAACGCCAAGATTTTGTATCAATAAAAAACTTTTTTTTTTGCCTAATCATTTGAATTTAGTTTTTTATGCATATAGATAACTGTAAAACATTTTTGACTGTTTAGTCTCACCTTATTTTTTTAACTTTGGTGAAAATGTGGGACTTTTTATACCAGCTGCTATAACAAAATAAAAAAAGCATGATTGGGGTATTTCTTAAAATTATCTTTACTCCCTTTTTTTCTGCTCAAAACCGTTCTACGATCCGAACCTTGAGTTTTGTGATCTCTTTCTCCCCTAATCTTTAAACTAAGCAAAACAAATAATCCTGAAACCGTTGAGTGCATCATAGTAAAGAACAAACAAAAGAAACAGCAGTAATAGTGATTCTTTTTCACAGGTTAGTATCCAAGTTCTTACCTGCTGCTTTGGTTGTTTTGCAAAGCTGCAGCAGGTCTTGGATGGTGTTACAGCCACACTGTCCAGTCATGACCT
This sequence comes from Anoplopoma fimbria, assembly GCF_027596085.1. Taxonomy (NCBI): domain Eukaryota; kingdom Metazoa; phylum Chordata; class Actinopteri; order Perciformes; family Anoplopomatidae; genus Anoplopoma; species Anoplopoma fimbria. Next base: position 21,966,044 of record NC_072460.1, read on the forward strand.
TATTAATCAGGTGTATAAGAGGTCCAAGTGTTGCAGCAGTATGTCCAAGCCAACACACTCTTCAGCCTCTGCAGTGGTTGTAATAGCTCTCATCTTGTAGTGTTGTAAGATTCCAAGTGCTCATGATTTGACCTTTCTCTTTTTGACTTCCTCAGTGTTATTCGCCCACAGAACAGTTGGTCTACCTGCTTTGATATATTCTACCCAACACACGTTAATGCATTGCCATTTTCCAGCAGGTTCCCCCTCTGATCATGTCACGGCAGATGTAAATCTGGCCTTGCAAGACTAATTGTGTGGTTAAACTTGCCTGGTCCCAGTTGCCTTGAGAGGCAGATAAGAGTTGTGGCTTAATGTGATGAAATGTGCAGCGTTACTATTCCACCGCTGTGATTACTAATGGTAAAAGCCATGGGTGTTTTTTTCTTCTTTTTCTAGTGTTTTGATGCACGTCCTTGTTCCTCATCTGCCATTGTTTATGTTAGCTGATATTTTTAGAACACAGCCGTAAAAAGAACGAGAAATATTGCAAGAAAATAAAAAATAATAATAGTGTGACGGCTCAAAACCATCCTGACCTCAATATTTTTTAGCCATGAGAGAATTTAATTTAAAGTTGTTTTTGGTCTGAGGTCAGGTTTCTGCACATGGATTTATGATATAGGACAATATACAACATTATTTAACTATCCCTTATACTCTCCCTTAAACAACCCACTCAATGAGAGGGCAGAGTAGTGACTCGACTGCATTTACCAGTATTGTGATTTACACATTTCAGTTCATTCAAAACATGATTGAATTATAGTTACATGCTAAAGTACTAAGAAACACAAAGAGAAAATACATTTTATGAAAGTTAAAGAAAAACAGCAATGCTTTACACATCTACAGTAAAATACCTGAGAATCAAAGTTCAGTCTTTGAACTCTAGAAAACATTTTACTGTTGCTGCAAAACTATGCTTCATAATTTACCTTTGGAAAGTATTTTATAACAAGAAAGTAACCTTTCCAAACCTGCCCTCTCTCTTTCACTCAATTCTGCAATGATGCAGTCCAGGGGGACTCTCTGGTTTCATACCCAGAGGTGGTGTCACATGACGTGGTCAACAGCAGACTTTGAGGATCTTTGACAAGAAACTTAACCTTGGAGCCCACAAAGTATGACCTCATCTAATGACTCTAACAAACCCTCCTGGTGGTGTACATGGGCAAATTTAAGTGATGTATAAAGTCCACAAGATTTCCAAAGACTGGCTTGAATTCTTGTTGCTTTACAGGCAAAGACAAACGCAATGCTGTCTATCGACTGTGTTAATTTGATTTGGTATGTACAAAATCAATACCAGCACGAACAAATCCACCGTCATTCTGTGCCTCTAATTGGCTTACCATTAGTGTGATTATTCTTTATAAATGAGCTGTCTGATTTTAGTCCTGGAGATATGTCAAGATAAAATCAATCAAGCCGACGCCAAACACAACTATCAATGAGGCTTCTCCATCCCTTATAAAAAAAGTATCTGTCAAATGGAGAAAAAAGCACATGTCACATTTAAACTCAAAGCTAACTTGGTGTTCATGTGAAATACAAATAGAGTGGAAAAGTTCCTCTGCTGAGGTACTTTAGCAGGGGCCCCGCTTAAATGCTGAAAGGATGTGCTCCCTGGGGAATATGTATGTACAAAGTGGAGGTAAATAAATAATAAAAGAGATGAATGGAGGGACTAAGCAGACAGCTGATGAGGCCGATCATAGGAAGGGGGTGAGACTGTTCCTCTCTGACGCTGTCAGCAGGGTGTGAGGGTTAGTGGTGATTAAAACTGCTTTCCTCCTACCCGTCAGCCAACACGCACACACACTCACGCCCACACACACACACACACGCACACACACACACACACACCACACACACACACACACACACACACACACACACACACACACACACACACACACACACACACACACACACACACACACACACACACACACAGTGCTATCCCTGCAAACTGACTTACAAATAAACAGCTTAAGCCCCTGTGATGTGCAAAACAGATGATGCTTTTTTTTTTTCACTCAACACGGATGGATCCATCTGACTAGCTCTGCATTTCTCTCTGTGTTTACACGCCAAAGTTGAAGGCTTCTGCTAAGGATATAATGCAGTTATAGAAAAATATATTCCATAAATACATTATACAAACGCTGGTATTTCAACAATGGCACAGTCTCTAATAAGAGCTGGGGTGTGGCCAACAAACAAAGAAAGTCTGGTTGCTAATACAGGCTGGGTGAAAAACATAAAGGCCAAAAACAATGGCTGACGTGGTAAATTCAGCATTACTGTGTGAACGTTTCCAAAGAACTAATGGCATCAGTACATGTCATGACATGCAGATATACTAATCACTTCCGAGCTTCTGATTTGGACTTGTTTCATCTACCTATTAATTCCAGCTGGATCAAATAATTCTAGTTTTTCCAGATCGATGTTAAGCTGCTGTCAATAAAACTGGACACTTCCTTTGTTGTCTTTCTGGTAGTCAACTATCTCCTTGGAACACCTTGGAGGGCATCATATCCAGCTCATAATAAGGGAATGTGCAAAAATCAAGGTGTAAGGAGAAGGACAAAATATAAGGAAATTAAAGATTTATGTTATGAAGAAGGTCTTTTATTTTCATAAAAAGAAAGAAAGAAACAAAAGAAGGAAGTGAGAACACAGGCGGGATATTCTGTCAGAACAAGGAGAATATATTGAAAGACATTTCCCCCCTAAATGAACCGTCCATGAACAATTTCATAGGAACTAAATAATGCCACATTATTATTCCGTTTTTAAGGCCATAGTGCATGTATGCTTTGTATAATGTATAATTCATCTTAAGTGGGCCTGAATGTCAAATAGACTCATCTCCTCCCTATTCAGGCGATGTCAGAAAGGAGAGGTCACTCCACTGTACGTGCTTCACAAATATACTGACAGGCTTAACGAGCTTAATGTACATGCAGTATTCTTGCTGCTCAGTAGCTGTTATACCTGCAAATGTGTCATCGTGTCTGTCATGACATGCTGATAGGAAGAGTTAAAACTATATGTACAGGATGTTGAGTTAAACCACATAGCTGGAGGTGCCTTTCATTCAACCCAGATTTGACTTGTATTGCATTCAGTTGGCAACCGCTAGTTGCCACTAAATTTTACAAAGTTTAGTCCTTTAAATTGTAAACACGATTTATCGCCTATGAATTAAAAACTTGGCTCACAAAAAAAAGAGTAATGCTTTGGATCCAGATCACAGGATTCGAGTTTTTTTATTTTACCAGGGAAGACTACAAAGTAATACTGTAAATGATTACAGGGTATGTGCAGCTGAAATAGCATTGTAGATTCTTTAAAGCTCAGCCTGTGTTTTTACAACATCCAATTACACAACCCTTAATGTAGACGGATGAAGTTGTACTCTTTGTGGAGAAGATAGAGTGCGAGACAAGGAGAGAGAAAAAAAAATGAAGAGGCAGGACAACAGTTTGTAGAGAGCGGAAGGTGGATGCAAAGCAAAGGCGGGCAGATAATGACAGAAGAAGAAGAAGAAGAGAAAAGGTATCGCAGAGGCTGGGAGACAGATGCTTAGATAAAGGTTTAGAAAAGGAGACAACAGAGGACAGATAGGCGAGACAGGTACAGAGATGAGAAGGGAAAGACAAAGATAAAGAGCTTTGATTGGCTTATTGCCCTCTTTCCTCCCACTTCTTCATTCTCCTTTTAATACACTTCTTTGAGTTGTTGTTGTTCTAAGTGTTAATCAGGACTGCCAAGTTTTTCTCCCAAGTTTATTTTGGAGTGAGTTTCTCACTTTCTGTGAGAACTTTCTGTGAACTTACCTACCTACAGCAGAGGTTGCATTTATTTGGGCTCCAAGTCAAACTGTCTCCACCCCCCCCACTGTGGCTCTGGAGCAGCTCAGCAATGGCTCAGATGAGGCTGACCAGCGGCAGTCAGAAGTGTATAGTTCCGTTAGCCGTTAGTGCCGCTAAACACACGGGCCAAAACAATAAAATCGAGCAAACGCTTTTCCCTCACTGTGGCTGTGTTCAAAATGATATACTAACATACTATTCATTTAATTTAAAATAGGACTGGGCAACATGGCCTTAAAGGAAATCTCTTTTTTTTTTATTACACCCGAGATGCAATTCTAATCAGTTCAATTTTTTTTCATTTGTTTTGTATCCCTAGGCACTTTGTTAGTATGTGTTTTTCGAAAACTCTCTCTCACTGACTCTCACTTACAAACAACCAATATGATTATCCCCTGGCGGAGATAAATATCCTTGATAATATTTTTTCTGTTATGAATTAGTTTTTCACTGCGTTAAAAAATTTACATGTGGCGTGAAAACCTGTGCAAAGTGTCAAATGCGCAGGTCCCGATGCCTGAATGTTGGCAGCCCTGGTATTAATTGTTCCTTATCACATGAGATAACAAAACGCCATGAAAAAACTGCAGTAAACCCATCCTGCCATGACATCAGTATCATCAACGACTCAGCATCTGACAATTCTTCTGCACATCTTCATCACATCTCATATGCATACTGTAGCAGATAGTGATTCTCATTTATTAGTTAATTAACCAGCTGAATACTAAAGACCTTGTCATACCTTCTTTTAAAACAGCACCATTGTTGTTGTGATACAAACCAAATCGCTTGGGAGAAATAAGTCTACACAGAGTTTTTGCATGTAGTTCAACTTTGACATTCAATTTGTACCATTGATCAATAGCAAACTATTTTGAACTTGAGGGAACAGGGAGCAAAAGAGTTCAAAATGGAAGAAGCTGTTGTAGCTTTTTTAAAGTTGGCTGTGTTTCACCATCCACTGTTGTTTATCCCTCCTCTGTCTGAATATAAACTGCTCCACAAAAGAGGAATGCTTTGCAGACAGTTATGAAACAGGAGTCAATGGTACTAATTCAGCTTTTGAATAAATTGTGTCGTTTGTGACTGAGCTTAGTTACTTAGTTTGCTAACTGACAGTTTGAAAGCTTTTTCCCTCTTCAATAGCTGCTTATTGAATGAAATAATGCAAAACTCTGAGAGCAAAATGCCAATAAGGAGTAGATTAAGGGTCTGGTAGAGATAAAATGGAGTAACTGATCATAACCGCCTTGCGTGTTAGGAATTAGTTTGCTAGATGAAGCGATTCATCAACCAGCCCTGTGAGGAGTCGCTTTGCCTCCAAGCTTCTAGAACAATCTTGTGGATTCATTTCGCTTTGTGACTTTCTGCCTCCGTAACAAACAACAACAAAAGAGGCGGCGTAACTTATTTTATGGACAACACAAAATACCTCACAGTAGTGTCAAATAAATCAACTTACCTTGAGTTTGCCACAAGTAACAGCAGGTAGTGGGATCAGAAAAAAAAAAAGTGATTACCTATATAGACCACCCTATGTCCAAAGAGGAGGCCTGCTATATTAATAAACATGCACATATGGTAGGGCCCCACCTTCAGGGAAATATGTATGTTTTCATTTCGAAAGAATTTAGCTCAAGCTCTAATGAAATATTCACCAATCGATCCCCCTGCGGCTGCACCAAGCTTGACATATGGTCATTGTTTCTCTCCCTCCCCTCTCATACTGTCGAGCCCTGCTTGAGCTTTAAATCCTCTCAAATGGTTGAAGGAGACACTAGGGGCACCTGGGAATCTTGTGTATATTTGTCTGTGCACAGTGAGCCATTTTTCATCAGCCAAAATTCAAGTAAGACCTGAAGAGCTCCATTAGAGCTAATGAACACTTGTTTCTGAGGAAAATGGACTGAACATAACCTTTTGAACAGTTTCCTAAAACTGAGATAGCCATCATCTCTCTAACCATTTAGAAGGTTTCAAATGGTAGAATAAGAACTGCATTGAATTGATCCTTTATATCTTCAAGCTTTTATTGGGGGGGGCACTTAATTCAATTTTCTTGTCCTTCATGATTTGAAGAAACCCTGTAATAACAGGTGACCCCATCTTCTCCAAATAACTGACCTGCCAACAAATCTAACCCAATCACTCAGTTTAAACACTCATTTCCCTGCCTGTTTATAGTCCAATATCCATTAAAGCAATGTTCGGAACATGAAATATTAATTATACTGTTTACCGTGCTTAGCCTACAACAGTATAATGATATACTGTACAACAAATGATTATCCCCACAGGCGCTCTTGAAACCCTCCCCTTCTTTTCCCCTTGACTCCAACACTACAGTGTTTATAGCACAATCTGCTTAACAGTATAACAACTTTCACATTTCTAATGATCTCCACAAACATTAAGCTCATAAACACATTTTATGATGCCATTACATACTCAGGTGTTGTGCATGTTTGAAGCTGACTGGACAGATTTCATGAAGCCGTATCCTGATGCTGGCAAAGATAGGTCATGAAGATTAAGAAAAATGCAAAAATAGTGATTCTTTAAGAAAATCTCGGTATTCTTTAACACAGCAGCATGTTGATTAACAGGCCATGTTCCTTTTTATCTAGATTGACAGGACACATCTGTGGAAGGGACTGGTTGGCCCCGAGCAGGAGGACACCAGGTGTGAATATTTCAGTAGGTACATGGAACATCTGGACAGTTGGATGGAGGGCTCGGAGAGGTGAATAAATAAAGGATCGGGTAGACTGGTGTATGTGTACTCAAATGGTTTGGGTTAAGGTTTGTACTAGGCTTGCATGTTTCCACAATCTCTCACCAAACCACTACTTTTTTGGGTCACCCCATTTACAACTGGTTTTAAAATGCGACTTGTATCTGGATCCAATAAGGGAAAATGCATGTTAATGCAAGGTGTAAAAAAAACCGTCACGATTGGAATGTGATCACATCTGTCTGACCCAGGGGGCAACCTCCGGTTCTGCCGAGTGAAGCCAATGCATTCTCTCTACTGACCAGCAGGGGGCGACTCCTCCAGTTGCAAAAAGAAGTCGGATTGAATGGAAGTCTATGAGAAAAGTACCCTACTTCTCACTCGATTTATTACCTCAGTAAAATAGTGAACATGAGTTTATGATCTCAATCGCTAAAATAACAGATGGCAAGGAACTAATTTAGCTTTTTGTCCAATAAATAATCGCTTAATCAAAGTAACGAACAACATACAGATACATCTGTATCTTACAGATGTATCTATAGATAGTAAGGGTGTAAATTATAAAGTCTTATTGATTATTAGGGCAACTATACGATATTTCCTTATATCTCAGTCTGCAACAATGCAATTTGGATTAAATTCAGGGACCTCGGATTGATATAGTAATTTGTGTAAATAGTTAGCATATGTATTAGACACAGATTAGTCTATATTTAAATTCAACCATGGACGCATTCGGCAGAGAGTCACCAATTAACACGGTCACTCGTTAAAACAAACCACCTGTCCTTTTGCTTCAAGCTATTTGACTTGTTGACTACCACCGGATCCACAATGCTCATGTCTGCAGCGCCTATTTTTAAACTCAATAAACCATTTCTGCTCATATCAGCATCAGCGTGGTGCTGAAAGGATAGCGATCTTTTTAAAGATAGGAGACGTGATTTGTGATGTGTCACTCCAGATTAATGTACAAAAATAGCAAGAACCAGACAATATTCTTCTTACTAGCTACTTCTGCTATCATTGTTGGGAAAAAATAAAGCTGACCTCGCACCAAAAGTGATTCTTTTTTTCTACCAATAAATGTAGGGTTTATTTAACATTTTAACATATGACATTTAAAATAGGCTATTTATTGTTTAGATCTTCTTTGGGCAGCATTTAACACATCTCCTCTTAGCATATTCATTTTGAACAGAGTTACACCTCTTCCCTTCATCATACCATTTCAAATCATATTTGTAGTGCGATGATCAGGCAGTGGCAGGAGTTGTGCCTGCGTGGTCCATATGGATTTGTTTATTTTAAAATAAATAGCTGTGTTATAAGATATTTTAGTCTATATTTCTCTATAGTAGATCACATAGTATTCACCTATACTCATAGTCATTAAGAGCTTGAAGCACAGCTGTGTGGCACCCTTTTTCCGATGAAATTAGTGGGTGTGTTGTGCTCTGGGGCTATGACAGGTTTATGTGTCCCACAAATACTCAAAGAAGATTCCAACCTCCTGAAGTCTTTGTCCCTTTGGCAGTTCAATACAGTTGCTGCGCTTATTCCTTATTATATGAGTGACTGTCCTGTATCCAGACCCCATTGCATAATACCAAAGCACAGTTAACTCCAGTTACTAAAAGTTCATGGTCGATAAACCAGTTTAAACTGTTTAAAAATAACTATACGGAGTAAATTATTTGCTAACGTTAGCGTCGCACACTGATCATTGTCAACACTTTCAGTTTTACAGTAAAGGCCCACCACTGCCTTCACATTAACATGTGTTTGTTGGGAAGTACAGATTTAGGAGAGGTACTCAGATCTCGTACTTAAGTAAAAGTAGCAATACCACAGTGTTAAAGTCATGTATTCATATCTTTATGTAAGTAAAGGTGTAGAATTATTGGCATTTTAATGTACCAAAAGTACAAGTATTCATCATCTAGAATGGCCCAATTCAGAAGAATGTTTTTCATATAATTTGATTATAATTTCTAGTGCATAAATGACACTTTAATGTAAAAGCTGGTAAAGGTGGAGCTAATTCTAACTAAGTGGATTAAAAAGTACAATATATACCTCTGAAATGTAGTAAAAAGGTTGCTGCAAAAAATGGAAATAGTCAAAGAAAGTACTAGTACCTCAAAATTCTACATAGGTACACTACTTGACTAAATATACTTGGATACTTTCCACCCCTGGGGAAGCATATACAGGAAGTGGCAATGTATCAGTGGTAGCATCATGCACATAACTGAAGAGAGCAGAAAGGAAAAATGTGTTTAATGTTAATGTGTGATGACTGGTAAATACCTCATCCACATGATGATTACATTATTAAAAATCAATTATATAGACTCATATACGGCTCTTCTTCATCTGCACTTGTGGCTCTATTTACATTCTCAAGTTGTTAGCATACTTGCCACTCACACAACCTGCTGTGTGGTATCGATGATGAGTTATTTCATACAGTATGCTGTATATCACAGCAGGTGTTGCTTTACAGTTGTTTGTGTGCCTATGATTTTGTGATGAGTACCTGCTTATGCGTTCACTCACTGCATAAAAACTGTTATTGTGTTCCCCGTCATTGCCTCCAGCTGCTCCAGAACAACACAAACAAAATGCTGCGTGGGCCCCCCAACCCTGCCCCTCTCCCTCCCTCCCCCGCCTCCCTCCTTTTTCAGACGCAAACACCGGTCCCCCTGGGCAATAGACGCTGCGCTCATTCATTAACAGAGATATCAAGGCGAAAACAAGCATGACCCCAAGGAATCGGGGGAAGAAAAGAATAAGAGATGATGAGGTGTTTAGCTGCGGTATCCTCCTCCACCTCTTTTCTCGGGTGGTCCTAATTACCTAGTGTCTGATGTCTCTCTCATCTCGCTGTCTGTTCCCGGCTACAGCATGCCCTCGGTGGGCTGAAGAAGCTATCGCAGCGCCGGGATGACCATGATGCCGCCGCCCTGCTGTGCTGAAGCCTTCCCTCCTCTTCTGCTGGCACGGTGATGCTCATTAAAAAGAGGACACTGGAGGGACTGGCCCTCAATCCTCGTCTTCTGCCCTACATTTCCCCTCTCACTTCCACGCGACCCGGCGAGGAGTCGCCAGTTGAAAATGACACAAATTCCCTCCAGCAACACCCGCCCACACACCCCATCACTAAACCCCCTGCTCTTAAGGCGAGCGTGAGACACACCGGCTGACACTGCCTCACTTCCTGCTGGGGTGTTAACGTGCTGCAGGGACGCCTGTTGCCTCCCCAGTTTTAAAGTGCTTTTTTTTATTCTTTGCCTTAGCCTTTATGTTCCCTAATTTTAGAGATTTTGATGTCCTCTACTTTGACATTTCTACTCGGAAGAATGAGAAACTGTATGTGCTCATGACTGATGAGTCAGTCAGTCCTTTGACAAAAGTTTCAAACTTTGTTGGTACTTTTTTTTTTTTTTTTTTTTTTTTACTATTGATGTTGGCAGTTTTGAAGTTTGGAAGGCGAGCAATACGCGACAGACATGGGCGAGCTGGCGAGCATGATTGGATAATGATCCTCGGACGGAGCTTTTAGCAGAACTCATCAAAAGTTGACAACTTTTCACAAGGCAAGCTACTGCATATATATATTCTTTTTTTTTTCCAAAATAGATTTTTATAGAACCAGTTCCCTTCCAGAGCTATTCCTGAAGATAATTCACCACCATCCCCTCTGTTTATTTGACTTCATTGAACAGCTCATGTGCCCTGACCTGTCGCATCCAATTAGCCTAATTGGGGGAATAATTCCTCATCTGTCAAAACCAGCACTCTTTCACCTGTGAGGTCACATTGATGTTAATCCTCACCTTGGCAATAATGACTCAAGAAGCCACCCGGCAGCATACAAATGTAAAAAAAGTTCCTTGCAGTACACTCCTGTCTTTTATGTGTAATAGCACTACAGAGAAGTTTGTGTCACGTGGTTTGTCCCCGGGGAGAGAAAACATACCCTCTCGCCTCCTGAACTGTTTGGATGACACTACATTGAATTCTTTTTCCTGTGTTGTATTTTCTAATACATGGGCAGCCAATAACGTGGGTGTGCTTGGCCATGAATTATAGATCTGTTGTTGGCACCGGGTGTGTGGATATGAACTGTGCATGCCGGGGCCAGATAAGGCCAGATTTATACCTTTAGCTGCCAGGCGCAGACTCGGGAGCCAGCTCTCAAATTAAATGGAAATTGAGTTTGAGGGAGCTAATAAAACAGCCGTAGCACCCTCATACAACGCCGTGTCCTCTTAGCATACAATGCATGCATGATGGGAAAACACGCTAAAGGATTGCTGTGGCTCTTGATCAGCATTGTGTCTCTTTGTCTTGTGTTGCTATTAGTAAATAGCTCCATGTGACTGGAGGCTGGATGTGGTCAGAGGCAGTGCAAACAGTCCCCGAGCCTTCCATCTTTTAAATGTGTTTTTAGCGTCTAGGTCAGGAGGTTTATAGTGGTTAGGATCCCGACGTGTGCAACCTGAGACTGAAGGGATTTGTTGTTTTGCACATCTAGTGACAAGCTAAGGCTTTATCAGTGATTGCACTCCGTCCCGTTTTGTGTCAGATATACCTCATCAGTCTCTCTTTACTACTTTCTCTCCATTTAATACGTGACTACCGGATTTTTGATGACCGAATGATGTCATTACTGGCACTAACGACACTGAAGAGGTGTGAGATTGTGCTCAATATTCATATTTTTTAGAACATGTACACGTAATAGTTAAGTTACTATTTCTCATCTGGTGGTATCATCTTGTGAATGACATTTAAAACAGGAATCTGGAGTTTGTTCTGAAAATCTACATCTAGCTTTACTCGTCCTTGTAGTCTGAAATACCAGTATGCCCAGGCATGCTTGAACAGTTATTGATTTACTTTGTGGAGGGAAGACGTGCAATTTCACAGATGGCCATGTAATGACACCCATTTTCGATATGTTAACATATTAACGCTCAGAAAGTCAATCCCTCTCTTTCCATCATTCCTTTTTTATAGTAGTAAAGTTTCACAGTTGATTCATTGGCTAGGAAGACATCATACCACGTATAAGCTATTATGACTTCATATTATGAAATTCTGTAAGCCACAAATTGCGAAATACATAACTCACATCAATGAAAGAAAAAGCAAAAATAAAAAAAAAGTGTTTTGAATGTTTATTGTTTAAGTATAAATTCAATACCATTAACTCATATTTACAGGAAATGACAGAAAAAGCTTGTAGAAATTGGTCATAAATTATATTCAGATATCAAATGATGTTACTGTATAAAATGGAGCTAAGATCGAGTCAGACATTGTTAAATTCCCCCCCTCTTTAGACCTGGAAACATTTCTGATATCTCCAAGATTATTCTCTCTGGATGTCTATCCGCTCCACATAAACCCAGCCCAGCCTTCCTATTCCTGGACAGAGATCTGAGGAAGCATAGGGTGCCCCTGGAGGTCTCAGCTTGGACATTTTTGTTGTTGTTGTTAATTAATTACCTCCCTGAAGTCTGACTGGGCATCCCATGCCGAAATACCACCCAATGCTGTGTTCTCATTTTTTTCGCTGCTCTCTCATTGGCCTCTTTTCCATGCCAACAGCATATCTAGCCTGGAGACAGGCCATAGGGGACAGGGCCTCACCCGTTTTCTGGGTGTCATGGATAATGTATCGTGTCCGATTTTTATATATATATACTTTCTTTTCCTCTTTTTTTCCCGCAATCCAGCAAGGTACATTAATTATAATGCAAATATGAATCACCGTCTTCCTTGCATGTCATAAAATAGAGGAGAAATATTAAATCAAGAAGTGTTCTCATTCATAACTAATTGATATTCAGCCAATCCCAAGGGCTCCTTTACCTCTCTTTAAGAATTCAGGTGGTAAGTTGACCGGAGAGATGTGACTTCAGCTTATTTAATAGATATGGATAAACAGTAAGCTTTTTGCAGGCACCAAAGTGGCTGAATATCATCTGAGATCCTAATACTAAAGCCCTATTCAGATGCAATCAATTCAAGATGTCAGCAACTCTAATATGCTAACACTAAATGTACTGTATTCAAATACTACAGGAATGGCTGTGTGTTTATGCCTTTCTCGCTAGAAAGCAACATGTTTCTTCAGTCGGAGATCATTGTTCAAAATGTCTGAGTGGCTCTGAATGGAAATGCGGCAAAGTAGATATGACACGAATGAACTCATTTAAATGGTTTGATGTTCATTTATGCAGTAACTTCATAAAACTCAAACACCCATGTTAAGTTTAATATAGGTGAATTAGCAACTTGTAAGTTTTACGGAGCGTTTTTCCTCTTCATTTCTCTGTATAGCATTGACTCATATGGTAAATTAGGCTGAAATCCACTAAATCAAACATGCACAACATACTAATACTGACAGTTTAATCCTATGCATTTAATAGTAAAAGATGCAGGACTACGGTCCACTGGTATCTATCCATTTAAACATTATCTGTGGTCACATCCAAAGAATATCTCAAACTGAAGGAAAGCTCGATCAGTAGCCTGCTCTTTTAGATATTTTCTTTCAATGAATTAATTTGCTTGTAAGTTTTAACATGACATCACTCCTTCTTTCGACAAACGTGTAAATTAATTAAATCAGTTTGTCTGAAAAAGCGAGTGTTACAGTTGAATACACCAGGTGGATGTTAGAAAAATGGCTTCCAGGCCTTAACGTTTGGTTGTAATGATGGTCTACAGTGGGCCATCACACTGTGAATTTTTGTTATTCATCAAAATATCCTATACAGGTAGAAGATCTGCTGCATGGCTGGCCATAACGGGATGAAGAAACACTTACAGACAGTAATGTGCATCAGGCCAATGAGCCATTCATGGGCCTGGTGCCATCTCATTAGTCTTCCAATGACACCAGTAGGAGCATGCTTAACGTCCCATTGTCTGTAGCAGTCAGAGACAGGAAGGGAGACAGCCCAGGTTAACGTTTTAGAGAAAATCCTCTCCAAACTCATCTGGCTTTCCCTTTTTTATTCCTGTGGGATGCAATTCTTTTAGAAAGCTGCCCTGTAAGTGCTCATTTCTTGTGACTTTTTAAAGCGGGCCCCTAATGTTGGGCTATTACCATGATAATAAACTTAAAGTTCAGATTCTGACTATGAACCTTTATTCAGTCTTAAATGAGGTCCCAATGATCATGATTTAAGTGATAAATGACTCCATTGTATAGCAACAGGCCTACACACTGTAGACTCATTCACTTATCCTAATTCTGCCAGCACCTCCCTTCCAACAGTAAGTATAATATAAGCATTGTCATTTTAACAAAAAACATATGTAGTTTTTACTTCAGATGTATGTTAAATTTCCTCAATTGAGCATGTGTTCAATTATTTAAAAAAATGCATATTTTGACCACTGTTGTTGTGACCAAAGCTCTTTGCATTTTTTCCAAATCAGTACAACATCTGCATAGTTGTACAGGGTTGCTCTTGTTTACCTAAAAAGTTAACTGGCTAGCTAGCTACAGCTGATAAAATCTGCTTTTTAAGTGCTAAATCTTGTCATTATACATTAACTGCTAGATTGGAACAGTAATGAAGCAACAGTAACTAAGGTGGACAGGGCTGTTACTAAGATCACTTTCTTTGTTCAGAATGAACAATTACATTTTCACTGTCATTGTCAGACACACACATCCATAGTGTACACATACTCGCAGATAGTGTGCAATCGAACATGACAACTGCCCTTCACTTTGCCAAAGAGCTTAATGGACTGTGTACTTCATTATCCCCTCGACCTAAATGTGCTTCACAAAGTGCGTCATGGCAAGGTTCAGAAAAGCCTCCAATGGTGACGGACTCTTCCAGACACACAGAACAGCCAGTAATTACTAACCTTATATTTAGAAGACTCTCATTTTATGTTTTTAATACACATCACTTCAGGCGCATCACAATCAAAAATAACTTGTGGCCTCTGCAAGCTTCCTGCACTTACACTTGCTGTATAACAGTAATAAGGCTAACCTGTGGTCACAACCTACAGACTGCCGCTCTGCCCTTTCACTCTGTCGTCTATAGCAGACGTTGTACCAATTCCATTTCTACACCCTCCCATCAGCACTGACTGTGTTTGTAGTCACCCTCACAGTTGAATGAAACAACCTTCTTTAAAGTGTACAGTATAAATTAGCAAAATTTGTAAAATTGCAAATTTCCCCCGCTGTGGGACTAATAAAGGATTATCTCTTATCTTATCTTAAATACAGCCGTGTTTCCCATTAATAACCTTGACTGTGGCAGTCTGCCAAAGTCTGTTTGGTCCCGCCATAGTTTCATAATGAACCCCAAAGAATTTGACACAGGATAGATAGCTGGCTGGCTCCCTCAGTGTGCATTTCCTCTGGACTAATTAGTGACAATATTAAATGTCTATATCAGTTTTTGCAGTTTACAAGTCAATGCTTATTGCACATAGTTGGTCGTTCTTTGTTGGCATCGATGAAGACTCACTGTTGGAGGGTTTTATAACCCAGTTCCACTCCCAGTTCCTGTAAATTGGCTCGAGATGACACCATTATAAAAATAAAGAATGGATTTAACACTATATATATTTCATCATACATATTGTAAAGGCTTTAACATCGCTGAAAAGGCTTTATAATGTATACGTATATATAAAAATGTTATACTCTCACCAAAAATATTTCAGTCAGTTCAGTCACAGTTCAGACCAACACTTAAGTGATGGTACTCTGAGAGATAAGGACATTATATTTATCCATATTTCAGAAATGTATTAGATATTGAATTACATTATTGCTAGGTTCAAAGGCAGGACAGCCTGCTGGTGATTTACAAGCAGGGTTGGGATTGGCTGCAGTGGATAATAATGCACCTGCTCAGTGATTGACACGGGGTCATCCATGAATACAAGATGAGTGGGAGGGTCAGCGTAATGACAAATGAACCTTGACATTGCTTTAACAATCGGTACAAACCTGCATTTCCTTTTTCTGCTGCTGCAGCCATGGATCCGTTGGGTAATGTGCTGCGGCATTATGTTAACCGTGGTGTCAGTGAGGAAGGCGAGGGTGTGGGAGGAAAATGGATTTGGGTCATTTAAGCCTCCATGAAACCGTGTATGAGTGAGTTGTTGCTAGCTTTGCGAGCTTTAAACCAGAAATGTTCAGCCATTAGATAATGATTTTGATAGAAGCCATTCTGTGGGCGGATGATAACAGCACAAAGGCAATTATTTGAACCCGGCATTCAATTTTGTCTGTGCTCAAAGGCTATATGAACCATTGAGTGAAATCATTTAACTGATAATGATGTGAACATCCTCACCTGTTTCTGTCCCCCTGTCTTTAATGCCTCAGTCAGAAGAGTTGACAAACTGAACAGAAACTTTTTTGAAACAGTTTTTAATCTTAAAACACTTACAAAACTCCAATGAAATTAATAATAAACTCTTAACCAAGATTTGTTTAGTTTTACCCCATATTATGTAACAACCTAGCGAATTCATGTATCATTAAATATATGACAATTTTCTATGTGGGTTGCAAAGCAGATCTGATCACCTGAAAGGCTCATCATTTCCAACCTAAAAGAGTCTCAACGGCAGCCCACAAGCCACTGAGTCATTTCATGTAGGAGGGACGGACAACAGATAGTGGGGAACATCAGAAGAGGTAAAGCAACCGCTCCTTGCAGCGTTAAGTATTAAAACAGTATTTTAGGCATGTTGGCTTCAACCTTCAGCGTTATCATGCTGGACCATATGTGTATAAACACACACTGAGCAAGCGCGAGTGGAAATAAGCACACAAAAGGGATTTTAATTGGGAAGCCTGGACTCTGTGTTCAGTGTTGATAATGGTGCGTCAGTCTTGAGCCGATCATCTGTATGCGTCCAGAGCTGCCGAGTTGTCGACTGTAGATACATAATGATAAAGCCCCACTGTTGTGTGACTTTCGTGCCAGAAGGCAATTGTGTCTTTATTAAATAACGTGTGATTGGTAGAGATTGATAACAGGGGGGCAAAGCTGGGCAATTAATATCCTGATTGAGTGGCTATCGAGAGGGGTATCAGAGTGCTGTTATTGGCGCAGCCTCCAGCTGGCTCCGTGGTTTAAGAAAAAAAGAAATGACTTGGATGATTAACATCACATTGACGTTCCTTTCTCAGCGAACAGAATTAATTGTCAGTCTTTGCACTGAATATACAAATTGCTACAGCGCAACGGATCACTGCAGGTTAAAACCTTCACTGTTAACGTGCTTACTCAAGCTGATGATTATGAAGAAAACTGATAATAAACTGAAATCCTGCACCAATCAATATATGGTTGAATAATCACTTGAATAGTACAGAAACAGCAGTCCCAGTACAATACCTACTTCAACTGTAATTCTGGGTGGAAAACAAAATGCATTAAAGTTGTTTCAGATAAAACTCAAAGGTGCCAGTTGAAAAACACCTATTATGGTGAACACATAACAACTTCTTCAAACACACTACCAAGGACTATGTTCTTCAGATATACTCTCTGGCTTTATCAGTCTTTGTTTTGAGAGTAAGTCACCCGAATAATTAATTCACCACCCTTTTGTGAGTATGATATTTTGTTATCAATAGACTAGTCGAGGAGAATATATATCCACTGCCAAGAATTTGTTGATTTTTGTACTCTCGTCAGCGACGGATAATGAGCCAAGCGCTGTTGTAATTGCAATTTTCACTTAATACTTTCATACAGTGTTTATCACAACAGCATACAATTTTAAGATACTGCTTTTTGTTAATAATGCAAAATTGAATTCTCTCTCAAGTAGCGTCTTGTCTTTTTGCTTCACTTTCCCTCTTGTGAATGTTTGTCTTTCTGATGACAAAGACCCACACGCAGTAATAGAAAAAAAAACAAATTTTCCCGAGCACAGTTGAAATGACCCAGTAGTTTGACAAGGTTGGTCATGCTTCACTGCGCCGGGGAAAAATAAGTAGGTGCTTTTTGAACGGTTGACTGTCGCTCAAACAAAAAATGGATGACAAGTCATCCGTACTGACATGTTCTTTGCAAGTAAACTTCAGATGACGGTTACCCTGACAACATTTAGTTTTGCTTTTAGGACAGCAAATTACAGGCACCAATCCTCCTGCAGCTGAGATTCACTGAATATGCTTTGTAGCTCTGCGATGTATAGAAACACTTTCAAAAAAATACTGAATCAAGCCTATGTCGTCAAATTGTTTGCCCCATGGTTGAAATCTCTGCTAATGTCAGCTTTGTTGTACATTATTGTTCTTCAGGTGCGATTTCTAACAATATTGTGTTCAATGCAATTAACTACATGACTAGCATCCCAGTGCACAGTTTGCTTTTGAAATAGCAGGTGTGAGTCTTTGGCGATTAACAACAGCAGATGGCCACCTGAGGAAAATAGTTTAAAGACATTTGTTATTCTCCTTGTGAACGTCTCATAGAAAGTAACATTGCGAGATTGTTGAGAGGGCGCTGCTCTTGTGGCGACCAGCAGCAGGTGTTACTCAAGAGAAAATCAAGGGGAAGGTGCAGGTTGAAATGATGAAGGCTAATCTGAGCTACCAGGATAAGACTGAGGCAGAGCTCAGCAGTAACGGCTTAAAGAGAGCGTAGAGCTGAATGAGAACTATGACAGGATCACAAAAGAGGGCAACAGGTGGGTCGCTCTCAATGGTTTTTGATTCAGATAAACACCTGGCTGATGAATTCAATGGATTTTATTTGAGATTTTATAATCCTGATTTTACTGCTCAGATCGGAGAGATAAAAAGTAAGTTCACAGCATCGGATATTGCTTGAATGAATCCAGGCCAGTAGCCTTGACTTATTTAGTTATGAGCTATATTTGAGAAGATAATCAAGAATAAGTTTTAACGCAGGTCAAGGATCGACTAGATCCATAACAATTTGCATATAGCTCTTTCTGGTAGAGTTGTGGAGGAATATGGTAGAGTTGTGCTAGCATGTGTACTAGCATCTGTATCTTTGACATTCCAGCCATATCGGTATGCAGAGAGGCTCATCTGTCATTTTAAACTGGACCCTAACCTGATTGGTTGGAAAAAGGAATTTTTTAACTGATAGGTCCCATTGTGTGAGAGTTAACGGTGTTCTCTCCAAACAGCTCTACTCATCCATGGGTGTTGGAACACCTATAAGAATAGGAACATCTTAGAGTTTGCTGATGATTATTTTATTGTTAGCCCTCTTGAAGGAGAGGTATAGGATCATAGGCCGGTGGTGGATGACTTTTGTGGCTTGGTGTGATGAGTCTTTCCTCCATCAAAAGACATGATTTATTTCAGAAAGTCATCACAACCTGTTATAAAAGGTGTTGACATTGACCAAGTTGATAGCTACAAATATTTCGATACTGTTCTTAATGACAAACTTTGCTTTGATTCCCATATTGTGGCCACCTCTAAGTAGGTCCAGCAAAGACTTTTTCCTGAGACGTTTTTTTTTTTAACGTTTCTTCTGAGACAAAGGTTTCAGCTGTTTGGAAATCTATCCTTCCAATTGGATCAATCATTAAAGAGTTTGCATGGATGCAATTTTTGGACAAAACAACAAGGTGTATAACCATCTTCAGGTTCATGAGCTTTATTGTAATCAATAATGCTCTGAGTATTTATGGTCATGGATTTATCAGGATCCACTCAAAGAGATGATGAGGCCTTTTATAAAAAGTTAGGCTACTTTTAAATACTACCATGACTTCATATAAGCTATACCTTTGCTATTATGAAATAAGCTTGCAAGAAACTATTCATTTCGATTCACAAAATGTCATAGTTATTGTCAATATAAACAGTACTGAGCAATAAAAAGGTTTGGTCTTATACTCTATACTATATTGTAATGCAAGGAACATCAGCTGCTGAAGGAGTTTTAACCTTCTGTGTTGCTTGTTGTTGATGTAGACTTTTTGTAATCTGTTTTTATGTGAACCCTGCTTGCAAAACAAATTTCTCGCAGAGGGACAATAAAGATCAGAGGCTACTATTCATATCTGCATTTCGGAGAGACATTTCGATTTACCTGAAGATTACACAAAGCATACACAGAGCACTGTGTGAAACAGGTCAGAGACTCTCTGCGCACAATTCCAATCATCACGCAGACAAACACACCCACCCGTCGGCACGCTTCCATTTACCTGTCTGCCCTCTGCTTTTGACGAGACAAATGATGGGCAAACGGGTTAAAGAGACAGAAAGAGAGGGATCCCTCATGTCAAACTTACTTAAAGCGGCTCTTGCGTAAAACTGAATGAAACGTGTGTGCAGGCATGAAAACACAACGTGAGGCTTATAATAGCAGAAAAAGGTTTGAGCCACGGCTATTCTTCACGTAGCATGACATAGTACAGGCTGAAAACTCACCTCTTCAAGAAGTACTACCCTGAGCCTCCCTCGTAGCACTTATTGCATTCGTATTAGTTCGTTGCACTTATTGTATTCGTATTAGTTTGTTGCACTTATTGTATTCGTATTAGTTTGTTGCACTTATGACTTCTGGTGACTAGTAGTTCTCTGGTATACCTATGTTGAATACACTTATTGTAAGTCGCTTTGGGTAAAAGCGTCTGCTAAATGACTGTAATGTAATGTAAATGTAATAGTATGTGGATGAACAGAATATTTGCAATAGTATGGTTTTTTTTTGTTATTGTAGCTGCTTACAGTAACATTTGCCTCTCTCCACCTTCAGCTGGACAAAAGAGGGGCTGGGGTCAAGAGAAAACAATTTTTTAGAGTATTATGATTGTAAATGGAAAATGCTTTTGTGACATTGACCATTATAATGTTTTTTCCTTGAGATTCAGAAGCAATAGTTGAAAATGCATTCACAGCAAAAGGTTATATAAGCTTGTTCCACTTAGATCGATCATTTTTAACTCGCTCTCAAAATAATGTGTATAGGGAAAAAACAAGACCCCAATCATGATTTTCACTTGGTCTGAATTCATTCAGTTTCCACCCTGTCATTTATTAGAGGGGAGCAAATGTAAAAAATGTCACATACACGCATGCATACATACAGTGTACATACTTTTTCTTTTCCATGTTTATGTCAATAAGTAGGACATTGCATTAAGTGTAATTTCAATGAGGAGAAGGACTTTGACGATGAAGCCCATCTAATATGAACCTTCTTCATTAATTACCAGCCCGTATGAAGATAAGAGATAGGACAGGACCCCCTGGACTCCAGACGCTGGTGGTGATGGAGTGAAGCCAGCAGGTGGTTGATTCAACTTTCAGTTGAGTCTCCTTGAACTGAGCAGCAGGTCTTCCAGGCAGACTGGCAGAATTGCAATAATATTTACAGAGCAGCATCCAAGAACTGACTGGGATAAGGTAAGATCATTTTCAAGTCTAGGTTTCTGAAAGTAGGGATTTGACAGTGTGTGGAAGTGGAAGAACAGGAAGAAATAACAGAAATGTATAAAGGCAAAGTGTGAGAGAAAAGGTCCCTAGCTTCACAAGAAAAGTTAACCCTGCTGAGGAGTAAGAGGCGTGTAGCTCTTCATCTAACAGCTAGCTCTGGCTGCTCCATCTTGCTCTATTACTCCCCCTGCAAACATTTTAAAATGATCCACTGGCAACTAATAAGAGAGAAGAAAAACTTTGTTGTGTAGATGTATTTTTGATGAACAACTGGGATGGAGCTGTTGACAAACACATTGCGTTTTCTTGGGGTCTGCTTCACGATTAAAGACATCCAGTTGAAGGCTTTTAAAGTGAAGCGACTGCATAATGGTGTGTTTGCATCAGTAGTAACTCGACTTAGAGATGTGACCTGTAAACAGTGAGGCCGATATCAATGAGATGAGATTTTGCTGAGTGCATACAAGCATGGTTTTTCAAAACTGGAATGGCACACTCAAACACTACTAATACAAACTACTTTCTACAGAGATAATTACTCAGTATAAATACACTGAATGGTAAATAAAGAAAAATACAGAGCATTATTTTCTTTCAAAAATGGGATTCGCTGTTTTGAAGTTCAAAAGGATTATAACTTTGGAACTAAATTTAACCCGAAACCAAGTTGAAATATTTAAATTAGTTTACCAGGAAAGCATTTTTTGTCTCCGAATGGGAGGTGACTTCCCATAATATGACTGCATAAACAGATATTTGTCTCTGCAAGGTCATTAAAACAAGCACCAATGTTGTTCCCATATGGTTGAAGATCCACTGTAGTAGCCATAGGCTGTTTCTTTTAGGACAAATCAACCAAAGAGACGTCCATAACGTACTTTGTTATAATGTATTGCATTACATGCGCAGGGTTTATTTTCTTCACTACTTCCTTGGTGATTTATACAACTTGTTTTAATTTTGGGTGTGTGACTTTTTGCATATTCAGCTTTTTCCTTGTCGCCGCTATATTTTTGACGAAGCAAGTGTGTCCTGAGTGCCGATGGTAAATCCTCTTGTTTAATAGCTGCTGCTACTTTTCACTTCCCTTAATCTCGGGCGTAAATATTGACTTGAAATCAAAGCTGGCAGGAAGCTGTTGCATCCCTGATTCATTTGGCTGTTAAAACCTTTTTTATCCTCCAGGCCAGAGGAGGAGGAATACAAGTATATGGCAACCGTCCAGCTATGGAGGGGTAGATATGGACATACAGTACACTCCACCTACTAGAGCTTTAAATTTACAGCATTTGGCTGCTCTTGTCTAAGCCAATCCTGTATAAGCAAATAATCAATAAGGATGGGGAAACAATCAGAGAAATCCAGTTGGTTTTGTATGAATACTATATCACCAAAGTTTTAAATAGCTTTAACAGGCCGCTGTATAGATTTCGCATCAAAAGCAGGCTATTAACTTTACTGCACATGCATTTAAAGGTCAATATAATGTATGTTGAGGTGACAAACATGTGCTTACAGGGAAGTGAAGGGTTAACGGGACACGCATCCAAAGGTTTTATGGAGAAAGTTAAATGTCAGACCAAGTGTTGCATCTTTTTGATGGGACATGTCAAGCCAGGACTGTTTGAGTTATGAGCTATTAAAAATATGTAGATGTGACAGGGCTCCTCAGGAGGAAGGCTGATGTGAATTCTCTGTTGGTTGCTTAGCCAGATCCATAAATAAATGAACACATCAGTGAATGAGTGAAGGGAATATCAGAGGCGACACGCTCCATGATCAGAGAATGAAAATCAACCTCAAACGGTATTATTTCTCTGGCCGTCAGGCGATGTTTTCTCCTCTGATTGTTTTTGCAGCAGACGTCCCTCATTGAACAACGTCAACTTGGACAGAATCAAGTTGACAGCGGTCTCGTCCACTGGAGATTCTTGATGTTGTGGTGATAAGTAGCCAATCAGACAGCTGCTCCTTAGTGTGCATGCGTGACCTCATTAACAATGAACCTGTCTCCGTAATAGTCAGTGACCATGTCAGAGTTCATATCGATGGATTCAAAGGTATTAATATAGCAGTAAACAACTATTAGCTATGTAAAGATATAGTGGAATCCGCCTGAGTGACTCTCCCTCTTTATGTGTTGTAATCAGAGCTTGGCCTTTCTTTTTATTTTTATTTTTTTTACATAGCTGGGCTGGCCAACAGTTTGGAATCACCCACCAAAGGCTTGATTGGGATGTCTGAGAGGACTATTCTACATTTCAGAATGGTCCTTTATGCTATAAGGTTTAAAAAATATATTTTTTTTAAATAAATTTGGTTTTATATGAAGGGTTTGCCAAAAAATAATGCTTTGCACATGGACAACAAAATGATGTACAATGGCTCAAACAGACGGACATTTGAAAGGGCACAAAAGGGACAAAGACAATTCTGAGCAACAGTTAAATAAAAGTCAAGTGCAAAATAATTCCGATAACGAGCTGTTAAGCGCCACTGATGTAACTTGGGGTTCAATGTTTTGCTCAAGGACACTTCGACATGCGGACAGTAGGAGCTGGTGATTGAACCCACTTGTTGTTTATGTGCAGTCCGCTTTACCCACTGAGCCACAGCTGCCCCGACTATGTCTTCTTCATCCACGCTGAAGAACTTCCACAAAGAAGACGTGTTGTGTGCGTGGCTGTGACGTTACTGTCCGTGTCATCACGTTAAACTATCACGTGGTGAGCGTGTGAATGTGACCGGCAAAAAAATCTTTAACATGAGACTACCGGAAAAACTGTCCGATTTGGACCGTGAGCAGATCGATCCGTGCATCTTTAAATATAATGTCACTTATTCATTTGTATGAATTTAATCGTGTAGTGTAAAAAAAATAAAAATAGAGACAAGTAGTTAAAAAAACACATAAATTGTGGCAAGCATAGTCAAACTTCAGAGGTAGGAACAATACATGTACTGGCAATGAGCTGAAGAAATGCTTACCTGGTGATGGAACATAGATTTACTGGACACACACACAAACTCCCATTCATTTAGAACGACCAATAAATATTGATCGGATGCCTGTCTGTGTCACCGCCTGACCTGATTTTGCGGTTTGCTCCCTGATGTACTCTGAGAAAAGATAATCAACTCGAACGTTCAGTATGGCTGCCTGCAAACAATATGCTTTCATATTGTAGGTTAAAATTCATGTGAGGAGGAAACTAGCAAACGATCCTACTCTTACCACGTTTCCTGTAGTGAAATCACAGCTATTTAACCTCTCGCTTTCTTTTTCGTGCTCGTTGCTTGGCGTCTATATTAACTTTTCAACCAAATGCAACAGCCTACAAGTAAAAACCGGCAACTGCATCGTCTGGGAGCACTTCACGACAATGTGTCTGATTTTCAAAGAGATGCCAATATAATTACTTTTTACTCACACATTAATAGTTTCTGACAAGCAGCTACCTTACCTTTCATCTTGCAAGCACCGCCAAATATGTGAAGTCAAAAAGATTACTTGCTAAAAAGATATGAGTTTGGCTTCAAAGTGAATTTACTTATGCAGTTATGTGAGAAGTTTAAATCTGCTTTCCACTCCACTCAAATGAAAGCCGAACCTCTGCTTATAATGAACAATAAGCTGGAGCTATTAACAGTCGAAGCTGACAGAACAAAAAGGGGAATAATTGGAGCTCAAGTATGTTGCTGTATGCTCAATTAAGCTATCCTCAGATCTCTATATGACTGTCAGAGAGTATGTGTGTGAGCAGTCATAGGACTCTGGTTGGAAGATGTGCAATACACCATCTTTTTTATTTCTTTAAAAACTGCCTCACGGCGCTCTCAGCCCGCTCAGGAAGATCGGCTGATAATGTTGTCATGGCCAAAACACATTTGCAAGTCAAGCAATCGCACGGAATATTCTAAAG
The DNA here is from genome assembly GCF_027596085.1 of Anoplopoma fimbria. Classification (NCBI taxonomy): domain Eukaryota; kingdom Metazoa; phylum Chordata; class Actinopteri; order Perciformes; family Anoplopomatidae; genus Anoplopoma; species Anoplopoma fimbria. The sequence continues at coordinate 21,991,088 of NC_072460.1, forward strand.
TAGGAAGAAAAAGAAAATGCCCAAAAATCCATGCCAGGGAGTGAAATATCCATTTTAGGCTTATTTGATGTCAGCCAGTTTTTTATTATTTACCCTTAAAATTATGCCTCGCCCCATCATTAGGAGGGCTTTTTCCTTGATTCATCGATGCAAACGGCCGTAATTTGAAGATATTTCTCGGACCCATGCTGTTAGCCCTCTCCTTTGAAGCCGGGATATTGATAAGCCTCTCAGTGGGCTATGATAAGATCCTCTTTTTAGCCCTGATTAGAATGATTCATTTTCATTAACATACTGTACACATCGGGGCCTCTTCCAAAAAAGTCACTGGATACAAAACTTCTTTCAAACATTCAAACTGTGTCCCTACAATATGAGCATTTAATTGTTCTTGTTCATTCTGGCATATTTTTGTTTTTTGCTCCTATACTAGTTTTTCCTTTTAATCTATTTTATATTATTTATTCTTATCTTTATTGTTACTTCTATTTATTCTGTTCCTGTGCTGCTGTAACATCTGGAATTCCCCTCTGGAGATAAATAAAGGCTTGTCTTTTCTTATTTTTCAGTTGTCTTTTCTCCAATATCTATAACTATCTAATGGGTATTTGAATGCTCCAGGCTGTGCACATTTCTCCATCACACACTGCATCTTTGCACTCTGTTTTGATATGGATGACTCATAGACTTTTGACCAAAGAGAGAAGTGTCTCTCCAGCCCAATCTCTCCAGAGCATTGCGCAGTACAAATCAGTTTGAACAAGCCTTAGGACAGGAGTTGTTCAAGTCACACAGCACTTCGTAATCTCATCCCCCTTTTCCCAGACAATGCCGATGGCTTCAGCTCGGCTCGAAATATATCCGGTTTCTCTGGGACAGCAAATCTTACGCCATCTCCCCAATTATGTTCTACAGAGGCGAGAGCAAGGAGGGAAACCGCTGCTAAACAACAAAGTCAATAAATGATTAGGGATGTCTGAAGCTTTTTGGATTGGGTGTTCAAACTAGGCCTCTCACGCTTACTATGAGCTGGCCGTTTCATTGGGGATTTCTTTGGGAATGTGACAGCGCAGAGCTTTAGCATTAAAGTCCCCCATCCCTCTTCTTTCTCTCTGTAGTGACATACGTTGTGGGGTGGCAGCCAAACTGAGAGGGACCGGTAAATAGAACTGTGCACGGGTGGAAATTCAAATTGGGGGTTTGAAAGCTGCACAGTCAAGTCAAGGTCGAGTCAAAAGGGAAGAGGTTGTGCAGATTGTGCTCATGCTTTAAGACAGAATGTTATGTCAAACAGGTGATACAAAGCTATAACTACATTTACAACATTCAATTAGCATTTCAGTGTGGCAATTCATTGTATTTTGTATTTCTTGCTTTTTGAAATGTTACATTTATATTGTACATTAGTACAAAATAACCAATGGCTACTCAATACAAAGTATTTAAAAGTATAGTTTTGATTATTTGATTATTTATTATATGGGGGGATTATTATTTTTGGGGTTTATTTTACATTTACTTTTATGGTCTCTGATGCACATGCACACGGTTTGCTGATTTATCTGTTTTATTTGCCAAATAATAAATATATTATGAGACGATAAGCAAAGAAAGGAACTTTTAGAGTGTAATACTAACATAATATTTTGTAATCACACTGTAGAGATACAGACTGGGAATATTGTTCTAGGATATGTTTCAAGTTATCTGATCCGGTGATGATGACTTGTCATTTCATCACAAATAAGAACAGATGTATGTTCACTTCTTTAACTTTCCCTGAGGAAGACCATCTGTGTTTAAAAATAATTCGTATTCACATCAAATAAAAGACTTTGGGGGGACACAGACAGAAGTGTGCTAGTGTTTCTTTTTCTTCTTTATTATATCTGAAGTTACTCACTACTCAAGGTATTTTACTAGTTAATACTTTTTTGCAAAGTAACAGCACTTTAACTTGAGTACATTTTATTTGGCTACTCTACCCCCCACTGATTATATATGTATATATAACATATATAATATATGATTAGATTCTAACAAATGATAAAATATCCATCCCACGCTTTTGACTCTCCTCCCCCCTCTCCCTGCTGCTCTCCTGGAGTTTCTATTCCCCCCAACCGCCCCACATGATCAACAATGATTGACAATTGACATGTCGCGTTGCTTCCGCGTCCGGTGTGAACCCCCGGCGTCGCTCTCAATCTTGAGGGGACTCAGCCAGCCGAGTGTATCTGATCCAGAAGCGCTCAGTGACAAAAGTTGCCACTTGTGCTCTCGGCAATATATCCAAATAACGCTGACTCTCGACGGTGCATTGGAAAGAAAAGTGTCACTTTGGTACAAGTCTGGCATTTTAAAAAGATGTTGCCGCTTGTTGCTTTGTCTATAAAAAGGACTCCAGGTTTTCAACAATGGAGGAAAGACAGAGAAAGATAAAAAAAAGAGGACACATGAGAGGAAACAGACTATAGGAGCTTCTGATTAGCCTCAGTTTCCCTAATTGGGAGGCTGCCTGTTAATGAGGCAGACGCATATCCAACGAGTCTCACCTGGCGTGTTCACAGGAGACATGAGAGAGAACCTCTTCTCCTCTGTTCTCTGCTCTTTCTCTTCCTGTCCACAGATGAAATGGAGAAAACAGATATAACAGGGAGCACTTAGATGGATGTCTCATTACGGAAACCATCCTCTCACTCTCATCTGAGTTTTCAGGATGGTAATACTCCACAGCGGTATTAATCTAGCTAGCAGGCTAATGATTAAGACTATCCTTTGAGTTTGGCTGCCAGGATCAGAGATAAAGCGAAACCCGCTCTCCACGTCGGTGTCGAGATCAAGGATTAGGAGCACTGATTTATAGATTTACATTCCGAGTTGAGATGAGAATTTGAAGGAGCTAAAGGAATTGTTGCTTCTAAGCTTCAAAATTATTACACAAGAAGCGGCCTTAGTGAACAAAACATGTCCAGGCCCATAGTGAGCACATTTTAACACGTATCTAAACTAAAAACAAAATCCTGCTTTCTGCTCTTTGTTGTAAATGAGATGATTTGGAACCGTCCTAATTTAATTCTCCATAATTGTAGCGATCCACAGACAGAAAGGAAGCAAGAGGGAAGTGAAGGGACAATCAACAGGAGAGAGACTCAAACAGCTGTTTCTAGAGAATCGTTCATAAATTCAAAATATATCTAGCGGCCTATTCCATGATTTTGTTCTGAATTATCCTTTATTTCAATAACACAATGCTGTGTTGCGAAGTGCTGCAATTTTCATCAAAATATCAAATATTAGATACTATTCAGTATATTTTTCAAGGAAATTATGACAACACACCTTTTTCGCAGGTGCTATAGTGTAACAAATGTATCTTTATAATAGCAGTGTATGGACACACCCGCAGAATCCCGGTAAATGTAAAGATGGCCACCTCTACTGATGTCCTTATTGCATCCCTTCATCTCCTACCCATGGGTGGAGACAGATGTCATTCAAGGCGGATTCTCAGTTAGATGATCAGGTATAAAGATAGTGTTCAAATTCACGAGCAGCCTCCTGGAGTGCACACACACACACACACACACACACACACACACACACACACACACACACACACACACACACACACACACACACACACACACACACACACCAGAGGCAGGTGTAATGGATGTGCGTGGCGGTTGCTCTTCAGGAGTAGCAACAACATCACGAGCATCGGTCGTCAGCTGACACAAGGGGGACATTCACACTTTTATTTATGATCTCCTGAAAAAAACATATATTTTATTTTATTTTGCAGGTGAGGTCAGTCACTGTGACATGCTTCCGCGGTAGAGTCAGTAGAAATATACATGCATGACGCGCCACACACCATCCAGGTGTGTCAATCAGATAGACGCTGATGTGAGTGAGATGTCAGCTCATCTGCTTGGTATTCATGCAGTCCCTCCTCCAGACAGTATGTTATCCAATTGCTTAACATCACTCAAAGAGGAGAGCCACCATCACGCGCTACACCTTCCTTTGGTTGTCTGCACGGTCGCTTGCCATGAATTCATTCAGGCTCACTTTACTTACTTTTGAGGGATTTATTTCCGCGTTGTTTAAAAAAAGGCTTCCATTTCCAGTCTGTGCTGACTGTTGGACCACATTTTCTTTAAGCCGAGCTGACTGCTGCGTAGCTCTCCCTCAGCTCCTCCCGGCTAAAGACGGCAATCTGTAATCTTTTGTTCAATCACCTGGGAGAGATTAGGGAGAGAGAGAGAGAAAAACATAAACAAAGCGAGAGAATGCATAAACTGGGTGTGTGGGAGGGCCTCTGTTTGTGTGTGTTTGTATGTTAAGGTGTGCAGAGGTAGAAGGGGCTGAGAGGAACACCACAAAGCCCCCCCCCCCTCCTCAAACTGACCTGTCTGAGCATTAAACACGATTATCTTTTTAAAACAATTCACCCAGCGGTGGCAGCCTATCTCCATGTGTCTGCCTGCATCGATTTTAATTTTTTTCTCTCCCTGCTTTTTTTTTTATTCATTCAATTCCACAAAGTACAGTTAGTTCCTGTTAAGCCTCTCTCGGACGCAGCGGGAGATCATCATGGCAATGGGCAGATGCACATGAGCATTATTGTGATGCATTGTTTTGTAAGGTGGCTGTTTTTTTTGTCTGTTGTGTCTGCTTTTCGAAAAAAAAAAGATTATGTTAATTGAAATTCAGCAAGAAAGCACTCAGCGGTTCATAGTTACATGTACTATTCCACAGTACAGCATGTTCTACTCCAGTCACACAGGCAAGACTCAACAGGCAATGATCGAACTGAGTGCTTGAGTGAGGCTGCAAGGGTTCAAAATAGGAATACGAATGGGACAGAACTTTGTGACCAACACCAAGTAATGTTTAGTGTTGGGACAACCTGTGCCACAGTAGGTAGAGCAGTTCGTCCAATGAATTAAAGATCGGCGGCTCGACCCCCCGGCTTCTCCTCAAGGTTTCCTTGGGCAAGATACTGAACCCCAGATAGCTCCTTAAGGCTGTGCCATCCATGTGTGAATGATTCAATATTTTTTGTTAATGATCAATTTCCCTGTTTTTGTCAAATCGGCTTGAGCAAAAATGAATAAAAATGGCTGATGAATAAACTAGGTGTGTAATTACACCTAAGCTGTCATCCCTCCGATTTGATGTGTGTTTTTATATACCATCTTACATCCTTAATGTAGTGTTTCTTTGTAAATCTAGGAACCAGTGCATCCAATATGCCAGGCTAAACACAGATGTGCCAGTCCTGCTCGTTTACTGGGTTTTCTTTTGTTACGCTTCCATGATAACCCTGGTGTTCAGCGTCACAATGCTATTATTTGTGGGTAATTCCCAGAGGCAAAGTCTGCGGATATGCGGGCGTGTGGAAAACGTGCATAAATGTCTCAGAATGTCTTCAAAAGATCACTTGTGCGCTTGAAGATTTTACATTTGGACTGCCCTAAGCCCTTGAGAACTTAGCAGGAGCATTCCTCAAAGTCTACAAGTCCATAAGTGTGGATGGTGATATTGGGTCACGTACTGCAAATACTGTACTTAAGGAGAATTATAGGTCTAACTGGGCGGCGGTGTTTCTATAACCTCTGTGCTACGAGGTTGTATGCTAACTCCCAACAAATTTGTTTGTAGCCTTCATGTAGTTATGCGCCCTATCATCAACAAGACATCTGCTGTCAGAGAGTCAGCAGCATTTGCAGTAATCAGTGTGCTTCCTTTTCCACCTCTCTCTGGGCAACCTCGATAAGGGGGAAGGAATAATGTGGTGTCATATTTATTCATGACCAGCTTTTCAATTCCACATTCTCTGGTCCTCCACTGAGGCTCTGCATGTAGAGCCCACTCTGCAGCCAACTTAAAAGACAGACTCGTATTAAATGGCTTTCATGTTATTCTTTCTAAAAAATAATCATCATCATTATTGTTTTTGCTTTGGTCCGTTGGAGAGTACAGCAATAACATATCCTGCCTTTTTTTTTTTTCTTCATACCTGTGTAATTAAGTAGATGTGGATCCCCTCTGTGGATAGGCAATCATATTGTCATCATAGCAGGAGAAGACGGAGGGACCAAAAGGAGATGGGAAATTGAAAAATGCAGAAAACTGGAGAGGATATTAACAGAAAATAGAAGGATGGAATGAAAAAGACGAGAGGGAATTATAAATAAAGCTAATAATGGGAGAGGGCCAGGGAAAATCAATACAAGGAGAAAAGCAAAAGGAGTGGCCCTATTATGCTTTTCCACTTTTTCCCTCTTCTTTAGTGTGTTATATATATTTTTGTACATGTAAACGGTCCGTAGAGTGTAAAACCTGAAGTCCACACCTAAAAGGAGTTACCCCCCCTCAGAAGCTCCTGAGCTCCTGAAACAGCTCCATTGAATTCTCTCCTTCACTTCTGTAACTTTATGAGGTCACAATGTTACAGAAGTGACGTAAAACTCCTTCCGGCTAGTTTGGCACTCAAACAACAAATGAGAGAGACGGAGAGACGGAGCTGAAGCTACGGAGGAAGAGTTTTTGGAAATGTGAAACGTTGACCTAGCCGAGCGGGCTAGCTGACCAATCAGAGCAGACTTTACTTTCTGGAGGGAGGAGCTACAATGGAGCGTTTCAGAGAGATGGTGAGAAGAGGAGGAAAAACAAGGAGGATTATGAGCATTAACACATGTAAACATGTTGTAACTGTAACTTGAGATAGAAATATGCACCTGGAAAATAGCATAATAGGGCCTGTTTAAGTTATAGTTTTGGTTTAATCTGGCCAAATATTTGGGATACACATTCTTAAGCGACTACACTAAAATACATAGCTTAGTGCTGCAGGATGTTAATATTCATTATGCAATATGTATTCTCTGCTTTTCTTATTTTGAAACCCGTACGACCAATAAGGGGAAGACTGAGGCAAAATCCAACCATATTGTATTCTATTATTCATTCTTTTTTTAAATTTAGCAGGGAACCTTGAGGTTACATAATCCCGAAATGACACTTGAACCGAGATCAGGCCACCGATTGACGGGGACACACTGTGAGTTTATTCCCACTCAGTCCCCCGCTGCTGAAATTCCAGCCAATCTGCCCTCCGAAATGCTCAATTAATAAATTCGTTGTTTGCTGGTTAGTTAATTACATTCCAGTTTGGTCGATTTATTACGATCCCGGACATTTTGCAACGAGGTTGGAGTGTGTGCGTAAGAGGGGCTTGAATAATGTAATACAAAACTGCTGTGCTGCGTCGCCTGCGAAAAAGCACTGCACTCAGAATGATTAGTACAACACACTGAAACACAACTACTTATTTCCCCGTGTGATTATACGGGGTAAACAACTTAATCTGCATCCGTAGTACACATTTATTTATTTAGGGAACAAACTGGCAATAATTTGACAATATCAAGCCCCGCGTCATTATGGAAAAGGCATGAATAACGTGGCTAAAAGTAAAATAACTGTGAGTGTGTGAGTGTGTGCATGCCCATGTGTCTCATGAATATTGTGAAGCTCTTTGCAGCATTATCTCTATGGCTTGGTTAGTCACATAATCGCTTCTCCCTCACCTGAACTCTCACTAATCCACACAAACACACACACACACACACAAACACACACACACACACACACACACACACACACACACACACACACACACACACAGACACACACAGTTGCCCACTGAACAGTCTGGTCCACGATGTCCCAAGTCCAAACCATAGACTGTATGAATGAAGTGGACGGAGTCATCATGACATCACCCGTTGGGTCGTGAACTGCGATTTCGAAGCCTCGAGTTCAGCGATTTGGTCGTCGCCATCTTGGCCCTTTTGCAACCAGTGAACAGAAGTGACCATATTTGGACTGCGGAGGAGCGACGTAGAAACGCTGTATACAGTAGCGGCACATCCTGTCAATCACAGTAATCCCGCCCTAAAGCATACTACGCTTTAAGGTCTACTATCATGCTGTATTGAAGAAGACTTGAAACTAGAGATTGAGACCATAAACTCATGTTTACAATGTTTACTGAGGTATTAAATCAAGTAAGAAGTAGGGTCATTTTCTCATAGACTACTATACAATCCAACCTCTTTTTTAGAAAGATTAGTTTAAGACCTTTACGCATTGGCTTCACTTTTCAGATCCAAACCAGTCGGTGGCTGATGAATCAGATCCAAAGTGTACAGTGATAAAAGCCCATCTGAGGCAGCCGTTCACCAAAACAACTTTGTGTCCAGACAGAGCTGATGTGCCAATATCCTGCCGCCAGCTTTTGTCTGGTATTGACTCACAGTCTCTCCTGCCTCCTTCCTTCTGTTTCTCTGCATATTTGTGATTCCGGCAAGCGAAGACAATCTTTATTTTCTCACACTGACATGGAAACGGAACAGTGTGACACCATATTTCACTACTCCTCTGTTTGATAAACATGAATCTTTTTTTCCCCTCAGAAGTGTTGAGACTGTTTCTTTAAACTTGCCTTTTTTCTCTTATGGCTTACTCCTCTCTGAAGGCTGAGGAGGGGGGGCAGCAGGGTGTTAATTGCGACAGTAATGCACATGCAGCGTTTCTTTCCATCGCCGTTTCAACAATAAAGCATTCACTTGTGACACAAATTCTCATTCACCTGAAAGCAAGATGTATGCATGTCATTCCTGTTTATGTGCAGTCCTCCCAGTTGGGCCCTTTAGTGTATTTAAAACATGTGACATTATCTTGATTTGTGAGAGCTTGACAACAGAGGAAATGTAATTCCACTGTAGCAGTTGCACCGCGTTATCATCCTCACAATGAATGAATTGTTTGTTCACCTCGACATGTAGTTCTCAAAGGGAGCGACGAATGGTAAGCTCAACGGTGAGTTTAAGTGTCTCGGTTGGCTCCTTTAAGTCATTAGCGGAGATCAAACTTGAGCAGGAGAACACTGTTAATGAGGATTACGATAAGAGAGCAAATTTGACATTAAAACGAATAAAAGGGAGCAAAGCAAATCGGCAAGACAAAGGCGTTTCTTTTTTCGACGCATTTCGCAGTCCTTTGGAGGAATTGTGGAGTGACTTTATTGGTCTTTTAAACCTCTTCCTCTTTTCTGGAGTTTAAATTGAACGTGCAGCCCCTTTTTTTCCTGGGCCACAGTTTAATTTCCTGTAACGTAATAAACAGGCAATTTATTACAGCCGGCAGAGCGCTGCTTCCTCGGGAGAGAGCTCCTCATTGAACGCTGCTGCAGTGTCTTGCTCTATGCTATCATCACTATACACCAAGGATTCCTTTAATACATGTTTATTTAGCTGCCAACAGTATTAATCCAATAGAAATGAGTAAAAACACATTCTTGCTTTGCATCGGTGATACCTTGGGTATGATGAGAAAAATGGAACAGACTAAAAAAAACAGAGCAGTGTTTTTAACTCTCGTCTTTAGTAGTAGTAGTAGTAGTTAACATTCTAAACATTAGTATATGTACTTAATTGCTGGTTTCAAGTCTTCATCAATACATCCTGATGTTTATTTTGTAAATTATGGTCCCATTTAGAGTTAAATAGGCCATAAAGCAGGATATGCTTTAGGGCTTGCTAACCATGTGATTGACAGGTCTCTACCAGAGCTGTATGCAGCGGCACTACCAAGGTGTCACTCCTTCGAAGTCCAAATATGGTCACTTCCTTTTACTGGTTGTGAAAAAACAAGATGGCGACGGCACAAATGCAGAACTCGAGGCTGCAAAAACGCTAGTCCACAAATTAACGAGTGACCACAATCACACAGGACTTTTAATCAGGATACCACTGTTCGTCTCCCTTGCAAAACAAAAAGTAGATATTTTGCCACGCGAGTCATTAGTATAGTTAGTCACATAAACCTAACTTAGTGGTTTTGTTGCCTAAACCTTACTTCCTGTGAAGACGAAAGTTTATTTAATAAAAAGACATTGTGCATGTAACAAGCTCACACTGACACGCCGTCACCGACCGGGCAAAACTGACTCTATTGTGATACTTAGAGTCATAGTTTGAATCTTACATTTCATATATTTATGACAATTCTTACAATGGTGTGAGAATGTGTTGATGTTTCTATATCCTCACATTTTTTACATTCCTTGCAGAATACTTGGGTAATAAAATCGAGTAATTTTTCTCTCTACCGTCATGTGCCGATACTGTTACTTTTAGTGATAATACATACAACCCTCCATGACATAAAATCAGCGTCTTTGGTGGACCTACCTTTGGTAGCTGAGGCTGTAGGAGAGCAGTCCTTTACTGTAGAAATGTATGAAAATAGGAGGAGGGATTTGACTAATGAATTCCAAGGTGACACCATGTGCGCTCAGGTGTGAATGCTGTGTGTGATGTTGGATGCGCAGCAAAATGTGACTGTGAAATAAGACTGGATTTGTCACTAAAGGCAACACCAAGCGATCATAATTTTTATAACTAATAGAGCAAATTGTATGCTTTTGAGCTTCTATGTGACTGACATCTTACACGGTATAACCAGGGCAGAAAACGCACAATCAAGAGAGTGTCCAGTGTTTTTCAGGCAAGCTAAGGGGATTTAATTGTTCACATTGATGCCTTTTTTATTAAAAGAAAACGTATGTTTTTGTTCCTGAAGCTGTCGATCTTGAGGATAATCTAAAGTACGAGTTAGTTTGCCATAATATTCAGTACGGATATCTGTGATCCCCAGAGAACGATTCTCATTGATTTTATTTCAGCACAATAGTCAGTTTTATCATAGTGGTCAGTTTTATATCGCCAGCTGGCATTTATGAAGAGGTGTGCCTGATCACTGTCTTTTACTGCAACTACAATGCCACTGTGTGTTTGTGTGTGTGTGTGTGTGTGTGTGTGTGTGTGTGTGTGTGTGTGTGTGTGTGTGTGTGTGTGTGTGTGTGTGTGTGTTTCACCAGTGAAATGTAAGGAACTTAACTTGTTTTTCATTGTTATAAATACAAAACAGACATCTGAGAACATAAGTGCCACAAAAAGGCTACTGATGAAAGCCAAAAATGTTAATAAGTAAGAAAAATAATAACAATTAATTATTTAAAAAATAAAGGCGGTCTTATAAAAGTGTTAAAATACGATTATCTTTTATCTACATTTTTAAATATTCAAAACAGTAGAAGACCTTCTGTGTTTATAGTATTTTGCCTTATCTTGTCATTTCAAGATATTATAGTATATCAGTATTTGTGGTCATGTTCTCAATCTCAAACATAGCTTAACCATGTCATTACATATGCTTCTTCAGTACACTATTTGTATACTGGAACAAATATTACTGGGACTACTACAGAAACTTGCAGATGAACATTTAGTACCACTGATTATCCCTGTTACAATTTGGCCATACAGGGCCCAGGACAAATACACATGATCAGGTGGCACCGACTCCGCTTCATTATGCCAGTAAAAACCCAGGGATCATGTTGATTTGTTTGTGTTCTGTCAGCCATCGAGCCATGTGCTTGTTTTGACCTTTTAAACCTTTGTCAGTGCAGCAGTATTTGTCTGCTGTCGCACTTCTGTTCTTATTAACTGAGTGTGGTTTGATGCATATGAATAAACCTATTTTGTCGCCAAGGTCTTTAAGTCAGCCTATTAAGAAAATTACAGTATTTTTTTATATTTTGTTTCACTGCATTTCTGGTATTCAGCTACCATGCCATCAAGGCCTAAAAGCTTGAGACGTTCTGTCTATGACTCAAAGAACTAAACACAGACTATTAGGAGAAAATGAATGGAAAAGGACTGTTTTCTTTATCTTATTTTAAATATGTATCGTCTAAAGCATGCAATAGCAGCTGACGCAGTTTTAATAGATACAAATAGAATAGATAGATAGAATGTTTGCCATGGGTCCTAATGTTTAGTATCACATGCTATCAGAGGTGTTGGGGCTCTCACAGATCTGACACAGATGATGCAGAAACAGATTTTTGTTTTTAAGATAACATGCAATTAAATGTGACTTTCCTTAAAAAAATTAAAACATCTGTTAGATTTTTTAAATCAGAGGTCATTCATTAAAGAACTGACTAGAACGATGCACAGTAGAGTGCAGATCTTAGCCAGGTGTGTCTATAACGGAGAATGCTAAAGTGTTTGATTGAATAAATACAACCTACAATTGGGTAACTCCCCGTCTAGACTGCAAGAGTATCAGACATGTTTTTTCAATCAATGCAAATGTCTACACCGGCTCTGTGAGTCTCAGCTCCGTCTCAGCTCCGTCTCTCTGGTCTCAGTGCAGCAGCTGAGCAGCAGCGATGCAGTCAGCAGCTTGTGTAGTGCCGCTAGCTGTTAGCTTATTGACAAAGACTACGTCCAAAACAATAAAACAAAGCAAACTGTTTTGCCCAACTGTTTCACTGTCGGACCCTACTGTCCGGGGGGCCGGTTTAGATTAGTGAGTGAGCAGTCAGCAGTCAGTCAATGGCAGCATAAAACAGGCAATAAAGGGTGTTTTGAGAAAGTGTGAGTCACTGCAACCACAAGGGGCCCTTGAGCATGCAGCCACAAATGAGCACCAAAATGTTAGGCAGTTTGATGCAGCAGTAGTAGCGAGATTAGCAGATCAGCCGTGGACAGACAAAGATGCGCGCACACACACACTCACTCACACACTCGCGGCCTATCACATTATCTCCTGGAAGAGATAATGTTTTGAGAAAAAACAAGTTAGCATTTTCCAATGATTGTTTCTTACAGTAGTTTATTTTTGGGGTCCCAAGTTTGTAGTCCTTGTATGTTAAATGTGTCGGTAGGATGAGGGTTAAGTACCATCATCACCGCTTGGTATTGTTTGTTTATTATCTGTATTGCCATTCAACATGTTTCTTCCGATGATTTGGTTATTAAGGTTATGAGTGTAACAGTCTTTCTTAAGATAGTGGTTAACACAAGCCATTGGCCTAAAGCCTGTCATTGAATTTATTACTTTTTGTGTTGCCTTTCGATGATTGTCCTCAGTAAATTGTTTAGTGTTCAGTTGCCTATCAGCGGTCACTCTCCACTAATCCAGTTCCATCTGTCATTTAGGTAAATAGTGATCTCTCAGCAAATATCCCTCACTGATGTGTTTATTGGTCGAATGAGTGGGTTTGGAGTTGAATTGGGGAAAAAGGGGCTTAGTAAGGCTAAAAAACGGTCGTTCTGAGGATGGCAATGGACTAAAGGCCCTGTTCATGATCTTAAAAAAAAACAGTTTATCCCAGTGGGAGCATGAATGTGGTAAGCAGATTTAATGACAGCTGGTAGAATATGTGATATAATGCAGTCTGCTAAAAATGCTGATCATAAATACCCAAGTTAAATTTTATAGCAATGTGGCCAGTGGTTGTTGGGATATTTTGTAAGCCCACAAATGGATGGGGCAGCCACCCAACAAGCTGACACCCACAATCACAGGCCCCGCCGCTAATGGGGCCCAGAAGCAACCTCAAAGATTATGAGAGTCCATATCAACAACCACATTTTTGCAAAGAGACATCAAAATGATAATCTTAAGCTAGATACTTAATATTAATGTGTGCATGTGTATCATTTGCATGCATCAGAGCTGCTCGTAAACATACTGGTTCATAAAGTCTCCAATAACTATGAATTCTCTGCAACTTCTTTTCTCACACTGAGAAATTTTATGCACATTCCCAGACAAACTAATAGAGTCATTGTTGATTATTTAAGTGTGGTCGACCAGTCCTCGTGATAAAGGGATTTATAAAGAAACCTCAATTCTGAAGCGCACAAATTAGTGTTAAATGTGTCAAGGTAAGCCGTCACACCTTTAACTCAAAACCAAAGTAATGAAGAGCTATTGGTGGAAAATATGGTGTTATCATTGTTATGCTTTACCATGACACGTATAGAAAATCTTTTAAGCATTTATATCTGCTGTACATTGTTAATAAAATGACCATAACTGACGTAATAAATGCAATAAATTCAGTACAACTCAAAACACCTTATAGATTTATCATTTCAATCATAAGTACGCACACTATTTATTTTATCTTAAAATATCTTCATTTTTCTGTACCTCATTCACTGTCACATAGCAATGGATGTCTGAGAGTCGGAGGCAGTGTTGTGGGTAAGAATTTTCAATTTTTATAAAATGAGCAAATACAATTTTGACCTTTAACTTCTGCATGTCCCCTGGCTTACACTGTAGGCGTTCGGCCTGCTTTTGAAAGACACATAGGAGTAATAAAGCTGAGTATATTGAATTGACCCATCTCTCATATTAAATGCACCTCTCTCGCACAGATTTAACCCAAATGTTCCCCATGCTTCAGTAATACTCAAACTTAATCCAGTGCGTGGTTTTGCTGTGATTCATGGAGGAGAGCTGCCATAACATGTGCTAGAGTTCCTACCTTCCTTTTCATCTCCTCTTTATGTCAGTTTACAACATCAAAATTCCCCTGTAGAGACTGATTATTACTGATTAGATATGAATTATGATTTAAGTATCCTGAAATAGATTTGGTTCTACTGGTTTTTATATGAATTCACAGAGATTTGAGCTTAAAAAAATATAGTACAAAATTACCAAAAGGGTACATCCAGAAAGGGGGGGAAAAAATAAAATAAACATGAAGTGAAAGTTGTGAAACTCTTGTGCAAAGTTAAAAGTAAAAAGTTGAAACGTGAATAATAGATCAGGGGAATACAAAAGAAAAAGCTTGCATTATACCAATCTCTACGTGCGAAGAGCTGCCACTGGAGCAGCCGAGTTGGAGCAGCTCCCAGCCGATGGAGAATGAATATTTAATGATCCCGACCAAGATGCAGTAATTACAACGGGAACGGACTGTCACGCCGGAGCACTTTGTGCAGAACACCCTGGCGTCTCTTGATTAGTGCTCTTTATGGTCCCTGTGCCTCAGGTGTGACGCTCCTACTTGGTTTAGGTCACAGCGAGGGGAGGTGGCAGGGAGCGGCACAGACACGCCGCAGAAACAAAGCGTCTCGTTTCGTCTGTTTGTGTCTGCTGAAGCCACCAGACCGCGAGACTGAAAGATCCGATAAAATAGGAAGTGAAAGGAGGCGATGGCTTATGGTTTAGTGGCAGATTTACTCCCTCGCAACTTCACTGTGATGATACGGTTTTTGCCGACGTGCTCTCGCTTCAGGTCATGTGGTCATCACAGGACTTATGGGAATTTGTTCTTGACATCAGGGTTAGAAAGTAGAAGTTCTGCTACGGTGTGGACACGTTTAAAGCAGATTACAAAGCTAACGGGCTTCAAAGACATATTCCTGACATCAAAGCACCATCACCCTCCCGTCTCCCACACTCACCCCCCCCCTCCCCACCGTTTATCTGTGCCTCTTGAATCAAGACCAGGATAGCATTATGAGTATAACAGCAAACATATTTTTGTTTTAACCGATTTAAATAAGGCAGTAGGAAGTCACAAATTACGTACAGCATACAAAACCCTTCGAAAAGAAATGGAAGAAACTACAGGAAGAGCAACAGAGAAGGGATTCCTCTCCCAGGACGGACAGACGTGCATAAGATGTTGTGTGTACAGAATAGAACAACAAGTAAAATTACAAAATAGATAATTAACGACACAATTATAGAAAGAATGTTATCCTGGAGGATGTAGAGAAACTTCCATGTGCCGCCAAACAGAATCATGTAGGACAAGAGGCACACGCCGTCCTCTGCAGACTACACAAACAGAAAAGAGGCAAAGCTCAAACACACCATTCACACATACGGGAGATAGAAAACAAATGCTCAGAGGGAGAGAGAAACAAGGACAGCATGCACACACAGGGGGGAGAGAGACGTCCAGGGACGACCGACGGTCCGGTACGTAGAAGACCGAGTGAAACGAGAGAACTAGAGGAGAATAGAGATGGAGAGGAGAGATCGGCACAGAGTTTGGACGCTCCTGTGCTTTGGGGACAAACAAGAGAGGTCAGAGAGATGCAGTGTTTTTTTTAAAGAAAATGTACAGTTTTCTCATAAGCAGGACAAACGTAGACTATAAGTACTACTAAATAGATTCATTGAAACAGAAAACCTGCCAGAAGGATGATGGCAACAAGTACAAGGCCTGAAGATATTGAAAAATCAGCAAGTAACCAAAAATTAGGGCCAAAAAAATGACTTTTTAGTTTGGATTTAAAGGTCTAAACTAGGGAGGCAACAATACTGTGCTCATGTAGTCACTGTCGATACCACTTTACTGCCACGTGACGGTAACCTCTCATCAGTTGAGCCTATTTGGTAAATTGACTTGCATTCGTATAGTGCCTTTCTAGTCTTCCAACCACCAAGAGCACTTTACGCTACATTCACCAAATCACACAGGGCTACCATGCAAGGTCCCACCTGCCCATCAGGAATAAACGTATTCACATTCACACACCGTTCGTAACATCGATGGCACAGCGGGACGATTGGGCAAGACACTTAAAGGTACTAGAGACCTAGTAGTGCCTTGACCAAGGACACATTGACATTAGCCTTGCATACTCTGCCAGGGTTTCCACCATTGTATTACAAGCCCGGCGTAACGTTACCTAGTGTCCATTCAAGAGAGAGAGCGAGATTAGTGTGTGAAGGATGAAGTTAGCAGTAATGTGTACAGTTTATTTGTCGGTGAATAAATGCTACAACTCCCCTAAGACACAGGCTAACGTCCTGTGTGGCGCTTATCAGCCAGTTGCTGATTAAAGTGGACTCCCTCTCAGGTGCACTTCAGGTGGGCTGACCTTGAAGGTGGACCAGCTATTCTCAAGCTAATTCTCTGAGCTTTTTTTTCTCAGCTTTTTAAAAATGTTTTTATATATATATATGAGATGTGGATCCACTGCAGCTGTACTGTTGGTGTCTTGTAAACCCATGAGGGTTGGGCACGTTTTTGTCTATTTGTGGTGAGGCCTTGGTCATGGTTTTCATACGTCCTTTCAGTTTGTGACACTTATTTGACATAATGTCAACCACAATACATAGCTTTCCCATCTTAATACCAATTTCATACACTCTGTATCAGCTGAGAAGCTTTTATTTCTGTTGTGGAATTTGCATACACTGTGCACAAAAATATGCATGTCTTCATTTTAGTCTTTTTTGTAGTGTCATGGTCTTAAACTGGATTGAAGAAATTACTGCAGACACCCTTAAACACCTCACAGGGTGTTTTTTTTATTCTTCTATGCACTAGGAGAGATTCTGAGGGGTCAAAACCCGTGTGTGTTTTTAACCAAAATTGATGATTGCCTGATTAAATAAAAGGGCTTCAATGTACCATTTCTTCTTGATCCACCCCAGAGAGCCCAAGGAACTTTTTCTTTTGTTTTCTGCCATTTTCCTTCATCATCAAGAGCACCGTGAGGTCCCCTGCGTCTCACTGCGTGTGAAAATGATTGAGCACTTGAGTTTTTAATCTTTAAAGATATATTTTAGAACAAAAATCTGGCACACACACCATCCTCTTCCCAGTGTAAAGGAGTATTTATCCAGATATAGAAGACTATGTACATAATAGGATGATAGTTGTAAGGCGTCACTCTTTTTTTTCCCTCGTCTGGATAAATAAAGATGAGAAACAAATGTGACATTAAAGGCAACCCTGACTTTTCTTTGAAAAATTAAAAAACATCTTTGAAACTGACGTTTCAGTGTTTTTTATGTTGGTCAGAAGACAGAGCAGTCTGCGTCTACAGAGAACAAAACGTTTAAACCTTTGATAGCACATGGTAGATGTATATAAAGCTTTTCATGAAGAATTGCATGCAGGGTATCAGGCCATTCTTCCAGCTTTAGACATGCGTTCAGAAGAAAACCTTGAGGAGACACTTAATGATAAATGCTATTTTACTCTGTATTTATGAGGACCGTGACATATGAGCGTGGGTTGAATTTATTGGCCTTGCAAACATTTTGCACATTTTACTCCAGGGTGTAATACATTTCTAAAGCATAACCTCAAAGGATGATGCAAATCACACTTTTTTTACTCATTTACTTCTCTTCTTCTTTTTTTGCATGCCCATATTTCTTGTCCTTCTGGAGAGGACACCAGGGGGGAGAACGTTGGTACTCAGACTGCAGAGAGACGTGTTATAAGTTAATATATATATATAGAGAGAGAGGTGAAGAATGGCTAAATAGGACAAAATATTTAACAGAGATCAAGAGAAAAGGCAAATGCATACACACATACATATAAATAAATACATATACATGTGTATATATGTATATATAATAATAATAATAATAATAATAATTAAGCCTTTATTAGTCCCACAATGGGGAAATTATTTCTCTGCATTTAACCCATCCCGGAGGAGCAGTGGGCTGCAATGAAGCGCCCGGGGAGCAACTTGGGGTTAGGTGTCTTGCTCAAGGACACCTCGGCATGTTGCCGGTAGAGGGTTTGAACCACCAACCTTTGTTACGGGACAAGCTCTACCTCTGCCCCACACATAATCTGTTTTAATTATTTAGTCATTCTTGACCTCATATTTTAGATAAACTTTATTTGTCCTTTCATACATATGTGTGTATGCATTTGTCCTTCTCTGAATCTCTTTTAATTATTTAGTCATTCTTGACCTCACCTTTTTAGATAAACTTTATTTGATCCTTAAAGTCTCGAGTATTTTTAATTTGTGAGTGGATTGTCGTGGATTCTCATAGATCATTTTAACATTTTATGAACAACTAGTTGTTGAAATGTGTTTTTAGGGTTTGTTGCCCCTGATGCTTGTAATGGGTGAAGTGATTTTATGCTGCGTTTGAGGATTCAATGATTTGACTCTACAGACAAAAATAATCCAGCATCATTCATCTCTATAACACCATAAAACTGTGAGGTAGTACAGCTAACATGATTCCAGGCTTCTGACATTGAAGATGTGGATACAATACAACCTGAATACAAGTAGGAAGGAATAAACTTGAAAAGTCTTCATTAAAGTATTCATGGTCGGAGCATGGTCATTACTTTTATAAAATAATAGATGTAATAAAGTAGAAAAGTGAAGGCTGCAGCAGACCAACTCAATTCAATGACTTCAGACATATTCATCGTAATCTTGTTCTCACACATCCATTCTTCCATTAAAAAACAAGCATTAAGATCATTTGACTTGTTTTGTAAAAATGTTACTTTTCATTTCAGGTGAGGAATTTGTAGAGATAAAGATATATTCATTACACAGCTGAAAATGAAACTATCAAAGAAAAGAACAGTTGTAAACGTATCTTTTCTTCATCAGTTGGATCAGATACGTATGTTTCTTTGATTTATTTTGAAGTCTGCCAACTGTTAAGAATATAGCAGGGAATATGGACAACTCTGTCTTTGTGAATTCAGGTATTGCTTTACATTAAAAGGGTCTTCTGATAGCTTTCCCACTAGCCCCAGAAATGTGCATTCAAATGACCTCCCGCAGTAGAAACCCACTCTGATATATTTGTATTTTGTGTCCCGTCCCAGCACTGCTAAGTGAACTACTCCAGCATCTTTATTTGTGCATATGGTCTGGTGATTTATTACTGCGCTCTCAGCCAAATGTACTGAGGCGTTTGCAGCCCTTTTTTAGAGGTGACACTGAAACATTCAATATATGTATCAAACAGGCTGGAATTGCAGTTGCATGTCATTTTCAAGAGTTTTTTTGCGAGGTTTGGTGCACCACTTTTCTTTATCGACCTCTTCCTTCCATCAGTCCTGCTATATTTTGTGCTGGAACACAGGGTTTAGTTGTGTACAGTCGTTTGTCAGCTGGAGATGGTGGCACCTGGTTTGTTGTTTGCATGTTTCAACCAAATAGAGTAGTGATGAGAGCAATAGCCCTTTTTTCGTTCAGAATTTTTTGAAAAATCACATTGAAAATTTGAAGACATACTCAGTTACTCTGTGTTTTTTACCTTTCTTAATAAAAGAGTCTATGAACGCAATGGGTTATGGCAACACACCTTTGCTGAATTAATTCTGACATAGCTAACATGTAACACAAATTACTGATCAACATGAAACATGGCTAATAATAGCTGACATTACAGAACAATTAATATTTTCCCAATTTAAATAGAATTCCTGAAGTCCTCTCTCGGTGTTTCTATCGTATATGGCACGTTTTTGTCTCGGATCGCAACCTTTTCTTCTTCTACTCTTTTTATTGGCGGATTACATTAATGCTCAGCCTTTTAAAGACAAAACTACGCTGTAGCTTAGTTCATTCACTCCAAACCAGTAGATTGAAAAGCGCCTAATTCTTTTTTGCAACATTTCAAAAGTTTTGCCTAAAATTGAATGGAAACACGGCTTATGAGCTGAAAACTACAACTACCACCAGCAACCCTTTTACATCCGATACTCTTTAAAAAAACATTAGCACAGTGACATGATGGAAATGTATTCAAACAGAGAAATGTAAACCACAGGCCTGCTTTCATTTACAAACGTAAGACATGATCTGTCTTCACAAACACAACCACACTGCAGGAGGCTGCCACAGTATCTACCGGTTCTGATCCGCATCTGTAACAGTGTGTGTGTGTAGAGCACTGCTTTAATGTGGCATGAATACATAAAGATATCATTATGAAGCAACATTATTCTATGGATGATTCATGTTTTATTTATCAGGGTAGCACATATTAAGAAGCAATAACCAAATACCAGTGATTTATTTTTGCTACTTAACATTTATGCCCTTATTATCAAAACAAGGGCAAATCCACATATTCTTCTACATAAAAAGCTTATCAATAAGACTTTGAGTTTATGCATGTATGTGATTTATACACAAACAGGTGCGTGTACAGTGACAGCACCAATGTGTTCCCACACACAGGAGTTTGTATGCATGCTTTATATTCACTCACCTTGTCACAGCGAATTACTTTACATCCTCTGAGCTCACGTGGACAGATCCATTGCAGTTGAAGTTCAACATGAGTCTCCTGGTCTCACAGAGCTCTGTGTGCGTTAAACACTTAGAAACAGCCGGCCGTCTCATACATACTGACCCGTATGAGGCGTTGTATAGAGGTCAGACTAACTGTCAGGGCCACATGACGGCACACACAGCTAAATGGATCTTAGACTGCCATTAACTGTCCGACTGACCTGAGTTCAGCCTCCCAGGTGGAATGCCGCACTAATAAGTCCCACCGATCCCAAGTTGAGGCATGAAGTAGCTGGAGTCGCAGACAGCAGCTGGGTTAACAATCCCTGCCGACGGTGTCACTGACCCGAGTTCAGCCGGAGTTACAGGCGCCAGACAGGTTAATCACAGCACAAGCACAACAAAGAGACGTATCATTGACCTCGTGCACACCTGGCCTGTCTGCTCTCACACTACGCGACAAACGTCAGTGACAACAAAACCCCCAGCTCAGCTTGTTGGGCAGCATGTGAGGATTCGCCAAATACGTCACGATGTCACCTCGGTTTGTGTCACAGTGTGTGTAGAGACACATTGTTGTGAACTATACACCTTGAGTTTTACACAGCTGTATCGGTGTGTGAATGTGAGACAGATGTTGCATTGCAATTTTTTATTTTTTTTCTTGAAACTACACTATTACCGCTTAGTTATTTATGCAAACAGTTCATATTTATTTTTCCAGCAGAATGCTGTTGTATGCTTACATAGAAGTGTTTGCTAATTGATGCATTAATTATCTTAATTACTCATTATTCATAACTTGTACTGTGTTATGGTGATTATAGCAAGGGAAAAGGAAACCCTAGTGCATCTTGCAGTTTGCCAAGGTTGAAACAAATGACAATAGATCAGCCAAGTCTATACGAGTTTCTTATGCACTGCACTTTGTAGTAAAAATGTATCTCTAAAAAATATAATTCCCATATTGGTAAAGCAGAAGTGTGAGATAGAGTTGACAGGAAAAGCAGCAGGGTCCAGATGCTAAACTTCCCTTAGCCACCCCATAATGTGCAGCATCACTGACAGTGCCCTGAAACTGCATACCCATATGCATAATTCATAGGCATGGATCTGCAATATGTGTAAATACATTCCTGCACACACACACACACACATATATATATATATATATATATATATATATATATATATATTTTATATACGCACATGGTTATGAGCAGAGGGAGCTTATGCAGGATATATCAAATCCAACCCAGGGCCGGGACAAAGTTTCTCTTTAATTCCAGATGAGTGTGTTATCAGCCAAAGGTTAGAGAGGAGAAAGCAGATTCTCACCTCAAGGTGGCAATACTGCAAAAAAAGTTATAATCCCAAGTTTTCTCGGGTGAAAATAAGACCTCCAGAATCTGACAAGAAAATAAATAAACCCTCATTATTTTTTTTAAAGAACTTGATCCCTTCATGTTTTTTTGTGCAGTACTGACATACTGTACAGTGGTTGTCAGCGTTATTGGTATTCTTTAAATGTCTCTATTTATGCGATATTTATGCAAAGCCCGAGGGGGGTGTAATAAAAACACAGACAGAAGATTAGAGTGAGCAATACTCAGGTGCAGATGTATGGAGAGGGAAATGCAAATGTGGAAACAAGAATGCATGCAGCTTGTTTTGTCACTCTCACAAACTGTGAGTATGTATTTTTATGTTCTTTAAGGTAACATTCTTAATTATCTGGTTATTGATTGCCTCATTTTTTTTATTTAGATATGCTGGTTTACAGACTAATGAATCTTGATAGCCTAAGAATGATTTCCTACTGTGTTTCAAAATACTGAGAAATGTGTCATACATGAAAAAAGGAGAATGGAAAGATTGACTTGTGTGTTAAGTTTGAGGGAAGATCTGTTTGCAAAGAGGTGGCAGAAGTTGGTGCTATACCTTGAGAAAATATAAGGACACTGGCACACTTTTTTTATGTACACATTTAAGTGTAAGACAGCTACTGGAAAATCATTTCTTCATTTATTCTTGTGGCTATCATGTTCTCTCACAGGCTCTGTTTGTTTTCTTCTTTTTATTTTACTCTTTATTTATTGGTTTACACTGGTCAACATTTGTATATTGACAAGAATGTACAGTTGTGATACTCTGAAAACAAAATAAAAACTAAAGTGAAAAAGATATATATATACTGAGAAATGTAGTTGTTGAGAAGGATGCATTACATTTACAGGTAGCCATAATGTCTAGCTGCATAGTGTGAGCTGGTCTGTGCATGACAGTGCAAGAAGAATGGCATCAAACCTCTTCATGCTGTTTGCATAAGTTAGCTGTGTGTGTTGTAGTTTCCAATGAAGACATGAAAGAACCAGAGTCATTTAATTGTCTGTATGTGCAGTTAGTAGCATACATATTGGTATTTTAGAACATTTCTTTTTTATTTGTCAATACTTCATTTTTGGAGCAGATGCTAATTCCCAAATTGTTAGTAAAAAAAAAAAGAAGAAAAAAACCTACTTATACTTATACCTCTACTACTACTACTACAGAGAAGAGAAACGTTTGAGAAATAGAGAAAAAAATGCAAACTCAGCAGGATGGCCGCTCTTCATCACTTCAGGTAGAGATTCCGCTAACCCTCTGTAGATGTTTTTTGGATGTCATATAGCAGTGATCCACAATCTTTATTTAAAAACGGGGAAATTATGGAATTGACTTTCCAGCAATATATTTCACAAACTAGTTAGCAACTCACTGTGAAGCCACAGCTTGACTCTTCACCACCGTCTGCTCCGCTGTGATGCAACACTCTGAGGGAGTAGTTTAACTTTGCTGTTTTATGTTTCGAAATGCACGTGTTACATTTAGTGAGTGTTTGATTGTGCTCTGTTTAGAACACTTTGGCTTCAGTGGGTAGTTTTTATTTTTGTGCTTGTTTATAGCTGTAACCATGAGGGAGGTGGCAGTTACACATCTTGAGTCCAGCTGTTTTTTTTGCTGCAGTGATTTTGAGTTGTTGTTCACTGTGTTGATTCATATTTGGTTGAAAAAGCTACTTCTAGGGTCTCATTTATCACTGCTTGCCACAGTGTTATTAATTGGAGTCGGATATGTTGTGATACTTATGTGATGACATCATTTCTAGTTTTTGGGCAATGTTTTGATCCCACACCAAGTAATACATATCCAGAATGGATTCCTTTTAAACTTTCAAAGCGGCTTATGTCTTTTCATGTAGGGGAGAGCAGTGTGTCATGATGTATCAGGTAAATGTATCAACACACGCTGCAGTTTGTGAAGTTTTACTTTCACAGCTATGAAACAGTTCCAAACAATTCTCTTCTTTTGCTCAGCACTCACCGCAGATGTGTCGGATTAAACTAGTCAGGGTGTTTTTTGGAGAGCACGCAACACATCAACAGCAGTGGGAACACTGAGAGTCGTTCACGACAACAGGACGTTGTTTCTTTCACGACCAGTTCTACTTGTTGATGAAATACAAAGGGGCACAACATCGAAGAGAGAAATGGATCCCTTTTTTGGCATCAATTTCGATATCGTTCTGCCGACCCCTGACCTTATCTAAAATACCAAAGCATCTTTTTTTTTGCATTATATTCTGTAAAACAAATATCAGCGCAAATCGGTCAACAATGCGCATCGATATATCTGCAATAGGTTCAAATTGGCCCACCAATAAATCTCCGAGGCGCTATAAAACACCTGTGTAATACTTCCATCGATCGACATAAACGCTCCACCAGTCCCAGCACCACCAACACTTTGATGGCCTAGCTGATAAACGAACTCAACAGCCCCAGCAGGAGATACTGGGATAAAAGCAGTAAGTTGAAGCATGTTAAGTCAGTGTTGGAGAGCTTGGCGAATAGAATTAGACACACGCTGTGATGCTTCTGCACACGATTCAGTCAGCCAGTAACATCTACAGACAACACGAGAATAACAGAACGCACTGAATTAACTTCAAGATTTTCCACGTGTGGTTTTGTCAAGCTATGTGTGATTTGAAATGTTATTTATATTACAGAAAGTGATATCCAATCATATGAGTTGCTTAATATGTATTACTTGGTGTGGGATCAAAACATTGCCCAAAAACTAGAAATGATGTCATCACATAAGTATCACAACATATCCGACTCCAATTAATAACACTGTGGCAAGCAGTGATAAATGAGACCCTAGAAGTAGCTTTTTCAACCAAATATGAATCAACACAGTGAACAACAACTCAAAATCACTGCAGCAAAAAAAAACTGCTGGACTCAAGAAATGTAACTGCCACCTCCCTCATGGTTACAGCTATAAACAAGCACAAAAATAAAAACTGAGTGTGGAGGTGCTTCAATATCTGAAAACCCTTAAACTTTTCCACATTACCTCTGTAGAATGGAACATTTTAGAGCACCACAAAGCACGCGCCATTCACCGATTATTATAGTTGATTACAAATGTGTTCTTGATTCAGTACTTTGGGATGCTAACTTCACAAACTAATCCAGTCCACTGTGTGTCATTAGAGGCGTTGTGGCAAATGATGGCATGAGAGCAGATGAAAAAGTGTAGATTATGGAGTTTTTGAATCAACTGATTGCAATACTGTGAAGACACAAAGCCAAAGGTTTACTTTTTTTGTATTTCTCAGTGGCCCAAGGTGATTTAAAGAACACCAAGTTAAAGTAATACAAAAAGTACAAATGCTGCCGGTAGGCTTTAGCTAACTGCATTTTTATTTCTTAGACATTTTTCAAAATAAATTGTACACAAAATAACCCTGTAAAACTGGTATTTTGTGTGAATTTTCAACATATCCCGCAATTAACCTTGAGACAACTTTAACTGGATGTGTAGGAATGGTAAATACTCTCTGTCAAGTTTTAAAACATGACTTTTTGGGAAGTTGTGAATCGATTCAGAATCTCAATTCTTACATTAAATCATCCCCCCCCCAACTCATGATAGCTAACATTACCATGCACCGAGATGTGTCAACAACTTGCAGGCCTGTATCTCAGTGTTTACAACCCAACATTATAAAGCACAATGCCAGCATTGCACTTGATCGCCCCAATTCTACCCAAGGGTGAAATTGCCTTTTCATAATTTCCATTATACTTGCTCTATGAAAAATGGCTCTCACGATCTGCGCTGAGATTGGGGAAGTTATTTTCAAAGTGTGTTTTGATGATGTGCTGCTTGACGGAGTGTCTGAGACCTTGTTTTTCCAAAATGCTGGTAACAATGCTTCGTTTTTTGTGTGTTTCATTTCCATGCTAGGTGGAACTGATGAATGAAGGATCTTATTGTGAAGAGGCCTCGCTCAGAGACACCTGAGCCCCGGATCTGGAAAAGAAGCTCAGTGAAGAGGCTATGCCTACTGACGGGCCTTTTATTCCTTTTGAGCGCCTGATCACTCCTTCAAGGTACCAGCTAACATTTGCTAAAAGAAAGGGCTTTGACTGAGAAACGATATTTATTAATGCAACTTCCCCTATTTAAAAGACTGTTAAACAAACTATTGTTCCTATGGGATATATTAAGCAGTTACACGTAATTGATAAATCATATTAAGTGCCTTCTCCTGCCAGATTCCATCTTTGAAAAAGCTTCCCACAGCATCTTGATCTAAACCCCAGCCACTACTTCAACCATGACTATGAGTGAAAAAAGTTTGCTTTACCAAAAGTACTTGCAGGAAAGTATATATATAGTATATGGTTAATGATCCCACATGAAAGTGCTCTCCTCTATGACTTTACATAGCAAATAGTTGTTTGCAGCTCCTTCAAAGAAGCAATCGTGTTATCGTACGCTCAGTCTAAGTTTATATTCAGACACAAATCTTCAATATAATTTACACAAAATCGTTTGAATTCTTTCTTTGAATGTTCCATTCAAAACATTTAATCCGGTACGAGTGCTCATAGTAAAAATATCTCTCCGCGAAATCTGGTGAATTGATTTTCAAATGTCCCTGGCAAGGACATTTTATTAATGCTTTAGAGGTCGAAACTCCTCTGACATGGAGCTAAAAGCTTTTGATATATCAAGTGTACCATATTTGTGTGGCTGTGTTTACTGTAAAGGCATTGGAGCCCCAGCAGCACTGAGCTAAGGCGCTTTAGAGGGTAGTACTGTCGGCACATTGCGGTGGAGCCATATGTTCACATTTTGATTTGACCTCCGGAGGGAGTGTGCCAAATAACTGAGAAGTGCTTTGCTGTAGGTCTGTTGTCTGACAGCTGAATCTATGTGAGAGAGGAAAGAGTGATTGAGGTCACGTTGAAGTTTGTTCTAATGTGGTGGAGAACTAGCTCTGCCAAATACATTATGGGCCACGGTAATATACTGACATCAGAAAGCTAATATCTCATCTCATCCTATCATGAGTTAGGAGTTAGCCCAAGCGTATTTTTTCTTTATTTCCGTCCTCATGCTAGTTAGACCAGACCTGTTAGTCTGGGGAATGTTCTAAACTGTTTGGGCAGAAGAAAAAGAAGTGAGGGTCAAGTGGCGGTGGACCCGGATTTCATGTTCTTGTTGGGAACCCTGTCGCAGCGTCCCGGGGCCAGACGCGATTAAAGCGCCGAGTGCGTCCGACGATCCAGAGGGCTCGGTATGAACCCCATAAGTCTGCCTCATTTAAAGGGGAATGGGGACTCGTTCACTGGGAATAGTTTAATAATTTAGCATGGCCTTAAACTAATCTATTTCAAGCACCCAGATGGTATTTATATTGAGCAAATGCTCGGATAATTGAATGGAATAATTTACTCACTACTGTTGCTCAGTGTCAAGAGAATCCCCACACTGCACCAAACCCAGGAAAAGACATAAAGTGAACCACTTAACCAAATCACTGGGAGAGAGCGTTTCCAGAGCAACAAGTACGTTGCTGTGAAGGTAAAGCAATTGAAATAACGTATCGAACAGCACCGACATCTGGAATCAGACACTTTTTGTATTCGCTTTTGCGCATTTATTGTACTCGAATTGGATTAGTGTGATTTATTAGTGTATGTATATTGTCACGTGCATGCGGATGCCTTTGTGCGTGCCGCCTGCCTGTTAACGCTGCCTGTCTTAAGGGTGCGATCGGAGCTCTATGGGCCATCTGCCCGGTGCTTTTGCCTCCTGCGAGCATCACTGACCAACCACCTGGGGAGCTGGGATGAGCCGGAGCCGGGAAACCAAGACGGCTGCTCTGACCCTTTTGGTGTGTGTATGTTTTTTCCATAAAAGAGAGAGAGAGAGAGAGAGAGAGAGAGAGAGAGAGAGAGAAAAGTTGGAAATAGGGGAGATTGAGGAGAAGAGACAGAAGAGGAAGGAAAAACCAGAGCGGGAGGGATGTAAAGAGAGGAGATAGAAAGACGAGCGACGGAGAGGGGGAGAAAGAGGGATAGAGAAAGAGAGGAATACAAAGAGATAGAGGGGGAACGGGCGACTGCTGACTTTTAACAGGCGTGTCCCTCCATCTCTGATCAAAGCGTCCTATCAGCCTTAGGGGCATCTCCACCGAGTGCCTCCCGTAGCTGCTGAAAAATTCCTCCCTGCCTAGGAATCATTTTAGCACCTCTCCTCTCGTACACCCGCGAACATGTTTGTCCATTCATGGGCCACAGTACATGCAATCATGCCTTCTGCACATGAAAGCACGCTTAACATGTTCCCAGGGCTTCCAGGCTGCCCACACAGGCAACACTATATGATATGGGCTTTTTGTTTTTGAAAGAGAATGGGAAATGCGTTGCAGTTCGCTGGACCGGCCTGTTCTCTTAATCCTAAAGGTGGGAATGTGATTGACAGCTGCACATGAAAGCCCCACGCGAAACGATGGTAGATAATTCAGCACCATTCGCATCAGATTCCTTGTCTCAACCCTTCATTTTCATGCCTGTGGGATATAAGTAGTGCAGAGGTTGCAGAGGATACAGGTTTGAATACAATGGAGATCGAATTTACTATTTCAAACATATAGTTCTTTACACGTAAAGGTAAAAATAGTTAGGACCTGCAGGCTCTCAAACACACCATATGATTTGAGACTGATTCAGGAGGCGAATATGTTTTAATGGTACAGTGACACATTTCCCCTGACCATTTTTATTAACAGCCATGTGAGTTTCACAGGCTGTGGGACTCGCCGCTCCGCATTGTTCAGCTGACCGTTTTGCAGCTGGCTTTGTGATGTCTGAATATCATACGGCTTCATGCCGTTGCTATGCCGCTGGGGATATTCAGCTCCATTTTCTTTCCACTGTGCCTCCATCAAAGATGGGAAATCAAACAATAGTATTCTCCATTGCTCCAAGGCCACAACTCCCCCCCCCCAACCGATTCCTTGCCTGGGTCATTGTTCCAGAGCTGTCAGCGAGTCTGAATCCGTCATCGACCTATGAGGGCCTCGCCTCCTGAGTCAACCCATGGGCAATACCACAGGATACTGGGGTCAGGACGAGGAAAAACCCCACTTGTCACATAATCCAAAAGGAATGGATTGGGTCATATCCTTGTCCCACATAAGAATCCATTTTTTTCCGAAAATACGTAGTTGTTGCATTTTCTGCCAAGCTAGTCCAGCGGCTGATAAGAGGACCTCTGTGTCTTCAGTGACCGTTCAGACACAGATGAAGGTTTCTGGTGACACATAAAGACAGAATAATTGAATAGGTTTTTAAGAAAGATTGGTACCCCCACTCTATGGCTTTACCCTTTTACCCTTTGCCCTTTTTACTCTTCTCAGTTTAATTTGAATTAATGGGCTCAGAGTGGAGTTGAGACAGGAATACAAACGTTTAACCCAAACTGCGACCAAATCCCTTCACTGAGGCAGAGAGAGAGAAACGGAGAGAGATCAATTATGATTTTAATGTATACGACATGTCATACTGATGGCTAATGAAAGCATCATTATCAGGGGAGGAAGATGACCAGGCTTCTAAGAATATACAGACAGCTCAAAGTGATGCTGCATGTCTCCCCTACTTCCTTTAACCACCATTAGACCCGGGCTGTCTGGCTGCTTACTACGCCCTAGTCTTGACATTATTTGAATATTTTGAATACAGTGGATTAAGATGACATGACATGACATGATGAAGCACCCTGTACACAGTACGGTGGCAAGCTTCAATGGGAGTTTGGCAGATAGATGCTGTTCCCAGGCTGCCATAGCTCCCATAGCTCCCATAGCTCCCAGCTCCTTTAACCTCTGATGACAGATTTTGGCAGAGTTTGTGTTGGGCAGGTTCTGCTTAAAACACGGCTACTTGATCGATGCATTCTGAGAGTGAACGGTTAGTTTCACTTCAATCTTATTGTGGTATCCATTAAAGCTCTGGAATAAATCAACTTTCAATTAATTTGCGATTTGGGCTTCCAAACCAGTATGAAAATAAAATACTCAACATAAAAAGATTATTGTGCCGCATTCCGTTTTGCAGTGACGCACTCTCTTTTTGTCCTGGATTCCTTTATAGCGACGCACCTTTGCCCCGCTCAATTATAATGCTTTGCAGACGTAACTTTTTTGCTGCCATCATCATTCTTATCTATACAAACAATGTGTTTGCAGGAGAACAAATTATTTACAAGAGCACAAAGTTCCTCAGAGATCTAACTTTCTATTTTCCTCTCAGAGTGCACCAGATTTATGCCTTTAACTTTAAAATGTAGGCTACAAAATATTCTTTTAAATAATGTTTTTACATAGTCATTGAGTATTTGTGCTAAATAATCCTGGTCTCAATATCGACCAAATAAATTCATTCAGTCATTAGGAATTTTGCAACAATCATTTACAAGCTATCTAACTTGTAAATGGGATTCATTCAGTTACCAAGCAGCAATGCTACTACCTTCAAACAGACAATAAACCTTCAAGCTGGCAAATATACCTTTAAATATAAATACCAGTTTAGAGTACCTGTCATTACTGTCAAATGGAGACCAGATTCTGAAGTAGGACCGGTAGCCCTGAAAGATTCAAAGCTACCTGGAACTGGAAACAATTCCTAGTACTTTTTCACAGATGTTGTTGTTCTGCTAGTAAAATGTCCTATTCTTTTAAAAAGCACTTACAATTTTCAGCATTATCGCTGTGTAATAGTTGTTTGGCTAACGCTCCATTAGCAGCCTAAACAATAAACAGTGTTTCTCTGAAATTCTGCCAAGGACTTGCAGAAAAATTGGCCCTACTTAACATCACTGGCAGAGAGTCTGTGCATTTTGCAGCAGGAAACGTACTTACACAGTGTTTGTGAAATCTTTTTTTACCGTGTTTATAAAAGACCTATCCGAGCAAATAATGCTTTAAACTAATCTTTATTTTCTATATTGTCGTTGCAGCTAGTACACAAGAAATCAACACACACATCATTTCCCGCTAAAGTAAATGCGCTATTGGACGTCAATAAAAATGCGGCTTTGAAAAGCAAAAAATATTTGTTTGTCATTTTTATTTATTTTACAGTGTCTCACCACCATTTTCAATTTATTATTATTACTTTTTACTAGCATCATGCTCAATTCTGACAAATTTACAGTTATGTTAATTTATTATAACATGCACTTCCCCTGAGAAATAAACTGAATAAATTAAATAAAGAATAATTAATGATGGCTGCATTCCATTCTCAGGTTCTTGGACCATAAAACTGTGTGTGCTGGGTCAGTGGCATTGCATATTGGGAGACCTTTATGGACCTAATACATTGTTAATGTTATTAGTTCACCTGTGCTTCCATTGCTACCTTAAGGTTGTTTTCTATTCTGCTGCAGATACAACCACAGGTAGTTTGGAATGAGTCCACATGGTGCCTAAATCGGTCGCAAAAGATACGTAGAGAGAAACATCAAAGAACAACAGACGCAAGAGAACTGCTCACTACTGAGCAAGTCAGCCAAAGGTATCTATCAAACAATGTAGTTATAATGTCTTCTTCTGAGCTTATATGGTCACTTTACAGACATATCATTTAGACTGACTTTATACCAAGTTGAAAAAGAGTTACTAAGAAATAATGCTCATATTGTGCAGCTCTGCAGCACTCCGTTTACATCCCAAGCCAACATTCAATACATAAGTGTTCAGTGCATATTCTAACAAACCTTTAACACAAGACCTAACAGACTCGGCGGTGATGAACAGTGTTAACAACATGGTTAAAAGCTTACTAAAAGGCAGCAAAAGCATTAAGTGATAACTCTTTTGGAAATGGGTGTCTGCTGAGCTATTAACCTTGTAAAAAGTGCTTGTATATGCCTGAACTTAACTGAGTGACTGCACTGCTGAACTGAAGACACTCACAATGAGTGATCCTAGTCAGTGACTACAGCAGTGAGTTGGTGGAGGTCAGGGTGGGTGGATGGGCATGTAGTGAGGCTGAGACCAACATTTTGGATCTCAGAGTAACAAAAGCTGTTCTTCCACGTGCAAGTCTGCTACGACATGTCATCGCAGGGTAAACACAGGTGTAATTGATGATGTTAATTATGGTCCCATTCTTTTTAGTGTGTCACAGCCATTACAGTGAGCCAGCATGCATAATACCAGGACCCTGGACCACCTAAATGGAACCGGGCCATAGTTTATGTTATTAATTACACCTGTTATGACTTGTCAAAATGGCCGTGGTGGTTCGCCGTTGTGGTCTTGCTTGTTCGGGGCCAAATGCATCCAACCTGTCATTAGCTCTGCCCTCAAACTAAAGCTCTTTCTCCTGCCAAACTAATTGGCTCAACAAATGTGCAGCCATGTTAATGACTAGAGAGATGGCACTGTGTTCAGCTCTCAGTCCTTTTGCTGCCTGTCACTTAATTTCTAGGATTGGAGTTTAGTTTTAGGGTTTTAAATCACTTTTTGCCAATGGCTTTACAGCTGTATCAGAGCTACTGCTGACGCAAACTGTACAGTTTATGCCGTTAATGCTCTACACCTGCAAACCAGCAGGGGGCTTTTATTGTCAAGCAGCTGTAAGAAAGGCAAAGTATTCGTCACAGAGTTAGCAGAACCAGGTGGCAACCTCTAGTTCTGAAAAGTGAAGCCAATGCAGAAGTGCCTTTAACTTGCATCCTTTCTAATAGCCAGCAGGGGGCGACTCATCTGGTTGTAAAAAGAACTGTGATTGTAGTAGACGTCTATGGGAAAATTACCCTGCTTCTCTCTTTATTTATTACCTCAGTAAACAGTAAATATGAGTTTATGGTCTCAATCGCTAGTTTAAAGTCTTTTTCAATACAGCATGATGTTCATTTGGTAAATGATGGTCCTATTTTAAGTAAAATAGACCATGAAGCAGGATATACTTTAGGGCGTGGCTACCTTGGGATTGACAGGCTGCTACCATGGAGATGTCTCTTCTGGGAGTCGTCAGTGTTTTCCTCTTACACTTTAACCTTTTCAGAGTGTGTTTTTTGTCCATGAAAGTTAACTGAAACATTTTTGTTCACCTGAAAATGTCTTATTCAGAATTTGGTTGCACTGGTTCCAAAAAACACTAGAGGCCAAAAAAAAACAAGATGGCGATTCAAAAATGCAGAACTCAAGGCTTAAAAACAATAATGAACAAACCAATGGGTGACATCACGTTGACTACGTCCACTTCCTATATACAGTGTTTGAGCAGAACCTAGTGAGCAGTGCTATTCCTCAATACAACAAGATAAGGACATTTTGTACTATGCACCATTTGTTTCATAAGTTTATTTCTAAATGTCACAGAGAGAAAGTACAAGCTGTGACAGCCACAGTGAGTTGGTGGATGAAGAGATGCAAATGACAGGCTGTACTCTGGTGTGTGTGAATCGGCACTTCTCCAACAAGTCGTCAAGGTTAACAATGCCTTTTACCCGCCTTATCCTGTGTAAACCATTTCCACTGTGCCAACACAGCTTGAATGGTTACGGTTGCTCATGTCTCAGCTCAGTGTGAATATCCCTTCACCTAAACCAAGAGCATATTCTTTTGTCCTATTCTTAACCGTACCTAATCCCTACATTAAACACGGTGTGTTTGCCATTACCAGAAACTTATTTTTAGTTTCTGAACCTTAGCTCAATGCCATTTAAAGATATTTA
Organism: Anoplopoma fimbria; assembly: GCF_027596085.1. Classification (NCBI taxonomy): domain Eukaryota; kingdom Metazoa; phylum Chordata; class Actinopteri; order Perciformes; family Anoplopomatidae; genus Anoplopoma; species Anoplopoma fimbria. Next base: position 22,025,131 of record NC_072460.1, read on the forward strand.
TTAATTTGAATAAATCAGGGGATCATTTTGGATTTTTCAGAATCGTCCATTATTATTGTTCTGATGGGTGAAACCACATACTGAATCCTGCTATAGGCCAAACACACAACCAACACACTCACACACACACAGACTGAGACAGACGCCTGCCAATCTCAGCATTTAACAGGACAAAAATCTGAACCATGTCAGAGTCATCAGCAATAAAAAAAAAAAAAAAGGAGTGGATAGAAGTGTTGGAGCTCATCCTTTGGACCGAGGGATTGGGATGAGAGAGGTGGATGTCACACAGAGGAAAATTGGCTGAGCAGCTGCCCACTAATGCAGAGTCATACTCTTTTTGATAGGATTAGAGCCCATTGGTTCACTAGGCATATATATATAAAGACCAGTCTGCCAATCAGAGACAGCAGAACATAAGGGTCATTAGTCGCTCAAAAGGTCTAGCGGACCGGCCGACCTCCATATTATGCTCTTTTTGTTCAGGGAAAGGTTTTATGTAGCCACAAAACACTGTTCAGGCACCAAAACTGCTGGCAGAGCTGCAGTGTCAGAGGTTGTTTTGAACCACACGCACACAGATGTGAGATAATACTCAAACGTGGCCTTGTCAAACCCCTTTTTTTAGTCAGATGACAATTTTTGGGAAAACTGAAGGGCTCACACTGAAAAGCTTTTGAAATGACCTTTGTTCAACTCGTCCTTTCATGAAATTTCCCTTTCATAGTCTCAGAGACAGTATTAGATTTTGTGTGCGAAAGGTAGGCCGAGTGTTCATTGAGTTCAGCATATCAAACCGGTGTGATAATCAAAATACCAACATGATTAACCACGTTTGCACTGTTGAGCAGCGCTCCATGACTCTGGTGGATAGACGGGGTGATCAAATGCCACACAAAAGGCCTATTAAAAGATACAAAATACCACACCGAAGCAGGCTGAGGGTCAACATCCAGCTCTGTATTGATATAAATGTTTCGATTACACACATACAAACACCTTTTGTGAAAAGGATCCCTAGTTTTAGCTCTTGTGGTAGACTGTGAGAGTTGCTCCTGCTGTCTTCAAGTCACGATACTTTAAACAGAAAACTAATGTCTACACACTGCATCGATTACTACACATCCCAGATATGCAATAAAGGGATTTCATCATTAATAGTAATGACCAATAAATGTTGGATTAGAGGGCAAATCTCAATAAATTGAAAGTATGTCTCATGATGCAATAATGACATCACAAAATGCTGTTCATACATCTTGTGATGTGTTTTTTGTTTCCCCCCTCTCTCAGACAACAGATGTTAAATATGTTGGTGGTACTGAATAGATTTATGGCGTTATCATAGAGGGAGAAGCTTAAGAACCCATCAATGTGATGAGATGCTTTGCTTTTAATGTAGTGGTAGTAAGTGAGTGGTCAAGATGGAGCACAGAGGAGGGGTGGGGGGATTAGAGCATGTTTTCTTCTTCTTCTTCTTCTTCTTCTTCTTCTTCTTCTTCTTCTTCTTCTTCTTCTTCTTCACCTGCAGGTCACGTGACACACCTACTGCAGACGTGACACCTGCAGGTACACTCTGTCTGCCTGTCTAAGTTTGTCACATATTGAACCTCGTCGGGATTCTTTAAATCCGAATAATGGGAAGCAGATGAGGCCATTAACGTTTTGAACGTCTGCCCGATTAGTTAACTGTCAGAAATCCAATAACGCACATATCAGATGTTGAGGACGCATGGCTGGAGTTGGAACTTTCCCTTCTTAATGGTTAATGACTTTGCCACACATGTACATACGGGCACGGAGGCTCGGATCGTGGGGCTTTTTAAAAAAAAAAAAAAAAAGAATCCTTTCATTTGCAGCCATAAAACCAGGGGAGGCGTTTAGGTCGCCACTGGAGAGGGATAAAAAAATAATGATATATATATATATATAAATATATATATGCCAGTGTTTTGGTACTTTTAGGAAAAAGAAAAAAAAATAATGAATGAAATCTTAAGTAAAGAGGTAAAAAATGAAACACCAAAGTATGGTTTACATCTTGTACTAACTTGTCATTTGCAAGTGCCTTCATCATTCCAAGTGTTGATTGTAGAAATATATATATATAAATATATAGTGTTTTGGTACTTTTTGTAAAAAGAAAAAAAAATAATGAATGAAATCTTAAGTAAAGAGGTAAAAAATGAAACACCAAAGTATGGTTTACATATACCTTGTATTTGCAAGTGCCTTCATCATTCCAAGTGTTGATTGTATATATATATATATATATATATATATATATATATATATATATATATATATATATATATATATAGTGTTTTGGTACTTTTTGTAAAAAGAAAAAAAATAATGAATGAAATCTTAAGTAAAGAGGTAAAAAATGAAACACCAAAGTATGGTTTACATTTTGTACTACCTTGTCATTTGCAAAATTTTAAGAAATATATATATATATAAGTGTTTTGGTACTTTTTGTAAAAAGAAAAAAAAATAATCCTTTAATGAAATCTTAATAGTGTTAAAAAGAGGTAAAAAATGAAACACCAAAGTATGGTTTACATTTTGTACTACCTTGTCATTTGCAAGTGCCTTCATCATTCCAAGTGTTGATTGTAGAAATAAATATATATATATGTATGTATGTATCGGGGACCTGATCCAAACCAGTGTAGCTTTAAGTGCGTGTGTGCAGCCCTCCGCACCGGGTGAGAGGAGGGGTCGGACGGTGACGCCGGCTGCGCCTCGTGCTGAGCGGAGCGCTTACCTGCAGAAGAGAGAGAGAGAGAGAGAGAGAGAGAGAGAGAGAGAGAGAGAGAGAGAGAGAGAGCCGGGGGAGAGCTGCAGCACGCAACACAGCGGAGGAGCGCCAGAGAGAGAGAAAGGTAGGGGGGGAGAGGAGAGAGAAACGTAACGAGCAGTCCTGTGCAACGAGGACGAGAGAGGAGGAGTGGGGGGGGGATTAACTCACACTATTACCGGAGAACCATTACGCATCTAGCCGCTTCTGGTGCTCTCTCCTTCGGTTCCCCTCGCACCAGGCTCGCCACCATGAGGACTGACTTCGCTGTGGTCCTGACAGCAGCCCTTCTTATGGACTCATTCTGGGTGAGATTTTGTCTTTTTTTTTGTTATTGTATATATATTGTTTTTTATTGATTGATTGATTGAGAGGAGCTGGTGCTGTGAGTTGTGGGAGTAGGACACGATGCGCATAATCTTGAGGGAAAGTCTCGGATGGAGTCCGGTCCATCGGTCCGGTGTGCCGGTGCCGCAGCTGCTGGTTATTCCACATATAAAGTGAGCTAATGAATGAGAATGTTTCACGGGAATAGAAACATAAAGCCGGTGTTTATGATCTGCTCTCATCTTTGCCAGATTGTGTTTCTCTGTGTGCACAAGTTCAAATGACAGCGCAATCCACTCAGCTCAAGATGAATCCTGTTTTTTATTCTTTATTGGACACATTTAAACACATATCTGGTATTTTAGCAGCAACCTTCCTCCATTTGACCCCAAAAACGCAAAAAACAAGTTAACCTTTTAAAGTTGTAAGGTGCTTTTTCCAGCCTCCTCCTCGATGTTTAATCGGTGCTCCGGTGGTGTTATCACGGTGCTCCTCCTGACGGTGCTCCTCCTGACGGTGCTCCGAGCAGCTCTGCCACCATTATATTCATGTACATTTAAGGAGAACCACACGTTTGACTCCTCCGTTATTCCTTCACCAAGAGGAGAGGGCCGAGTGCGTAATGCCTCCTCTTCATCAGACTCCAGCCCTGGTGTGTGTGTGTGTGTGTGTGTGTGTGTGTGTGTGTGTGTGTGTGTGTGTGTGTGTGTGTGTGTGTGTGTGTGTGTGTGTGTTTTCTTTTCTGTTGTGCATGCACATTTACTTTTGTGGTGGCTGCAGCGGGTCAGATCGTTCAATTCCACCTACAGTGAGCACTAAATGTTGGGTGCAAAGTTTATTTTTATTTTTTTTTAGTACACACACACACATGCAGCTCTCTGGACCCCCCCTGCTAGTGTCCAACACAGACCGGATGAGACCATTCTGCTGCATTCATGCTGCTTTCTTTGTCTGTGTGTCTCACTTAACCTTCAGTACTATACTCAAATATCCTCCTCATGACATCAAGGGCTGGCTTCTTCATGGAGCCAGTTAAAGAGAACATTTTATTTATTTTAATCTGGTATTGTCTGAGCCATGGTATTTAATCAGCTATGTGCCTACCCTGGAGCATGCAGTTGATGAACTTGTTGAATATATTTCCGTACAATATGCTGCTTTTCTCCCAGGCTCAGGGCCAAAGAGACGCAAGAAATCAATGGAATCCATGTTTATCGATGTCTTGCGTTTGTATTCTCTTCCTTCCAGAGGAATAATGGCGAGCATGCTTCCAAAGGTCCCTGCCGACCTGGCTTCTCACAAAGCTTCTACTCTGTGCTGATTTCAAGGGATGTACTGCAAGGCCAGGGCGTACGCAAAGGTAAGAGCTTTAATTGGAGAAGCCAGCGAGCAGACGAGCTCCCTCACTGTACTAAGGGCCAGTGAAAGGGAATGTGTGTTTTCTCTCAATGCCGGGTCATGTCGTTTTAAAGATTTTCCAAAGAATTAGTAGAAAACGTAGAAAAAGCAAAAAGATTGAATTCTTTAAATTGGAGCACGTGTTTGATGACATGGATGACATGCAGCTGTGCATTTCAGAAATGATCATGAGCAACTTGTTCTGCTGTTGTAGTGTGATGTCGCAACTGAGGGCTTCAAACACAACGTGTTCCAAAAATGTTCAGCAAAAGTATACGTGGCTATAAAACTGTTTTTTTGTACCCCTCCTCCAAAATGCTTGTTTGTTAAATACTAGGATTTATTTTTTTTTTGCACAACCTCTTCAATATTATCAATATTATCACTATCTTCATCATCCCTCACCTTCACACTGCCTCTTACCCCCGTTGTATGTGCTTTGCTCCAATTGCACAAATTGGAGGGGCCCGATAGTGCAGGAAATGGAATCGACATCCTGTGTCTAATCTGGCACTGCTCCTGCCAATGTGGGCTAATTGCAATTCTCTATTGATCCCAATGGTTGTTTTTTTTTTTTTTTTTTTCCTTCCTCGTAGCTCAGCTAAGCTGTATTGTTTTGCTGTGGGCGCACAATGGCTCTTTTGTGGGTCGACAGTGTCTTCGGCAGCTGCACAAAAATATATATGTCTCACTCTCCTTAGCAGTGAGAGACCTGGTGGGGATGCAGCTGTCTAGACTCCCCTCTCTCTCTTCAGTGTGTGTGTGTGTACTCACAGTACAATAGGGTTCAGTATATTATTTTTGTGGATTTGTTTTCTCTCTTGTGTCTGTATTTGTGTTTGTCTTTCTGCTGGAGTTATAACAGACTGGAGGAAGGTATCGGCTTGATTGTAGTGTTTCATTAACTTGGGTGTATTGTTCGCCCGGCCGGGAGTGGGGATTGGATGTGGGACGTCGTCGCTGGTGGTGATCTTGCTCTCTCTCTCTCCGTGCGGTAGTGGTGTCTTCAGCCCAGCAGGGGGTGTTAACACAATCACAAACAATCACAGAATGAGCCGTCACTGCCGCACAGGAGCCGAGCATTATTTATCTGCTTTTGGTCTCAGAGAGATGGAATTGTCTCCTTGTCTCCGTTCAGACACAGCATCATCGTCTGGGTCTAAACAGGGTTGTTTTTCGGTATTAGGAATTCAATTTACCACTAACAAAAGATGTTTCAGTCCCATTTTTACTGCACACACAAAAGCCTCACAAAAGTCAAACAGTGCTGTGTTATCAGAGCGAATAAACCACGACAGTCTCCACTCATAAAAACATACAGACTTGGAATTGATTTGCTGTTTTCCCTTTAAATCACATTCAAAGCATATGCTTTTATTTAACATTTACCATTTGTGTCCTCTGGGGTCTTTGAAAGGATCTTGTTAAAGTAATATGTGCTCGTCTCCTGTGTGACACACTCACAGCTGCAATGTCATCTTCATGTGCGTCTGAGTGCACAGCTGCAGTGTCCGGACACACACCCACACACACACACACACACACACACACACACACACACACACACACACACACACACACACACACACACACACACACACACACACAGGCGGATATGTGATTTACAGGGCTCAGGCAGTTGATTTATAGTTGGTAAGGGTGTCACTGGAGGGAGGCAGGAAGCTCCTCTGGAAAGGCCTTAATAATAACATTGTTTAACCCAAAACCATCAAGTGGGGGCAGGAGTAATGACACTTACTCATGCACACATACACACACACCCACACACACACACACACACACACACACACACACACACACACACACACACACATATACACACACACACACACACATATACAGTATATATGCCACCCGGGGGAATAATGGGAAGGACAGAACTAGGACCTTGGCCATGATGAGGAGGATGTGTGGGTCTAGACAGGAGGTCAGCAGAGGAGGAGGAGGGTGTTGCATTTCACATTTTATTATTTGGAGTCACTCTGAAGAACGAAAATTCCATAAAATGAACAAGTCCAGTGTAGTTGTTGAAACCACCGCAGCAAATATGACGCCAGAACCAAAGCTGAGCACAAACCCCAGGGAAAATATTGGACAATATATCTGCTAATATAAGAATTATAAAGAGTATGAAATGGACTTTTCAACATTTCTTCAGCATCTCAATTTATTTGTCACTGTCATTTTCAGTCAGCCTCGGTTTTTTGACTCATCTTTTAATCAGCAGTGATGCTCAATCAGATCACTTCCTAAAAACATGTCAGGGTGTTAAGGCCGACTGAGCCAATGCAGTGTGTCCAATGAACATTCCTCAGCGTAGATTCTACACGCTGCATTATTCCTGCTGAGTGAATTGATTTGCTCTCTATTCATCTGGAAAGAGCCAGTCGCCACAGTTAATGACTGCGCTTTGAGATACTACCCGCATATCATACCGGTATTTAGGAATTTGGGTCAGATGGTGTGTATTTTATTTTATTTTTTAATGCCTCTGCGAAGGCCTCGGCTGGAGGGCGCCATGTTGTTGTTTTTTTGTAGCGGGTTGTCAATCCCATTCTTGACCGTGACATGTCGTGTGCGCCTCGAGGGAATTTCTTCATATTTGGCACAAACATCCACTTGGACTCAAGGATGAATTCATCATAATTTGGGGGTCGAAGGTCAAGCTCACATTTACTTTACAAAACACGTTTTTTTTCTGCCCAAATGAAACTATTCATATGCTCCTTATTATACTTTCACACAAAATGAAAGGATGAAATATGATCTGGATCTGGATTTAAACTGTAAACTTCACCGGCTTTGTGGAGGCACGCAACCGCCAAGAGTAATTGCAGCAAATTGAGTTATGACTTTACGTGAACTTGAGCAGAGAACTGAGAGTTTAAGAGGTGAGATAATAGATTTAAGTGCTGAGAGTTTATAGATGTGTGTGAATACGTACATAGTCCTGAGAAAAACCTGCTGATTTTAATACCTGGCTTTTCATAGAGCTAAGACTGCTTCTTTACCCCTCACACAGTCACCGTTAGAGGTAGATCATCCGTTTCAGACCGAAATGGCGTCACAAAGTAGAGATGGTTGTTAAGATAATACCAAGGTTTGATATTTTAACCAACAATAGGTGCTTGTCAAGGTGTCTGGAGCGTTTTGTAGGAATTGGGTCTCACTCAGATAAACAGAGCCGTCTCGTGTGTCCTTTCATGACTCTGCTGGATTCTGTTTCCCGGCATTGAAAGCCAGGTATGGTGGTTTCAGCTCAGTGAGCCCACTCTGCTGACCTTGGACTTTGTTTGGTTTACTGCTGGTTTTGGACAGCCCTCACTTTGACTGTGGTTGTGTTTTGCTCTGACTGTGTGTGTGTGTGTGTGTGAGGGGGGATTGAAAGAGAGATTTGTTAAATTCTGACATGTGCATGTGCTTCTTTTCGGACACGTCGGTACCTGAGCTATGACAATGCTGACGTCCACAGTCCAGAGCTTCTCAGAGGGACTTGGGAGATTTTTCTCTGCAGTCATCACTTTGTTTCTGGAAACTCCACGGATGCTTGGCTTCGGATGGAAAATTTGATCCCCTCCAGTAACTCATCAGCCAGAATGAATGGCCTGAATGTCTGAATAAAGGTGACCATATCTGTCCTTAACCCTCATGGCCAGCCTCAGGATTGCTATTGTACTTATAAATTCATTTTCGGATGCACTGCAAGCACTCTTTCACTCTCTCTCTCTCATTGTACACTCGCTCTCTCACCCCCTCTTACCCACACACTGAATGTGTCTGACTTATACGCTGCCATTCAGTTCAGATTGCGGCGGATGGCATTTACATCCATGCCTCTCCTCTCCTCTCCTCTCCTCTCCTCTCTGACCCAGATCCCTTCTCCCTCCCGTCAGTGCCACCTTGTTTCTATATTCACCAGCATGGCTGTTGCACACTAAGATAACCAGAAAAAGCTTTGCATTCTGAATAAAACAAATTGTTCAGAGCTGTAATTTCCTCCAGGATAATACTTCCAGAAGGCCCCCGGGGTGATGAGTCTCCCTTGCCTCGGTTGGTGAAACTTCCCCTATGAAGTTGGAGGGGATTTTTTTTTTTTTTTTTTTTTCAAAATCCACTATCCGGGGCTGTTACTTCTCTGTAAGCTTTGTATTCTGAACTTCATTCTGCAACTTGAAGCGCGTAATTTGAATTCCAGTAAGCGTCAATTTCACTCCCAGTTTAACTATTTTCATAGAAAGAAAAATGGCTCAATAACTGCAAATAACCTTACGGGATCCTCTGCCTCAGATATTAATAGAAGACCCAGAGTCAGAGTAAAATTACCCAATACCCAAAAAATCCGAGCTGACACACACACTTCAGTGGCTCAGCGTTCTGGTGATGTGGGGACCTGAGTCCACTACGAAGGAGTGACTCATAGGAGCCTACATAAAAGATGCCAGTTCTTCTTTTCACACTCTCCATAGGGACGGACAATACATCTATTCTCCATTTTCCCTTCACGCTCAAACAGAATGAGATAGTTTTTGATTTGCTGTTTACCTTCTTTTTTTTTTTTTGCCCGATGTCTCATGACACAGCCTGCAGTGTTATCTGGGTCGATGGCAGACAGGCGTCCTCATGGAGAGTCGACATTGTTGGAGAATAGCCTCCTTTTGTTTTTTATTTCTGTTCAGCCTAAATCGCTCTTTGTTCCCTCTCATTATTAGTTTGGGATCTTGGTGTCTTACTTTACTCCCAAGTCATATCTCTCTTCTGATTCTTTTCTTTCCGTTGTTCTGAATCATTCATGTTTTTGTCTCTGCAGCCCCCTCCAACACAAACATCTAATCTCCCGTTATAATGCAAAATAACAGCACAAATCCTCATTCTCTCTCTCTCTCTCTCTCTCTCTCTCTCCGCCATCTGTTTGATCTATTACATGCTTTATGGTTAATTTTTCTGAAGATATTCAGCCGCAGACACATCCGTTTTTTTCCCTTTTTTTTTTCCCCCTCCATGGTTATTAATTAGAGAGACGCATGAGGCTGACATTTGTTGGATGTCTCGTAAAGCGCCGAGACACTGAGGTGCTGGTTTATGCTCTTCAGGCCAAAGGCTAATCTGGCCTCGGGGAGCTGTTACGAAAAATCCAGTTGACACATATTTACTTAACACGTAACCCAGCGCCTGATGTATGCGTCCAATAGTTTTCAAGAATGGTGTGGGGATTTTCCAGAGAGGCTCATATATAGATGATTTAGCCACATGGCTGAGCGATCCTTACCCTGTTAAGGTCCAGACATGAGTGGTTTATGAGATAAGCAGGGTTCCACCTGCGAGAGTTTCTTTTGATTAATACCGTGAGGCTTGAGGGAACCCATGCTGCGGAACAGTTAATGTGCTTTTGTGTACCTGGTCCGTGTGCGTTTTGCGCTTGAGTGCACCGAGGTAGTTGTCCGGGCGCTCTGCCGGGTACACGCCAGTTTTTCTTTTTTTTTTATTATTTTTTTTTTTTGCCAAGCTGGTCATTAGAAAGGCAAGCAGGAGAGGATGAGGAAACGAAAGGAAGCAGGTGGAGGGCATTATTTTTAATGAGATTTTTTGACATCTTGTCCCCTTTGTTTTGAGAGGAGAGACAGAGCAGACGGGGGAGGGAGGGAAGGGGAGAGGGCGATGAAGAAATGTGGGAGACTTCCTGCAGATTGAGTTACTTTGCGGCGTGTGTTAGTGTGTGTGTGTGTGTGTGTGTGTGTGTGTGAACTCTGCATACTTGTCATCTGCTCGGTACATTAAGAGACCTCCTGCCTGGGTATGATGGCCCTTCTGGGGTCCTGCAGGACCAAGGTTACGGCCCTCCTGAAGACATTAAACCCGTTTAAATACTTTGCTTGGACTCCAGCTCTTTAATGCACAGATGGTCTGCGAGATGACAAGGGGACACTGCTAGCTCTCTCACTCTCCCTCTCCCTCCCTCTCTCCTTTCACACACACACACACACACACACACACACACACACACACACACATGCACGTTTCTTCTGAGGTTAGGAAGGTTTTTTTTTTTTTTTCTCGTGTGTTGGTGATGTCAGATTAAGACTCCACAGTGGCTGTTGTAAGGTGTCCCTGCTGTCTTTGGTAAAATAGTTTGTCAACAGGAGCAACAGCAATGCGAGGCGCTCCTAGCACTGTTCTTTTTCTGGGATGTGGTGGACAGGGATTACACCAGCAGGATAACGATAAGCCTACAAGGCTGTTTTTCTCTTTGCTGGAGTGTCACACTGACCATGTCCTTCAGCTAGGCTACTGTCAGAGGGAGGGTGAAAAAGGGGGTGTTCTGGTGGGAGAGAGAGAGACACTTTCCTCTCAACAGGGTGGAAGAGGAAGTATAAGATAAGGCTCTGGCTCCCTGAGCAGAGAGCACATTATCATATATGGTGCTTTCACTGCTATTGCACATTCATGCAAACACAGAGAAACAAAGGATTTATCAAAAAGGATCTAGATTTCCCCTCCCAGTCCGCCCACGACTCCAGTACAGCTTTGGCCTGGGCCCAAACACTGTGGTTGGTGTCCTCCTTCCTCCCACTCACCCCCTCCTCCGCCTGTGTTTGTCTACGGCAGCATTTTAATTACAGCCTAATTGATTACGTTAGAAATGAAGCTGCCGTGAAGGCAACCAATAAAGTGATGATTCAGCTACCGCGGCTCCATCACTTTTCCAATTTGTCGGTGTGCCGCGATAAAGACATGCAGGAGGAGTGGCGGAGACATTGGAAGTTGCAGTTTTGTCTCACTATTCCAAATGTTTTCAATTTCTGTTTAAGAACAGAGCAAATTAAAAATGCATGAGCTCAGTTTGGGAAATTCTCCTCTTCTCTGAAATCTCAAACTCCAAAAACGTAATTAAAGAGGAGTGAAGTCAAAAGCTCATTTACTGCCATTGTTATGAAAATTCCTCATAACAGTGATATATAAAAAAAAAGAAAGAAAAGAATATGAAATGTGGTTCAGCGTCCTCACCTCTAACCCATCCCCTAATTATCTCTCCTCCCTGCCTAGTTTCCCCCGGACCAGATCGTTATAGTTAATTAAAGAGACTTCTGTCCATTTCTCACACTTTTCTAATCAACCAGAAGAAGTGTATGATCTCTCTGAGAATGTGGGCAGGACAAATCCGAGAGCATTACAGCTTCATATGCTATTCCTTTTGCTTGAAGATCCCTCGTCTTTGTTGAAGGGAGGATGAAACGGAGGATGGGAGCCCCTCAGAAGACTCGGCTGTCTGCTAATCACTAATTGTGTCCTGAACTCCCTGTGAACGTTCCGCATTAAGTCCCTAAGTTCAGCACACAGTGGAAACCGGGGAAAGCCACGGAGGGAACGCAGGGGGAGAAAGGGAGGGGGAGGTGGTCGAACAAACAGAGTGGCAGTAATGTTAATTAATCAGAAGACAATGAAGAATCCCATGGTGTCAGGGCCTACTTTATTCACCAGGCTAAAAGCTAATAAGGGGGCTAACAAAGGCGCTTCACGAGGAGCTCTGATCTTTGAAAACTGTCTGATGATTCGTGTCAAGATAGATTTAGACTTTTTTTTGGACCGATTTTTATTGATTTCCCCAAAGGGGGGGATCTATATCTCCTTGTAGTTTGGGGCAGAGTGAGCTGGCTAGTCAAGTGATTGTTGAATCGTTGCTCAAGGACATATATTCGGCAGAGAAGTGTAGACCTTCAAAGTAAGAGCTTTTTGATGTAGAGCTACAACGTTATTAACAGTTATTGTCAACTAAGAATATGTCAGTTTTGTTCTTAATTGACAAATTGAATGATGATAAGATGTCAGACAATGGTGATAAGTTACTATCACAAGTTTTTGGAGCCCAAACTGACTGTCTTTAAATGACCCAAAACTACAATATAAATACAAAACGGGATCAAATCTTCATATTTTAGAAGCTTGAACCTGTGAATATTTCGGTTGATAATTAACTCAAAAGATTGATTGATTGTTGTCCCTTTTCTGCTGATCAACTAATTATAATTGATTATAATGAAGTCGCTTCAACACTACATGTCATGTTAAAAGTCCCTATTTGATGAATGTGATATTGTTTAAAGTAGTTTGTCCACCACTGTGTTGATAGGATGGTTAAGTATCATGGCAACGGGAAAAATTTGCAACTATACATCGTGCTCTGATCTTTGATCTCTGGTGCATCGCTCAACTTGCTCAAAATCCTTAAAAATGCTGTATATTGATGCAAATATTTAAAAGTACTCTATGTGTGAGTGTTTGTTTCGAGTCATGCATCCATCCATTTTCATTTATAGTGGAAAGGCATGCTGGGACATTGCCAAAAAAGGTCAATGCACATGGTGAGTATCACACACAAGGCTATGGGGTTGTTCAATCTGCATCACTGCCATTAAAGTAAAGGGTGATGCTGTGGAGTTAATCTGCATATATAGATATGAATATTCAAGACAAGGTTACAGGGACTTCGACACATTTTATCTCATAAAATCTAAATTAAATTCATGGGAGACATCAGATCATGGTCACTGTGGCAACGGTTGTCATGGCGTTTTTAATAAGTTGCACATCCTCATTTACTCATTTATAACATTTGCATTGAGCAATGAATACATTCACCTCTAAATTGAAGATGACTTTTTAAGGTTACAATCCAGCCCACAGTGCTGTATTGAGTGAGTTCATATTTCTGCTGCACTGCCCGCTGCAGTGGAATCATTTCACATACAGTACATTACATTACAGTCATTTAGCAGACGCTTTTATCCAAAGCGACTTACAATCAGTAGTATATTACATATCATTCACCCATTCACACACTGATGACAGGCTACCATGCAAGGTGCCACCATCAGACTCTAACTAACATTCATGCAACATCCAGTCCACACCGATGGCAAGCCTTCAGGAGCAACTTGGGGTTAAGTGTCTCGCCCAAGGACACATCGACTGCCGAAGCCGGGTATCGAACCACCGACCCTCTGATTGGAGAACTACCCTGCTCTCCACTACGCCACAGTCGACCCAGTACTGTGCCGTTAAAAGAAAAAAGTCCAACAAGAGTGGAAGGAGTCACTTGTTGTTGCGTTTAACTATTAGCCATGGCGTTTCAAAGGCTTGCTTCTCATGAGAACCTGAAGAATCAGAGGCATGCGGAATATTCATAACATCATTTCAATATCAAGGCTTCCCACTCTTTAATACAATGGATGACTGCTGTGGAGAACTCATCATACTTTGGCTGATATTCTATACAACCCTGAGCCGTGAGCTGAAAGCTGCTGATTGGTATGTCACTCTGCAGCATTCTTCCGTCTGTAAGGCGAAAAAAAAAAAAAAAAAAAAAAAAAAAAAAAGCCCTTGTAACACTATTGGTCAAACTGCATGATTGAACGGAGGCTATACCAGCCTCAGGACCGACACACTTTTTAAAAAGCACACTGGCCAGAATTCCTTTCTTCTCCCTCTCCCTATCGGGTCTATTGTCTTTTCCAGCACATCAGAGGAAGAGGCGAAGAGCGAGGGTAATAAAAAAAAAAAAAAAAAAGGCCCCCCGCTCTCCTCCTCCTCCTCCTCCTCCTCCTCCTCCTCCTCTGGGCCTGGGAGAATGTAGAGAGGCAGATAAGTTGTCTAGCTCCCGAATCTGAGGATGATCAAAAACAAAGTGAATCCTGTGGCCGCGAGGGAACAAGCTCCTGTGAGGGAGTGGGGAGGGGAAGGGGAAGGGGAGCAAGGGAGGAAGCGAGGAAGCACTCAGAAGAGAGAACGGTGTTTGCTCATCTCTGTGTTAGGGGGAAGATTAGGAGCTGATGACGGTCGAAGCAGGACGACTTTCTCTGCTCTCAGTTAGGACTCGGACGGACAGACGGATGCACAGGAGACGGGTTTCACTCCGTGCAACTCAGTGCTTTAAGATCAGCAGAGTGTTGGTGGTCTTGCGTGATGATGGTGGTCCTGCATGATGATTGGCATATTGTTGGCCTCAGTGCAGAGTGGAGATAATTAATCTTTTATTGCCCTTCTATGAACTCGGCCTTGAGAGAGGTTAGTCGCACACAATTAGATATTTGCACATGCACAGGCTCTTTACACCGCACACGCACGCAAACACGAGCACGCGCAAACATCGTCGACTGTCCCCGGAGGCAGGAGGCAAGGGCCCTGGTCTGGGGTGGGGGTGGGGGTGTCGGGGGGGGGTGGGGGTGTCGGGGGTGATAATCCTCAACACAGAAATGAAAAGGATTACAAAGCGATGGTGTAATCCAGCTGTCAATCACACCTCATTAGCAAACATAGGTTTCCGAAATGGCGACAGGTAGAGAGGGAGAAGAGAGACGGGGGGGATATGGGAGCTATAGAGATGGTAGGAGTGGTAAGGGGGGAGAGAAACTGAGCAAAGGGGAGGAATGATGCGGGTAAAAGAGAGTGGGAGGAAGAGGAAACCAAAGAGAGCAGACGAGGAGGAGTAGAGGTAACAGCCTCACTATTCCGCTCAGGGGGCTCTGCGGAGAGTTTTTATTAAGCTTTCATCTGCCTTTTCCTCTCCTCCGTCACCTCCCTCAGCTTCCCCACCACCACCACCACCACAGCACCACCAGCAGCACAGCAGCAGCAGCAGCAGCAGCACTAACAAAAGCAGATGCAGGGGAGCCCTAGCTGTGTCAGTCACGTCTCAAACCCACAGCTCTGCTTGTAATTCCCTGATTAATTAAGAACAGTGATTTGTTAATTTAATTGTAGGTGTTGGGTCGTTTCTTTTCTCTTTTTTTTTCATCCCCCCCCCTCTCTCTCTCTCTCTCTGGCTTTCTTCTGCCGCTTGCTCCCTCTCATCCTCTTGGCAGGCTAATTTGCCCTGCAGCTTTGAGGAGGGGAAATGAAAGGTATAGCAGAGGAAGCCTTCAGATGGTTTATTAAGAATTGATTTGCCACGGTGGCAGAGAGAGAGACCCGTGGGGAGACAAACGGCGATGAAGTGCCTCCCAGGCAGACACCCCCGGGCTGCGTGGGAGAAATGGAAAAAAAACAAGAATGGGGGGGGCAGAGAGAGAGAGAGGGCATGGGAGCAAAACAAGTTTATGGTAATATTGCCTGGGTGTCGTCGCCGTTGACCAACCAACACCAACTAACAAAATCTGCATCCACTGAACCCTCCTTTCTACTTGTGGCTACTGCCTTCCTCATGATTAATTAGTTTTCCAGCCTATTTGAAGAGCCCAGTGGTAAATGAAAGGGCACTGTGCAAAAAAATAAATAAAAAAAACCCCAAGCAGCAGCACACCCCCGTCGTGAAACATTTGATTTCCGTTGTTTATAAATGCATACGCTTTAGAAGGCTGCGGCAGGGATAATCCGCACAGAATGACGAGCCTCGCACAGCGGCCGGCTAATATTTAGCTGTCGCATCAGGACCGATTTCTCTTTTTAATGAATTTACATCAGCATAGTCGGCATGCTCCAAAAAGAAAGGCCCCGGCCACCTTTCCCCACTGTGTGCCCGGCTTCGGCGCTGTCACACTGTCACACTCACGAGCATGACACAGCCGGACAGCACGGGAGGCGAGAGATGGATGACAGATCAGAGGCATTAGGAGTTTCAAAGCTAGGGAGAGAGAACAGAGAAACAGAACTCCCCCCCCAAGCTAGGAGAAATGGCCGAGGAGGCAGTGCATCTTATCTTCAGCCGCTCGTCCCCCCACATCTACCCAGAAGCCCCCTGCACCTTCATTAACAGCCAGGTCAGACACCAGAGCCGTGAGAAGCTTTTTGACTCTCCAGTCAGGTTTGTCTGCCGTGCGTGTTTCTTATGTTCAGGTGAGGTTGTTGTTTCTATTTTTTAATCTCCACGAGTTGATTGGCCACTGCTGCGTTTCATTTCCTCTCATCACATGAGCGTGGCATTTCTCATTATCCCCCTCGCTTAATTTATGCACAAGTTATTCATAGTTTGGTAAATCACAAAGTAATTTTTTTTTTTTTTTTTTTTTTGCGACAACAATTTGACAGTGTCCCGTTGTGTTTTTAAGAAAACAGGTTTCAGGGACGTGTTTGTTTCAGTAAGCATCGCTGTGTGTGTGTGTGTGTGTGTGTGTGTGTGTGTGTGTGTGTGTGTGTGTGTGTGTGTGTGTGTGTGTGTGTGTGTGTTGTGTGTGTGTGTGTGTGTGTGTGTGTGTGTGTGTGTGTGTGTGTGTGTGTGTGTGTGTGTGTGTGTGTGTGTGTGTGTGTGTGTGTGTGTGTGTGTGACGTGTGTGCATACAAGTGCACGAGTGTGTAAAGAAAATCTGAGGTGGAGATTGAACTCGAGAAAGTTACGTTTCTCTACCAGCGACTGAGACAAACACAATAAAAATGGAAAATAAAAAAAAAAAAGCAGAATAAAGACTTGGCCTCAACGTGCAGCAGCACCTCGCGACAACAACAGTGTCGGCATCTGTGATGAAAAGCATCCACGGAAGAGCAGCCGAGCGTAGTAACACCATCTCAGCCATGTGACAGGCGACATGTATGAGCTTGAATTAGCTGCCAGTCAGAGAGGCTTTATATAGCTTCACACGTCCTCGTCCCCACCGCCGATGACTATATCATTAGGCAGGTAACAATGTAAACACTCCACGCACACTCTTATCAGCCATGATAAAGGCATACTTGGTATTTTTCTCTAAATAAAGACCATCATTGAGTTGACAGGGCCGGTAAAGATGCAAGACTTTTTTTTCAAAAGCGTCCTGCTGGTTGATGCTTGCTTTGACTATAAAGTACTTGCGGTTGACGTGCCGCGGTACGATAACTCTGTTAAGTAAATAAGCATCTTAGTGGTTTGGTTTCTACCCAGAAGACTGGCAGCATTTGGGTCCAGACGTTTAAGTAGCTGTGGTCTTCTACCTTAACTGGAATCTCGCCTCCGGCCGTAAAAAGCCCTGAAAGAGTGCTTGTCTTCTCAGAGGAAGGGTGCGTTGAAATGCTGAGTCGGATATGTGGTACCCACTGGACAGGGAAAATGGAGACAAATGATGCTGTGTTGAAGGGCAAATCTCTGTTCTATTATAGCTAAGAAGGTAGAATATTCTTCATAGATGCCTACTCGTCCTTATAAAGAGGACAGGGAAACATCTTTCATCCTTTTGATCCACTTTTCCACTCTAACAGAGGAGGGGCCGAGGCGATTCTGAATGGAACTGTGCCATATAGGGTAAAAAGAAAAAAGGCATTTTTCTTTGAAGCGCACACACATTTGCATACACATGTTTGCTGCAGTGTGCATTGCAGCACTGCTTCACCATGTAGAGATTTACGGAGCTGAAAAACAATTGGCAAAGTTAAACACGATGTCACATCGAATTCATCAAATCCAATATTTTCCAGCGTTGTTTATCTCGTGTCGCCTTTCACCAGGCATGATCTGGCTTGTGTGTGTGCTGCTTTCTTTTTGTATGTCAGCATAGAAGTGATTTGTCCTGCAGATGCGGACTAATGAATGAGGCATCCTGCTCTTGGGATGATATTAGCCCGGGTAGCAATTCCTTTGATGTGATTAGCTCCATGCACTCTCTTGACAAATTGGTCTGTCCTTACCTCACAGCTGAAACACTAATCTATGCCAAAAAACAAAGAAACTCCTTCCGCTTAACAGAACACGTAGTTGTATGTGTGTGTGTGTGTGTGTTTGTGTGTATGCGTGTTCATGTGTGTGTGTTTAGGATAGATTGATGAAGAGGAAAAGACAGAAAGATAGAATTAAGTTTATGGTTGAAACAAGAGTCGACAGCGACATTAGTGGCTCTATGAGGCGGGGCTTTCTGAAATAAGCACGCTCACGGTGACAGTGCTAGCATACAGATGTTTAGCGGGTATAATGTTTGCACTTAAAGCCGTTACACATCAGGAGCGTGACGAATAAATGACACAAAAATACCTGCAGCGTTACCAATTTGCAACACTTTCTTTTAAAGGAAACGTTCCAGTAGATTTGCGCAGGCAGAGGACCTTCTACGGGGATCCTATTGACCCAGAGCAGCGTCTGGCAGTCTTTCTGAGGTTAATTGTTGTATAGCCTAAGCTACTAAAAGCTAATTTATTGAGTTTCTGTGTAATGAAAGGCTCTGAGTGAATTTGAATTCCCTCTAGTAAACAATTAGGCAGTGTAATGTATATGTCCAGGGCTTTTATTGTGAAAGGTAAGAACGGAATGAGTGGATCTGGTCTGCGCTGCCTGCTCAAGGTTGAAGAGGGTAATGACATTTGCCGTCTTGATTCAACGGAAAATAATTGTCCCCTTTTTTGCCCAGTAATGTTTGCGTTCATTGTGACAGGACTCATGACAGAAACTACAGTTCGTTAAAATACGTGAATTTTACTTTTCACACAGAAAAACGCCTCAAGCGTGTAAATGCCTTTGTACCACAACTATCTTATCGTGTACAGCTGAGACTGATGGAAGTGCTTTTAGTGTTGCAGGTATTTGTTAACACCAAGGTACTAGTTGACCTGATGATAATGTTGGATTAAAGTTAAGGGATCAGTAAAGTTCAGCAATATATCCCGAGGGGACCACGATTGTCTCTACCAAATTTCCTGGCCGTCCATCCAATACGTGTGGAGACATTTTCACCCCAAAAGTCAGCAGATTATTTTATGACAATCCATCCAATAGTTGTTTAGACAGAAGCCCCGCATGGAGCCGTTGCTAAAACATGTAATTGTGGGAAATCATTTTACTCATTTTCATGTACTGATAGATGCAGTATGCTACACACTGACATATTGGTTTGGAAAGCTTATTCACACACTTCATACATCTTTCAAACTGGTATTTTCACATCTGTACATTTTCAGGGTTGTGGCTCAGTGTGCAGAGAGAGAGATAGATCTCATTAACCAACTCTCACGAAGATATCTTTTTTTATTTATTTAGAAACTAATCTGGAAAGCATCCACTAGTAATTGATAGATGAGATCAGCAGCCAGGCCAATGAGCAAGCTTTGGGACGTGGTTAGGAAATGAAATCGTCTTAAATTGACTCCCCACCTTGCTTTTTTTTTTTTTTTTTCCCCAGTTTTAAAAGAGGAAGCATAACCCGATGACAGACCAGCAACCTGGGCATTTGTCCACACAGCTGCTTCTCGTAATCATGTCCATATTTCTGAGAAGGAGAACACTTGTTAGTCATCCGTAGCTGGGTTGAAGTCTGACCTTATTGCCTGCAGAGTCATTTTGGTCCACACATTGACAGCAGCCCTAAACCAAGCCAATGTCTGACTCTGGTCAGGCCACAATGAGTGAAGCTAAATCTGTGGGCTCACTTTGGGAGAGGCCATCAACAGCTGCCTGGCCAACTAAAGTAAGGAGCTGAATGGCAATTACATGTTACGAATGAAGCGATGAGTGATTGTGCTCGATCCCCATCAGCTTTGCAAGCATCTCTTTTTCACCACGTCTGTGAATAGAGGGGTTTAGACTCTACCCAATAGCAGAGTTGGCTCCTTTTACTGTGTGGCCTTCTTAACTGATATTATGACTGGTGTTAGTCCAGTCCTTGTTGCATCCAAATACTTGGATCACCTTCATAATTCTCTCTTGTGGGAATTCCACCATCAGGTCTTGATGAGTGTGTGTGTGTGTGTGTGTGTGTCAGCGTTTGAATTTGAACACTTAAAAGCATGCTTTCTTTCTCTAACCACTGAATGTTTGGACGGAGAACTCCACAGCGCTCAGGAAATTCAGACCAGACGGACAGAAAATCATTTTCCTCTTCATCCATATGCAAGTTTATCTTGGAAATGATACACATACAACATCTAGTTCCATCCCTTAAGCAGCTAAAGGGAGATTTAAAGATCTAAATATTTGACTTTAATTTAAATGCCAGGGCACAGAGGTAATTGTATTGGAGGACTTGGTCTGAAACTTTTTGAATAATGGAAGTCCATCAGTTCAGCCACTTAAGATAGTGTTTAATGAATTAAGCAGGCTCTGGATGGGTGACCCGAGGTGGAAGACAAAGAGGTTGTATATATTACACCTATCTGATGGGACGTCTTCAAATTAAACATAGAGTATTCTCGTGTCATCATCAGGGGAAAAGGGATTTGCTTATCTTGGACTTGGAGGAATGGGCTGCCTGTAATTGAGCCTAAGTCTGCACGACATTGGAAAAGAACTGACATTGCAGTATTTTCTTTTCTATATATATATATATATATATATATATATATATATATATATATATATATATATATATATATATATATATATATATATATATATATTTTTCACAAAATGAGAGCAGAATTTAGAGGCTGGATCTATGAAGAACTTTGTGCACTTGTAAACACTTTTGTGCTCTAGTGAACAATTCAATCATAAACACATTGGTTGTTTTGATATTAATTGGCATGACAGCAAAAAAAGTCACGCCCACAAAGCATTTTAAATGAGATGGGGTTAGTGTTTGAAGACGGGTCGGACGGGTTGCTGACAGCCACTCGCACTGAGGACAGTCTGCCAGGGTTGACATTCATGTCAGTAGCCCGAAGTCCACGGCCTTGGGAACCAGTGAGGTCCAGGTGTAGATAAGATAAGATAATCCTTTATTAGTCCCGCAGCGGGGAAATTTGCAAGAAATTTGTGGAGTGCTATACAGCTTTTAGTCGGAGACGCTAGCCACCTTCATCCCTTACCTTTCCAAGACGACCCAATTGTGGCGCGCAGGGCTACGGGGAAATGCGCTCGCCAGTGAGAAGGTCCTCCCGCACTGAGCGTCCGTGTGTAAAGTGTAAAAATATATACAGTTCCTTATGAAACTGTGTCAGGCCTACGTAGACAGTACGTTATTAATGGGCAACACTGGACCACTCGTGGAACATTAGAACCGTTTTTTTTGTTGTAGCATGACGTGTTTGAGTTCATTTGCAGACATTGCACGTTCTGCGATGTGACCACATTGCACATGTGCACATCACAATGTTGATGAGGAAATGATACAAATCATATTCATTGGGCCAAAGAGAGAAAACAAGAGTAATAAGACGTGTTACAACATCAGGTTTTGTGCAGTGACATGACTTTACTGATTGTTAGCGGTTGTTGCAGAGATAAATAAATGCTCTTAAGTCAGAATCCCAATAACACTCCCCTCTCCCTATTCGCTACGTCCCCTTCAGTCTGCTCCCAACTCATCTCATCCCCATCCCCCCCCCCCCCCACACACACACACACACACACACACACACACACACACACACACACACCTCAGTCCTTTACTGTGGCAAGTGGAGACTCTTATCATCGATTTTCTCTTTTCTCTCCTCTGTTCACTCACTGCAGCGCCTCCCAACTTATCTGGCTCTGACAGAACAATGCTGCAGTAGGAGGGCACTCAAGGACAGATTAGATTGTTTGGGGATTCTCATTCCTCATTTTTCCATACTTCTCGGTCTATGAGTTCCCGTTCTGTAGCACGTGCCTACTACCTCTGTGATATTTTGTTTATCCGCCTCCATCACCTGCTTTTGCGACTACTTCAGCTCTGCTTCTTCTTCTCGGCCCTGAAAAAAATAAATCCCATGCCTTGTCGCTGTATGTATTCCACATGCGGCGGCTCTGTGCATCAGTTAAAAACTGTAGTAAAGGTTAACACGTGTGTCAGCCCATTTCTGTGTGTTTTTTGCTTTTGTTCCTCTCGCGGTGGCAGCGCCTCCTCTGTCTGAGCCATGGTAATTACTGTGCTTCACTGCCTCTGTGGAAGTCAATGAAGCTGAACTCATTGTCTCTCTCTACATGGAAGTCAACAATTGTGTGAATTCCCTAGCGACATCGCAGCCACGGCTAAACCATCTTCCTGCATTTTTTATCAGTCTGTGTGTCTCAGTTTGTCCTTTGTCTCCCTTTTTCTCCCCCTCTCTCTCGCTGTCTGTGTGTTTATGTGTGTGGTTACTGTTGCCACACCCCATTGAGTTCTAACAGGGGTAATTGAGCTTAAGAGTGTTGTGATTTAATTCCCATGTATGTATTTCTGTATTTAATTTGAATCATGGAGTCTATTTAAGGCCGCTAACAGCATCATAATCGAATTTCCAAACAACAACAGCTAGAAGGCATCGCAGTGAAATTGTAATGTTTTTGGGTTTTTTTTCAAAATGGATTTTAGAACATTTAAAGGGATATTTCTTCGCAGACGTAAAGTGCAGTCAGCCTCCCGTCTGTTTATGTCGTTAAAAAGGACATCCCATGCCACACTCGGCCTCCCCTTGGCTGTGTGTACAGTAACTGTGTCCCAGTGCTGCTGAGACGGAGAGAGAAAATGTTATCATTAACTGTGCTGAAGCTCAAACCACTGCAACCACACTGGCGACTTAATGGGAGATTGCCCCGTTGTCCTCAATCCCACACTCCCTTTGATAATGTTTAACCTTCACACTGCACTGCAGAGCACATTAGATGGAGGATAGGTTAGCCACAAACTCAGGCAACCTCAATGGACTGTGAGAGTGTAGGGTGGGGGAGAGGGGATGGGTGTGTGTGTCATAAAAAGGAGGTTAGCTGCGTGGAATGTGTGTAATAGGATGGTGAACCAAAGCCAGAGACGCTGGATGTGATCAGTGGCTCGGGTTAGCTGATCGCTGAATGGGATCGGATGAGATGAGATGGGAAGTGATGGATGGCCTCTGAGCCTTTGGATTGAAATTGACTCCAACTGTTTTTGCACTTTCTGAATGTGGAAAAAAAAACAAAAGCCAACACTAGTCATTCATTTCTCCAACCTTTCTCTTTGTACTTACAGATTCTGTTGGTATTGTATGTGTATGAACACGAGACAGATAAGTCAGGTTGAGACTGCTGAAATAGCTTCACCGGAGTTGGGAGTTGTGTCTCTAAAGCCTCCTTTACACAGCCTGTTTAAGGCGGGACTGTTATTCCGTTATTCAGTCTCACTGTTCTGTATCAAAGGTAAGAACACAGAATTGGGGGGGGGCATTGTTGCTTTAATGTCTAAGCAAAGGTCGTCACAGCCCCTTTCACACAGCATGTTAAAGGGGGGAATATTGGGCCGTTATTCTACATTGCAGTTGTTAGTAAGAGAGCTGAATCGACGTTTGTGCTACATGCCACATGGGCATATCTAGAATCACATGGGGCGCAGCATTATGCCAACTTTTTTGGGGTTGAAAAAAAGCAAGACCGGTGTTCTGAGGTGTGTTGTAATCTTAACAGAAGTATCGTGGGACCCTTTACGAAGGGGCTGATGAGAGAAAGTTGGATACGTTCTACATGTTGCCAATAAATAAACAGTTGTCAACTCATGATACTTTGATAATCTTAATTTAAAAACTTAATAAACTAAATTGTTAAGAATAGTTGAATAAATAAATAATGCAACACAAGTATTAGAGGGCTTAAAATAGACCCAGTGATTGGGGGATTGCTATTGGCTGATACGGCTTCCAGCGATCCTGATTGGATCACCTTTTTGGAGGAAGAGGGTGTTTAAGGTAAGAGATACAGAAGAGAAGAGAAATTTAAATTCAAACCACTAGTGTACACAATGTGTGCTACCAGTAATGATGGAGAGAGAGAGAGAGAGAGAGAGAGAGAGAGAGAGAGAGAGAGAGAGAGAGAGAGAGAGAGAGAGAGAGAGAGAGAGAGAGAGAGAGAGAGAGAGAGAGAGAGAGAGAGAGAGAGAGAGAGAGAGAGAGAGAGAGAGAGAGAGAGAGAGAGAGAGAGAGAGAGAGAGAGCAGCTTCTTGTTTGGAGCAGCGAGCACAATGCAGATGTTGTTAATGCGACTCTATTGTCCAACTAATTGAGTATACTTATGCCTGCTATAACAGCGCGCATGCAATTACTGCATAGACATACAGAGAGAGAGAGAGAGAGAGAGAGAGAGCAAGTGCTCTGCATGCCAGTTGCGTGCTGTGCGAGTCTTCCGGCACCAGTTAGCTTCTGCTGCCATGTTTTGAGTGCATAAATTGGTCCGCAGTCGTGTTGGCTCACAAACTCTCCTCCTCAGTGTCCATTTGTTTCCATCGTTAAGGCTCCTTAATAGGCCAACTGTGGCATCTATCTTAAATAGCTCGCTTTGCAGAGGTTTACTTACAGCTAAGTAAAAAGATTTTTCCCCCTTCAAGCGGTCTATTTAACCTCAAGTATGCATAACGCCTGGACAGCCCTTCAGCAGTTAATAGTACTGAGAATAGAGCTTACAGGGAAAGTAAGAGACTGAGAAACAGTTCTCTGCACTCTTTAGTCTGGAAAATTGGCAGAAGGACAAAGATAATTTTTTCTCGCGCTGCATTAAGAATCTGTAAAGGAGAGATTATTTTATCATCTCGCCGAGGAAGGTAGAGAATTTGTGTTGTTGTTGTTGCTCCATGTGGAGTTGCTTTTGTTTAGAATGGCCTTTACCAGGGAAATGTCACACAAAGCACTCAGGCATCAAGGGCCACTCTCAGGGCAGGGCCCCCGGGCTGCAGCAACCGAGATGAACACGAGGCGCACAGATACCAAATCACCCGCTCATATGAACTCATACGTGCAAACACACACAAACAGACACACACGCACATGAATGCAAACAGATAATTACACAGGACTACCAGAACTTAGTCACATCCTGGGTGATGAAGAGGTTGCAAATGTTTCCGTGATGAAAAAAACGTAGTCTTTTTCTTCCATCTGTTGTGAAAGAACATCCTAACGTTAATGTTTTCACAGTCAACCAGTGTTGTCTCAAAAATGACACATTAGCATCATCAGCAGGAGGCGAGACGGAAGAAAACAAAGATCGTAGCTCATTGTAACAATCCCACAAGACTTTTCTTTTTCCCGCATCTGTTTGTGTTTTTGCACTGTGGGTCTCGGTATGGCGGGGGGGTTGGGGGGTTTAGCCTGCTGAACTAGGCCAGTGGAGACGCTGACATTTAGACTCAAAGGCTAATGGGATGCCTGAGTCTGCCTCTGCCTCACTGTCGGCGTTCTCAGATCAGGACCGACCAGCCCCCTCGCTCCTCTTCCAGACCGTCTGGAGCCCCGATGCGCTCGCTCTCTGCAGACGCGGTGTCTTTTTTAAAGTGTCATTCCGTCTCCACATCTGGACGGTAGGTCAGTCTGGCTGTCTCTGTGTGTCTCTCTTTGGTGACTGCAGCCGAAGACTCAACTCATCTCACACTGAGAGAGGGCCGTGGGGAGGCCACGAAAGAGAATATCATTGTCTCCTCTAATGGAGGACCGGGGACACATGGAGTTCTGCCCCTTACAGTGGTAAAGCAAGGCCTTCTTCAGACCAGTCATTTATTCTGTCTAAAGGCTCATTTATTCTACCCCAGGGCTATGTTGTGAAAAACATCTCTAATGATGATAGCGATACCCAGTGGGTTAAGATGCTGGAACCATCTTCCATCTCCCGTGAGGTGTCTTCGCGTGACCTATTCTTTGACCCTCAGGGCCAAAAGCTGCCTACTGGAGCCAGAAGACTCATTTGCAATAGCTCAAAGGCTGTCGTAACCCCCGCGGTAAACTCATACATCAGCATTGCACATCCTCAGAATACGCTATTATCACACAGCGCTTAAATACTTTTCTGCCTGAGACATTTTGGAACTTTAGGGTAACGGATGCCGTGGCCAAAGTGTTAACAAGAACTTGAAAGTGCAATACAAATCGTACATACTTCAAAAGTTCAGGAGTAGTTTTGGGAATTATATACTTATCCACAGTTTTAGAAAAGTTACTTTGAGGGAGGATTGCACTGGGGACTGGGAAAAAGACTGAGGAGGTACTGGAGAAATTTGGGGGATTTGAGTTGGTGACTCTCAGACAACAGTTCAGGACATAAGTAGCCTCGGATGTGAAAGTACACCTGTTATAAGTGTTCTCAAATGTTAGATTTAAATGTTACCTTTGCTAATGGAAATTGCTCTTCTCCCCCCCAAAAAATCATTAACATTTTAAATATAAAAAGAAAGAGGGGAAAAAAAAAAAAAGGGATGGAGGAGAAATGGAGAGTGAGCTAGAGACGTTTGTTTTGCTCTTGGAAATATCAACTTAATTAGGAGTAGCATATCATTTACAAATCCAGCCTGACATTTAGGGGTGCTGGCAGGTAGTGATGGGGAATCGTATTTCACTCGTTGCGATGAGAGGAATGCCGTCCTGATTGAAGAGGGGCAACGTGTACAGCGTAGGCCTTTTCCCAGGTGTCACAATCAGTCCTTTAGTACCAGATGTTGAATTAGTCACCGTCCACAACTGAAGCACATCTAAGTTTCCGTGTCCTGTTTGAGTCACAAGAGAGGTAAAGCATGTTTAACTCCCAGTTAGTCCAGTACCGAGTGGTGGTTTTCATCAGTAATGAGTTTGACGAAGAAAATCCCTTCAGAAACCGATTCTTTGATGCGTCCAACTGTTCCGAGAAGACTTGTTTAATCTTTGAAGATATGACACCTTGGTATGTTCACCTCAGCAAATGTCACCGTTGGCATTTTTTCTTCCCCCCGTCCTTTTTTAGACCTTCTGTTCTTTTTCAGGCCTTTACAGGAGGTCTGAGCGGTGGCGGTGCGAAACCTACAGTGGAACCATCTGTTCCAATCATATCACTTTTATCTGTGATCCAGTTAGGCTGCGGCACGCTACTAAGAGAACGCGTCCCAGATAGAGCACAAAACATCAACGCAACGCAGCAGCGCTACAAGTCTCCCAGGCACACGCAGAGACGGAGCGCAGCTGGCAGACGCGTCTTATAGACACTTAGTCGACGACAAAGTGAGGGCTGTTGCTGGATGGGAGAGTGACTACTGACTCTTAACGTCATGGAGATTGCCTTTGTGAACAAGAGGCTCTGAAAGGCCCAAGGTCCACTTGGAAAAAAGAAAAGATATTGGATGGATGCTGAGACGGAGCTGTTCCTCATCTATAGTTGGTGGGTTAAAGGAAAAGCGCTGATTGACGGTGGTCCACGATTCAAGAGGAGGATCTGTGTATAACTGTGATACTTCCTCCACAACCCCCACAGAATTGTACCTCTCTTACAGTGAGATAATGAGTAAGCTCACCCCCTGCAGTCTGTAAGTGATAAATACACATTACCAACAATTACTTCTGTGTTTTTATTACTGCAGATTCGGTAGCAACAGTGCGCCGGGTCTCGCCATGCCGTTTTTTATTATAATTTATGACCGTCTCTCATGGCCCCACTGCAGGGAGATGCTTTAGGAGTGATACTGTATATATCCGCTGCAGTGTGTAGCCGAGGGAGACTTCCACGCAGCCCCAGAGAGCAATTGTACAATGCTGCTATGCTGCGGGTGATGAATGTCCTCAGATCTTATTTTGTGAGGCCCTTCACTCTATCGGAAAAAACAAATTTTCTAAACATTTTTTAGCTATGCAGCACGCAACCTGGTATCCATACACCTACAGTCCTTGACTCATTTAAAAAGAAACGACGGCTAAAATTGAGTTCACATATTCCTTTCAGTGGAGCGGGATTGACAAATTCAGCGTTTTCTCAGACAGCAATGCTGAACACATTGCCAAGCTGTGATAGGTAATTTCTGAGGGAAGCAGCCTTATCTGTCTCCCCCCCCCACCCCTTCTTCCTCGGGAGAGAGGAGAAAAGTGGAAAAGAGAGGACAGGAGATGAGAGCAGTCGAGAGAGGAGGTAGATACATGCAGTGCGATCTGAGGTAGCTGTCTGACAGAGTCGGCTGCTTTTGTCCTGCAGAGGCTGAAGCTTCAGACCCACACTAGAATGAAAGAAAAAAACTCAAATCCAGTCAGGAAATAAGTGAAATGATGGGATTTGTGTTCATAAGGCCTAATTTTGTAAAATATGGTTATGTACAAAATGGCATACCAACCATAGACTTTATAAAATATGGACATAATCTCCGTGACGTCACCCAAAGGTCTCTAAGGAGTCATTTTGAAGCTTAAAGTGGTCGGCTCTGGTTGTCACAACACAGCCTAACTAATAGCAAATCCAAAAAATGGTAAAAGAGATGGATCATCAGTGAAGCTGTGGTGGCAGCAGAGGAGACAGCTAGCAACCTGGTACAGCACCCACGTGTCACTAAAAGCAGCTACGTCGTCATTTATGCCCAACTTTTTGCTTTTACATAATTGAAACAGTTATACACATTCAACATTCAAGCCCAAATGCAGTTGGAGAAAAATAGCTAAAGAGATCAAAACACCTTGTGTACCGGGCTGTAAACTTGTTTATTTCTGCTATAAAGTTGGGTATTCTATCAATGGGGTCTATGGGGATTGAGTCACTTTTGTAGCCAGCCTTAAGTGGCCATTTCAGGGAACTGTCATTCTTCATTCTTGCTTGATACTAACATACTGCGTGCTACGTATTAAAGTAGTATGCACTTCATTCTGCTAACTCAGGTTACCACTAAGTATGGCATAACCATAAGACTTCTCATACTGAAGGATACTGCAAATACGTCTTCTCAACGTCACATGGCTGTGTCAATCACATCATCACCGGTTTGAGCTGCCCTTGAGTGAAAATGATTTATCACAAATTGAAATCAGCGTAACCTCTTCCACTCAATTTAATATTTAAAAAATAATTAAATAATTTAGTGTGAAATGCATTTTCTACAGTACATTAAACATTTGAGCTCTCATGTTTATTCCTCTCAAATGTGCCTTAAGCCACTCGCCATCATTCGTTAATTTTAACCGTCTACCTCGCAGTCCGCCATCGCCTGAAGAGAAGCAATGCATTTTGGGGCAGATGAGTGTGCCCAGTAAGATTACGTCGCATGCTCAGAAATTCTTGGTAACAAAGTATACACCGACATTTTTCTCACGTACACAAAACCCACATACTAGACAGTCGGAACGCACCACATAATCATACATAATCATATTTAGTATGAATAGTATGCAATTCCAAACAGAGCCTATAACTCCTACATTTGTTATATATTTGTGTGCATGTCTGGTTACAAAAATACATATGTACTTTATACACTTAATGCATTTATATACTTTTATATCTAAAATGTGTTGCTCTTGTTAGGATAAACAAGATATAGTTGCCCACACAGCAGCTCAAGTGAATATCTGTCACAACTTGTTGCTAAATTGTTTGTGAAATCATTTCTACCTGGTTTATGCATCTATCTGAAGAGATGGTTTATGGGAAGGACACAGTGAAGACTCTTTGTTTCATTTAAATGTGTGGAGTGTGTTTGAGTGAGAGTGCGCTCTATGAACCACTGTGTAACAAGCTCAGAATAGATCATTTGCCCTTTTCGCTCTAAAGCTCTAACACAGACTTTGCAACAGTATCTCTGGTGAAAACTAGTGCAGGCAGTCGAGGATGGGCAAAACCCATTTGTACGCTCACATTCTCCTTTAGTATTAACATGGACTGCAATTATCCGTCGTCCATTTGCATGTCTGTCCATAAAGAATTAGGGATTTGTTAAAGTTCATCAACCCCAAAT
The DNA here is from genome assembly GCF_027596085.1 of Anoplopoma fimbria. Taxonomy (NCBI): domain Eukaryota; kingdom Metazoa; phylum Chordata; class Actinopteri; order Perciformes; family Anoplopomatidae; genus Anoplopoma; species Anoplopoma fimbria. The sequence goes on from NC_072460.1 coordinate 22,055,152, forward strand.
ACCTTTCCTGTACTGTATTAATGGTAGGCTTAGGTGTGTATACACTGGTTTGACAGAATCCAATAAATTACTTATTTTTGCATTTTGGATGCATGTAACACTCGAAATGAACAGCTGAAAATAACCTTGTACCTTCACCCCTTTCTCAGCTGGAGTGAGATTGGTTTTGTATTATCAGCTGCAGGCATAGAGCTCCAACAATTCAACATTTTCCCTCTATTTATTTTTTCTGTTTATTGGATATTGACAGTGATAGTCAGGAAAGTGCATCACAACATGCAGCAAAAGGGCCCTTGGTTTGGATTTGAACCCAAGCCGTTGCGGAAAGGACTCAGCCTTGGTACATGTGGCGTTCCACAAGGTGAGCTACTGGGGTTTCCAAACATGTTGGGCCAACATCATTTTTATTAAGCTCTAGACAACAAATCATATCGATAGATGATTGTGTTTTTTTTAACCCACTTCTCTTAGTTAGAGGGAAGCTTACTGAGCTTACTACTCCTCTCAATTAGCATAGTGTTTAGTGGCTGTGCAGTTTCATATGCCTCACCATATGAGTCCATCATTTGGGCTTCATCAGCGAGACTCATCAAGCAACAGAGTGTCTCTCAGTACTCGCTGGCTGATTAATTTGCATGCCACTCATGCTCTCTGACTGCGCCATTCGAACAATAGAGAAAATCATGAAACTCTCCCTTGAAATTAACTGCATGGATCTCATCAATAATAAAGCCTGGGCTCGAGCCAAAAAATACTTTTTAATGCTAATTATTTTTAGGGCCTTGCATAGACCTTGCTTTCTTTATCCAATGTTTTTTTAATCATCCGCATCAGTTGATACTTGAAATAGAATGAGTGTGTAATGTGTATATTACACACTCATTAGTTATGTGAGTTATCACTCACAGCTGAGGCCTTTTTGATCTGACTACCTGGTTAAATGGTCTGTTTGAGTGTATGTGCTGCAGTGCATAGGTCATGGATATTTGCATAAAATACTACAATAATTCCAATAATATTGGTGGCCCCAGGACTATTATATTTTTAAATCATATCTGCTACAGTACAATAGTCTAAACTCTAATTTGATGTGCATAAGATGGACTGTTTTTTAATTATGAATCCCTCTCATATATTATTATCACTGTATATATATATTGTATATATTTGTTAGCACACCATTATCCCCATATATTAGCTTTATAGATATTTTCAACAACACACATTGAAAAGCTTTCTGTTGTCGCTTGAGAAAAAATTAAAAACAGAGGAAACGGATGATGCTGACTGTTCCCTGTTGACTGAGGCATTTCTGAGAAACTGATAATCTTTTTAGTTGCGAAGAGAGGATCAAAAGGGAAGAAAAATGCCGAGAGGGCATTGCTATCTATCCATATATCTATCCCTCTTTCTTTCCCCGTCGCTGGATCTGTCTCTGCATATCCACCATGTCCTGCCTTATTCTTTCTGGCCATTCATCATATTCCTGTCCATTCGCTTTTCTGATCGCTCTCCTGCTCTTTTGTCTTCCCATCTCGCCTCCCCCTTTTTTTTTCTTTTCTTCACCATCTCCTGTCTTATCCAACATGCCTCTGGGTTTCTTTGTCCATCACTAGAATTCCATTATTCCCAATCTTTCATCCCTCCCTCATCTCACCTGCCTCACCTTCTTGCTCTCTCCTAAGCTGGCCTTGGCAGACGCAGCGTTGGGGTATGCCACGGCCACATCCCAATGCTTCACAGCGGTTTAGATGTGGCGACTCCTCCAGCTCTCTGCGGCAGTGACCCTGTCAGCCAAGTCGTGGAAGAAAGTAGAGCCGGTCACATCCACATCACCTGTCACTGTGGCTAGAAAGTGAAGACAATTGCGTCATCTTGATAAGCAGCCCAGAGAGTTTCCCTTCCACACATTTAATTGCCATTCTGAGAGGAAAAAGTGAAACCAATGGAGCCACTAGAGAAGAAGACGGCGAGATTAAAATCAATAGATAGAGGAAATGTGTTTGTGTGTGAGAGAGAGAGAGAGAAAGAGAGAGGCAGTGAGTGAGTGGCATTGGCATAAGAATCCGTTTTTGATGTTTCTGTCAACACTCAAGCTCCGGTATTTCCTGAGGAGCTCCTCTCTAGGCTTCCTGTCAGCCCTTGCTCGTGCTCTCTTGCGGTCTGACATATTGAGAGAGTTGGAGCAGAGAAAGATGTAGAGGGGAGGATGACAGAGAAGGAAAAAAAAAGAGAGTGGTCATTAATACTAAGAGAATTGATCTACTCAGGTCTCCGTGGGTTTGCCTGTCTGCCAGTGATTGTAGTGCGCTCATTATCCATCTCTGCTCCAGGTAATTACCGGCTTGTTTTGATCGGAAAAGCTTTTAATTAGGTGCTCATTAGCATTGTTTAATTAAACTCGCCCCATGCCTTTTATAACGCAGGAGTGTTCTTTCCCTTCTTCATTAGATGTTGTTGGATGAGGTTATAGAGGGATTGAGAGATTATGGCTGGACGGGACTGTTTTTCTTTTTTTTTTTATGCATTATTAGCATTTTTTGAAGTCACCAGTGTTAGATATTTCTGCGTATGCTGCATTTTATTCAAACACGTACGTCCTTGTCATCTAATTTTTTTGGGGAAGTAAACTCTTCCTTACTAAGGTGTCATGGTCCGAAAAAAAAAAAGGAGGCGTTAATGAAACCGCATGCAACTTTCGCACAGTGAAGAGGTGAGGTGGCAGCAGGGGGTTTAGAGACTGAGAGAAGGAGAGAGTAAGATGAAATGGATGGAAGTGGATGATGATGTTGGAGCCCGTCGTGAAAAGGCTATGTGAGAAGCTTTTCGAACAGCTAGGCCGCTCAGGCGAGTAGCTGGACAAGACACAGACAGCGCAGCGAGAAGAATGCCAAACGCAAAGACTGATAGCTTTTTTGCCCATCTCTCCATTTCTTCTTTTCCCCCACTGTCGCTCCGTCTCCGTCTATCTCAGACCTCTCACTCTATTCTTGTTCTTTATATTCCTCCATGTCGCCGTGCATCTTTCATGCTGCCTTCCTCATGAATTCTCCCCCCCTACATATTCAATTCTTTATCTGAGCTCATTTTCTCTCTTTCTGTCTCCGTCTATCTTTTTTTTTTGCTTCCCTTCCCTTCTCCTCACCACGCAATAGCTGACACAGTATTCTTCCAGCTGAGTAGTTCACAGAAGGAGGGGGCACTATATGTGTGTGTGTGTGTGTGTGTGTGTGTGTGTGTGTGTGTGTGTGTGTGTGTGTGTGTGTGTGTGTGTGTGTGTATATATTTTAGGCCTGTGTGTTTGCGCACTGGGTGAGCAGTTAGTGAACAGGCGTAGTTTTGTTTTCTTAGCACGTCCTGGCGGGTCGTGACAGTGAACAAAGTGTCAGTGTGTTGAGGGTGGAATGAGAGCCAGCCCCCAAAGTGTCATGGCATGCCCCAGATCTGACACTCTGGAGCCCATAGCTGAGGTCGGCGGGCTGGCTGTACGCGCGGTTTGGACGAAACCAAACTCAGGCCTCGTGGCGGACGAAGAGAACGCTAATGGGCAACGTAGCATGTTAGCGATGAGCACTTATAGGCATCACATGGCACACTGACGGAGTGTCACCGCAGAAAACACAAACATTCTTAGTTTATGAAACATGTTGGACTACTTTGTTACCGGAATTACACACAAGCACACACAAAGCAAACAAATGCACATACTTGCAGATTCATATCCACCAAGAAAAGGGTATAATTTTAGATGTACCTGATCAACACCTTTATTATTTTTGGATGATTAAGCCTTAAAGGTCAAAGATATATTTGCTTTATAGGTCTGGCCCTATTTGTATTTGAAGCTTATAATGCACAACAGACGGTATGTTTTCAGCACGATCATTTGTTTTGACTTTCTTTCGCTTTAACAAAGTAAAAAAAATGAATGTGTTTTCTTATTTATATCTGCTTATCTCTTCCTGTCACAAGAAATCAGCTTTTTATGACCCCCGCAGCAGCAGCAGCAGCAAACAAACAGCCAGAGCGTGGCATCTCCGGCTTTAAGGCTGTACATTTATACTAGGGGAGTAATATATTGAATTATCTTGTAATATGTCTACTCTTTTAGCCTTGGGATAGCTGCGGTGTTCCCCCCACGCGGCAGCTGCCTTTTCCCCTCTCATCCTTCTCCGTATAGTGCATTTATATACATTAAGCTGCCATCTCCTCGGAGGTGAATTAAATCTACGCCCAATTCCACCACTCATTGCTCTCCACTGCTCTATCCTCCTGCAGCTCTATCCCCAGCGGTATGTTACCACTTCCGCAGCAGAGTTTGTCTCTGTAGGGTAAAAGAAGCAGAGAACCGCCGGCGTCCTGAATGCTCCCAGAATGCTCCCAGAAAGCTACGGGGGTGCGCTTTTTTTTTTTTTTTCTCGCCGGTACACAGAGATTCTGCCGTAGTGATTTGGACAGCCGGATCCAGGAACATTAAGACCCATCGAGCCAATAGGGAGTTTGTGAAAGTTGCAGAAATTAGCCTACTGGGCATTGTGGGTAAAAGAAGCGGGCTGCACTTAAGTATACTCATAGGACGGAGAGGAAAAACAGCAATACGTCTCAGGTGTGCACTTAAGCATGCGTGGTGGTGCACATACAGACACACACACACAAACACACATTCACATATGCCAACATGCTTCCGCACACACACTCACATACATGCGGGTACAGTGAGGATGCCCTGCTCGTCCGCTGGCTCACTGACTTTTTTTTTACTGGAGATCCAAACACAGAGCGAGAAAGAGAGAGAGAAGACAGGAATGAGTGCAGGGGGCAGACAGAGAGGGAGGTGGGCGAAATAAAAAATCAATGGTTTTAGTCCTACGTTTGAAAAAAAAAAGGGAAGTGCACGGTGAGCGCCGACCTTCATGTGCCCCGGCGCCTCCCTTTCATGTGCAGAGCAGACTACCCGGTGATTTTCAGTGGGAGAAATGAACTCACTGATGCAATGCGCTAATTTCATTTAACATTTAAAGAAATAAGAAGAGCGGGTCCCAGAGAGTTGCCACGGGGGAGGTGGAAAGAAGGGGTGGGGGAGCTGGGGGAAACATGGCGCAGTCAGCAGTTTGTGTGGAGCGGAGTGAGGACGAGAGATAAGCCGGGAGCCATCAATTCATTACTCCACATATTAGTCATTTCCAACTGCCCCTCTACGACACTTGAACTCGAGTCCATCAGCTCTTCCCCGGGTCTCTCACCCAGCCGAATACGAGGCGCGATCCGGAGGCGTGTTGCAAATCACAGCGAGCAGGTTTGATTCCCTGCGTCGTCAACGTCATCGTCATCGTCAACGTGGCGATGAAGTGTGTGTGTGTTTGAGTTCAGAGTTCGAGGGCCTCGGCGTCATACGAGCGGAGTTCCGGACATTTTTTTCTTGCACCCTCAGCACAGCTGTGTTGGCTTTGGCAGAGATGCTTCTCAGCGATTTCTGCAACATAAAGAGTTAAGATGGCTGTGCTCTTGACTTGTGCTAATCCTATTACTCGAGAGTGCTGCTCTTAGAGGGCTCCAACCTCACTTTTATTGGAAATCCTTTTGCCGTTCTAAAGCCTTTTAGCCTTTGGCTGGGCTATTGCTCTCATAAATCTAGTTCCTGGCCTTTGGGCAATTCCCTCATGTTTGTATTATTGCAATGTTACTTATAGACATTTGTATACTGACACATTCCAGCTCTCTAATAATTGTCAGAATGCTCGAATCACTCCCCTACAAGTTTCCAGCTGAGAGCAGACTTTAATGTGTTTTCCTTTTTCTAATCAGTTGCCTTCCAGTTCTACAGTTTCATTAATGTCATTCAGTCCCAAACAACTAAAAGTCAAACTGAGAGAGAGCTGGGAAACAACCAGGACTGACTGTAATTTCCTCCTCAGCTGATCTCTAAATGTTTGTGCTTTGTCACTGCCACTACACCACAGAATAAATTTACTCTTTCACCTCCTCCCTCTGCCTCCTCCTCCTCCTCGTCGCTCTCTAATTCATCTCATTTCCGCCGCGCGGTGGGTTCAATCCCCACCTCCTTTCAGCGCTGGCTCCTCCGACGTCGGGGCCGGCGCTGCTGGCTGCTCCGTATTCTGGGCCCGTTGTGTCTCCGGTAGAGAGTGATTGTGCCGGTGGCAGGGAGGTCAATTGGAAGAAATTGCGTTGCAGCCACCGTGGAGCTGAGGCGAGAGGGAACAAGCTGGATATTAGCCCAATCCATGTAGGCCTGCGTGTTTACACCATCCACTCTCTCCTCCTCCCCTCCTCCCTCGCACTGCCACCACCCTCAACACACACATGCAGACTCACACATTCCTACACTGTGGTCACCGTCTGACTGAAGAAATGGAACCAAGCCCTGGTGCTATTAAACACTATCATGCATTGGTGCAAATCCAACATTTTACATGTCTGGATACACTGGGAGCCCTCAGTGGGGACAAAAGTACAGATGGTATTAATAAAAGGAATTTGTGCACTTTCTGCCTTGTGACTCTCCAGCGTGTCCCTGCAGCCTTGTTAGCCAGGGCCGCTAGAATAAAGCCACACAGCTCAAGGTTCCCGTGTGTCGGCGCTTAGCTCAGGATTAAAGTGTGTGAATTTCAGCTTCTGGGGGCAAAACTCTTGTTGCCTGCTCACCTTGTTCTCTCCCTTGGTAAAAAGGAAATGTTTTTCAAAGGGTGTTTGTCAGAACGATGGTGTGTTTTGTTTTTTTTGGTTTCTCCCATCTGATGCTGCGGGGTTGGAGGAAACGCTTTCACTACGTCACAGACAGCAAGTTATCAGATATACAGAAACCAGTCAGACACAATAAGTATGTTAATAGGAAAGTATATACATTTAACAGTGTGTGTATATGCGAGAATGCGATATAACATCTATTGTTCTACTTTGATATTCATACCCATAATTCAAAAGAAAGCTTGACTAGAATATGAGAAAATATAAGAAGATTTAATAGTGAAAGTACAGTATATCACAGTCAGAGTTAAAGTAAATGTACATTTTAAGTACACTGTAAATATTTTCATCAGGAGAGCAACTTTATACATTTATCATGTTGATACTGAAGGCAACGCCACCTCTGCAGACATATTTGTAGCCATATTTGTTCATTAATGTATACGAGTTGATTACATTATAATGAATAAAGTTACCATAGTAAGACGTTTCTCAGGTGGATATCTCAAAACATTGGTAAGTGAAAATAATCTGCCCAAGGGGAAAAGTTTTTATTTCTGATATGTGTAGGTGACCTGATTTATTGAATCCAAACACCTGTGCTGCCAATGTACCAACTTTGGTTAAGACCCAGAGGTAAATATGAACAATGCTACTTGAATCCACACATCCACACATCCACAAACACACACACCGCTCACCGAGTCAAACTTTTCAAAAACTGCCAGTTTGCCAGTTTAGCAGATTTTGCTGCTTGTGCATTTTCAATCCGCGTGCATTTTGTAAGATTCGCCCAAAGGTAGCATGTGTACCAGTGACACACTTTGGCGCACAGATCCCAGACAGAAAAAAAGAAAAAGAAAGACGTGCCGCCGCCACCACCCTTCTGATCTGATAGTGCTATCTGTTCGCCCCTTACACATACTAATGGAGGTTGGCATTGGCAATTTCCGTTTGAGACCTTTTTGTTGTTGTGATGAGTAATTAACAATGGCCTACAAAGATGTTGGTGTGAATATTTAATAGTGACAAAGCGGGGGAGTGAGCAGACAGTGTTAAAACTACGACTCATGTATAATTCATAGTCGCTGACAGTGATTGGACTATCTCGCTCCTCTTGCTTTCTCCCACCCCCACCACCCATCCCCCCCCCCCACCACCACCACCGTATCCCAGGGTACACTGGGCTCTCCTTGTGCAGAGGAGAATCCAATGTGGAGTGGCACTTCATATCTTGTTAGGCGATTTATTCATGGTAATGAAGGGTTTTAATGTACTGTACTGCGCAGAGCTCCGGCTCCGGGGTTGTAACATACTCAGCAGTGATCTGTGGGATGGATTATTTGAGCGTCGGGCTTTAATTTAGATTCAATTACAGGGCTGCTGTTGTAGGACGGGATGTGACCTCTAATGTCGGCGTGCCGTCTACGTTCTGAGAACGACGGATCAACACCGGTTCAAGCTTTTTCAGCCGCTTGACCGTATATCAGGGCCAGACAGCCGGCTTTCCCTCTCAGAGTTTCCCAGTTATTCATTGCCCCCCCCCCGTATTTCTCTCTCTGTGCCTCTCTCCTTCTTCAACCCCTCCTTTTTCCATTACTTGGTCGGACTTGCTGTTTGCAGTAGCTCTGTTATCTCCCTGCCTTCGCCATCTCAGGCTCTCTCGGTCCGGGCTCGCCAATACAGTCTTTTATACATTTGTACAACTCTTCACCTGCCCCAACACACTTCTCCTCCATAGTTTTTTTTTTTTTTTTTTTTTTTTGCACACACTCACTCCCTCACTGATACAATCACAAATGCACACATGGAAGCACACACATATATTCTTACCCACACACCTTTTTAGATGATGTCTCTCACCCACCATTCATCCTCCCACTCTTTGCCCGGGAGAATAACACATTTCTTGTGTAAAGCGGCCTATCGCCGGGCGGCATCACCCGGGGTCCAGAGACAGAGGTTTTTTACCCGATTGGTTTCCCGGCAGGCTGCTCACACATACCATACAGCATACAGTATGCAGCGCGGGGAGCAAGATGGATGGAGTGATTATAAAAGAACACATGGTTTGACATTTATTAGTTGCTTTTTTAGTTCAGATGTTTTCTCATTTCCTAGTAGCATTGGACTTTGGGTTCTTTTTTTTTTTTTTTTTTTTTTTTTCTTTTACAACTGAAATTGATTGCCTTGTTACTCAGCATCTTTCTTTCACTCACACACATATTCTTTTTTTCCCCAGCCAGTTGGAGGGAGTAAATAACTATTGATTTCGGGCCAACTGAAGCTTGCTAGCTAAGATGCTATTGTGCTCACTGCTCCCTTTGTCTCCTGTCCCCATTGTTGCATTGTATCACTGGCTTTGTGTGTGCATGTTAGACCTTACAGGAAGTTCAGTTTGAGGTTGTTTGGAAATATTGATAATGGTGGCTGGCGTAGCGCGTTCATACATCTATCTTTTGTCTCTAAGTACATCATCACCCTGTGCGCAGAAACATTAAAAAAACGTTAGCAAGTGTTTTTCACGCCATTTCCAAAGTAAGCTGACTAAAGTTATTAAATATTAAAAAAGAAAAGAAATAATAATTAAATATGTCTTTACTCAAGAATTTTCACCTTTTTATCATCCAAAAATATAAGTTAATACTTAACTGCTCTACATCTGAAAGCAACTGTCATACGTCTTAATGCTGACAGGGCAAATATTTCCCCCCCAAAAAAATGACCCGGTGATGATCTTTTCTAAAGATATTGACCAGAAACCCAGTCTCCTCACAGAGAGAAAATAGGAGAAGGAGGTGCACTGGTTCCACTCTCATCCAGTGAGATGATTCCTTATCACGACAACCTGCAGATGTCTGTGCAGACGCTTTATGGCGAGTGTGCTGATGTGCTTAATGTGCTCATTAAATCAGCAACAGCGACACATGTGTTTCTGCCCATTCTGCCCATATGAGGCAGAGTGGGTAATTCAATCTGCAGCCTCCCTGGTTAGCCACATGTGCTAATGCCTGCACCAGGCTCTGATGCGGCCTGACACTGCCACGCTGGAGATGCAATCTGTATGAAAGCTGTGGTTGCCAGAACGGCTCTGTGAGATTATGAGGTGGACCAATGGGGGAGTGTGTGTGTGTGTGTGTGTGTGTGTGTGTGTGTGTGTGTGTGTGTGTGTGTGTGTGTGTGTGTGTGTGTGTGTGTGTGTGTGTGTGTGTGTGTGTGTGTGTGTGTGTGTGTGTGTGTGTGTGTGTGTGTGTGTGTGTGTGTGTGTGTGTGTTCCACATTCGGCCTCTTTAGCACGCTGGGGACATTTTGGTAGCCAGAGAGATGTCAGCTTATTAGAGTTTTCATTTTATTTTTAATCAGGCAGTCCAGTGAGGTAAGAGAGCTAAAATAACAGTCATTAATAGAGACACACAATGTCCCCACACCCCGACAGCCATAACAATTATGTTTCCCCACACAACTTCTTTTTAATTTTTATTATCTCTCCAGTCCAAACAAATTGACCTAGGGCTGGCACATGCAAATGACTGATGTTTTTCTGCACAGCTTGAACGTTTGAGTCATCCTTGTTATGGTGTCATCCCTGTCACCTTTGCTTTGGCACAGGCACAAGACAAGTGTGTGTGTGTGTGTGTGTGTGTGTGTGTGTGTGTGTGTGTGTGTGTGTGTGTGTGTGTGTGAGACCTGGCACTGGCCTCGGTGACTCACCAGTGATTGAGACAAGGAGACAGTGGGATCAGCACAACCTATGTTAGAAGAGAAGGCATCATTAGAAAATGTTGTCTCACACAAAAAGCCCAGTAGCCGTGGCTCAACATTTCAAATACACTATTCCTCCCTCTCCCTTCTGTCCCTTTTTCCTTCCCGCCCTCTGCTCAGCAGTTTTTTCGCCATAACACTGTGAACCAGAAGACTGTTGGAGCCGGGAATAAATGGAAGTGACACCCCATGTATCCTTCTGTGTGACCTCAGGCCAAATCCCCTATGGAGTATCAGCACCTCCACTGCTCTTTTGCTCGTCACAGCAGGGAGACGACTGTACATGAAGGCTTTCTGAATCCTCTCTGCTGTTTAAATGTGCGATGTGTAAGATCCGACTGTATATAAGAAGTGGACTTAGTCAATGTGACGACACCCATTGGTTTTTATGGACTTGTTTTTGGCCATTGCCATCATAGTCTCTGGCCATCACCATCTTCTTCTTCTTTTTTTATGCAAGAACAAGTGACACGAGAGGGTGGGGCTAAGAACAACCAAAGGCTGAATTTTTAGGCGACAAAAGTACCTTCATGAACTGGAGTTGTGAGACGAAAAACGCCGACAACTCCCAGACCGGACAACGCTGTGGTAGCGACCTGTCAATCACAAGGTAGCCACGCCTTAAATCATACCCTGCTTTATGGTCTATTTTACTCTAAATTGGACCATAATTAAAAAATGACCATCATGCTGTCTTGAAGAAGACTTGAAACAAGCCATTGGCACAATAAACTAATGTTAACAATGTCTGCAAAGCTAATAAATCAAGTGAGAAGTAGAGTCTAAAGGTGCTAAGGTGTAGTCATATTTGTTGCTATATATCCGAGTGTAATACAGATTTTCACCCCACAATAATAAAAATATATCAATCAGAATTTAACTTATTCTTACTTACCTATGGTTCTTGTTCCATTATGTGCTGCAAGACAACATTTCTCACTGCAGTTTACAGTAAAAAGGGTCACTCATGTCAAGGACAGCTCCGAGTTTGCTTCAAACAATCTTAAATGTTCAACTCCAGTAAATGTAGAAAGCATCCAGTGAAACTACACAATGTGTATTCTACAAATATACATCTGAAAAATATTTAATTATGACCTCCATTTCCTGCAGATTGTTGTGTCAGAAATCTCTTTGTGTTTTTGTTTACCTCAAAAATGTACAAATAAATGCCAGTTCCTGTATTTATCTTTACAGATACAAAACTGAATGAAAAGCAACAGAACGATTTCATCATTTTATTGCAAGGGCTTCATTCGTCACAGTCGCAAGGAGAAAAAGAAGCAGACGTAAAGGCGAGACGATGTGTAAACAAACATGTCAATTGGTGCAATTTCCCTCTCCCGCTCTGTGAATGAGTATCTGGGCTCTGCTTGTGTTCGTAGTGTTTGCCTGCGCGTGCCACGGAGAGAATGAGCAATAGAGGGGTTGGAGGATGGATTGCTGTCCAAGTGCGTTTGAGCAGATCTGCAGGGTTCGGCTGCCCGGCGTCTACGGCTGAGCGATGCTCTCCGCTTGGCCGCCGCTGCACTTCCAATCCACAAACACCAGCATATTTCACAAACAAGCGTGGCTGCTGTGCCTCCGTCTCAGCGCCACCTCAGATCAACAATATTAATGCACTCCAAATATTAGTTTTCCCCCTCATTACCAAGCCGGGTGCTCTACGCCTGAACCCACAGCGGTCCTTGAGGATGGAGACAGCAGGATGTGTGCTTGTGTGTGCGTATCAATCCAATTACACTGCGCTGCCTCTGGTTTTCTCTTGCTCCGAGAGAATATATTTTTGCCCGCCATTATTTGTTGTTTTATAGACAATGACTAACCCCTTATATTGTTGCTGACGAATTCATATATCTATATATATATATATCGCCGCGCTGAATTGTGTCGCACTTGTTTGTGCATCAGAATATGAATGTATTTAGACAAGAGCCGTGCCAGTCTCACTAAAGAGTTGCTTCTCGCTAAGCCTAAGTGGGAGACTAGTAAATAGAGAACGAGAGGAGAGCTGTGCATCGTCAAATCCCCATCTGCTGTAAAGTGGGGCGCTGACACTTTCAATCTGTTCGGCTTGGCATTTTCGTCCCTCCCTCTCAGCTATCTCTCCCTCTCTCTCCATTATTGCTCTCATCCTTGATCTTCCCTCTGTGGCTGCTTTTTGTTTTCTCTTGGGCAAAGCCTCCTTTATCTGCTTTATACAGTAATCACAGATATATCTCAGTGACAAGGCCTTGGCTCCAGTCCCACAGTGTAGGTACTGGCTGTTGAAGGCAAAACTTAACATACTGGATCAATTTCTTTGCGTTTTATCGTCGTGGCATTCCCGTGGTGACGGTCACCTAACATGGCAAGTTAACATTTTTTGGCCATGCCTTTACCCCCATTGGAATTACATTTCCCGTGCTTCAGTGTTCCTGCAAGGACCATGGGAAACGTTTCAGGCCAACATGAGCGCTTTCTCCAGGGGACAAGTGGTGGGATTATTTTCTGCTCTTTTAAATGTTACAGTCTTTAGCCTCTTCCCATGGCTACAAGCACTGGGAAAGTTGTGGGTACCGACCACTTGAAGTCTTCTCAATTCAGTGCAACGAATGTGGTTTTGGCCTTAGCCATGTTTAGGAAGGAAGCACTTGAGATGAAGAGTGGATGTTGCGACATGCCTTGTAGTTCACAGTGAATTCCTTTAACTGTGGGAGAAAGGGTTATCTGTCTTTGTGAGGAAATAGTTCTCCATGGTCTCCTGTGTAGAGAAAGCAGCAGGTAAATACATTCAATTATCAGCCTTTAGAAGCTCAGTAAGGTCAAGAAAAACGTTACATTAGATCCAATCAGTGCGAGATAGCAGGAGGATTTCTAGCCAATTTGCGGCTCTAAATGTGATTTCTACACGTACGGAGATAAACATTACTCCTTGTGGAGATGTATTTCCTTTTTCGCATTTAACCTAAAGAGCTTGTTTATCCAGATGATGTGTGAAGTAGAAATATCTGCAGGTTAAGACTACCTGCAACTTATAAAGACAATTCTCATTTAATTGATTTCTCTGAGTATTTAAAGATACAATAGGTATAATTTATTTTATATTGCAGTCCCTTAATGTTGTCATGTATTGTAATTGCCGATAACGACACATAACAAGCTGCTACTGCATCAGCTGTGGTACTCTGTGATGTTGATAGGTTTTCAATGTAGTGAGTGGGTACCCAATAGAAACTGTGTTCTTTGTATGGCGACCCAGAGTAGTTGTCTATTCATGTATTCAATCTCAGTATTCTGATTCAACTGCCAATCTCACAGTCGAAAATGTGTTAAATTCAACAAAGTATGATTCATAAATAACAACATGGCTTTTTCAAAATCAAAGAATAGGTCTAAATGTACTAATCAAAGCATTCACATGAGAACGTACCACTGTAGATGTTGCGTTTGATATATTTTGAATTTATAAACGATTCTCTAAAATCAGCTGTTTGTTGCTTTGTGTCTCTCTCCTGTTGACTGTTGTTTCCATTCTATCCGTCCATCACTACAATGGGGGGGATGTATTTATGACCAAAAGTTCACTTAAAAAAACTACAAAAATAAAGCAGGTTATTAAACAGTTTCTGTTTGTCTATGTCAGGACTACAGACAGCACCAAAACTACACTGAACACACACACACACACACGCACAACTAACAGTGCTGCCCATTATTCTGAAGCAACAGCTAAGATATAGTAACATGTATCTCGGCCAATAATAATAATTCTGTTTTTGTTCTGTTTATAAAGATATAAAAGTTTAAACATTTCATAATCAGTGGACTAAAGACGAAACTTGACCAATCAGATTTGACTTTGTAAATGAATTGAGTCAGAAACGATGTGAAACTTTCATCACAACTATGAAACTTGACTAAAACAATAGTCGTCTACTGCGTTTTTCTTCCCAGCCTCCACTTCTAGGCCGGGACCTCCATCTCTATCTGAGAAAAATAGGATGTTTCTGGACGCTTCGTTAGACTGCATCCTTTTCCGGAGTCAAATGCATGAGAGACACAGGACGCAATATCACTGGGCTACTTATCCAGCTGTGTTCACACACACACACACACACACACACACACACACACACACACACACACACACACACACACACACACACACACACACACACACACACACACACACTGCTGTTTAGTCAGGGGTTTCTGTGATGCCGAGGGAGAGGAATGGGTTGTTGGCAATAAAGAATGAGAAACTGCAACCGAAAGATGGAGTGAAGGGTCACTAAGAGGGTCACAGCAGCTGGTCTGCAATGTACAACCAGCTTTCATTTTTCCCCTGGTTTATATATAGATTTATATATGTGTATGTGTGTGTGTGTGCACCTGCTGCTTTCACCAGGGCAGGGATCTGTACGTATCCCTGAAGAAGGAGATCTTCTGCAGGTGCTTATGCACATGTGTGCTTGTGTGGATGTCTGTGTCACATGTGTGAATGTGTTTGAATGCTTTAAAAGCTGTTTCTATTATTTCATACAGCAGATTCAACCCCTAAGCACGGGACAGGAGTGATGACTTCATCCTCTTTTGTGTGGTGCAGGGTTTGAGTGAGCAGGTCCAAGCCTCGCTGGCCTTTCACACCTCTCACTTAAGGGTGTTATCGCAAATGAGAGATGGCAGCGTAAAGGCGCGATCACAGGGGCCTCAGAAACACCGAAACGTATGAGCTTCAACACACACACACACACACACACACACACACACACACACACACACACACACACACACACACACACACACACACACACACACACACACACACACACACACACACCTTTTCCTGTGTTCGGACATCCTGAGGGAGAGCCAATTCCCTCGGAGACTGTGGCAATAAATGAGGTTGGGATGGCGGTGGAAGTGGAGGGGGTGGAGGAGGGGGAAGACAAAAAAAAAGCTCAGGGAGCAAACAGGAGACACTAATGAAGTATGAAGGGCTGAGCATGGCCGCATGGTTCCTGCCAAGCACCAGCAGCCCCCACCCCCACCTCCTCCATCCCTGAGCACCACCTGCCCCAGGGACACATAGAGAGGGAGGTGGGTCACTCCACTGAGAGAGAGAGAGAGAGAGAGAGAGACCACCCTAAAGCTTCATGCTGAATGCAAAAAAAAAAAAAAAAAAAAAAGGGCAAACAATTACTCTTAATCTTCTGAGCGTTTTATTATAATTACACTGCGGCTTTCATCCAAAGGGGGGACATTTAAAGTTTACTCCTCTCTCTTCTCAGCGTCTCGCCCCCCTTTGTACCTGGCACTTTGTAGACTGACGTAAAAAAAACGGCATCGCAAAAATGTCAAAGCCATTACTGTATCGCTCGCACAGCCTGCTCTCAACTGTGCTCTTTTCCTGTTATTTAAACATGCCTGTCTTGTGCCCACGCTCTTCAATCTACCGATGTGTGCGGCACGACCGCTGCAACCGAGTCCTTGGAGAGTCCAGCCTACCTCCTTCTTTAACCCCTCTATTAATGTATGCTCACCACTTAAGCAGGAAGTGAGCTTATTCAGCTCACAGCACATCATCACTTCAGATCCTCCTCATCCTCTGCAGATCCTCCTCATCCTCTGTCCTTGTATCATTCAGATATTAATCAGGTCCATCGTCATTAAGTATATTCCAGCAAGAGGCGAGGAAGCTTTCCAGAGGAGGCTTGAGGAAAGAAATAAATAAAATCATGTTAAAGTGGACGTGGACACTTACTGTGCTCTTCTCTGTCATATCTGCTGCTCATGCAGCAGCTGATTGAGTGTGGCTAACCAGAACAGGACTAATAACGGCGTTATTACTTATTTCTTCACATTTAATTTGTTTACTTAAAGTGGCCCTATTATGCTTTTCCACTTTTTCCCTCTTCTTTAGTGTGTTATATATTTTTTTGTACATGTTAAAGGTCTGTAGAGTGTAAAACCTGAAGTCCACGCCTAAAAGGAGTTACCCTCCCCCTCAGAAGCTCCTGAGCTCCTGAAACGGCTCCATTGAATTATCTACTTCACTTCTGTAACTTTATGAGGTCACAATGTTACGGAAGTGACGTAAAACTCCTTCCGGCTAGTTTGGCCCTCAGACAACAAAAGAGAGAGATATGGAGCTGAAGCTCCGGAGAAAGAGTTCTTTGACATGTGAAACTTTGACCAATCACAACAGAGCGGGCTAGCTGACCAATCAGGGCAGACTTTGCTTTCTGGAGGGAGGAGCAAGCGCTACAACGGAGCATTTCAGAGAGATGGTGAGAAGAGGTGCTGCAGGACAGCCAGGATGAGAAACACAAGGAGGATTATGAGCATTAACACATGTAAACATGTGGTAACTATAACTGGAGATAAAAATATGCACCGGGAAAATAGCATAATAGGGCCTGTTTAACTGTAACTGACCTGAATCATAAAAACAATTTTCACACTCTTCTGGTCCCATAACCAGTAGTTTCTAAAAAGCTTCCTCTTTTCATTTGGCAGGACATGACTGAAAAAAGTAAAAATGCTAACTGTGCACTCTCACTACTTTGACAGCGCTCCAGATTTATTGGTTCAAATACAAACTCACCGATGGCCGATCCAGCTGTGCCTCACCAAAGTTTCAGAATAAGCTGGAGTGGAAAAGTGTGTCTCATTACACAAAAGAAAATATGTTTCCTCGAGTCCTCCCTACTTGCAATTCTTCTGTCCAAGCGGAAGAAGGAAGTGGAGGAAATGGATGAAAACAGGACACTGTTAGTTTGTCAGCTGTGTGACAAGTCTTGCCCAGTAAGAAGAGATTAAGATTTTCACTGGCGGTAGTGCCAGGTGTGTAGTTGTGCGTGCGCGTCCTGTGTTGCGGCTACAGTACGTACCTGGCAGAGCGTGTTCTTAACATGCATCGGTGACTCCATGGCTTTGTTTTGACATGTCCCGAACATGTGAGGAGTGCCGTCCCCGCCTGTCACCGGTCTGTCATCTGCAGCTGACTGCCGTGTTTTGACGTTTCCCCCTTTTTTGACCCTCTGACTTCCTCATTTGAAAGAGTGAAATCCATTCGATTCCAGTATTCATTTGCATAATCCACAACACAAGATGGACTTCAACTACAGGATTCCATAAAGTCTCCAGATGCTTTATTAAAATAAAATAAATGTATGAATGAGGGGTTAAAGGTGCGTATTAAACATAAATGAATTTATCAAGGCCCTTATGTATTTTGTATTGGTTTTACACTGCCAGCCATTCCAATTTTTTGCATTTTTATGAAAGTGCATATAGTGTGCATTCCAAGCTTTGACAGTGACGGTGGTTTGGAGCTTTAAGAAAAGAAGCCTGCAGCTTCTGCTTGGCTCGGTGCCAGACAGCGGGACAAATAAATCTCTAATGGGGACAAACATCCCGCTGAGGATATGATGCCAACATCAAACAGCCCACCAGTCTTTGAATCGAGTCCAGGTTCTCCTAAACTGGTCGACAAAGCAGATGAAGGACAGAAAAACATTTTATTTGCTTACAGTGCTGACTGCAACGGGTAATCAACTGCAGCAACCAGATTTCCCCTTCTTCTTTTCCAACGATTTAAAACATCTTGATGTCACTGTAGAATTTCTTATTTCAGTTAGAATTCTGGGATTGTGACACCCAGTCAGTCCATCACGTTCACATTTAAGGGACGTCATACAAACGTTGATCTGTGGCGTAGGACCAAACCCTGTCCGAGAGGGATCGCTTGGTCAAGCAGAAAATTCCACTTTTATTCCATCCAAGCAGAAAAAAACGCCTGAGCGCTGCAGACATATGTTGTGTGTGTGTTTGTGTATGTGTGTGTGACTGATGAAACTTGGTCAAATAAATGGGTTAGTAGTAAAAGGTGGAACAACCGTTTCTATTGCAGTTTCAGTGCTAACTTGTAATAAGTGCTCTGTGGCCTGTTTCCCTTATCCCTCTCATTAACATTCCCTTAATCTGCATTCTCTACATCTTTGTCCCCCTTTTTCTTTTCTGTGTGCATATGTGATTCTGTATATGTGTATATATATATATATATATATATATATATATGTGTGTGTATGTATGCGTGTGCTTGTTCATGTGCCTGTGTACGCCAGCTCAGGACTTGGCTCAGGGAGAGATAATGAAATAATAACTCTTATCAAACCACCGCAGACCTAGCGGAGCTCCCTCTCTCCTATTTTTTTTCTCCGCCTGCTTGTCTTTGCTGCTCCTCAGTACTCATCTCTCCGGCTGATTCCCTGACCGATTTCTCTCGCTTGCAACTCAGATGCAGCCGCCTGTGCTCACGATGCTGCTGCTGAGTCGGCGGTGCTAATCCAGCTGTGGCGAAACACGCCCGATTCACACCCCGATGCTTATGCATGTGGGTACGTAGATCCAGTGTGAGGAGAGACGGTTAAAGTTACTCCGCAGCTTTTGTTAGCCGATTTTAACAACCAGGAGAAAGGAGTCTTTACAACAGGGAGGATGAAAGTCTTTAAACAGTGGCCTCCGCCTCATTACGGTCCAAAAACCGCTCCTCATCCGAAAGGTAAATTATTCAAACATGGCCCAAAATGAATAATATTCTTTTTTAACTCTCCGTGCATCCCTTTATCTCTCCGTCCCGCCGTCACCCACTGCGGCGAGGGTGTGGGAGGTTGACTGCAGTGAGAAATCCTGTGCCTTTACCTTAAATAACGGACAGTTTGGTGTCAGCCCACTAATGAACAGTGAGTGTTTTATCACCAACGCTTTAACAGGCTTCCTTTGGTGAATGCACATCTCATTTGTGCTTGAAGGCTGGTTCTAATATTGGCTGTTACAATCAACATGCGCCCCCCCAACCCTCACTTTTCCTTCATCATTGGTTTTACATCAGAACAGTTTCATTTAAATAAACTTATTTTGCATGTCCTTGCACTTCCTCCTCTATCTCTCTTTCTCTCCAATCTTCCTGTCCCCCCCCCCCCCCCCCACTTTCCCCCATTTTTCTACACTCTACTCTTCCTCATTCACTTCCCACTTCCCACCCTCTCTATATCTCCATCCGTCTGCAGGTGGCCCTAACCATTTAAAAAGAACATTAAATCGGGGAGGGGAGGAGGAGGAGGAGGGATAAGGCAAGGGGAGATTGGCGCAAGAGAGAGTGATGGAGACGGAGGTGCGAAGGTGAAGGAGAAGGAGGCGAAGGCGGAGGTGTGAGGCAGAGAGCGGCGGAGGCCTAAGCGATGCTGACAGGGACACATTTGCTCCAGAGCTGTGGAATTGTGTTGTGTGAAATTGAAACGGCGGAGCATCAGGAGCAGTTATTTGCAATAAATCTCAACTGCCTTAACACTTTGAAGGTGCCCCCCCCACACACACACACCACTGCAATCCCAACCATTCCTTCTCCGTTGTATTCTTTTACCTCAAGCTATTTTCTCACTCTCTCTCTCTCTCTCCCATTGGCTTTCTGTCTTCAACCCTCTCCGTCTCGTTCTTTTTTTTCCTGCTTCTCTCCTCTCCTTCCTTGTCCCTTACCCTTATTCGACTGTCTTCTCACTGCTGGTATCCCGAAGTTTTGCAGAGCGTCGTGTCCAAGCTTGACCGTTGATGCCCTGGTTTGGCTCCTCCACCAAAAGACCTTCTCTCACCCTCACCTCCCCCTTTTAGCATCGCACTAAGCAGTAGTGACGGGGCAACCCAGATGCTGCCAGAATGAATTTGTTTAAATTTCATACCTTTTTAATTTTGCCACCCACCAAGACAAGGCACGGCATTTTCGTCAATGCATCCAATGCATTTTGAACGTGTGCTATTTTTTCGGGAGGCTGTCCGTGGGGTTGTTGGGAGGAATTCAACCTCAAGAGGAGGAGGAAGGTGAAGCATCAGCACCTTTTTGTCTACTTAAATCATATACTTCAGGATGTAATGGACTGTTTCTCACAATTATAGGCAATTTTCAATAAAAAAAATACTCCCCAGCTGATTATTCAAGTCCATCTGAGCTGTACATGCCTTGTTATAGCTTTTTGCCAACAGGTTTGTTACACAAGAAATGGGAAGTGACATGAAGTTCAGCACCGTCAGGTTTTTCAGGAGCTCACAGATGCTGTGATTAAAATATGAATTATTCCGGATCCCCCACCACCCCCCACACACACCCTTCAACCAACGTCCACACACACTTCTACGAACACTCGGATGCAAATGTAAGTAAAAACAAAGACGAAGAAACAGATGTGCAATTCCAATCAATCGTCTGCACAGAGAATGGCCTCTACACCACTCCAGAGAGCCATTCCGAAAGCAATATCCAATCTAGCAGGTGAATTTATGCACCACTTTCAGCAACAGATACAGACGCCCGTTGGACATAATGACACATTTGAGGAAGATGTAATGAATTAGATCTATATTGACTCGGGGGACCTCGTCTCACTTGGCCCTGTCGAGAGAGAGGGTTCTCACCAATGACACACTTTCCCGCTGAGGGCCTCGGTGCTGGCATGGCACTGAAGTGTGCATTTCACGCAATGATTCCTCCCGAAATCAAATGCCTGGCCGACTGTGGGCATGTCTGACTGGCAGAGAAATAGGGGGTTGCAGGGATAGTTTACCTCCAAGTATTATAATAATGATTCATTTACCCTGGGAGTGTTTCTCAACTCTTTGACTTAAGGGCCGGGCGTACGGCCAATGAAAAAAATGAAATCTCTTTTCATCAGGCTTGGGGACAACTCAAGGATTTGAATCTTGGAGCAAAACAAACCAAGACGAAAACATGATTGAAACACCACGTTTTTTAGGAACATCATGTGCAAAAGAGTCAAACAAGAATAACAAAAGAGAAGCACCACCTGCAAGTTATACAAATATTAGAGTTTTCCTAGGGGCTGGGCTGTAAACTGGCTCCATCGCTGTTAACGGTGTCAAGTTTGGCGACAACGTGAATTTTTCCAATACCGTCTTTACCGTGACAAACAAACACGGGTTTTGGTTTTTGAACACACACAATGATGAGGGAGATAAAACACCCAATGAACTACGTCACACCCACACACTTTCTACCGCCTATGGTTAACTTCAGGCTACCGCCGGTTCGTCTCTTCTTGGAGCCTCCTGCTTCTCATTTCGGCGCCCATGTGAACATGTTAGATCTGCCACTCAGACCACATCTCATAAGCACTGACATCATTGCTTCTACTGCATCGCATCGTTATTGCCAGCCCTCAACGGATAATTTTTACTGTCTATACTTGCTGAGAGAAAATACGCGACACACGCCAAATCTTTAGAGGAGCAGCCCGAAGCCGAGTCATACTGCTCGCGATCCATGTGTCTTTAATACAAAACTGGTCCAACAGCGTCTATTTGGCAAAGTCTTTCCACACGTGATTCAAGATTTAAAAGGTTATGTCAGTTTTTGTTTTCTTCAGAGATGTAAGTTGTAAGAAAGTTGGCTACTGACTAGCAACAGAAGAGCAGATAGAGGTGTTCTACTGACTGAGGTTCATTCACCTAATCTCAGGTGTTTATATATATATATTAATACACAAAGTGCTCCTTCTGATCATTGATAGAATAGTGTTTGAGATGTATAATGTATTTTTGATCAGCTGTAGAGTAAAAGTATTTTGCCATGTCGTCTTACATCCTTCATATGTAGGCTAGTTTGAGTTGTGATTTTCCATTTGTAAATGCACACAAGAGGTTCTTGCATCGTGTTTGTATACATAGGAATTTAAAGTGGAACAAACTCCTATGTGTGTGTGTGTGTGTGTGTGTGTGTGTGTGTGTGTGTGTGTGTGTGTGTGTGTGTGTGTGTGTGTGTGTGTGTGTGTGTGTGTGTGTGTGTGTGTGTGTGTGTGTGTGTGTGTGTGTGTGTGTGTGTGTGTGTGTGTGTGTGTCTGTTTGTCCAAGTGTTTAGACTTAATCACTCCATGTTACCAGCCCTGGGAACTCTCCGTTGCCTCAGTGACGCATACAGATTCCTAAGGGGAATGTTAACATGCAATATAAACTACAATCCTTTCCATTAATTATACCAGACCACAGAAAACACTTGTATCAGCAGGCATTAAAGTTGTGTTAATCCACGCTTCTGTTTTTGTATTAATATTGATGTGTTCATAAAAAAAAAAAGCCAGGCTCTGATTACTAAGACCTCCAGGCTTTTGATAGAGGGCTGTGGGGATTTCTGAAAAATGCATGAAACATAAAAGTAATATGAAAAGTTTATTAACTCTAAACATCCCAGTGCACATGCAGTTTACACGGTGCTAATTAAAAAAACACTTTTATGTCCCTGCGGAACACATAGGCTTTATTCTACAAGCTTTTGTTATAGTTTCCTGCATTCTTTGTGTTTACCTAGTACCGAACATCTGGTGTGACGGCGCAAAGATGTCCTGTGACCCCCGAACACATGCATGGAATTTATAATAATAAGTTCTTGTTTTTAAATCAATTTGCATTTTTCCTACGCATGCTCCCTGGAGTTCTGTCACTTTTGTCTTAAAAAGGCGCCGGGGAGGAGGCAGAGGTGGCGCATCGCTGACAGGCCGGCGCTAGCAGTTCTCTAAAAGCACTGCGCTCGCTCAATGTGGGGAGCTAATGTGTTTGACCCCTCTCTCCCAAAGGAAGTGCTTCACGGCGCCTGCAGATGAATGAATCAGCATGTTTATAAGAGCTCCTCATCAGTCACACCATTTTTCTCGCTTCCGTTCATATTTAATCTTTTGCTTTTTCTGTCCTCACGGTGTCCTGACACAGTGATACTTTAACAGTCGCTAGCTGAACTCAGTATATTGTCAGGGGGTGGGAGGGGGGATTTAAGTTGATGTGATATCAGGCCTTTTATTTTAAAATAAGCAAACAGAGGCATAGTCTGCACATCGCAATGGTGAAATAACGAGCAACAAAAGCCCCTCTGCTGGTCTCAGATCAGTGTTCAGTAAACCACCCGGCCTTTTGGATTCATTCCGGCTCTTTACCTCCTCTGAAGGCAGATATGAACTGTTTGTCACTGTTTCATCACCTCTTTCTTTGGTCTGTTTTGCACCAGACCCTGGAGGCTGACGTTTTAATGTTTTCTCCCATATGGATTTCCACAAAGGCCCAGTTTATTCTGAGCGTCTGCTCACATAGTGACAAAAGGAGTTCATGAAATGTTAACTCTTCAGGCTCTCTCACTACGCCTGCTTCCCCATGATTTCTCTCTCTATCCCGTTTCCGAGACGCTCTCCGTCTCTGTCGTGGTCCTGTTCTGTTTGGCTCATTTTCATACATATTACATATTCCCTGCTATTATCCATTTCCTGTGTTGCTCCCAGAGTTGCTCTTTTCTCTCTGCAGGGAATGGCTTTATGATGTAGCCAATGGCTGCCTTTTCATGTGTGTGTGTGTGGTTACGTGCAAAGTATTTGCGTGCCACTGCTCGGAACTGTGTGTGTGTGTTTGGAATGGCATGTGGGATTCCAGTTCAAAAAATTCTGTCACCTTACAAAATTGAGGTTGTGATGTTAGAAATTCCTGTGTTGGTGTTTTTATATGTGAGGTTTTCAAGGTTTCCCTGCTTTTGCGTCGGTTTGTTCCTCTCAGTTTGAAGGTAGAATGAGAAAGATTTGCTGGTTGTGGTTTGTAAACACAACATGTTAAAGTTTGCCAAGTCTCAATGACACCAGAAGCATACGCCCCCCCTGACCGCGGTTATGGTTAGGATGCTCTCCAGCGGGTGAAAGCCAAGCCCAGGCCCACTCTTGTTTTGGAACAAGCTTTGTCCGCTTGGCGTTTCACCTCGCTATATTTGTGTTTCTTTCTGCACTCTGCCATTTTCGTAGCTTCCTCTTGGACGCATACCTGCATTTTGTAAACCGGTCGGCACATTTTTATAGAGGTTGATGCCCAGTAAAGTCCTAAACACAGCAAAGTAAAAAAAAATATCGGCAGAGGGAAGTGTCTTTTGTGAATGGCTTTGTATGGATGCATTATGGGTTTTTTTTCGGGAAAATCCTACTCATTCTGCCTTTGAGTAAACTGAAAACTGAATCATAGGTGTCAGTCTTTGAATATGTTTTTTTGTTTTTCGATAGATTGCTAATCTCTCCATCCTTTTTTTCCCTTGCCTTTGACTCACTACGTGCCAGAATTTAGGCTTCTAACAATAAATTGCATTACATAAATGCAAATATATATATATATTATTATTATATATATATTTTTTAAGTAATTTAGGAACATTGTCTCCATCTAGTTTATATTTCAGCTGTTAAATGTCTGCTCAGTACAAATATGAATATCTTAATGGATATTCTGTAGGGATGTTAATATTTAGCTGTGTAACCTTTGACCGACAATAACAATTATGATAGATTTAAAGCTGAAAGTTATGCCTGGCTTGTAATACACTGGTGGAAACCCTAACAGAGTTTACCAGGCAGAAACACAGCTCTCAACCTCACAGCTCCACTAACTGATGTGGTGGAGACTCACTGGCTGCTATCTCTCCCGGACAGGTGACCCGGGGACTCAGTTACCTGTTCTGTTGATACAGTGCAGCCGGTGGTAAATGGTGGGTTTTTTGCATCGGTTATTGCTGCAGCTGAGCGGCTTGTTAGGCACTTCAAAAACAAAACCACTGCGTGCGATGCACTTATCTCGTCAGTTCATGGTTAATGATCGGTTAAAGTGGGTCGACTATTGTCAGGGAAAAACAGCATCTATATGCTGTGTATATTTTCAAAGACATGTAAATACTGGGTGTTACTTGGTTACTATACTGATATTTCACCCTTTTGCGCCTCAATAGAAAACATATTTATGAACAGAGGCAGGGAAAACCAAACCCCTTCTGAAGAGTGCAGAAGAGGTCAGTAGTAAAATGGCCAGCTCATGTGTCAGACGAAAGGGAGACAGGTGTGTGTGTGTGTGTGTGTGTGTGTGTGTGTGTGTGTGTGTGTGTGTGTGTGTGTGTGTGTGTGTGTGTGTGTGTGTGTGTGTGTGTGTGTGTGTGTGTGTGTGTGTGTGTGTGTGTGTGTGTGTGTGTGTGTGTGTGTGTGTGTGTGTGTGTCAGAATTGCCTCTCCATCATTATTTCCTGTCTGTGATAGTTTTTTCTATGCAATGCACATAAAAAACAACAAGGCATAGACACACAGGCCACGCTGTGCCCTGATCCTTGTGCAATCCAGAGGTTTTGACTTCGTGCCCCCCCCCCACCTGTCACCGCAGCAATGAGCGATGAGGGTCAGTGCTCAGGTTAAATGACCGGGCTCTAAAACCCATTGCCTAAGCAGCTACAGTCACCAAGTAGCGGTTGCCGTGGAAAGAAGTACGCTCAAGGCACGTCATATTGACCCGACCTCGCACACATGTATTATTATTCACAGGTGGAAATATAGAAAACAGTATCACACACTCATCCAGTGATGAATAGAGATGGATGGATGAAGAGAGAGAGAGAGAGAGAGAGAGGGGTAGATGTACATTCAGACTCAGAAACACACATTGAGGCCAGGTAAGTGAGCCTGTCCCCCTACGGCGCTGGCTGAGGGTCTGCTCAGCGATCAGTGAAATGGAGTGTTACTCAGCTCAGCCTGAGCTTTATTCTCTGGTCCGTCTCACACTGAGACAGAGCCACGTCCACCACCAAAACCACATAGGTGCCTGAGTCATATCAAGTCCTAACGCCCCCACAACACACTCCCTGAATGAGAAGCGTGTGTGTGCATCGCGGAACCTCTTGCTCTTTATTCACATTACATTCATTCTTTTATCCAAAGCGACTTACAATCAGTAGTATATTACATATCATTCACCCATTCACACACTGATGACAGGCTACCATGCAAGGTGCCACCATCAGACTCTAACTAACATTCATGCACATCCAGTCCACACCGATGGCAAGCCTTCAGGAGCAACTTGGGGTTAAGTGTCTTGCCCAAGGACACATCGACTGCCGAAGCCGGGTATCGAACCACCGACCCTCTGATTGGAGAACTACCTTGCTCTCCACTACGCCACAGCCGCCCCAATTTAGAGGCCCATGTTAACAGGTTGGTGTCTCTTCTAGAGATTCGAGGTCTTGACTATTATTTTCTGCATACCGCGTGGTTCACAGCAAAAGTAGACAGCGAAAAAGATTTATTTTACATTATATTGACATTATACCAGCAACTTTACTAGAGTTTCAATGTCTAAGTCTGCAGAACATGTCACAGGTGAAAAAAGTTCATCTTTATTGCTAAATCACAATTCCTGTTTTAAAATAAATGCCCTTTAGCGTCTTTCTGTAGACAGAATCCACAAGGATTTATTTTGAAATATCGATTGCTATTAGCAGAAGTTTGGCTCGGTTGTAAGTCAAAAGTCGAGTTGCCTCAGATAACTCTGTAGTTAATTCTTGGGGTGTAGAAATTCATGTTCTTGCAAATGTCACCTTTATTCGCCCACCCCTACATGTATGTGTGGAGTGTATACGTTGTTGTTGCCCAGTTAAAACTGTGCATCTTTCAGGTTTTCACTTCCTGGTCTTTTACATGATGCCATAAGGCCCAAAAAGACTCATCCCCCTAGATTTGAGTTTATTCATTTTTTCTTAAATGAACTTCCCAGTCACAACATTTATAGCGTATATGGTTGAGACAGAGACGTTTGGTTATGCTTCGGCATCGACCGTTAGTATTTAAGGTCAGGAGAGCCCATTTGTTGGGTCATAGAACCCAAATGAACCAGGTTACCAGCACCTCAGTAAGCATTGGCCCCTGGCCCTATCCACCGCTTGAATGCTGCACAGGGCGGGGCTTGCCAAGAAAATCAGTGGGATTCATAGCAGCACGGCAGTAGACTCTTTTGTGTGTTGAATGAAGTTGAACGACTGCAAGCTCTACTCCGTTTAGAAGGTAAAAAAATATAGGTAAAAAATGTCAAAACTGAAGGCGTATTTAATCAAGCTAAGGAGGATCTGGAGATGTAAGGTTTCTACCAGTGAAAATGTGTCTGCATGCATGTGTTTCGATCCAGTGTACACTTTTATCGTGTGTGTGTGTGTGTGTGTGTGTGTGTGTGTGTGTGTGTGTGTGTGTGTGTGTGTGTGTGTGTGTGTGTGTGTGTGTGTGTGTGTGTGTGTGTGTGTGTGTGTGTGTGTGTGTGTGTGTGTGTGTGTGTGTGTGTGTGTGTGTGTCATGTCAGGGTATCAGTTTGGTCTGTAGCAGAGGGCGGTGTCAGTTCTAATCTGGGACAAAGCAGGGATGGAAAGGTCAACTCCGCGGTGAAACACAGAGATAGAGACACACACACACACACACACACACACACACACACACACACACACACACACACACACACACACACACACACACACACACACACACACACAGATATAGACAGAGACAAGCCCACATATAGACACATTGAAAAGCAAGCACACAAAAGAAGATATTCACAGGAAACATGACTCATGTGAAAAGGTTAAGATTCACACTGGGGATTCACAGGTGTATGCCACCTATATGTGTGTAGATGGAGGTTTATACACGTGTGTGTGTGTGTGTGTGTGTGTGTGTGTGTGTGTGTGTGTGTGTGTGTGTGTGTTAGCAGACGCAATGGTGGAAGGGATGAGAGTGCCTCTCTGTGCTTTTTGGGAACCTTGTGATATTCCTCATGGGAGGCGAAAAAGACAATGTAACAGTGGAGCGAGATGAAAGCAGAAAAAAAGAGAATGGAAAAAGGGAGAGAGCCAAGAGAGTCGAGTGTGAATTTACTTAAAGTGCTCCATTTGGTGAATCATTATTTTCACTAAAGCTGCAAAGAGCATTTATTTCCCCAAAGGAGTCGCTGCTACACCCGCTCCATCCCGCCTGTCTCCATTCCTTTCTTCCAGAATGCCACCTAGTGTCTATCAATTGTTTCTTTTTCTTTTTTTCTTATGTTGCAGATGACTTTTTCCGCACTTGGAGCTCAGGGAAATGTCTCCGATATATTTTAAGATTAACCTCAAACCTTTCATCGTATCCTTCATAAATAATACATCGTAAAAAAAAAAAAAAAAAAGGACCAAATTACCATTCCATATTCAGAACATTGTCTGCCTCTCCTCTTTGCTTATATTTATTTTTTCCTGCTGATCCAAGCTGATAGATCATGTCTGTGATATTCATAGAGCTGTATTGCTTACTCGTGCATATCTGTCGTGGCGGTGATTGCGTCCTCTCGGCGGGGATCTGGCCACGGCCATACAATCAGCTCAGTGTGATAAATAGGAACACAGAGAGAACAAAACCTCGCTGTCACTACAAATAAACATCTGTGGGGGCGCCTTAAGGCCGGCAGAGGCTTTTCTCTTACACATAAACACTCTGGATGACGCCAATCCGGAGACACACACGAGCACTGACACACAATCCGCCTCCTCCCACTTATTCAGTTGTTCAGAAGGTTACTATCCTCTCCTGCGCATTATTTCGATCTGTGGAAAAACAAACGCCTTCGCTCCCTCTGGATTTGGAGATAAGCAGATTGGTCTGTCTTTTTCGGAGAAGACAAAAGGAGCTCAGTCCACACAAAGGTTTATAAAATGGCACCACGGTGGTGGTAGAGAAGCTCGCAGGAGCCTCCACAGCTTACCTCTAATGCCAGAAAATGTCACTAACCATATCAACAAGAGAGATATGCAAATTCCTACCCAGGTAGCCAGGGTTCTCCATCTGCGTCTCTCGCTGGCATGTGATTCGCCATGTGACTGCTTCACTGGACGATTTCTGTTTTATTGTTTGCTGGAGTTCTTTATACATATTCAAAACAAATCAGCACCTCCATTTCTTTTTTCATTTAAAGTGGCCCTATTATGCTTTTCCACTTTTTCCCTCTCCTTCAGAGTGTTATATATATTTTTGTACATGTAAACGGTCCGTAGAGTGTAAAACCTAAAGTCTGCGTCTAAAAGGAGTTACCCTCCCCCTCAGAACTCCTGAGCTCCTGTAACGGCTCCATTGAATTCTCTCCTTCACTTCTGTAACTTTATGAGGTCACAATGTTACAGAAGTGACGTAAAACTCCTTCCGGCTAGTTTGGCCCTCAAACAACAAAAAAGAGAGACGGAGCTGAAGCTACGGAGGAAGAGTTATTTGACATGTGAAACGTTGACCAATCACAACAGAGCGGGCTAGCTGACCAATCAGAGCAGACTTCGCTTTCTGGAGGGAGGAGCAAGCGCTACAACGGAGCGTTTCAGAGAGATGGTGAGAAGAGGTGCTGCAGGACAGCCAGGATGAGAAAAACAAGGAGGATTATGAGCATTAACGCATGTAAACATGTGGTAACTGTAACTTGAGATAAAAACATGTACCCGAAAAATAGCATGATAAGAGAAAGACATCAGTTTCCCTCCACTTTGGTTTTGTTGGATGGCAAACACTTTATTTCTGGTTTAACTTGGTGTCAGCTGGGTTTTGCTCTCCCGCCTCGCTCCCGTTGTCTCTCTTCATCTCCGAGAACAAGGCGAAGTTCAGCGGGCTGCCTGGCTCCGCCAAGCGCTTGAAATGTTAATCAGAATTGATCTGGATTGGGATATAAAAAAATATATAAAGAAAAAGAAATAAAAAATCTGGGGTGATTGCTGTCACAGTGCTCAGTGTGGGGCTGATTCAGAGCATCATAAATATTAATGGTGGACGCCCATCAGAGGTGGCGACGCTGACAGTCCCGTGATTACCTGCTGAGCCATTGGTTCAGACACACCCACCCACCCCCCACACACACACACACACACACACACACACACACACACAAAACACACACACACACACACACACACACACACACACACACACACACACACACACACACACACACACACACAGGGTCCTAATTGAAAACATAAACAGTGGTGGTGATGTGTGGTGACAGGGTTGATTAGGCTGCACACTCTTACCTGGTTGAGCTTTAATAGGAGATCTAATGAAAGATGTCCAGTCTGTCATTCACACAGCTGGAGACATTAGAGGCAATTTGTGTGTGTGTGTGTGTGTGTGTGTGTGTGTGTGTGTGTGTGTTGTGTGTGTCTGGTTTTAAACTTAGAGGCCATACATGTTCTTAATAGAGCAATATTGACAAGAAAAATAGCAATATGTGGATCAGTCTCAATAACCACTAATGGAAATATAACAAATATATATATATTTAATTACTTTGAAATAACGTGAGAATTGTGAACCATCAGTGATATTTTTGTCACAACATGTTTATATTGAGATGGTTATGAATTATTCAAATCTGGCGACTATTTGGTTTACATTTGGATTGTGGATTGTGTTAGTTGAAATACTCGGCATCTGCAAAATGTGTTTTTGTTTACTTCTCCGCAGCAGGCGAGAGAGAAACATCTTAATCGTTAGTTCAACACAGACAACTTTCAAGTCTCCCATTGGCTTTTGAACATGTTTTCTCTGTCGGTCTCACTCGCTTTTCTCACACAGCTTGAAATAGGGCTAAGCGATATGGAAAAAATGGTAAAAACCAAATGTCACATATTTTTTATTACCAAATACCCTGATTTCAATGTTGCAATGACATTGTAGGGCTGACCATTAGTGCTTTGACAAAATATCTGCACAAATAATCATCAGTTTTGTGGAATTAATAAAGAAGTGGTAAAAAGAAAACAGCCAAAACTGTCTAAAGTTTAAATCCCTTTATTGTAATGCAGCCACTGAAACCAGAATAGGACAGCACATATGCCATATTACAATATATTGATATCCAAAGTCAATATTACTCAACAAAGATTACTTTACTCGTTTTTTGATGCTTTTTCATGATTTAGTTCCAAGAAACTTATGAAAACATCTCTGGTAAACACAAGTGTTTCTTGGAGGACAGCCCTACACCATATCGGTATATATATGTCCCAGCCCCATCTTTAAGACGCAATAGTTCCTCATCGACTCCAAATCTGGGGCAAATATCACCTTCTAAAAATGACCCCTGGACACAAACAGGCTCCCCCCACCCCCCTTCCGCCCTTTTGAAGGGTGCCATCGGCTAAGCAAGGCACGTCTGTATTGATGCACATAGTTGGCAGTCTGCAGGCAAGATCCACAGAACATCCAGGGCCATGGAGAAAATCAATGGTTCCCCCATCTCTGCTCGCTCCCAACTGATTCCAGGGGCAGGGGAAGGATGCTGTTTATTACCTCATTATTGGCTTTGTCCAAATTATTCTTCGAGGTGCGACATCATAATCCACTGCCCTCCTAGGTCAGGTCTCTTTGTCCATAGTTCACGTTAGCATTAACTGCAAACTGCTCAAACTCTGGCAGTGTCTTTTTTACGCCTCACATCAAAGCTCAAGTAATGAAAGTTTCCCCTCCGTAAAGCAGAAATATAACATTTTGATTCATTTTGTGATGGAGGAAAAAACTTTGACATCGAACATTTTGATTATGATTCAAGGCCATGACGGGAGAGAATTTGTGCACAAATAATTTGACATGCTATTCAGTCAAAAAAACGTAAACTTTATTAGAATCGTCAAATACGTACAGGTACATTCCTGAAATTAGGATTTAGGAGATGTTCACTGTCTGGCTCAAGGACACTAGAGACATGCGGATATTTGGACTCGTGGATCGAAACTGCCAACCCTGAACCGGACGACCCGCTCCAATCACTGAGCCACAGCTGCCCCGATTACTCTTTCATGTGCGTACACCGGTTGATGTGTTTGAGATCCGTCAGCGCTCACATTCAGATGCAGAGGGGCACATTCATTTTGACGGATCGATTCGATCAGCGACGCTGCTAGTTGTAAACAATCCTCCGACAACGTTTTCTGCAATCTCCCCACCTGATGATGCTGCGATGTCGCCCGCGGTAGAGAGAGTGTGTACCTGCCCCCCCCCCCCCCCCTCCAGCTGTCAGCCATGGCCCCTCTCTAACAAGGAGAGACAAGGCTAATTGAATCCTAAACACTTCCTCCTTCTGCTTATCCCCGTCTTTCATTTCCACCGCTCCCGACTCTACTACCTTTACTGCAGTGGATGGGTTAGCACTCAAGCTTCTACGGCACGTCATTATTACTCAGTTTTTTTATTTTTTTTCGTTCTCTGCATTTATTCTTCTGTACCTCTCCTCCTCCTCCTCTCATCACTTTTATCTCTAGTGGTTTCCGTCTCTCCCATGGCCCAAGGCTTAATTGCTGTTATCCTATTACTGTTTTAATGGTCCGTTAGCACTGAATTCGTTTTGATGAAAATGTATGAGCATAACCGTTAGTGCGTTTCTCTCTCAGAGCTTTGACCGGCATAAACAGATGTCGGCACAACTATCGCTCCATGCTCTCTTTTTCTTTTCCCGTTGCCTTTCTACTTCCGCACATTATACAGAAAAGTGGGCTTTTGCGTTCCGCTCCAAAGCTGTTGGGGTTGCGATCTCAATCTTGGCACAGCTTGCCGCGGTTTGCCGGGCCTAAAGGCCAAAGCGCTTACGGAAGTAAAAAGGTTTTTTTCAATAAAATAAAGTACATTAATGAATAAAACAACAACAGTTATTGTGTGCCAGCTCCCGCTCGGTGTGAGCAAAGACGAAACTCTTTTGTACTTCTTTTGCAGCCTTTGTTTCAAAACAGTAACCCCTGCTGCAGCAGGCAAATAAGAGCTGCTTGAAAGAAACCTCTATGAATATCAATCACACTTGGGAGTCGGAGTCAAATCCAGCTCCTTAGGCTCTCTGATACACTTGGTCAAGGTGGGCCAAATTACAATTGATTAAAGTTCTCTGCTGCAAAGGTTTGCTTGTTTTTTTATTAAAGAAATTAAATAAAATGGGGACGACCTTTTAACTCTCAGTAGCTTTACCTCAGAGGAATGTGTGCGTCTTGGAGAGCAGGAGGGGCTTTGGTACAGAGCGAGCGTTTTTCGTCCCTCCATCCTGATGGGCAACTTATAAGTAATGACAGATGAGCCAAGGCGCCACTCGTTCCCCCACTCACTGCGTCCTCTGATGTTAATGGCCTCTGATGCTCTGATAGACAGAAGCATGTCCAGAGATAAATCATTCAGAGGTCATCGCTGAAGCTGCCACTCATGAGCCCTGACGACCGCCTGTCTGGTCTCTCCTCCTCTGATTCCCTGTCTCATTCTCTCGCTGTCTGTCCGTTCTTTTCTCTCCACGTTACTCCTCTCTCTCTCTCTCTCTCTCTCTCTCTCTCTCTCTCTCTCTCTCTCTCTCTCCCCCTCTTGTTTCTTGTTTCGGGGCCTTTCTCCATCTGGTCGCACCTCGCCCAACACTGACCACTGTGCGTAAGCGCTAAATCAGGCTTCAACAAACCACGATGTCAGATGTAATGGGAGCATTTCATTGTATTACACACTTCACGTCCACTGAGAAAAACTACTGTTGTCTTGATGTATAGGCATTAATTATTAACCAACAACGTCATACTTGTTGCAGGCCGATGGGTACATCGATGGGTGTCGCACACACATGCGTATACATACACAGACGCTCGCCCTCGCAATTTCCCCACGACAAACACATCTTCTAAAATGGATTTCCAGTAATTACTGCTGTCATGGCGTATTCCCCCTTCTCTTTATTTTCTCCTGGCTGTTGTGGGTTTAAGTGGCTGTTCTGTGGAACAAGACAAGCAGTGCCCCATAATGAAGTGTTTAATATTTGATGCCA
The DNA here is from genome assembly GCF_027596085.1 of Anoplopoma fimbria. NCBI lineage: Eukaryota > Metazoa > Chordata > Actinopteri > Perciformes > Anoplopomatidae > Anoplopoma > Anoplopoma fimbria. The sequence goes on from NC_072460.1 coordinate 22,089,285, forward strand.
TTGGATTTCACAGCTAATAAAAGCTGCGTGTGTGCCTCCATTAGCCCTCTGTCCAGGCTTGAGAATAGTGCTGCATGGCTGCACAATGTAAATCACAATCTGTCCACCGCCAGCTAATGGGGCAAAGCCCCCAAAAAAAAAAAAAAATCAAATCTGCCATGATAGAAAGTAACAATGCATACACTATTTTAGAGTTTTACAATCACAGATTCTAAATTATTCACACCCAGTGCTTTATGGTGTTTTGGTGCATTGGCTGTTTGTGCCAGGGGACATGATGATATTTAGTTGGAGGAGAGCCTCTGTGGAGTGCTATCTGTTAGAGAATATTCTAGAGGTGTGAGGCCGTTCCCACTGACTTCTTTGTATGTGTTTCTGTGTATTTAAGAGGGAGAGAAATGTGAGAGAGAGGGAGCAACAAGAGGAAAGAGAGAAAAGCATAAAAACACAGGGCTTGATCTCTTGCAGTATTGATGCTGCCAACGTTCAGCTGCCAATGCAACTTTCAGTGGAGAAAAGAAATCTAACAAAAGCCGAGGCATTCTTATATTTATCATTGAATTCACACATTATTTTTTTGATCTGTATTCAAAAATGTATTCCTAACTGAAAACTCTTCTCTTTTACATGTCTTTCCACCACATTGCTGACGTCTTGGAAAACAGGTAAGAATACAATTATAATTTAAATATTTAAAATCATCTCCCAACCTCCTCGGTTGTCCCTCTCTTCTTCTGCCTTCGCTCCCCTTGTCTCCTACGTCATTAAGCTGAGAGGAAATGGCAAAGCAAGTAAGTGCCAAGAAATGTCAATGATAACAGCAGTGTAAAGTCATGGCCGCCATTGATTCTGGACTGAGGGGAGAACTGTCTGAGGGGAAACCGTGGTTTAGCTGTTTGGGTACATAATGGGCTGAGTCGAGCAGATTGCAAGGCTTTGTTGTGCCTTGTTTTCACAGGCTCTTTATCTAAGTGCGTTGATACCTGCAATGACGAAACGAGGGATGGATGTAGTTTGTGGAAAAATACACAAAATCAATATGTAAGCGGTAATTGATAGCCTGCCTGAATATGGTAAATCCCATTCCTTTCTTTATTTATATATGTGTATCGCAGGAAACCACAGAGGAATGGCAGCAAGCCGCCACCGCCACATTGTTATGATCTCGAAGGTCTTTTATCGGTGGGAGCCGTAGAGCCGTACCTCACCTCGGCTTTGCATTTACCAACTGTTTGGTATTCAGCCATGGCGTTCCCTTGGCTTTTATCTCGAGCTCCAACAAACTTCCCCACCGCAGGAAGATCTTAGCGCCTGCTTCGTGCGAGTCACCGAGCAATTCACACACACCACGGTGCTTTCACACGGGGTTAAAGCTTCGGCGCCATGACAACTACTTTGTGGGATTCTTTATTTAGGATGCTGAAGTGTCAGGCTGTTGTATTGTGATGAAAGCACACACCGTAAAATTGAATCATCCTACCAGCCAAATAACCCCGGACAGGAAGTGATATGCTTATGTGTCATTGTGTGTTCCATTATGTAGTGATTGCATATATCTAAATACAGACACAGCAGCTTTAATGAAGATCCAATCCTAGAACCAAACACACAAAACAATTAGTGGCAGGAAGCTTGTATTATGAGCTAAACTGGTGCACCTATCTCCATTTTTCTGAAGGAAATGGAAATCTTCGTTTGCTCTCTCTGGTGCTGATGCAAGTTTAATATCAGCTGCAAATGTAATCCTGCTCACAGAGACGCATATTAGTGCAGGTGAAAGTGAAAACGCCTGACCGATCCATCCCACACATACTATCACAGCCTCCTGGGTGCGAAGCTGCATTCCAGGCGATACTGATCAGATATGCAGAGGGTTTAATTTGAGGATAGAAGCTGTAAAGGCTCCTATTCCCTGCTAAGGAAGTGGTGCTCCCCCTCCAATTATATTTAGATTACAGAGCTGGAACTAGCTGGCGTTAGAGCTATTATTTAGGGAGGAGTAAAGGTTAGAAAGACTCCCCGGAGTACCCACATTCAGCATAGTCATTAGCTGAGCGACCAGGGGCATTACAAGGTACGCTTTATTTTCATTCTCTCCATCTTTTGCATGAAGCAACGCAGCGCTGTGTGATCACTGTGGAAACCGCTGCTCTGAAGCCATTAATGCAGTGTTTTCAGCAGCTATTTATGCCTTTTTGGTGCTTAAAGTCAACTATGACCACCAATTTTATTTAAAGGATGAATGATTGATGCATTTTAAAGGCCCAAAGAAATGCGTTTCGCTTGTTAAATGTTTTACGACGTATAAGCTGGCTGCTGGTCTCCCACAGCTTACTCACCACACATACCTAACGTATACATATGTGTGCTACAAAAGTCAGGCACTACAATGCAACTAAGAGAAACCTGAATTTGTTAGTTATGGGAAAAAGGAGAATAAGAATTTCAAAACTAAGGCAAAGAAATTCTGCAAAACAGAAGGAGAGTCAACCTGAAAAAAACAAATCAACTTGGTGGAAATATGAAAGGCATGTAGGCAATTGTTAAAATATTGAACGAGATCAGAGAATTCCAAATGGAAACCTCTGTACACTTAATGAATCGGTAAAAAAAAATGAACCCTGTGAAGAGGTTGTGGAATTGGAAAATAACGGATGCCGTGGAATCAGTGCATGCTGGAAATGAGGATCACGTAAGGATGATCAGTATGCTGTTGATCAAAACTCTGTCAAGAGTCAATTCCAAGTAAAATATGAAGATCTTCAGAGCCGAGCCCAGAGCAAGAATCTGAGGATCTACTCTCTGCATGAAAATTTGTGAGGGGAAATAATATGACTGAAGTTGTGGAGAGACGTGAGATACGTGAGAAATTGGAAATAAGAAAGTGAACTCAACAACTGGTGCATTGGGCATCAAGTCCACCGATCATCACACTAAAGCAGACTGTTACATTCTCTGGGGGATCATTCTAAATGTTAAGGTATTCAATCTAACAATATGAGCTTAATGAGCAATATTTTCATTGCTTTTTGTCATTGTTTGTGTCATGTGTTTGAACGTGTGCATCGAGGTTGTTAACACTTTGGCAGATCGTACTGTTTGTGGTAGACCATTTATGATTCTTGTTTTGAGAAGCTTACATCATGCATCAACCTGGTGCACTTTGAGAGCAAAATTAAGAGGCTTGAACTATGAAAAACTTTATGCTCTTGTAATCAGTTTTGTACTCTAGTAAACACCTTCGCCCCAGGCCTTTCCAAGCCGATCTGGAGCTGTACACCACCATGGAAGAAAGACGGAGAGTTCCCGCTAGGGGATCTTTCCACGCCAAGTCCTCATAGCCAAAGCACACCGCTGTAAAGAAAAGGGGTGCGCTGGATTTATAACACAAGACTTAACAAGGGGCGTCATTGCGAAACGGAAAGCAGCACAATAATCGTTTAATGTTGATAATCTTGTTTTTTATTATACAGTACCAGTCAAAAGTTTGGACACATCTTCTCATTCAATGGTTTTTCTTTATATTTATTTTGATTTTTTTCTACATTGTAGATTAATATTGAAGACATCCAAACTATGAAGGAACACATATGGAATAATGTGGTAAACAAACAAATGCTCAACAAACCAGAATATGTTTTATATTTTAGATTCTTCAAAGTAGTTGAATGAGAAGGTGTGTCCAAACTTTTGACTGGTACTGTAGTTGGAGGCACTATTCATAATTTGACTTGAAATTTGATTCATTTACAACAGTTCCCTGCTCCATTTAGATTGGTGTCTGAAGTGTAGAATGAAGTCACGGAAGAAATAAATAATGAAATGTGTTCATTTTGAAACCGTTGATTTTTGCTATCTACTTACTTTTTGAAGATCGACATTTTGAAGACATTGGGAAGGTTTTGTTTATTGAAAACACTTGAAAACACATATTATATAAGTTCCTTGCCAGATGTTAGATGGATGGAAATGTTTTTTCTTTTTTTATGTAAGTCCCAAATCGTCCTTGGCGAATGATGTCCTGCTGTCCTGTTTCATATGTGACCAAAAAAAGCCCCCTCTCTTCTGAAATCTCCAAGAGAGATAACTGGCAGTCTCAAGGGTGTTTTCTCAGTTCACCACTCAAAGTTAACCATAACAAGGCGAAACAACAGCTGTCTGGCCAAGCTGTCGGTCAGTCACAAGTGAGGAAGAGGAAAAGGTAGTCATAGAGCTGCGGGGGGGTCAGCGAGGGTGACTCAGGATCGTCTGTCAGACACATCCGGTGTGATTATTAAGCCTTATGATCATGTGACTTCACAGAAGGCACGGAGGTTTGTCATTACGCACCGCGCTACTCATCCGTCTGCTGGCGGTACAGTCACACAGATGTCCTGAGCCCTCCCGCCCATCCAGCGTGTTTCTCACCGCTGCTGTGACACAAGGACAACAGAGCAGCTGGGGGGGGGGGGGGATGGCGACGGCGACACACTGTAGAGTGAAAAGGATGTTTACAGCATAACCTCCACGATGGCTGATAAAGTGACAGTATGTCTGCGGAGTCCTTCTGTGATGGAAGATTCTGCTGGTCGGACCTCAAGGCCGTGAGTCTCTTCTCAAAAAGCAGCAGCACTGAAAAGGGAAACCGAGCAAACAAATATCAATAAACTGCGGCCAAGTTTTACCAGCTGTGGAAAGGCCTATATTATATTCCTATAAAGAGGAATGTGATATTATTTGGTATCACAACGGTGTCATTTTTGTCCCAAACCAAGATGCAATTTGGGAAAAAAAGGAGTAGCCTGGCTTCCATCTCCAGTAACCGTGAGGGAGCGCAGCCCTGTCCAAACACATTACACACTCACTCACACTCAGTCACACAAGGTTATTGTTGCCCCAGACATCAGCAGCTTCATCATCAGGGCCCTGACATATTTTACATCAACCCATGGCTCCAGACTGATGAATGAGATGTGTCATTCAACGGTAAACAGCATGATTTATGAAGGTGATTTCACGCTCTGCTTTCACTCGCGCGTCTTTTTCTAACTGCCCTTTATTCTGCCTCTAATATTTATATAGATTGGAGATGCATAAAATATTTTGCACGGCCATATCTGAAGTTAGAAAAATGACATATCTTCTCTCTTTGGCACTTAAGTTTAATATTTAATACCAGAGCTTGGCTCCTGCATAGCAAAGCAGGTAAGCGGGGCAATAGAATATGTTAATGTAGAAATAGTTATTCAGCAAAACAGCTCCCTGGGTAACGATGACTGGAGAGAGACAGAGTGAGGGAGAGGAAAGGGGGAGAGAGGAGGGGAGGGGCTCGCTCTACATGCCAGAATAATCATCTTGAAACATTTCCGTTGCTCTGTTTCTTTTTACAAGTTGTATTTTCTCCCATTGTTTCCTGACTTTTTATGTAGTCTGTTCTCGAAATAACAGAAAAGAAGGCATCCTTGGTTTGTAAGCTGAGAGCCAGACGTGAGAGTTGTGTGAGAAATCCCAGAATAGTTTCTCTCAAAGAATTGACTTGCGTCAGCGTGCGAAGAGAGAAAGCAGGGGCGGCAATATGCAGCAAATATTAAGAGAGCTGCTATCTGAACAAAATTCACAGTTTCGGTTTATTTATTCGAGGAACTCACTCCGGATTAGATTAGGGCTTTTTCCGGTTGGTGCGTAAAAAAAAACATAAAAACCGTCCAACAGGCGTGTGTGTGTCGTATATGTGTGATTAAGTGTTTGCGTCATTTATGTGTGTGCAGCCTCTGAAACAACAGTGTGATTATGTTCTTGGCAGCACTTATCTGTGGCTTCCAGGAGATGATGGCGAATGCCCTACGGCAGCATATTTGTCGCTGACACATCACTATATGCATATTATAGAATATAATATTAAAAAAAAATCTATAACATATGCACACACACACAATTACTCACACATATACACACACAAGGGATAGGGAAGAAGCGAGAAAATGGGAAGGAAGGAGGGAAGGAAGCAGGAGATACCCTAATGCCTTCTAATGGAAGTATAAATCAGTATCTGTTGGAGGGATGAGGAGGACCTAATAGTAATTAAGGAATTGTCAAGTTCTGTTGAGTTCAACTATTGAACTCAGATTAGTTGATAATGAGAAAATCATTGACTTGGGGAGTAAAAACTGAGGTTCTAGAGCGAATGCCAGATTGTTAGCTACAGTAGCAGGAGTCCTCTTTGATTGATCGCCACCATCCGGTCCGGAAGTGGAATCAATGTTTACCAGCCACGTGCAAACCGAAAAAAAGGTACGTGTGTTTGTACCAGTTTGCTTTTTTTGTGTGTGTGTTTGTATGCTGTAATCTAGGCATGAGCTGTGCATCTGTATTTGTATTCCCCCAGACTCCCGGGTTTGATTTACTAAGCTTACTGCAAATTACCTCCAGAGTCACAAACGTATGCGCAGCCGCATGTTTTCAATTTAGTGGAGTGTTTACGGACGCCGAAGATGCAAATGGGCAGAGCCACGGTGGAGTTACTTTAAATGCACTGTTGTTAATTAAGACCTGGACCTATTCACAGAGGGGGAAAGTGGAGGTTCGGGGGTGTTGGTGGAAGACACACAAACATATTTAGAACTGCGGTCATGCTCTTCTTTCTATCGGCGGGAAGAGTTTGGGAGAAAACAGCTGTTACCTGACAACGTCTCAAAAACTCTGACATTGATTTTGAAACCTTGAGTTGGAAGCCTGTCAATTTTTCAGCGGCCTCTGACTGTAACTCCTAAAAAGTGATGCATGTTTAAAGATGGCTCCAAACTAGTAGTAAACATATACCAAAGGCTTGCAGATTCTCAAGGTTACAAGGATTCAGGGATGCTTTTGCAGTTTTTCAATCCTTTAAATTTGGTTGGACAAAAAGACTATTTTGGCGTTGTCCTTCTACAAAATCACTGCGGCAGAAGGATTAAAAAAAACTCCAATAGATAATGAGCTTATTCAATCATAATGATTTGGATCGGACCTGCTGTAATCCACTAAATAAGAGAAAAAAATACCAAAAAGAAGTGGAAGGCACTGGGGAGGAGAAGTGGTCAAAATAATACACAATATTAAAAGCAGAAGTGGGCTAACCATCGCTGGTCTTAGCGGTGCTCAATGTGCCACATGCATGTACTTGCCATGTGCGTGGGAGCGTGTGTGTGTGTGTGTGTCGGAGCTGTTGGGACTCTCTCTTTTGTCTAAGTGGTGGAGAGAAAACACAGGAGCTCAACATATAATTAGTCAGAAAAAGCAAAGACAGCAGCTGTGAATAATTTAAGATGGCAGTTTATGCAAATGGTCCAAATCTGGGACACGGTGCAGAAGGTGTTAGCGTTTTACTGCTGACAGGATGAAACAGTGCTGAGTCGCACTATATGAGGTGCAGAGTCCGTACGCGGCCCAGGCGATGCCAGCGTCACTCCATTACTTTCACATTTGTTTAGGGAGGAAAATGTATCTTCTTTTTCTTTTTTTATGCGAGGATGTGGCACCTGTGAGCATGGCAGTACTACGATGCCTTGTGCTAATGATGCATTTAAAAAGGCAAAGAAAAAACACTTTCTCACGAACACCCATATGGCCTGTGATCATCCCGAGCTTTCATGACTGACTGTCACACTTTTTTAAATAAGATACATCTGTCATGAATCTTCATTTTGTGTTTTTTGTAGTCCGGGTTTCATAGTCGTGTCACACTGAAGGGATGGCAGACAGACGGATCGCTTTTACCTAGGGTCATCCTACATCAGTCTCCTCCAGATCCCTTGATGGCTACAGTCTGTCTTCATGAAAACGGAACAAAGCTTTGGAAGTCTTCTTAAAACTGAGCACTCACCTCTCGCACAGCAACATTCAAAGTGAAACTTGATCTGAGCGCCGAGCTGTTGATGCCGTGGCAGCACACTGAAAGCACCTTCTCTTCTCCCTTCAAGGGGCCTCATGGGAGAAAAAAAGTTCTTCTGCTCACTTTGCTCAGAGACGACTGCATTAGAGTTTTGAGCAGACTTTATTACCTCTCTAATTAGACTCCAATTATGGAATTTTAATATGGATTATTACATGCAGTACCCGACACACATCACCACCTACTGAATTCATTTGCCGGTGTTTAGCCGTGCTCAGAGAGCTGACAGAACGGAATTCAAAACAGAGTCAGTGAGCGGGAGGGAGTCAGCGTGTGTGCACATGTGCGAGATGAAGAGGCAGAGCTACATTTTCTTGTGATATTCCGGCATTATCGAGCCGCTGTCGTTTTAAAATGTGTGCCTGACAGTTTTCTGTAACCAGAGACGTGGCGTATTGGCTGGATAGGCTCAATAATTATTGCCCTGTAGCGATCAAGAAGAGTGCTGAGCTTTTGCCCGCATAAAAGGGCCTTTGTGGCCGTGTCTGCGACGCTGACAACCACATTGATTTGCATGAATCAAGCTTATGTGCCTTTTGAAGCTCAGACACAGCAATGCACCCTTAATCTGCTCAATCTTTCTACTTTCTTTGTCCGCCTCTGTGTTTTTCAATTTTTTTTTATGTCACTGCCTCCCTTTATTTTTTTATTTTTTTTTGTATTTTACTCCGGCATCTCCCCCCCTCGCTCCCTAGCGACGCTTTTGTCTCTTGTGCTGTGCTAGTGTTTTTTTCAGTTTGACATTCAAACAGTATCCGTAAACTATGCATCCGCATCACTGCCTCGCCATTACCCAGGCACGCTATTCTGATTTTGAACATGTCAGCAGAATGAGGTTAAAAACATCAATACCCATAAATCCCTAATATTTGAATATGGATTTGCAGTACAAAGGGACTGACCACAGTAATAACAGCAGCAGGAGTAAACCGTGCGCCAAAGCAGAAACCTCCCCAAACTCAACATTGCGTGCTGTTATCTGAGTGTTTTCAAAGCATGCCGGAGCTGAGTTATAGTGGTTTTCTTGAGGATAAATGGATTCCAGGGGTGAGATCCTTCCTCAGCAAACCGCTGTACAATCCACTGTTGTGAGTATATTCAGCGATACTGAAATTAATTTCCACTGTCAAACGTAGAGGATGTTTTCCCCGTGAAAAGGTATGCAAATGAGGGAAGGAAGGTAAAAGGCAAAAAGGGTGAAGACTAGAAAGGAAAGGATAGATAGCAGAGAGAGAGAGAGAGCACATTGTACCTGGCCTCACAAATCTCTTCACTTGTGGGTACCTGCTCTCTCTCTCTGTCTCTTATTTCCTCTCTCCTTTGTTTCTCACTTGGCCCCTCTCTCTTTATGGCCACTTCACACTCACAACAGGGGGACTATTTGTTTCTCTGAGTGGATTTGCCTCTCTCTCTCGCCGGGGCTATCTGAGAGAAGGGGAACCAGAATGACAGAATGAGCACACACTCGAGGCACACACGAAAAAAAAAAACACGTTTACGGACAAGTAGCAACCGATAAAAAAAAAAAAAAACCAAGCGTGGTTCACACACACGCAAGACGAAACACGCACAGTCGTACTACAGGAGTCCAGCGCTTTCCCTGTTCGGCTTTAAAATCCTGGAGGAGATGAGAGGAAGCATGACACATCCTGTAGTTTCTAGCCTGATTAAAGGAGTGCGCTCGCGAAAGACATGCAAAGAAATATGGAGAGGGGGCAGAGAGGTGATTCATTAAAGTGGAGGCGTTCATTAAAATTTTTTGAAAGACTTTTGAGGGATTTGTGATACTGTGTGTGTGTTGGAATGCCAGACATGTGGGTCTGGCTGCCATTCATTCTTTAACAAATCAACTGCTGGAGAACATTAAAACCATCCACCTCTTCTAGTCAGAGTGAGGCTCTCTACGTTCTCTTCCAGAGTGTGTTATGGCTCACATGTGAAGGCTTTGTAGGGAATTGACTTTTTTTAATGAACATGCAGTACAACATGAAAGCAACAGACCTTTGATCCTAAAGAACATGTGATTATATATATATACGTATAGTATATATATACGTATAGTATATGTATGAATACTTTGATATTTTTGGCAGAACTAATATTTCTTGATCTCTCTTTGTTGCTGTGCTCGTTTTACACTGATGGTTTTTGTAAAAGTAATATAACCAGAAAGTAGTTATTCTTCAAAAAAGCTGTCTCTATTTGTATTTTGATGCATGTATGGATTAAGATGCAGGTTCTATTTAGAATTACAAATTTAGAGGGTTTGATTTATGTGTCTCCTCTAGTTCTAACTTCCTGTTCCAGTTATCTAGTAGTTTGTGTTCTATAAGGTTTGAACATTTATCATTTATCATTTGTATCCACTGTTTTTTGAATCTATTCAGCTCACCGGCTCAGGACTCTCAAGGACAAAAACTGCTTTTGATGAAAAGATTGGCTGTTGTAGCGCTCCAGTCTTAATTTATCACACATTCCATTTAAATTTACAGCATTTCAGACACTGGTTGTAATGGCCAGTGTAGTACTGATGTAGGCATCTGCTATGGTCAGCAAGTTTGAGGCCGCTGTAAGGATTTATAGCCATAGGATTTATGTAGAAGGGCCTCTTCCCTCTAGTCAACTCAATGCACTAATGCAGCCCCTTAACTTTGTGGTAAACGAGTACTAATACTTTACATACACGCACACACACACACACACATATGTTCACGATAAGGGTGGGATCAAAGATATGCCAAGCTTGTCCTGGGGCAGAGCTCTGCATGTTGACCCACTCTGCAGTGAGGCCTGGAGGAGCACATCTCTGGTGCTCCAGCTGAGCGGCTAATGAGAAACTAAGGATGAAATGTGAGGCTTTATGTTGCCAGAGTTTGTTCAAGTCAGATTAAGAAAAAGGGCGAACTCTGAGAGTATCCCCGGCCCTCAAACTATGCGATTTATGCAACGAAAAAAAAAAAAAAAAAGAAAAGGAGGAGAGAGGCAAGAACAGAGCCCAGAGCACTATAAAATACAACCAGAATGTTCTTTTCTTTATCATGCTTTCTTAAAGTATAGTTTCCATTCTCTCACTCGGCAGACTGTCATAACCTGAGTGGTAAGATACAGACATGAAAGGCCTAGTCAGGAAAACTATTAAAAAAATAAATTAGGTTTAATCTGTTGAATTAAGACAGTCACCACACTTAACCGTACATGCATTGCTTCAAAGGTTCAATCACAGGAAATGATAACTATGTTTTTATATATATATATATATATATTTTATTTTTTAATATATATATATTTTATATATTTTTATATATATATATTTTTATATATTTTTTATATTTTTTATATATATATATATATTTTTTTTTTTTTATATATATATTTAATGATGCCATTACTGAGCTGGGGCTGTGGCAGGCTCACACTGAGTCATACATGCATGGTTCGGCACACTGGAGCAGCACAGAGGTGAGATGAACCGGTGAGGTGTAACTCATAGGCAATAATTGTATTTTCTCAACTAAATTGCCCAGAGGACAGGAACAGTGGCTGGTTTGGGATTAATTCAGTCTAAACTGATTCAAGCGCAGTGCATTTCAGCAGTTGATTAATCATCACCTATGAGCTCTTGATTTTTATGTATCCATTAGCTTTTAATATGATTGCCTTGTTTTAGAGACGTAACCTTTTCCCGAGATTGCATTACTTATCTGGGGCCACATGTTGTTGGAAAAATGAGAAAGAGGAGAGTGAATGTGAGCGGGGATCTGCGGTGGGATTCGCTTCGCCAGTGCAGTCGAGTAAAGGTGAAGCTACAGAATCTGATGACGTTAATATAACGCTTTATGTGCAGCGAGGGTGGAATTTTAAGTAGCGTGCATGCAGCGATTCTCTTCAACGCTCTTTAGGTATCTATTGGATGTGTGTGCTGAGGTTGTTTGTGATGAAAGAGCGATTTTTACACTCCTTGTCATCATGAGCGTTTATGTTGGCATCGGGGCTGTAAATGTGTTGGAACACACCCAAACGGTCCAGGGAGTAAAACACTCGGAGCTGGTTAAACCACTTTATTCCACTGAATGGTGTGTGTGTGTGTGTCAGACATCTTTTATATGTTGTGTAACATCCACAGCAAGTTTCACTGATCAAACTAGACAGCACTCAGTCAGCATACAATCATTCATAATAGGAAATGTTTAAAAGTTTATATAATGCACCCGGAGTCGGAGATGAGTCGAAAAACACTTACTGACAGACAAAAAAAGTATATTCAATTATGTTTGGTGAAGAATCTTGTCTGTAAAGACCTGAGAAATGTATTACGTCTTCAACAGAGGTCAAGAGGGTTAATAGAATCTTATATAAGCAGCGTCTTTTTGTCCTCACATCGGTGTACAATTGTAAAGCTCAGTGCGATAATGTTTACATTGCAAATGTGACAGATATATCTTGATCTTTGCAGATGACTCACTTCTTTTATTTAGAAGCGAAAAGTTTGAGTGCTTAACTGATGTGATGTTGGTGATCTTTGGAAATATGCACACAGAAATTATATTACGTATTTTAACCTGAATGACCTTTAATAAATTGGATAAAAAAAAAAACCCATTATTCTTGATGATGCTATAAAGGTACAGAAATCACATAAAACCCTTGAACACACAAACACTCCTACCAATAAAATCTGTCAATTTTTAAGCACTAGTTTACTGTGTGTGTGTGTGTGTGTGTGTGTGTGTGTGTGTGTGTGTGTGTGTGTGTGTGTGTGTGTGTGTGTGTGTGTGTGTGTGTGTGTGTGTGTGTGTGTGTGTGTGTGTGTGTGTGTTTGCTCTGCCCTCACTAAAGGGGACTGGTTGCATGCAGGTTTTTAATGAATACTTTACAAAGGAGGTTGAATTATTAAGGTAGAATGATGCTAGTGTGAGCCACCCTTAATTAGCTGACCCCTCAGTCCACTAATTTACCCTCCATTAAGGGTTCACTGAACAACCCAAACTCTGACCTCCGTCTCCTCCGTCTTCTCCATCATCTTCCGTCATCCATTTAGTTTTTATTTCTGAGGTGAATATTGGGCCTTATCAAATCATAACATCATAATTAAGCAGAAACGGAACAACTCAATTTAATGGGATGATAAGCGGCCTCTGGGTTGTAAAGCTTGTGATTATCAGAATGAATTTCTAAACTTTTATGATAGATATGGAGTAGTAATAGTAGGTTAATGTATGGGTGAAACAACATTGACTTAAAGCTTATAGAGCTACGTTAATTTGGCGCCTAATCAATTAGTTTCTCAACGGAAAATGAATTGCCAACTATTTTGAAAATTGATTTATGTTTTAACAGATGTTTTATTGAAAAAATGGCAGATAATGTTCTTTTCAGCCTCTAAAATATGTAGATTTCCGGCTTCTCTCAGTTTGATATCATATTAAACTGAATATATTTGGGTTTTAGACTGACAAACAAGACGTTTCAAGACATCACCTGAGACTGGCCGATGCTATGCTATGATTAGCTAGTCTGTGTTGGAGGGCGGGACTAAGTAAAGGGGTCATTTCTATTCAGTTCTATCACAACGAGCCACTTCTTTCTATTGTCATATTGTTTTCACATTCATTTGATACTTCATAACTATGTCAATATCAAAGCTGCTTTTAAAATGTACTGACACTGAATACCACAAGTAATTTGATACTCGGCCCGAGATATACAGTATATTTTAAGTATCAAACTCCCACTGTAGGCTTAAAAAATAGCTGTTTGTAGTTTTTGTTGCTTCATAGAGTATGAAAGTGTGCTAAATTTTGATTCAGAGCAGTCACTGTTCAGTGCATTTCACTAAATACAACAAAACTTCAAGATTCCACCAACATCATTAAATCTAGATTTAAAGATCCCAGATTGTTTTAGTTCTTTAATACCAGATTAACTTTTATATACATTGGGTACACAACCCTTTAACTACACTGTGGCACTGTAAACCTACAAGCCCAACAGTGTTCTCTCATTTTGATTTTATAACGGAGCATGTGGTTATGAATTATAAAGCATTTGTATACACATGAATAAATTAGAATGCTGTCCACAATCTTAAGTGAATCTAACAACCGGCTGATCCTGAACGCCACCTGCCCTCAGTCGCTACCAACTAACAACAAACATGCTTATGAACTGCACTTTAAGTCTAAAAATTTAAGAAAAAATAACAACAGATGCCCTTGTAAAAGCAAAAAGTGATGTCTTCAAGTATTTATTTTATAATTGGATAAAACATAGAGCAAAGAATTCTCACATTTGAAAAGAGATAGCTTGAGAAATACTTTATATTTTTATTGATATAAGCCATTAATAAATAGTCCAGATTGTGATGTACAAGTGTCCAAATGGGGCAGCTGTGGCGTAGTGGAGAGCAAGGTCGTTCGATGTGTCCTTGGGCAAGACACTTAACCCCAAGTTGCTCCTGAAGGCTTGCCATCGGTGTGGACTGGATGATGCATGAATGTTAGTTAGAGTCTGATGGTGGCACCTTGCATGGTAGCCTGTCATCAGTGTGTGAATGGGTGAATGATATGTAATATACTACTGATTGTAAGTCGCTTTGGATAAAAGTGTCTGCTAAATGACTGTAATGTAATGTAATGTAATGTAATGTAATGTCCTTAAGTGAGACACTGAATTCTTTTCACAGCAGCACACTGCTTCATAATGCTCAGGATCGGTTAAATGCAGTCAAACTGCTTGTATTTACCTTTGTATATATATATGGAGATTCTAATAAAGTCAACTTTATACATATTATACATATTGTATATAAGCCACAGCTTCACTGCAGCCAGGTCCTGTAAACCCACAGTGGATTTCACACACTGCATGTCTACTTTTATCACTTATTGCCTTGGGATCTTTAAGCACCTTTTACCAGCCTCCCCCTCCAGCTGAACTTAGGAAAGCTTTCATAGTGTGTCGTTTGTGGATAAGAGCTTTCACCCACAAAGTAAATTAAGCACAACAACATCGTCTGAATGAACACGGAGAGGGAGTGTAGTCTGTGTAGGATTTTTGTCTGCTGAAGCTATTTGATGGAGCTGTTTGAGATGTGTAGGACGTTTGAGCAGCCCATAACCCTAAAAGAATGTTTTTAAGATAAGATAATCCTTTATTAGTCCCGCAGAGTCGAAATTTACAGATCCTACAATTGTAGTTTTAAGAAAATGCATGTGTGCAAAGTAAGACTTTGATTTGAAACTATCTTGAATGTTGTTCTTTATCCCAAAAACATTATGCGCTATTGATTGCAACCATAGACTAAATATAAAGATGGACGATGAAACAGCTCCCCAAAAAGTGAAGCCAAAACATCTTTCTCGCCCCCTGGTGGTTGGCTCCAGTATGGATCATAAACCCCGCCCTCTAAATGTTGGCAGATGGGCGCCAAACTAAAAAAAATCAGAGTATGGTTTCTGTCAATTTATGTTGTTTTTTTATCACATTGATTTATGTTTAGGAGTTGTTTTGTTAGAGTTCTGTTAGAATTCTGTTCTGTTAGAATTCAAATTTGACCCAAACGTCCACTTGCACTCCGGGTTGAATTAACTAGAATTTGCTTGTCAAAGGTCACCATGACCTCATAAAATATGTTTTGGGCCAATTCAAATGCTAATTATGACAATTTCATGCAAATGTCTGCAACATGAAGGGAAAACGAGTGGGCCGTCTTTAACAATTAACTTCATCATGTCATAACAAGAGATGACAAACGCTGACGCAACATACATTTTGGTTTTGTACATGCCTATTGCTGTTGACGGATACAGCATCATATCTGTCTTCAGCCGTTTGAAGCTTACACCTCGGTCCACCTGTGATACCTCACTTTTCTTACGGTAACTTTCAAAGGGGTGGTGGCTTCCAAGGAATATATTCCTATGTGAAGTCACAGCTGAGAGACAAAATATCTATTTTTTCCCTCCAATCTTAATTTAGTAACCCATATGAAGAGACAGACGAACATTCCCACCTGAGCTGTTGCTACAATAAGTTGTCATGTCATGGCCCTGTCCACTATGAGAGTCAATACAGTACGACTTGACTGATGATTGTCCCGAAACACAAAGACAAACAACAGCTACTTGGTGCCCAGCTGTGTTGTGATGCTTTTTTATCTCAGTTGCAACTGTTCCAGTGGCTATGCAGAAGAAAGAGCTTTGGTTAGACATCACCCACTGCTGCTTGTCCAGCTGTTCTGTCTTCATCCAAGAGACTCTTTGCAGAAGGAGCAGGTCAGCCCCTCCCTTTTTGTTTTATGTGGTAGAGGACACTTCGCTGTGCATCTCACACCTCACCGTGCTGCTTGTTCTCTAATGACTCCTATGGAGGAATCCTCCTCTCTGCCACCTTTTGAATCAGAACTCCACCAGTTGTTGTCTGTTCTTTAATTGGAGGAATCGGCTTTACCCAGGTTCTGAGGTCTCGCCACACAAGAGACAAACATTAATTGCAGGACTAGTGGCATATAGCGGATGAAAGTTTTTCACTTGTTTTTCACTTTTCACTTTACAAGCCATGACATTTGCCGGACGTGATAATTGATCCTTTCATATGCTGACTGTGGTTCAAACTACCCGCAGTAGAGCCAATTACTAATCTGCATCCTTTTTCACCCAATTAGCTGCGCCTGTAGTGTGCAGTGTTCACTTTGGCACCTGGTTTTTGTTTAGTGTTAAGGTATGGTCGCATAGGCCCTTTTCACATCAGCCATGTTGACATGTCATTACTGGGTAAACACAGGAGTAATTAATAACGTTAATTATGGCCCTGTTCCATTTAGCTGGGCCAGGACCGGGGTATTCTGCATGCTGGCTTACTGAAGGGCTATGACACCCTAAATAGAATAGGACCATAACTAAATAGACCAATTACACCTGTGTTTAACTTGCCATTAAATGTTTGAATTGACTGCCGTGTAAAGGCTCTTTTAAGTTTCAATTCACTGGTAATTCCAACACACTGGGCTCCGAAAAAAGGACAAGATGTCATGCTTCTGATGCGGGTAACAAATAAAGAATGATCAGAGAAAACACAAACTGTGAACGGCGAATGAGAGTAGGGCAACGTTGTGGTATCGGTATCGAATTCAAAGCATCAGAATCAGTCGACCCACTGACCAGTGAGGATGGAGAGACGGATTGAGGTGGCTTTCATGGGGAGTCGGGTTAATTGCGGATCTTGTGTTTGTGAGCTTGTTGTCGCTCTCTGAAGACTCCGGCTTTGGACACGGACTCATTTCCTGTCAGGAGGCAGTCCCTTGGTAGATGATGAGGAGGTGGACCCCATCTGGACTCTGTTTGGGGAAAGTGGAAAATCTGTTTGCCACAACATAAACACACAATCTGTTCTGTTTGCTGTGGTTCTTTTGAGGCCTTGGAACCATGCACGCTTTGGAGCGAGTGCCAAGTACAAGGATTCTGCCACAAACTTTTCCCACTCACATTCATTCTCGTGTGATAATCTTTGGTTGACTGCATCTGGCACTTGGAAATTACACAGGTTGTCAGATTGCTGTCAAAATCATCGTGAAAAGATTTGCCAGAATACTCACTTTGATACACTTTGTCTTTTTGTTTAATAATGTCAGATAAAGTGAGTCCTCAAATCTCTAAATATGCCAGTTGATTACATTGTATACAGTATATTTACATTGTAAGTACCACAAATGATATCTATGGATAAAGCTTGAGGTTGTTGTGTATCAGCATCATTAACAGAAAATCTTCAAGGGATCCTCATATTGCTATGTCATTCTATCCATTCTTAGATATGTAGTTTGTGTCGACTTCACTTTTACTAAAACGAAATGAGTTTATTCATTTGTACTTGTATACGTTTCCATCTTCTGTCTGGTGTCTCCGTCAAATTGTACCGCTTCATTGTCTAACTCATTGCAATGCATCAGTTCTCGCCATTTACAATTAAAGAAGCAAAAAATCAGGTCAGTTCACATTCCACTTCATTTCACCTACATCTTAACAAAAGACAGAAAATGCTGAACTTTAAGCTTCACCCACAATCTAAATGGGAGCAATGATGGGCAATACTTCTTTTTACAATTTCTTTTTTTTTTTTTACAACATAAGGAATCAAATGTTGTTGATTCTTCTCAGCATGAATTCACACATTCTATTAATGAGTGGGTGGAACAAGAAGACATACAGTACATGCACAACTAGCTGATTGTTGTGTTTTTCGTGATATATCACAGTTTGAGTGTGCTACAAAACTAATGGTAGTCAGAGCTTTGCCACTGTCTTCCATTATTAAAAAATTAGCCTCCACCGATCCCATCTTCAGGTACGTAGACAAACAAACACCAGGGTGTTAACAGATTGAGCTTTGCCCGCCTGAAGCTAACAGAAGTACGTCTAGTTATGTCACAACGCCACTCAACGCTCATTCCCCGTCTAGCTCCACGTCCTGCGGTACTCTGTGCTTCCGATCTGTATGTGCATGTCTGAGTGTGAGGTTGGGTGTACATTTGTTGCATTTCCACCCCTGTCACTCATTCTCCCAGCGGTAGAATATAAAAAAAACAGACCAAATGCTATCACAGTGTCAGATCCCCGGCTCTCCATCCCCGTGGAGAGAAGCAGGACAAGCTCTCAAGGCTTCCACAGCAAAACAGAATAATTAATTTTCCACCAAAGGAGATCACACCATCAAGGGTTAAGAGAGGGGAGCTCTGGAGGGAGCGTGTGTTAATGTCGTTTATGACTTTACAAATTATGCATTACCGGGCGAGAGCAGAGTGGAGACTCACAGCGTAATTGCATTGATTTCTCACTGATGGCTACAAATAATGACATTTCTCTTGATCCGGGGGAAGAACAGGATGGACCGTGAGGCCCGAGGGCACGCACGCACGCACACGCCGGCTCTTACATGCGCTTAGACTCCAGCTCATGATGCCTTTTGAAAACGTTATATCACACGGACGCATACACACACACACACACACACACCACGACATTTGCCTATACACATTCAGATCATCATCTTCTCCCATCCAGCCTGGATATGGACTAAATACACACTGGCATGTACGGAGAACACAGACAGACAAAACTACACGGACACACACACACACACACACACACACACACACACACACACACAAACACACACACATATCATTATTGCTTCATCTCCTCCCTAGCTCTTAGTTTCCCCTGGAGGGTTCAGTTTAGATGAAATGTCAGTTTTAATGGAATGGGGAATGGAATAACAAAAAGCAAGTTTTTTCTTTGAATTGCATCGCAGCGAAGGTGTTTCTGCTAGATGGCATAACTCCGGCATTTTACAAGTGGCCCGTATGGTATGTAGTGTTAAATTCCACCCAAGGCAAAGGACGTCGCTTCTATGGCTGTCACTTCAGAGTGGAGAGCGAAGGTAGGTTTTTCTGAGGTGCACTACATTATGTAGAAATGGGAAGAGACGTTAAAGTGCTGCAGAAAAGGAACAACAAATAATCTGAAGAGTTGCCCTCGGCGGACCAAATCCACTTGTAGAAGCATTCCGGTTCAATATTTAGCATTTTTTTTAAATGCCAAGTGGGGCCTTTTAAGATGACACCATCAGCGAGATAAAATGTTGTATGGTTCAGTATCTTTTTCTTGCATTGACAGCGAAGAACGCTGCATAGACTGATGGAGGTGAAAGATCAAAGAGTGGAGAGGATGACGCTGGACAGGTGTGTCAGGCTCCATAGTCACTATTGAGCAGATAGGACTCGTCACAGAGACACAGGCTCTCATCTCTCACCCTTCTGAAACACGATAACGGGCGGCGAGCTTCTCCATACACGCCACGTTATCTCCACACCCATATCTGCGCTCTCTCTCTTTAGACGCCGGCTGTATCTCTGCATCTCCAGAAACACCCTCGTCTACGAGAGAGCATATCTCAAGGGGGCGACCTTATCGTTTCATCGCACATCATCACGGCTTCAAAGACCCGATCGCGTTTCCAAAAGACACAAAGAGAAGCAGACCGTTGTTGCATACTTTGGTTTTGACTCTTTAACTCAAGCCCAACCAGCCTCTCTAAAATGTCATTAATCTCTGACTTTTGATTTCCTTTCCATAGTTGACCGTTGACTTTTCTTTCATCCTTTTCTTTTAACCTTCTTCCCCTTTTTTCCCTCGTTGTTGTGACCCAAAGCAACTACTGTGTGTGTCCCCCCAAAGTGGCTGATGTGTCCACGTGTGTGTGAGTTAACATGCGTGTATGACCAGCTCGCCTTCCTGTTTGTGCTCCATTAACTCCCTCTTCTAGTCTTTAGCTTTGTTTGGATTGGTGTCATGCCCCTAATCCCCACACTGCATGAACATGGACCCCATCTCCCCCCCCATCTCCCCCCCATTCCCCCTCTGCTCCACTCTGCTTTGCTCTTTTCTTCTCTTTATTTTAACCCCACTGTCCCAATCTATCAATCTGTTTCCTTATTTACTTATTTATTTAGTTATTTTTGGTACATTTTTTCCCCCCCCCAAGACCATTCCACACTGTAAAAAAATAATGTAGGTTATTCAATTCAGAATTTAGTCAAAAATTTTTTGACCTAAACATTCGAAAGATCACTGTGTCAGTACAGCTCCACTTCTTTTGGATATTTCTTCAATTAGATGTCATATATTTTTTTTGTTTGTTTGTTTTGCCTTTGGATATTTACACTTGTTTTGTAGGAAACAATCTGAAATCAAGTAAAAAAAAAAAAAAAAGCACTGAAAAGCAGGTGGTAGTTATCACAGCCCATTTGCCGGGAATGTGTTGCTCCTCTTAATTAAAACAGGATTTACTACATATTTTAAAATGTATGTGAGACTAAACGATCCTCTAAGTTTGGACACTTCTTTTTGCAGTGCATCCCTCTCTCTCTCTCTCTCTCTCTCTCTCTCTATCTCTCTTTCCTCTGTTCATCTTTCTGCTCCACTAACCACTTTCACTCACGGCCCTGCACCCTGCTCTCATCTGACAGTCTCTGCTGAGGAGGGTGAAAGTTGGAGACGAAGGACAGAGACCCTTCCATCCCTCTGTCTGTCCACTCTGCCCTGTTTCTTTTTTTTTTTAGTGTCTCCACAGTTTGATAGAACAGCTACTATTAGACATAGGGACACACATACTACTCTACATCTAAATATTGACTGGTAATCAGCATGGTTAGGGTTTAACATCCCCTACTCCTGCCTTGCAACCTGGAAGGAAGGTATGCAGTCTATCACCCCTCTGTCTTCTCCATCAGTCTCTTTCTTCACTTCTATGACTCTGTGTCCGTCTTAACCTCTTCACTAGCTGTCTTTCTGCCTCCCTCTCTCTCCCCCTATGTCCGTCTTCCACCCTCACTACTTCCCTCTGCATCCTCGTGGCTGAGAATACACAGGAATCCCCCAGTTAGCCGGTCGGGTCGTCCCAGTGCTCTCTGTGTGCAGTACCAGGACAGACGCAGCCCAAGGTGACTCTATGTAGAGCACTCCTCAGGAGATGGGGAACACCTGCTCGGACAGAAAGACCCCCCCCCACACACACACACACACACACATGCATCAACACACTATACCCCTGTCTTTGCCCCATCAAAAATAGCAAACCTCCACTCAATGAACTTTGATACTCGAAGCCAAAAGACAAGACGTCATTGAGGCTGAGCCTTTCTGTTCCTTTAGTTGTTTATTTAGCCGTTCATGCAAAGAGGCAGGTCAAACATGATTAACCCTGTCCTTTACTGTCGTTGACCATATTTTGAGCTCTGGTCTTTATACCTTGATAAGGTCAGCATGGGCCATAATAACCAGTTTATGCCATATTGATTTGCCAGAGAGCCTGATTGTTGCCAGACGGCGCCCAGCAGGTGGCCTTGGGGCATAATGAATTTATCAGCAACTTTAATCGACAAGGACCTCTGCAATAAAGACAGACAGTGTGTCCTCAGGTAATCCAATAGAGCCAGCCTCTGACACACACTGTCTCGCTGTGTGTGTGTGTGTGTCCGTGTGTGTGTGTGTGTGTGTGTGTGTGTGTGTGTGTGTGTGTGTGTGTGTGTGTGTGTGTGTGTGTGTGTGTGTGTGTGTGTGTGTGTGTGTGTGTGTGTGTGTGTGTGTGTGTGTGTGTGTGTGTGTGTGTGTGTGTGTGTGTGTGTTTGTTTCAGTTCTCCCTTCTTATGTCTCCATGAGAAACAGTGTTCAGTGTATTTCATGCAACAACAAAAAAACAGCACTGATAGTATTCAAGCGAGAGCACCAGTGATCCTCCTCTCCACTATCTCTCCCTTTATTTTTATTTTTTTCTTTTCCACTTTGTTTCCTCTCCCTCCACCTCCACATATCTGGTGGTGTAGGTGAAGATGAGTTATAGTGGTCACAGCGATGCCGCTGATAGATGAAGGTGAACTCGGCTCCGGCCTACAACGGGAGACTTTAGAGGACACAGCGGCTGCCATCCATCCTCCGAGCCACCTACATACCACTAAAGCTTCACTGCAGCCTCCCCAGCGCGTACTGCAAATTCTACAGTGTAGTTTTATGAAGTGCTTTGGTACTCAGCAAATACACTGTAGCATCCTGGTGTTGCCTTAGAATACATCCAGAATTTGTTGCAGTTGATTTTTTTTTTTTTTTTTTTTTTTTTTTTTTTATGTAAGCAGGATGTAACCTTGTTATGGTGAATTTCTGAATGAATCTATAATTCGATGCAGTGCACACTATATAGGGCTTCATTCCCATGCTCTGTGCATTCAAAAAATAATCATGAGTTTGCAATGTACAACACGCTTTCACACTTTGCCTCTAAACTTTCCAGCACACATAACCTCATAAGATACCGGTCTAGTCCCCCATTTAACTCCACTCACCGGTGGCTCTAATCAACCCAGCAGCTCTTAACATACCCCAGCCTCAGTGTTCGGGGGCAGTTCATCTTGTCATGCTTTAAAGGACACCTCTTCTGCCAGCATTATCGGTATCCCACTTCAGCACCACACCTGCTCCTTTATCAGCCACGCGATAGCAGGGACGGCGAGCGGTGCCGCTGGGGGAAGCCAAGAGTCCCACTTCCTTATCCTGCGCGGCCAGGTGTGTTCCTCTCCCACATCCACTATCGGCAGGAAATTACACGCACCTTAATCCCATTACCACTTCAAAAGGAACAGGCACAGGGAAGCGGAGTGGAGTCTTCCCATTAGCGCCCCGCGGCACGCAGTTGTGTGCCGTACCTGTTCCCACTGTCAAGAAAATAATTAATAACGGCAAATTCATTAGGCTG
The DNA here is from genome assembly GCF_027596085.1 of Anoplopoma fimbria. Classification (NCBI taxonomy): domain Eukaryota; kingdom Metazoa; phylum Chordata; class Actinopteri; order Perciformes; family Anoplopomatidae; genus Anoplopoma; species Anoplopoma fimbria. Next base: position 22,112,497 of record NC_072460.1, read on the forward strand.
GCAACAAATGGCATATAGGTCGTCCAGGGGTCTGTTGGTGTAGGTGAAGAAATGTGCACAGTGTAAATGTCAATATGTCTTATGGCATTCACTGTATTGCGGTGTAAATCTCTTCCAGCAGAATGGGTGTGTGAAAAAAAAAAAAAGAAATCCTTCTTGGGATTTATTGCTTCCCTTGCAAAAGCTACGGATTAGAATTATTTATTGCTGTGCATGTTGCATTTTTTCTGACTCATGAGTAGGCTCCATTTTTCAGCAGTTTTGATGGCACACCAGAAAGCCTGATGATTATACTCCCGCCTGTAACTAGATATTTTACCACTGGCTGGCATGCACTCCACTTCAGTATGTAAGATGCATATCCGTCAGTGCCAGACATGTTTACGTGTAAATGAATGTATGTGTGGAATGAGGAATAAAATGGGCACAGGGAGAGGGGAGTTCGAGGCTCAGGAGGAAAAAAAAAAAAAAAAAAAAAAAAGTTATCACCGCCGTCAGCAGAGTTGATCTGCGTGTCATCATGGCTGCTACGTTAGTTTAGAATCCATCACTGCAGAGGAAATGTGCCGCAGTCACTATGGAAACAGAAGCAGGAAGTACAGACAGTGCTGCCCCAAAGTAGACAGAGCAGTGGTGAGGACACATAAAATTGAAATTTCCTCCGAGTGAAGAGAAAGAAATAGAAAAAGAGATGGAAATATATGCTTGGTTGGACAAGCAATACAATGCTTGACTGAAATTATTAAATTGTAACTGCCGGCTGGAGTGTGTGTGTGTGTGTGTGAGCGCATATGTTTCAATGCTCTATGTGTGAGTGTTTATTTTGTGTGTCAGTGCAGAGGAGATGAAAGCATCCTTGGGTGTCATAAAACATTAAGATCTTGTTCTTATCTGGCTCTCATCTCTCTCTCTCTGTCCCAGCTAAACTGACTTGCAACCCGAGAGCGACTCAAACGCATCACACATGCTCAACCCATTAAATATTTTCGAAGGGAAACTTGGCCCGGTGTCGGCACAAGATCCACCCTGACAGAGGTGACATGCTTGGCTTGTCAGCATTAGGCAGTAATACATTGAATTATGAACCCTTTACATGGAGGGCGGAACCCTGGACCAGATCAAACATATGGATCTGGTTCCAGTAATAGCTGTCCTCAACTCCCCATCAATCATTGATCCAAGTTTTGATTCTACGTGTCTTCTGCTGAGAACTTTCCAGGTTTGTAAAAGCAAAATCCCATTTGGTGTAGCTGCGTAAACAAAGCAGCCAATCTTCTCCACCAGCTCCTCCATCCTTCTTGATTGTTTAATGCTCATGAAGGCAGAGAGATGGTAATGGGGGCCGCTGGTCCTGGCACCTTCTGCTATCAGCTGACGGATTCTACTGTGCTGCACCATAATCGCAATATTTTTCATTTGTGACAGAAAAAAATGCCTCCACACAGATCGGGCTCTCTGTCTGTGGATGGTTGGATTTTTATCAAACTCCTGGTGAGGTTAGTTCTTCTGTGATAGCCGATTGACTTGAGCCTCATGAGGATAGAAGAAGAAGAGTGAATGGAAAAGCAAAATACTCATAAACAGTCAAACCGTACATCGAATTTTGTTTGGGTTTGAGGGAATTTATATATATTTATCATCAGATTGTACAGTGAGAAACAACTTAAGACGGCCTTCAAACAAGGCTATGGTTTTGTTTTTGCCACCACACTTGAATTATCTCTGAAGCCCCTTAAGGGTTTTGAATGTGGGATCTAGTGTCATGTTTAATTAATGGTGTCAAGTTCTGGTTCATATACTGTAAATGGTCAAGCATAGGGGCGAAAGTCAGTGGCTTTAATCAAGAGAGATAAAGTTTTGGCAAAAGGATGAGGTCACTTTATATGTTGATTTAAGCACAAAGCAGAGAGGACTGACAACAAATGAGATTACAGAGCAGTTTGAAGAGACAAGACTGCCAACATACCGTACCGTATGGCCTTAGCGGGTTACATTCCCCAGAAAACATCACGCTTGAGAACATTTAGCGTCTTTTTCATTGCATAAAACATAAGACATAAAACATAAGACATAAAATAGTCTTACAGTAGTATAGCCCTCGTTGCTGAAAGCCAAATTGAAATGTGGATTTGAAGAATAATGCCTCCCCCACCTGCCTCTTGTCACAACCGCACTGAATGAAGTTCAGTTACCACAAAATACATATATATATATAAATATAAAAGCTTAAAATCAAACCTTTCATTATTTAAACCACAATCATTTCCCACAGTACTTATAAGTTTCATCTGTCACAAACGTATTCATATTCTGACCCTTTTGCATCGCAAAATATCTTAAAGCACAAAACTCAACAGCAGGATATAAATAAATGCGTGTCTTTGGATTCTGATCATTTTAAGTGGTAAGGTTTTAATGCACTGGGCTGTACGGCTGCATTCAGTTCTCATCCTTTGAATCCACAGGCATCATTCAACTCAACATCAATACCCACCATTCTACAAACACATTGTTAATGTGCCTCTTATTGATTAACAGATGTTGATCTGTTGAACCCTGTATATATATATATATATATATATATAAATCATTTTTCTTTAGGTGTTGCCCATTCACACACGCCTAGCATTATCAGTATTGGCTGCTTCCATTTGCAGGCATATTCACGCAGCACTCTAGCACCTAGTGTTCCACTCAAATTTCGAAAAACCCCCATAGCCCTCATTCATTTAATGGAACCACCTCTCGTTTCCTCAATAAAGAGAGGCATCAGCATCTTTCAGCCGGTCTGCAGGGCTCATTTAAAGGGCCGAGGGCTACACAATGCCCTATTTCTCCACAGGCTACGCTTCCCGCTGATAATTATCCTTCAGGCTCTGCCCAACAATCCAACATGTTTCGGCTCGACAGTGAAGCCGCCTGTGGATTCTCTCCAGCTGTAATCCGTGATTCTGGTGTCTTTGGGGGATTATATGGTGGCATTTCCTCTATCTGACTGCGGGAGTGGACAGCGTAGAGGACAGGAGTGGAGGAGATTAGACACATCTACATCAGCGTTATCTCCAAAATAACCAAAGTATTCTCTTTTCCATTTCCTTGAAAACACTAGACAAACATTAGACTAAAGCCTGGTGCTTTCTCCGTATCAGCTTTGTTTAATGATCTAGCAGAGAGACGGGTAAATCGATGGAAGTAATACAGTATGCTGATGTCCCAGTGTGTTTATCTGATGAGATGATCTTGGTCTGTTATCAAATGCAAATTTTCTGTGTAATTTATTGTTGCTGGCGCACACTGAGGTGTCTTGGAAGAGAGTCTTTTATCATTTGGCAACTGTTGTCTTGCTTTATTTCCCAAACAGCTTTTTTTCTTTTCTTTGCCTTCACTTCACTGATGGTTTATGGTTGGAGCCGACAACTTGTGTATGTTGTCTTGAGGGTAGTATTTTACTTTCTTGCTACTTGTGGTCCGGGATTGTTAATGATCTGATCTACAGCATAGCAGCTAGGTCTTGTAAAGCCGTTCGAGACAGGCTTTCACTCTCCACGCAGAGTTGTACCCAGGGTTCTACCCAGAATGTCCCCAGACCCCCCCGCCCAGGGGCTTCGGTGGCAGATCTTTAATAAAGAGCGAGCTTCCTGGAGTGTTACTTGTGTTTCAGGGAGGAGGGATTGGAGGTTTGACGGCGTTGTAACAAACAGTCGCCCCCTCGCCTTGCTCTCTGTGGGAGCTAAGCAGTGTGATGGATTAGGCATGAGGAGAGTCTGCTGCTTTAATGGCAGGTCCAAGGCAGCCTGAGGAGATGGTTTTAATCATATTTGCCTCCTCATTACCCTCCCGTCTGCTGCCGTGGTGCTGTGCGGGGATACCATTGGCAGCCAAACTGCAAGATCAACACACCTTCAAATACTATACACTATAAAAGCTCATTGTGAACTGGTGCCATTTCAGAGAGCTTTACTATTCCCTTGATAAGCTCTTATTTAGTGTTCATTTTGGAGGTCCCTGTGGGCAAAAGTGGTAGTGTTTCCAAGCACCAGAGTCCCTTTAGAAAACCTCTCTTTTTACTGCAGCGGGGTCAAGCAGTCTACCCTGTTCAGTCCTGGTTTTGGTTTCCCAGAAATACGTCCTCGGTCTAGAGCTGCGTGGTGTCGGTGCCGGAGGAGCAGAGGAGCAAAGCTCTGCTCCTGACCCGACGAGGAAATGCTGTTGCTGGGTGCTGAGCTGTCCTCATTCCACCGGAGCGTCTGACGGCGGGTCTGGGTTTGTCCCCGGTGGGCTGGTCGGTGACGGAGGCCCCGCTGGAGTCTGAGCTGAAGGAGCTTCTACTGAACCTGCATGATTTAGCCTTTTCAGATTCTGACTTGTTGGCACAGATGACAACCAATAAGAATAACTTTATAGAAAAAGCCAATCTGCTTCCTTATGTTCTCGTTTACTCTGCTAGGTCATATAGAGGCACCAGTATTGAATTCAGAGCAGTTAAAGTTCCTCACAGTAACTTTAAGTGTTAATAGACACATTCATGAGATCTCTCTTGTTATTGCTCATGAAAGAAATTGTACATTATGATGAACAGAAGACAGCCGTGGTTAATTATATTAACAAAGATTTTTGAAAATGTAAGGTGTTGGTTCAACAGGATATCTTGACATGACAAAAAAATAATGTTCCATTCCATTGTTTAAGGAACAAGAGTTTTGTGATTCAGAATTAGCTTTGAGGAGCGGTGGCTTCTCCATAATAAGCAGAGGAGTGACCTTGACAACAGTGAATTGGGGATAGACAGCTGGTTCTTATCTCTAAGGAGACCTGCTGGAAGTCTGCTGTGCGACAGTGATGCCTATCATTCATTTAGCTGTGACCTCATCCTCCTTCACAAACATTTCAACAAACGCAGACTCACAGCAACTAAAAAAACCTTGGAGGAGAAAAGAGCCTTCAAAGCTTTAATATATTTACACAACGGGAGAAGCTTTGCCTTTGTGGAAGTCAAATGACATTAGTAGCTCATGAATTCTGAAAGGTAGTCATTGTAAGAAAATGTCTGTCTGTCCAATTGTTTGCTTCTGTCTTCCATTAGTCTGTCTCTTTCGTTGCACTGTAGCCTTTAGCTGGCCCACTTTCATTCTTAACCATGGGTAAAACAATGTGTTTAAAAATGATTACCGCAACGTGGGACATAGACATGATGTTTTGTTGTTGGAGCTAATCAATGAGCTTGTTGTGCTTCTGTGTTCAGGTATTGGGGCAAAGGGATTTAGCTTAAATGTGCAATGTGTAACATCTGGCCAGACTTTTGGTTTAAAGAATTCAAAATGTAACAAACATTATCAACAGAACGTGAAGAAGTAAGAGTTGTGTCGTTATGTCAAAGACGTCTCTGTGTTATAGTATGTCCCGTCTTGTTGTAACCTCAAGAGGCGATAGTGAGTCTATGTAGTCAAACATGAGAGATCCAAAAAGATGAGCTGCCCAAAAGGCTTGTCTGTCCTGTTAAAGGTACAGGATCCCTGTATGTTTTGGTATATTTTGGGGGATTAAATCCTAAATTGCCAAAACAAGGAAACCCGTAATTTCATTTTTACTTTCCCGCCACCAGAAATCTACTTCGCCTGATGGAAAGGATGGGCAGATGGACCTTCAGTTAGAGGTTTAGCTGTAGTAACTCGAATTCAGCCACCACAGCTCAGGGCGTCCCAGAGGGCCGGCACTTGGTCCAACCTGTAACAGCAGCTACAAATAGTTTGCTGGTCCGCCTGGGAGTTCGGGCAGTCCCCCGGCACTGGGGTTGCCGAGTCTGAGTTGCTGCAGCTCCGCTAACTGAAGGTCCATCTCCTGGAGCTTCCCAACGCTCTCCATCAGGTGAAATAAACTTCTGGTGGTGGGGGATGACAACTAAACTAAAACTAAACAAACTATCCAAAAGTTTACTGGCACATGAACCACTATGATGGCTAACATTAACTTAAGGTTGATGACACACGTGGAGATTGTTGGATAGGAATAGTTTTTTGACCGGCTCTCTAAGTTTCAGCAGTTTGGTCGAATTTTGCTAATTGTTGCCCTGCTAGTTAGAATTTCTCACTTTTTTTTTTGTTTTTGTTTTTTAATCTGATGTCTGTAGAGTTAGACTGTATGGTCCCAGTAGCAGTGGTAAAATGCTCCCCCTGTCGGGTTGCAACATGTGGCCAAGTACTACACATTGCACCCAAATTAAATAATTCAAGTTGATAGAATTGCGGTACATTATAGATGCCCCTCCTTTGTCATATCTCAGTTGTTGATTTTTACTTACTCCATATCCCCCCTGAAGTCTGTTCCGCCTCTCTATTATCTTGTCTTTTTGTATTTCCAGGCAGTGCGACATCCTCTCACATCCCACTGTCATTTTTCTCTGGTGGTATTTTTTTCTTTTCCCTGTTTGTTGCCGTAAGCAGTGTGAGGGGGCTAATTGCATTTCCAGCAACCTTGTTAATGACAATGTTGTAATGGCTTTCAGCTATTATTGAATTGACTTTCAACATTGCCATTTTAGTTTACACAACTGCCATTTGCTTAAAAGCTTTGCCTCCGTACTTCTGGACAAGCTGGCATGGTTTAATATGTGCATGTGATAACGGGCTTAATGCTGTGAATAAAATGAGTTTCCAGAAGACTCAATGGGGGCAGACTTTTTCAAGTGGTCGAATTTGGTGCAATATATTTTACTTTATGAAGTGCGCAGGTGTCACTGTTGTTTGTTAATTGATGTACTTGGCGGGAGGAAAACCTAAATGGAAGTACCAAATGTCCATTAGAGGTTGTTTGTGGTTATTTATTCGTAGCTCATGTTCGCTTTATTTTTATATAAATCTGTAGAAACTCAGTGACTCTTCCTGAATATAACTTTTAAGTGCATCCTTTTTTTATTTTCCTCTAGGTATATTGTTTTATTGTAATAGCAGATGAAAAAATGCCGTAATTGATGAAGTTATTTGTATTTTTGCCATATATTCCCACAGTTGATGTCCATCAGCTTCTATCAAAACATATCTAAAAGTAATATAACAGGGACATTGCTTCCATTTTTCTGTGCCCACCATCACAAACCTCACTGGCATCAAACTCTCATACTTACACACTGACGGACGTTAGATCCACCTCTTTGGCTGAGTGTGTTTTTTGTGCCAGTGTGTGCCAGTTCAATGCAGTAAACCAGCTACAGGAGTGGGCAGCAAACTCTGCTCTGGAAAACGCAGTTCATGTTCTCACATCTCCCCTATGCTGTTCATCCTTCTGTTTCCTTCACGTATTGATTGAAGAAAGAGGAGCTGTTTCTATTGATACTCAGTCACAGTTACAGATGCAGCCAGCTAGACTTTTCCCCTCCTAGCCGAAAAGGCCTTTATGGCTGCCAGGCGGCTGCCAGCCAGATTCCCAGCCAACTTCCAGCCGCTGGGAGTCTCCTCCACCCTCCTCCTGTTTCAGAACAGGGCGTATCTAGATCCCACTGTAAACACAGAATAATCATGTTTCTTTGTTTAGTCTGATTCAGAAAAAAGAGACTTTGGAATGTGCATAAAATAGAGAAATATTGAGAATCATTGAAGCCTACCAATGCAGTCGTTTTCTTTATACTGGAAATGAGCTTATTATGTTTTAGTTTATTAGTGCGCACTTTGAGTATAGTTATGTGTATAAACATTTCTGCATTTGAGACTATTTGTATTGCTGTTTTTTGTGAGTTTGCACCATTTCTTATGAGGTTTCTCCTCTACAACGCTTCACTCCCTTCTTTTCCAACTTTATTTATCTTTGTCTTCATTCCATCGGGCAAATATGTCTTATTGTCTTAACATCCTGTCTTGTTGTCGTCCTCAAAGTGTTTTATCGCCATTAGCCTCCCGACCGTCTCAGTCTAATCCTTCTCCCTCGTTCTCTGTCATCGTGGGAGTGCTCCAGTTCTCCCTGCAGAGGACAGCAGAGAGAGAGAGAGCAGATAGTCCTCAAAGAACAGCTGTGATGGGCTCGCTTTTCCATCTTCAACCACGAAAACTGGTTTTATACCTGAGAACGGATAGAAAGAGTGAGAAAGAGAGAGAAGTATTATATTGTCAGAGCCGACAAAATAAACACCAGGAGGTCCACAAGCTGTCCAATATCTCAAATGTTGCATCTGAGCTTCAATAGGGCTCACTCACCTGATCTGTTGTGTTTGAGCTGTTGGCTCTTTCATTTCCAACCGAGTAACGCTTATCTCCACACGCTGGGCGTTTTAAGGCTTCATTCATAAGGTGACTGGCCTCTGGTGTGTCCAGGTCTAGAGCCAGATTCATCCTTCTGCATCAGGGTGTGGTCGAGGCTATTTTTTGCAACGTTCTTATTTCCAATCGTATATCCAGCAAAATGCTCGTACTATATCCCGCCTGTCATAAAATAGAGCAGCTTTGCAACAGAAAAGAAAAGTCACTAGGATTGTCTCACATCTCTACATACTAAGAGTTTCCTTTTCAGTACCCAGACACATCTGTATTTGTAATCTTCTTAGCAAATCCCATTTCTAGAACAAACTTTTCCTTTTTACCTCGAAAAAAATTGATGAACGTAACCACACATTTCTTTAAGTATGAATGAATGCACATCATTCCGTAATGATAAATGGTGTATCTTTTTAATGTAGTGGTGATATGACCGCTATCATGTGCTCAACAAATAAATAAATTCCTACCACAGATAAAACGACGGGGCCGACTGGGAAACCTTGAAGACTTAATCTTGCTCTCAGAGCCAATAGACTGCTGCACTCAGAGAGGATAGTATCTTCCTTCAGCCTCCTCATCCTCCCGAAGCCCGGGGAGCTGTCCTCGGTTCTGAATTAGACATTCAGGTAGCACACACTGTCGCTCTTTTGCTGGCCCTGAGGCTGTTGTGTGGCTGTTTTCTTTTCATGTTCTGCTACAGCACATCCACAAGTGGGTTTATAGAAACTCTGTCACCATGATTGGCTAGAAGTATTAACTGCACTTTGCATGTGTCGCGTTTTGATCGACAACGGATTGTGGAAGTGTCCCACTGGTCGTCACACTGACAGACAATCTGTTGTTATGAACTGTTTTTGGACTTGAAGGAAGAATGTCTAGACGCCTCCTATTTGCTTTCGTATAACAAAAAAAACATAACAATTGCAAATGTTGCAGCTTTGTGTGGGAAAAATATATTTAAATTATTCCACAGTGGTACCCACAGGCCGAGGATGTATAAGTGGTGGTCATCCCTGTGAGGGAACGGTAATGTTGGGGCTTTGTATAAAAAGCTGCACTATTCAGCACAGTTGATTTCTCTGATCTGCAGGATTTCATGTGAACCAACCCTTCTTCTGTTAAAATATAGATACTTTACCTCTATTTCTGTTCTTTTTTTAAAACGATGAAACGTAATTATTCACAAGTAACATCTCAAGTTAAAATGTTCAGTTGGACTTCGCCTGTCTTTGGTAATGCACAGTACACACTGAAAACTTAAAAGTTGACTTGACCTGACAGGAACCTGTAAGTCTGATTGACTTTTCCACTTCACTGAATGTATGAGAATTGCACCCAATGGCTTGTGAATTACAAGGAGCTCCGGGAAGCTTCACTCCATCTTATCACACACACACGTGGGTGTGTAGTCGTTTGGCGTACACTGTTCCACAAGACTGGCTTTCACCGCTGCATCCTCCAACATCCTGGAAAACCAAAATAGACAGAAATAAATATATAAATCAGTTGTTGTCATTGCAGTGGGAAGACCTTGAGACGAAGGACAAGCTACTTTTAGCACACCAGAGATTTGTTTTAACATAGACAAGACAATGGACCGGAATTAAATTTGGTTCCTTTGATGGATTTAATACTGTTTATCAATTATTATCTGTGCTGGTTATAGCCTAAAAGCATGTTTTCTTTGAAAAGAAATCACCAAAAACACAGCCATTAAACAGACATTATTCTCAGATTTTGTAACTTTCTGTAAATGCATCATGCGTGACAAAAGCGTCTCTCAGGAAAAGTAACCAAATGAAAGCTAAAAGGTTTGTGATTTCATCAAAAACACTTTAATCTACATAAGTCTAAAATATCACCCCAAATGAATTGTTTGCACAAGCCCGATACAGCAGAAAACAGTCAACTCCGAGCTCATAACTGTGACTCTATGATTGACTCGACTGAGACCAACAGGCAAATAACAAAAACTAAACTGCAGGCGGCTGAACACAGAGGAATGACCGGAGTGATTGTAAGTAGAAATTGTAAAATTGTAAATAGTTCAATTAATATACAACACGTTGAGCCTTAATTAGTTTTTTCCAATATTGGTGACCACAAGATATTGGATAAAGTAGTGTACCAGTGGCGCTCACATGCTATAAGTCAAAGCTAATGGATGAAATAACTTTGTGATTTAAGAATTGCAAATGTGTCTCTATGCACAAGATTACAGGCTGTTTTAACGGTTGATTGCTGCCAATTTTACGATGACATATTCTGCTGTAAATTTTTCACTCGTATTAGCTGTTTTTCAACAGACTGTTCCTGAAAATGATTCCATGTGTTCATACTGCCTGTTATTCCGTCAGTCAGACTAAAAGCTTTGACCTTTACATCTCACTAGCATGTAGTTAATTTAGCTTTTTTGTAATATGTTATCAATAACAAGAAAAAGACACTATTTATGCTTAACATGTGCTGATATATACTGCATGCTCCGACTGAATGAATAGGTTGGAGATACACAATATAGCCTGAGGCGCATGTAATTCTCTGTCTCATTTTCAAAACCTCGTCTTTATTATTAAAATTTTATGGAGAAGCGCATTGAGGTTGAAAATAAGAACATTTGTTATGAACATTTGCTCGTGTGTTTATGAAATAGCGAGCAATAAAAAAACATTTAAAAAGAAAAAAGGCAACAATCCGCCCCGAACATTTTCTGTGAGCTATTTTGTGGTAAATGCTTCAGAGGGAGATTATTGCGAAGGATATTATTTTGTGGAATAATTTATTGCAACATGAGCTCCAAAAATGTAGATTACAAGATTCTGAAATAATGTGCAACAGCTGTTAAACCCTCAGATAATTCAGCCGTGTTGGTTTGGGACTGACTCCGTACCTCTGTCTCCTCTTTCATCCTTTCTCTCCAGCATAATGTATGACTAACTAACATAAGAGCATCTATTGCTGTAGCATCAACCCGTTTACCTTTCATTTAAATAAATAAAATCACAGTATTTTTGTAAGAAAAGAAAAAAAGAACCTTGATAAATCCTGATAAAAGAAGCAAGGTCATAAACAGAAGGCTACATACCACTTGTTTGTAAAAGAAAAAAAAGTAAATGTGCATTTTGTAGTTTCTGCTTTGATATTGAAGCTTTCTGTCTGTGTGTGCAGTACAGTACGTTCGTTTGTGTGTGTGTGTGTGTGTGATCTTTTTTGTGAGTTTGTCTTTGTGTGTGTTCACGCTGATTATGAAACACATGGCAATATTTTATTCCCTTCAGGACATTAAGCAGTATTTTCTTGAAGTGTCACCCGCAAAATATTTATTGTTTAGTAGAGTGGAGACTCTTCACGGCTGTTTTTCACACAATGTCTTTGATTGAGACGATTCAACCGTATTACTAGGATTTTATACTAACATGATACATGGGCACTCTTAACTATTGTGTGTTTTTGAATACTGTAATCATACCAGCTGACAGGACGCTTCTATGACTACTCAGATTAAGTGTTTCCTTTCATTATTGTAATCATGTACTTCGCCGTCCCTCCGCTTCTCTCTCTCATTTTCATCACCTCAAGATGTATTGTTTGAAGTGTAGCCAAACCATGTATCCATTTTTATTTTTTTTTGCGCTTAAGAGTTCCAGCACCTATGTCAGATACCTGCCAAGACCTCATGCAGAGAAGAAACAACTGGAACAGGTTTATGAGGAGAGAGGCATCAAGAAAATAGGTGTTGAATAAAGACAGGTCAAGGGTACAATAAGGAGAGGGAGAATAAAAAAAAAAAATCTCCTGCGGACAGCTGTGGGGGAGGTTAAAAAGGGAGAGTAGACGGGTGGGGGTGGGGTTGGGGGGGTGCGACTACTTCTCATCCTCTGTCTGATCTGTGGGTGGCAGCGATGACTGATGGAGAACCACTCAAACTGAAGGTCATATCCAAAAGCCCTGCCATTTAGACTGCCACTGTCACAGGGGAAAGGATAAATAAAGCTCAGATTCTCGTGTTTATTCCCCCCCCCCCCTCCCCCGCGCTTTCTCTGTGGCTTTGTCAGAAGAGGAGTGAGAGACAGACAGATGAGGCAGGAGGAAGAAAACGGAAGATAGGAACGTCAATAGATGATTCAGAGATGTCTAAGTAGGATTTATCTTATCGTTGTTATTTTCTTTTACAAAAGACATTCACACACTGACATCCATCAGATTAATAGTCACTTTTAACAACCAAGTCTTGATCCTCCTTGTTATTCTGTCAATCTACAACATTTTAAAATGTATTCCTCTTATTTAATGATTTGTATTTTCTCCTGGCATTGCCACAATAGGTGACGGTGAGTGACGGGAATGAAAAAGATAGCTTTTCTTTGAATCCAGCTAAGAAGGATTTCGGTGATCACTGTGATTATTTTACACAAGAGAGAACAGACAGCGATAGCAATTACATAACCGTTTGTCATGGAGTCATGTACGGCCCAACAGGGTGAAGCAAATTCCTGGAGGGAAAAATTAAAATGCAGCAGACACCAATGTTCCTGAGTTTGGTTTGCCCAGATTGTCACAAGACTGAAGGACAGCAGTCTATCACTGCTCCAATGTCCCTGCAGTCTGGCCGGGACACAGAGCTATTCGTCTGGCACTGGGACCGGAGCCGGAGCCGGAGCCGGAGCCGCACGTTCAGATGGGGCTGTTATCCCCCAGGCAGGGCCGGAATTCTTTGGGCCAGACGACCTCGCTGCCCAGACTCTAATATCTGATCAAGAACCATCTGCTGGGGCTGCCAGAGCCCACACGCCACCCCAGACCTCTCCAAGGAGAGCCCGACGGGAAATCAAGCTATTAGCAGGCAATTACAATGATTCTGATCACCGTTTGAAAAGCGATGCAGCACAACGAAATCACCACAGGGATGACACTTTTGCTGCTATATTGATTTGGGAGGATGTCGAGCCATTCCCGCTCCCTCCCTTGGTGTCCCCTCCCCTTTCTCCATGGTGATCACATGATCTGCCATTTTCAGATGTTTTATAAATTCCTCTAAAAGCAGCAGTTTGTGTTGATAGAATTGGAAATGTATTTGTTTAAATATATCCTTCTTATGTTGGTATTTTTTATCCACTTATTTTTTGGCCTAGCCTGGGGCACACAAAAGGTTTGATGTTTAATTTATTGTCATTGTACAACACAGGGTTACGCAACTAAACTAAGTTTGTTATGACAGTATACTACATAAGAAAAACACACAGAATAGCAGAACTATATTATATGTGGAGGCTGAAGGTCTCACAGCCTGAGGAAAGAAGCTGCTCTGAAGTCTATTGGGATAGCAGCTGATACTTCTGTATCTTTTGCGAGAAGGCCGAAGGTTGAAGACGTCTTTTTAATATTCTTTGGACTCTTCGCGAGCACCTCTTGTCACTAATATCACTGATGCTCCGTAAATCAGTACCAACAATGTTCTGGGTGGTCTTAATCATCAGCTTTAGAGCCCTCCTGTCCCTGGTCCGTACACATCTCATGCCAGTTTGTCATTTTTCCAGTCAGGATGCTTTTTATTGCTCCTCTGTAAAAGTTAACAAGAACTTTGCGCAGGAATTTTTGTTGTTTTTTTTAGCTTTTTTTCACCAGGATGGACACGTGTGATGATTATGTCAGGTCGTTTGTGATGTATTTTCCCAGGAAATTTGAACTAGCGCCACCTTAGCACCATGGATGTAGAAAGGAGGGAGTTTCTTCACCTCCTTTTTTGTTTCTAAAATCAACAATCAGATCCGACAATCGCTAGTAGCTTCCTCTCTGAGCACCATTTTTCCAGGAACCTTGCAAGTTCAGCAAAGAAAGGATTGCCTAGTGGTGAATTGCTGTCATTATAGCAAAAAAAGTGTAAAGATTGACTTTGTGAGTCGACATGTATGACAATAAGCTTGGATGCATCACAGAAAGTCTACAGAAAGCGGTAAAAGTGAGGCTCACATGAAGTTTAAATGGCCCGTGCAAACGGTTTCTGCTCCCAGTGTGTGTCGAGCAGCACCATTCGCCAGGCCTTGATAACAGTTGGTTAATGGGTAATGTGCCACACAAGAGTGATGCTGCACTTTCTGTTTTCATTTTGTTGCTGTAGTGCAGTAATTAATCCAGCTGAACCCTTTGTGCTCACAAAATAAATGCTTTCCATTTTCATTAATAGACAACTCATTAGTACATAATGAGCAAGAAGGCAGCGCTCCCCGCTCTCCCCGTGCAGTACGTAGCAGATGAGCACGCACTACACTCAACTAATTAAAATTCAGGATTGTGTTCTGTCTTCTTGCTTTTCTTCTGTGAAAGCGGCGCAGACATTTGCTTTAAAAACATTACTTCAATGGGTCATGGTATGTAAGTGTTTCACATAAAAAAAGACATAATACAACTACTGAACTCAAAGTCAGTGCGGTATATTATGTCTGAAACGCATCTGTATTTTCACAACTTTGTCTGAACTTTCCCATCTTTCTATTCATGGATGCACGGTAAAACCCACAGACGTTTAAATATAATGATTAAAGGCAGTGACAAGCTCTCTGGATGATGGTCTTTAGCTGTCAGTGACTTTTCACCAGGTCTGTAATTTGGAGCTTCCTGCTAAAGGTGACATCATCCTGTTTCCCCCACAATCACCTGTTGTCACTGGTAGAATAATAGTGCTTCTGACTTTGTTTTCTCTCAAGAGATGTTGAGAAGAAAAAATCATCCACTATGGCCACTCAGGATTCTACATCCTCAGGAGTGGGAATAAACATTGCCAGGACATATAGCACAATGCAGACATTCAACACAACACAAAACATATGAATCGTATGTGATTTATTTACCTACACTTTGACCTCCTAGAATCATTAAGTCCGCGTAGAGTAAAATCTGATATTTCTTTCAAATCAAATAAGTTCTTTCAAATCAATAAATTGCTGAAGACCTGAAAAAACTGTGAACTATTACTGAATCATGGAATTAGACCTTCAAACTAACTGTTTTTTCACCATTTTTGTGTTAATGATTTTTGAGCAGGCTACTGTTCTGGCTAGTAAGCAGTGGATTAATTTGTGTTTGAGTGTAAAAACCCTGCAAAATGAATCGTTTCACTATTAGAATCTGATCAGTTCGGTCTGATAACATTTGGAAAGTCTAGAAGAGCTGCCCTTTGAAATATTTTCGGCATGTTTTCACAGCCTTAGCAGGCACAGCAAAGGATAGCTGCTTATCCTTTTTAACAATTTTGAATTTTGAATTTTTTTTAATCAGATTTCGCTGGGTGGTTAATAACACATTTTTCTGTTGGTGTGACAAACACAGAGCCCCATATTTATTTTTTACCTCACCCCGCACTTTTACATCCAGGTCAACGGTCACAACTGACTGGTGTCACCATCCGTCACGTAGTCGCTGCTTCGGTTCGTAACTTTAACTGATGAGCTGTCACCGTCCACCAGTGAGCGTGATAAAGAGACGAGCAGCTACAGCGTTGGAATTTATCCTAATTACATTATAGAGATGATATATCAATAGCGGTTAATCATCTGCGGACAGACACATTTGTTTTACTCTGCAGTCGGCACACTCCGCTGCGCACTACTTCCCATCCACAGCTCACATGCAGCCGCACGTGTGAATGTACTTACACGTGTGTGCACATATGCAGTCACACACAAAGGACGATGATATATGTATGCATGCATACCTGCAGCGCCTCACAGTGATGGCATGTTTTTTTCATTTGTGATGATTAGCTGTAAGGATTCCTCACTTCATGATGGGGATAAAATCGAAGCTAATTTCTCGCTGTAATTAAAACTATTCCCTGAGCGGAGCGCTGGAAGGCCACAACTTTAAGAGGTCAATAGAAGACAGGTTTCCAATAGCAGTCTAATTCAATCAGTCTGGGATGTATAGTGTATGTTAAGGATCACGGGGTGATTCCTTAACACTCGCAGAATACATTTGCCTTACCAGAGAGCCAGCATTCGTCTGCAGCCTCACCTCTAGGCCTGGCTACTCCTCATTTGTAATGGACCATCTGCATTACATCATGACAGCGAAATGCTGCTGGTCGATTTTAATTAATAATGTCTCCGAAAACTACGGTTTTACTGTGATTTTTTAATGCTAATTATCAAAAGCTTTTTTCATTTCCTGCGTTCACATTATGTCTTGTGTGCTGGGTTTAATCACCCGAGATCTGATCTACATCTGTATAAACTTAAGAAATGCTGAGCAGCGATTGGAAAAATGAACTGCGCTGCCCTTTAGTCCCCAAATGGAGAATTTTTCAAAGATCTAACAGTGTAAACAATACAGTCTAGCCCTCTGAAGGGGCTGCTGTACAATATTTATGTGTCGAAAATGATCCAGCTGGCCTCACATCAAGGGTCACGCTGGAGAAGCGTAGCACAGTGTTTGTGACAGTACGCAACGTTGAAAGACACAAAGAAGGTGGAAAAAGAGGTGAAATATAGAAATGTGTGCTATCAACTGAGACAATTTTTTCTCACTACTATCATTAACTAAAGTTATATCCATCACACAATGTGTATGGCTTTGATCCAGTCCTGTGCAGGTGTGGCAATCATTCATTTTTAGACATGCAGTAAGGGTGGAAAGAACCAGCTCATTGGTCACAAAAGAGAGGACGGACTCTCAATCAAGTTGAAGCTTCCCTTTGCATATGATGTTCTATGTTTTGATGCTCGCAAGTGACAGATGGCAGAAAATGTGCCAAACTGTGCAGAAAAGTGCTGACAGCAAACTGACGCTGACAATCATGTATGGTGCGACGTGATTGTCAACTTTTTTTTACAACACGGCACTTTCTGCAGCCGTGGCAACTTCTGCGTTATTTGTTATGTGAGAGCATCGGGGTATAAAAATGCAACTGAGACTAGATAGAGAATCATTTTTCTTGTTTCTCTTAAGATGTGTGAGTTTCTCCTCAAAATGACCTCAGACAAATGAAGACTCCACAGTTGTAGCGTGACGTGATGGTGATTTTAAAAGCTGAAATGGTTCCTTCTGCTAATGTAGTGGTTACGACTGCTGCCTCCAGGGTTTCAAAATAGAAACTTACCCCCCGCTGAGGCAAGAAGAAAAAGGATGGCATTTGGTTTGGGAGCAAATGCCATTTCTTAGCTTGCCACTTAGCATGTCCATGACAACCACAGGAACAACACAGGTTGAACAATGCAGTGTCTGAGTATCCTGAATTATATGACACATCTTCACCGCTGAACAAGGTGTGAAGCTGTTGGGGCCAAGAAACAGTGTTAGTGTAATTACGTGTCTGTTAACTAACACTGTTAATATGCCGACACACATCTATATTGGTGATGCTTGTCTTCAATGGACGTAACCTACAGGGGCAAAGTTTAACTATGTTAGCTCTGTTATCTCTCAGCCAGTTTGACATTTTAGGAACTTTCCACTGTGTCCAAGCATCGATTTTTTTTGGGGTCTTTTATTTATCCAGATCCAGAGATTTGGTGTAAAAGGCCCGGCCTTACTCTGAGTATTCATTAATTCAAGCAAAGCAACTTCCCTGTCTGCTTCAGTGGACGTACAGTAAATAAAGCCTGGCCTGTAGTGCAATGTCAAGATGACATTTTTTCATGTCTTCGTGTTGTACTTCTTCTCTTCATCTTCCTCTGTTTATTGACCTTTTAGGTATTGGAACCAAAATGGGGGGAAAATGGATGTGATTTGCCATTCAATCCTCTGTCTGTTCCAATAGACATCATATGACATAGGAGATGTAAGCATAGGAGGGTACATGTTAGCTTAATAATGAACCATCTTCGTATCAGTCTTCCTCTCCATTGCTCTTTCTTTTGTCATCTTCTCTGATAACGAGGGGCTATATTTCTGAAACGTGAAAAGCAAAGCAAAACAGTTGTGGGATGTTTATTTACTTATTTTGTAAAACCCGGTCTTCAAGACGTAGCTGTTAGTGTCCTCGGGCACGCTTTTGGCCAATTCTTAACTCCATACGTACTTCGCTGTATTGACGTGCGGCCTACTTTACATAATACTCGACCCCACAGGACCACTGCTGTGGGTATGTGGGCACATCAAACACCACTCACATATTCACTGCAAATTAGTCTCCAAATCCATATAAACCACCGATAGCTGGGAAGAAATGCAGTAATCAATGGCGGAGGATTTCTTTACCTCCCTAAACAGCAGAGTTATTTATGTGTGCTGACACCGATCTGCATGACGTCTCTGCTTTGAACCAGCCGAGGGAAGAAGTGCTTATTTTATTATAATTTATCATCACCGAACGGGTATGTGTGTAGTCATAATTTATCATTATCAAAACTATGTTAATAGAGAGCATGTTTTACAGTTTCATCTCATTTCTTCATCCAATATATTATATATATCTGTGCCAGAGAGAGAGCGACACTCAGTGTAGGCTCCTGCTGTGTTTCTGCAGGTAACTATGCGTCAGGGGAATTAATTAATACATAACTGAAATTAAGCCTTGGTATATTAAAATATAATCAAAGTGAAGTTGAGTTTTCTCCAGCTTTTTTTTGTTTAGCCTCTGCAAGCTCCTTTCCACAAAGCTTAACTGTACTGTGTTTTTCTCAAATTTAACTAAAACTGAAACTCAACAGTAGAGTTTTATAAGTAGGTTAACCTGTATGATTACATTTTGTCTGTTAAAATTGAGGTCCTTCCCACGAGATATAGGATAGCAGCTTAAGGCAGGGCAGAGTTAGATCTCTAGATAATAATAGACTTTACTTTAAGGATCTCCCAAAGATCTCATATGGGGCAGGATGCGTAGCCTTATATGGTCATTTTGGGAGCGTTATTTGTGCTTATTTACAATTTTTATAAGCATGCTTATTTACGTACAGGTGGCATTCATCATGTTTACGCTGGTCATTTACACAGTTATCTGAAGATTTGCAACTGTAGATCGTACGTGGCACACTAGTACGAGCACATCGTACAAAAAAAAAAAAGAAAAAGAAAATGCATGACATCCAATGTTAGTTTTGTTTATGACCATTACAGTTCTTCAAAGACCCTTATTTTGTTTGACATGAGTTTGTGTACCAATGTTACATTCTTAAATGTAAAGAAATAAACAAAAACCTCATTATCTCATCTTATGTTGGAAACATTTGAATTTTGATTGCAAAATCTGGTATTTTAATCACTTCAGATCAAATATGTCTCTCCTTTTCTCTTTTTTTCTGAAAAAGTTTCTTTATCTTTGGAAAACGGATCATCTACTTTGAGCATTTAGTTTTTTAAAACCTTGCAGACAGTCTACTTGCGCTACATGCACTTTCCAGAACATGTCTGTTTGACAAATTCTCATCTTTCGTTTTCTAAAACAGCGGAGTAGGAGGAGGATACGGGCTGGTGATTGTGACATGTCGGGTAATATTTTATCCTCTATGTGGCTACCCCGAAGGTTTTTAACAGCGGCTGGAGTTTGTAAGCCTTTGGGGTAAGAAGGAAATGGACCAAGGATTTTCTTTTAGTGATAAGCCTGACTGAACAGACTGTGAGAGTGCTTCACTAACTAATTATTTGAAGCCTCCTCTCAGATTAGGGTAGACATGCAGAGCTTATGGACAGTCGCATAGCAGACAATCAGACCATGTAATAACCGGGGGGCCAATATTTGCTCAAATCCACTGTAACACCTCACAAAACAAAAGTGTGTAAAGCCCTAATGCTCGGTCCAATCCCATGCAACACTGCCTCGATAAACACCGAAGCCACCCCCACAATGGGCGCCATCTTTACTCTGGCAATTAGGCAGGGCTTTGGATTATCACTTCCTCAGCCCAGCACACTACAAATCCATCCGGATTCAATTATTCCCCTCCCATGTCTGTGACCAGTTGGGGGTTTTTTTGGGCACATGGCCAGTAGAGAAATGTTCTAAAGGATTCAAGTGCTGAAAGTCATTTTAAAAAAAGATCTATTTTATTTTTCCCCTTTGCTTTTTTTTTTCTTTTTTTTTTCTTCCTGCATCCTTGCAAGTTTGACAAATCTATTAAATAAAAATGAAACCTTGGGAGCTTACAAACACTGTCCTGGTAAATATTTTATGAGAACAATAAACTAGATTTACTGTATTTGTCTCCGTCACAAGCACACTTCACTCAGTTGGGTTGTTGTATTAAAAAAAAACCCTGTTACAATACATCCTTCCCTCCGAGCAGCCCGTGTTTTGATCCACGCCTTGTGGGCCAACGGTGTCTCTAGTGGGCTCCGAGTAAGAACCTAAAATGCTTACCCAAAGTATTTGATCTGCTCTGTCTCGCTGTACCTCAAAGTTTCTAGTTTTTATTTTCTCTTTTATTAGAAAGCTCACTCAGGGCAAACTGTGTAGGAGATCAAGGGTTCCCAGATGTCTGGAGACTCCCATCTATCTACTTGAGGGCCTCTCTTCGATGTGTTTGCTCAGATGCTTTTTTTTTTTTTTTTTTTACTCCACCTGGTCTGCATAGAAACTGCTGTGTTTATTAGTCAGACTCACCTACTGTACTTGTCCCTATGTGTGTCTGCATATTTAGGCACAACTAAGCGTGCATGAGAGTGCTTAAGTGTCTGTTTAGCCTCGTTTCCCTCCCAGCTAACCGCTGCCTCGGCTGTCATCTCCTGCATTTTTATGTGTTTGCTGTACAGCTGCCTGTCAGCTCCTAACTGATCCCTCTGTGCGTCTCCTCTTTTATCCACAGATACCACAGTGTCATCACAAAAAGGTAAGACAGCCCTCAATCAGTCACCTGTGGATCCCCATGCGTCTTCACATGGGTGAAGTGCGGTTGTGTCGCTCTGTGTGTTTGTGTGTATTCCCTTTTTTTGCCAATAAGATGAAAAAAAACAAAAAACTCATTTCATGGCGTTGTTGATGTTGATTTGAAATCGAGTCGTTTGGAGTTTCTGCTGCAGAACAATCTGTTTGATTACAAACTCAATCACTCACACCCACTGACACCCAGACTAAATTATCCCGCCATCCCGCCACCACGGAGAGCGCAGTCTGTGTTTTTTTGCTTCGCTTTCTGTCGAGGCTCATGTTAAGACTAATCACAGTCCTGCTCAGACTCCTCCGCACTATCATGTGTATGTTAATGTGAGGTTGGGGGAGGTTATTGTTTTGCATATTGGATCTTCAGGGAGAGACGGGAGATGTTATAAGGAGGGGGGGGAGAGACGTTTGTAGGAACGTACCTGTAGGCTGTTTTGATATTTGTTAGATGGGGGGGGGGGGGCACACAGTCAAAACTGTCTAAACAGCTCCGGGGGTCTTGTTCTGAGTGGCAGCCCGCAGGTGTGTCTGCACCCAGCAGCCCCAGCCCTCCGCTCTCCAATGGCGGAGATGCGTTAATGGCGGAGGGGGTGTGTCACGCTCTGTGATTGCGAAAAAAAGCAGAAGCAGACAATCACTCAGCACAACTCTCTCTCTCTCTCCCCCCCCCCCACCCCACCCCCTCCTGCTGATTTTGTTGAAACTTTCTTTGATTCCCTGCGGTGCTCGCGCGAACTTGGGTGTTGTTGTTTTTTAACCGACTGAAACCCAACTGAAAATATTGTCATTGTCACCTGGGTCTGATATAATGTGCACACATACATGTATATTTGAGAAACATTAACAGCGGGAATGTGTCTTCGGGAACGTTGTGACATTTTTTTTTTTATTTTACCTCGCAAAAAAAGCTTCAGATGCTTGTAGATTCTGTTCAAGAGGCCTTGATGTAATACGTCTGTGTGTCAGGTTACGCACACACACACACACACACACACACACACACACACACACACACACACACACACAAACGCACACACACACACTTGTGATGTGTGTGATGACTATGAGGTGTACGGCGCTGTCAGATGGGCCCATAAAGGTAAGTGATGTGGGATGCGGGGAGCCTCACTCTCTGATGGATGTTGAAGGGGAGCAGAGGCTGGCGTGGTGTTCATCATCCCTCCACAGACACGCACACGCACACGCATGCGTTTCTGAATAAGAGAGGAGATAAATAAGGCCACGCCGCCCTGACAGTGAATGAACGCTCACTTTTTGTTAGCCCGCATAGGTGTCCATGTCTGTGTCCGAACTCTCGCGTGCTCTGTATGTCTTTCTTTCCTATCTCGATACCTCCAAATCAGATCCGTTTAGCGAGGAGCATCAACAAGAAACACTCGCTGCCACACATCGAGAGCGCCACGGATAACAAATAGCCCGCCGTATTCATTTACACACCGTGAGTTATAGATGGCTATCCACAGCTATGACAGTGCCATCGCTGCTGAGGAGCCGTGGGACCTTGAGGCAAAAAGATAGTGTACATAAAGCATGTGTTTGTGTGTGTACGTCTCTTAAAAAGCTGGCATATACAAGTGTTTGTGTGTGTGTGTTCGTGTGTGTGTGTGTGTGTGTGTGTGTGTGTGTGTCTGAGCTTGAAAGATGGAGAAAGCAGGACGGCAATGTCAACACCCCACACAGTCTCAATCTGTTAATATTCAACATGAAAGTCTCCCATCTGTTAAATGTGTTTTACATGTAGTACTTCGGTCCAGGTAGTTTTCAGGCGGTGGTCGAGTAACCTTTACCAGTGTTCCTCACCAATATCATGATCATTAAAGGACCTCATTATAATGTGACCTTATTCCCCCACCCTACCATGACATCCTTTATCCAACACCTCTCCACCCCCTTACAACTCCTCCTCCCGCTACTCTGCCAAATGAAGTATATTTATGGCACCTGCGCTGGAAAAACAGTCTCCAGGAGACGTCCCTCTAATTTCATTTTCAAAATGCCAGCGATAAATTTATCAAATGGGCCGGATCGAATCGGAGTCACACGCAGTGCCATCCGTCACGGGGCTGTCCCTCGGGGGCCCCGTGGGCGTACTTAAGCCGGCCAAAAAAAAAAAAAAAACACCCTCTGCTGGCAGGAGGGAAAAAACGTGTTGGGAGGAGGGTGGGGTTCTTGGTAGGAGGGAAACCAGACGAATGCTTCGGAGAAATAACGGCGAGGAGAATGATGTGCGTGCATACCTTTACGCGCCTACGAGTGCAGACAGAGGTCAATACTGATTCTTCCAACACGTCGCAGCCTCACGATGGAATCTCCGTTAAGCACTTTGGCTGTCAATGCGCCGGCGTAATAATTGATTAATTGCAACACAAGTTAATTGATTGTTTTGCTCGTTTATTTAGCATTTGTAAATCCCTCTCGGTTCAAACGCCTCTTTGAGTTTCCTCCCCCTCCCCCTGCCTCTTAAAACAACTCCAGGTTCACACGCTCTGTGGCCTCCCCCCCCCCACGACTCTCTCTTCCTCATCCGCCGTACCTGACTTTAGCAACTCTCTTTTAAAAGCCTTTGTCCCTGATTTCCTTTCCTTTGTTTCACCCCTTCTTTTTTTTTGCCGCCTCCTATCTTTTCCCTTCTCCTTCTCAGCATTTATCACGGTGCAGGTTAAGCCGGGCGTGAGTGAGGGTAAAGCAGCTTAGCACTAACAGGGCTAATGAAGTCAGGCCCCGTATTCCTCTGACGGGGATCAGTGGCGCCACTCTGTGAAGCCTGTCAGCGTTTAATGATCAGATGAAACATTCAGACTCCCGCTCCGAGAGGACGGGGCCACGCTGATATGTGGTAATAAGCGACTGTTGTCTCTTTTACGTAGATCCAAAAACATTTATGCATGTGCACGTACTCACCACACTGGCACCTACACACACACTCACACACACACACACTCTCCAACATGGCATTAAGGGTACACACCACAAAGTGATTGAAAGGAAAACTACGAATGACAGATATTCAAAGAACAATCTAGCTATTGATTCCTGTCATGTGCGGGGAGGTGGAGAAGAAGAAAAAGCTCCGAGCGAGAGATTTACCCCTCACATTGCTGAGCAGATTGTAAACAACTCCACACGCTCTATTCCAGATGCATGCTGGGATCTGTGATTTTTTTTTTCCCCCCTGCTTTTCATTCCTGCTAAGAAAAAAAAAAACCTTATCAAAGATCAATCGAAAAAAAACAAACCTTTAAACCCTAAACCTTTTGGAACATTTCAAGTTCATCTCTGATTCTAAATCCTTATCAGATAGATTTTTTTCCTCCTTGATGTGCGGTTGTGCCGGATTGTGTGGTTATAAGTATGTCAGCGGGTGTGTCGGTGTGGAAGTGGGATGGTGTTTTGTGTTTTTAAAACGCTAGGACTGAGGAACGGCGTGACAGAGGCGATGTCCGGGTCAATAAGCTGCCTGTTTGTCAGAGTGAAAGGGTGCCTGCGAGGGCTCGGGCGCTTTTTGCCCCATTAGCCGCACATGCTAATTTACCTGTCAACTTACATCTACACAAGGAGACGACACAACTTCTCCCTCTCTGTTTCTCTCCCTCTCTCCACTCCCGCTCCTCTCTAAATCTCTAAATTTCCAGATCTCTCCCTCGTTACATTTTGTTCCATATCTTATTTCCATCGCTAAATTGGAACCATTTAATTTCATCATGTGAAATTACCTGTTTTACTCCAGTTGGGGAATCTTAAGACAAAAATGATTAAATGTACGTGCATTTCTGCCACCGTGCAGCTGCTGCTTCCTTTCTCTCATGTTTTATCTTGGTTTGCAAAAGCCTCCTTTAAAGAGCTTGGGGAATCTGATTGAAAATATATTTTTACAATGATTGAGTCTTAATTTGAACCAACGATTGATGTAAACGCTGGAATCGTTCATTGTTAATGAATATGGGGCATCTGGCTCCTCCGGACAGAAATCTGAACCTGAACCAGTGCTTTGCATGGCAACTCCTTTTCCATCAGTGTGTGTGTGTGTGTGTGTGTGTGTGTGTGTGTGTGTGTGTGTGTGTGTGTGTGTGTGTGTGTGTGTGTGTGTGTGTGTGTGTGTGTGTGTGTGTGTGTGTGTGTGTGTGTGTGTGTGTGTGTGTGTGTGTGTGGCCAATTGTGAACCGCTTTGTCCGTTAACAATCACTATATAAGTGCAGACCATTGACCGTTTATACATGTTTTATTTTGCCTGGAGCTCCTGAGAGTTTTAGGTCTATTAATAATTTACCTTCCACATTTCCTCCCTCCTCTTCTGAGAGTTTGGTAACATACCAGTTAGCTTAAGGCTGCTTCTGACAGAACAGAACAGACTTACAGAAAAAAAACACATCCAAATAGGAATTAAGGATATCTATAACCCAAATACAGAGAATCGGAGTGCGAAAACTAGGCTACTGGTTTATTTTGGCACTCGAAAAGGGCCACTGTTTAACATAGCAATTAGAAATGCCCACAGCTTAACTCTCAAAATTGGTAACTGATAATCACAATGCAGTAATCCTCATGTGATCTTCTCAGCTATTAACAGCCTCTCAAATCCAGCTCCAAAAAGCCTCTCCGAGTGTGAGGAGTTTGGAGTGTTGTTCAGAGACACGATAGTAAACATCAAGTTGACTAGTAGCTACCGTAGGGCGTAAATAATGATGTGTGAGAAAAGTTGTCTGGGTTCATTAAAAAAATGATGTAATTAAAACCTCATCATGTAAACTTGATCCTGTCATGTCCACCTTTTTTATGTTAAATTGTTCAGAGTTCAGGAAGTTTGGGTCATTACCTTAAAGCTGCCATTTTGAAACCCATCTCTTAACCTCTTAAGTTCTTTATGGCCATTTATCTTTTGGTTAATTTGTAACTTATGTTTACCACAGCATTGACACAGTTTGAGCCATAACTGAAATTAGATTAAATAAAAAAATATATATATCCTATTTACACTTGGCCCTCAGAATGTATGACAATTAGTTGTGACCCTTTTTTTTCAACTTTATCATACATTTTTACACATCTTTATGCAGTACAGAATAAAACTGAAAGAAGTAAATCATGATAATTACATTTGCGGTGAGATTTGTACACTGTTGTAAGTAATACTGTTCTAAATATCACAACATATATCTTTAAAGTAAACATTAAATATTTTCCAACCATTATAATGTATGAGTAGTAATAACAAGCTATAGTATGTTGTAGTGTCTATGGCTCCTTAATTCTAAAGGTGCACTTTTCTATGTTTACATTTTAACAATGCAGATTTAAAACCATTTGAGTTTTAATTTTCATTTGTACACCAGTATGCTCAATTGTTGGGAACAGGGTGTCTATGTTATTTCCTTATTTGTCAAAATTAGCTGCTGCAGATGTGTCCAGACACCTCATTTTCACAGATTCTTTTTTGTAGACTGTAAAATCCACTTTATTATTATTATTATTATTAATATTACTTAATTTGTTCCAAACAAAAGTGAGTGGGATCTTTTTTTTTTTATTCCATTGAAAAGGTAATAAACCTTCACAACTTGAAGTATACTTTATAATAAGACCTGATAAGACTAATCTATTGTCTATGTTTAGTGATTTTCATTCCTCTGTCTGTTGACTTAATTGGTTGACTTATTAAGTTGGAAGTATTAACATGGTGATGTTGCTAAAAAATCAAACGATAAATAACAAGCTGGGTAATGAGAACAAAATATACAAATGATAAAAATAGAACTCTTCTATGTGTCGCAATGTTAGCTGACTTCCTTAATACCCTTGGGAAAACCTAATATTATAACATAATATCAGGTGAAGTAATTATTTCAATTATTTTCAGACATCTGCTTTTATAGCAGAGTGAATTTTAAAGTGTGTTGTTGATCACATATCTATCATATGGTGATACAGGTGGTACTTTGATTTACTTTTATTTTGTTACCCCAACTGTCTTTACTTTTATAATAGTGTTGGAGTACCGGTACATTTTCATTAATGCGTTGTTTTGGAAAGGAACAGAAATATGTTAACAATGACGCATCCTCTCTTTGATGGTTCCAACTGTAATATTTTTTACATCTATTGGATGGATTGGCATTGAATTTTGCTCAGACATTCTTGGTCTCCAAAGAATGAAGCCTACTGACTCAGCTAACCCTCGACTTCTCCGTTAGCACCAGCAGATGGACATTATTGATTTGTTTGGCAAGATATTTGGTAGATATCCATGATGCCCAGAGGTTGAATTTCAATGACTTTGATCTTCCACAGACTTTTCATCTAGCATCCCGAGCAGAACAAAGTTTTAAATCAGTCAGTAAAGTACCTCAACTGGACGTGCTAGCAGAAAAATTGTGTACGGTCATGGTTCCCAGAGGATGTATCCTGATGACTTTGGTGTTCACCCTAACTTCATCACCAAGCAAGTTGAAATTGAATTTCAAGTTTTTTTTATTTCTGCTCAAATTCTTTAGCTGTGGCTGTCCCGAGGCTGCCCACACAAATACAACTCTACCATTCTTACTCTAATTAAATGTATTTCAGCTACCATCAACCAACTCCCACGTTTCTTCTTGGATGCAATTAAACCCCCCAAAGCCCTGAGTGTACCGCACTAACAGAAGTTGCTTACGAGCTTCCAATGCACACTGCTCCACGCATGTTCACCCATACGCATTCATTCATTACTGCTACTAGCAATAATGACTGAGGGGAGTATTTGTGAGCATGCTTGGTTTGTTTTCCGCTGTATGTTCTGCTCATGCCACTCTGGATCCCCTGCGCTAAGGACCATGATTACTTCGACCTTTAAATATATGAATATATATATATGTATTGTTTTTTTTTTTATTAAATTGTGTGTACTCTGCAGAAGAGAAGGGTCGTTATAGAAATGATCTTGTCTACTGACTCCTAATAAGTTCTGTGATATATAGGATTTAAATGCCAACAGAAGACTGTTAGTTCACGTCGGACCTCCGAAACAAGCATAATTGAGATCTCTGTGGCAGGATTGGTGAAAAGAAGACAGAGGATGTGAACGGTGTCACCTGAGCGTGAGGCTGAGAGTAGCTTTTATCTGTAACAATGTGAGAGGCTCTTCATTACTGCTCACAAGAGGCTGATAAGGCGTTTTGTTTTGCCAGGCTAAACCCCACGCAACATGTCCAATTGTGTTAGCCAGTGATAAAGATAAAGACGAAACCACACAGAGGGAGCCTCAGCAGACCCACATCCCGGGCTCATTAAGGCTGCCTGGGTACTGAAACATTTCTCAGGCAAAGACAGAGAGCAGATGAAGGCAGAGACAAGTAGAACAAAAAGAATAGAGACGGAGGTAAACCGATCACCACTCTTTCTTATAGAGCCTTGTTCTTAAGCCTCAGCTGCCAAATTAGATATGAGAGCAGCCTGTTCCCTTGACGGATGAACTTAATTTGATATTCTGTAGTCTGCTCAGCGGGGTGCCACACTGATTGCACCGGTGGATGGAGTTTTCAGACCATCCATACGGGGCTAAGTGTAATTGACTGATGTTGGAGATAGATGGCAGCTTATCATAACTGTTCTCTCTTTGGTACAGCGGTTCCATTTAAAAGGTGCATCAGCTCTGTATCTGATGCCGTGTGGCAGGTATCCGGAAGATTACAGCGCGGCGATGCTTGCGTTGCAATGTGGTGTCACCAAGGAGACGGAGCTGCAGCGATTCCCACGTAGCAAATAAGTCTCTGTCAGGATCCGGGAACATGCGATTGTCACAGGAGGGCCTTCTCCGAGTCACTTAGAGGATTCATACATCTTTGTCTGTTTACTGACAAGACGCCACAGTTGGGCTTCGGAGCCCTACGGGGCTGGCATTGCCAGGGAAGTGGGTGGCATATTGCACCCAGCAGGACAGCTCCTATGTGGGCCCCGCTCGGCAGAGGGATTTGGCCGGCTTGGATTAGCTCAGCAGGGTGAAACAGAGGGATACCGACAGGGATGTGAACCGACAGAACACATCAATCTCTGCTCAGTACATGGACACCTGAGAAACCTGAGAAAAAAGCTGCTGAGGACCGTGGTGAGTCTTGTTCATACACCGGTGAAACATGAAACCACCCACACCTCTGTCCTTTGCTATAAACCCTGAGCCACATTAATCATCAACAATTACACTCATCAGAGTCCAACATATCTTTTGAAATAGTTTCGACCTTTTTCGCACTATTTTGATTTCTCCTATTTATGTTTATCCACAGCTATGAATTTCTCAGCGACGATGTGTGAATATTCATTCAGATGCCCATAATGAGATAAACACATCTCTTGACTCCACAGTCTCACTAATTAAGCAGGCTTTTTTTTTTTTTTTTTTTTTTTGCTTCCACAGTGCTTTGCTCTCAAAACCTCAACCGCTAAAAAGCATGTCACCACAGTAACGGCAGATGGGTATTCTAATGCCAAAAATGAATAAGAAAGTTGAATAGTTGAAAATCCACAAACAGGAAAAGAACGCGGAGCCAGTTGCCTCTGACAGACTGCAGGAGGAAACGTCTCTTTATTCTGCACTCGAGCTGGTTCATTTCTGTCCGAGGGATGGATCGCGTCCAATAATTTATTACCAAACTTCAGATGCAAAGTTTTTCTGACACCAAAGAGGGCCAAGAAAATGAATCGGGGTCTGGACAAATTGGCATCACTCACCAGAGCGCAGTGGGAAGAAAATCTCAAATGGAAGAAGTCATGTCTTACTTTAGCTCTCCCCCAGCATAGTTCAGACTTCCTCTGATAACTATTCTCATTTTTACCATTCTCACATCCGCAGTGTATTCTTTTGAGTATATGTTTTACAGCACAGGCCAATGCACGGACGCATTTAAACCAAATCATTACCTTACTGCTGCCGTCCCTTCGGGCTCATATAATAATATTATGTTCTATTAGAGAGCAAGGGAGATGAGCAAAAGAGGCAATGATAAAGTATCACATTGTGAGGTGTATGTGCTGCATCAGGTATTTAGGCCCCGCGTTCCCTTCTCCCAAGGTAGCAGAATTCCCACGGTTCCTTCCCTGCTTTGAAACCAAACAAAGGAAAAGCTCCGGAGGCGTTCTCCTTTGGAGACCGTTTGTAGGGGCAAGAGAAGGCAACCGCAATGAATAAACAGACCTCTCATAATCAATAGAGGGAGCAGAGAGTGTTGAAGGGAAAATGACAGGGAAGGGTTAAAGATTTAGAAAGAAGAGTTGATCAATATATCACATTATAATGAGTTAACAAAGGGATAAGGTTAGAGGAGAGGATGATGTCTCTTTTGGGAATGTTTCTTTGTTCCTCTGATGCCCTGATGGGATCAGGAATCACTCAATGGCAAATGATAACAAATATTTGCGAGATGATAAGTCTACCGTGTAAGCTCAGATCATACAAAACAAAACAAATAATTGTAATTTTATTCATTTGTCATTATCCATGCATGTCTTGTGTTTGAAGCGAGACAACTAAAGCCCTCTGGTCACCGTCCCGTCGCGCTCACAGGGCCTGACTTCTTAAGCTGAGTTTTTTTTTTTTTTTTTGTTGTGCCACTTTAAGTAGCCACTCAGCAGGAATCAGGATAACATATTACTGCAACGCTACGTAAGTTTCCAGTCAGCCTGTTTACCCCCGGAGAGAGACGTGGCAACCTAGGAAGCAAAATGGGACCGGATGGATTATTCTGGGCTAATTCCGAGCACAAATCAGCTCGCAGCCATCAATAATTCATGTGGAAGTCTTTGGGAAAGTAAACACTGCTTAGCCCATTAAGAATCCAGATTGGCTCCATGCCACAATGGCACGGATACTGTACACAAGTTAACTGCACATACAGAAAAAACACTACAAAAAAAAAACCTCTGCTCTTCTGTGTATGGAAATCCAATGCTCATTACGAGAAGTGGAATCTTTGCAGACCCAGAACCAGTGGTACCTGATGCAGCATTAGCATTGGATTGATGCTAAAGATGACGGTAGAGGGAGGCAATTAGAGTGACAGCTGGTGTTGGGATGTGTTGAGTTTTGTGGATTGATCTTCTCCGTCAGCTTTTGTTTTCGGTGCACTTCAGTCACATGGGAGTCTCGCCGAGTCAGCAAATGCACGTATAGCTTAAATGATAAAGAAGATCACGCTCCCACTGTACTTTCTTTTTTTTTTCGATTTCATTTGCACATTACCTTTCCCTCCCGTTTACCCTCGGCCATTTTTTTTTGCTTGTTTGTCTTTCATGTACTTTTTTCAAGGTCTGTTTGAGACGACGGGGAGTTGCGGGCCGGGTGTGCGCTATGTTTGTGCTGCTTCTTTTTTTTTTTAGCAATTCCCTGTCCTCAGCATTGTAATTCCCAGCTGAGCTGTACAAAATAGGGAGTGGTCTCTGTCTGTCGAATACTCATTAGTCAAACCCGGGGTTCATGTTCTGTACTTCCGTTGGTGGCATTACAGTCTGTTTGTCTGT
The DNA here is from genome assembly GCF_027596085.1 of Anoplopoma fimbria. Taxonomy (NCBI): domain Eukaryota; kingdom Metazoa; phylum Chordata; class Actinopteri; order Perciformes; family Anoplopomatidae; genus Anoplopoma; species Anoplopoma fimbria. The sequence goes on from NC_072460.1 coordinate 22,144,057, forward strand.
CTGTTTATTTCTCTCTTTCTCTCATCCTGCAAAGCTCTGGAGAGGTTCTACTCAGTACAAACAGCATCTGTCCGCGAGAATAATAACATCTATAATCGTTCCCCAGAGTGACAACAGTGGAAAACAGACTTTTTCTTCTTCTCTCCTTTTTAACTTTGCAATTTCCAAAATTCTGATAAATGATTTTCAGACAGCACAGACTGGATTTTCTCTAAAAAAAAACATCAGTTTCAAGTTATCAGTGATAACAATAATTTTGCATTAGCTCATACATGATGCTCTCTCTTCATGCATATTTTATAGTTCCTCCTCCCTACATCTTTTGAAGCATAGCTTCAGTCCACCAGAAGGGATTTCATGTGGAGTTGAACCCGGGAATTGCCACATTTGATAAAAGCACAAAACAGGAGAAAGCTGCAATAGTTCTTTGCTTAATAACGTGTGGCATTCGTTCCTTACCTTCAAACCCTCCTTGGATGTGGGGAATAGTCCCTGAACGTTACCCTTTAACATGCAGCCATCAAACAGCAGCCGGCTGCTGGAGGGAGTGACTCGTCTTTTTTCCAACAACGCACGTGAGGGAAACTCGTATTCACATAGTACGTATTTCTTTCATGGCAGGTTTTCAGGCTTATGGATTTATGCCTGAATACAGAGAGGATGGAGACAGAGTGAGTTGGCGGGGGGGATCCCGTGTGGAATAAATGCTTACTTTGTACATCTGTGTGTATGTAGCGAGCACTGTGTGTGCGCGCAGGTGAGGGCTACGCACACTCGTATGTGTGGGTCTGTTTGAGTGAACATGAACGTGCACACTCTCCAGCGTAAAGTTCTCACTCTTGTGGCAGCTCTCTCCATTAGCTAGTAGGTATTCCTGTGCTCCGCTCCCAGCCAGAGGAGACCAATTAAAGCCATCAGGGGGCGTCGGGGGAAGCGGGTTGCTCTCAGAGCCCGCGGAGCTGGAGAACAGAGGGCTTAGACTGGCTCCATCCTCCTCCGTCAGCTTGGCTGTACCTGCAGACAGGCAGTATAGGTACGCTACTTAATGATACATGAATGTTGAGGAATTCATTCCTATTGTATTCCTTGTTTTTTTCTTTTGTTCGAGTTCTTCCTGTCTTGTAAATCACATTGCATTGCATCTATTTGCATTAATGTGCTTTAAACAAAGATTATTATGATAATTATTATGATTATTGTCTCCAAAACCACAAGAGACAAGGCTGCAGCATTCACTAAGCACAAGGTCAGGCCGGTCTATAATGAGGTCAACACATGCAAACCAGTTATCAACCATGCTGATTGAATCCAGAGCCTAAGGGCTGTGAGAGGTTGTTGACATTTCCCATAGGCTTTATGGGAAATCTTCTACCTTTTATTTTTAAATATATTACAATTCTTTCCAGCGCGTACATTTTTTCTGCTATGAATCACGAGTTTTAATCCAATAGAGAATTATTACAGATTTAACTTGCCCCCAGTGTTCATGAGAGGGAAATTACGCCCTACTTTGGTGACTCCAAACCCTCTTTTTTTGTGTGACCTTATTTCTTAAGACCGACAAAAACATATTGATTTAGAAAGAGAAGTTTTTCTACGCTGTGAGGATGGCTTGCTTGGATGGCTTGCTTGGATGATTTTGAAACAACCCCATCTCCCTAGCAGGAACGCAGGGAGAAGCAGTAGCCGAGTGGAGGCCTTCCCAGTGGGTGTTATTATTGTGTGCTTTTCCTGCAGCCCTCCACACTAATGCTCCTCTCCTCTGGGATGCCCGACCGTGCTTCGGGGCTTCGTTATAGCACGGAGGGCCAGATATGTCATACCCTGTTACATACATACAAAATAAGGCACCAAAGATGAACTTCCCCTTTCCTCTTTTTCCACCCATCCCTCCCTGCCCTGAGGATCACTACCGTGGAAACAGAGCCCGCTCCATGGTGTCTACTCAGTAGGTAATAACTCGCCCGCTCAGGCTCAGATAAAGAGCTCCCATTCATTAGAGTGGCTGCTCTCTCTTTTTTTTTGTACTTCCACACAGTGACACCTCTCCCCCGGGAGAGCAGCGGTGAACTACAGGGTTTGGAGCTGCAGGGTTTGGTCCTGATTGCCTCCCTCCTAGCTCTATATGGAGGAGCCTCACCCCCTCTTCACACCCAGCTCCCCGAGCCTCATCCTCCCATCTGATCTTCATTTCTTTCAGTAGGGAATCCCTAATCGTTTTTTTTTTCCCTTTTTTTTTTCCTTCATCCTTCATTCCCCCGCCTTCCTCTTAATACACTAACTCATTGCCTCTATTATCCCCTTCGCCTTCACCGGCACATCTCCATCTGCTGCCCTAGTCACACCTCCACTCTTTTACACCCTGTCACTTTGACTTTTCTCTCTCTCTCTCGTCTCCATCATCAGCTTTGATTGTTTCTCTTCACCTCTCTCCATCCTTTGCCATCTCCTCTCCCATGCCGTTCCCTGCTCTGTACCTTTTTTTGCGTGTCTTTCGAGGTCCCCCCCTAAGCACTGGAAGTCTCTGATGCATGTACCGGTCAGCGGTGCTCATGGGTAATGTGTAGATCATTCATCCTCAGGACAGGTATGTAATAGAGGCGGGGGACGGAGGGGAGAAAAGGTGGGGGGGGGGGGCAGTGGGAGATCTCTGGAGGTATGAGAATCAATTTCATCGGGGGAATCACTGGAGCATAGAAGCAGAACTTTTCTCTCTCTTTGAGCTTCTCTCTCTTTCTCACCCTCACTTTCTCTCCCCACTCTACTATCTCATTCCTCTCTGACTGCTCGCACCGATCAGACTCGTTAGCATCGCGCTAGGCAAGCAGCAGGATAAATCCCTACACAAATTAGAACACAGTAGCCATTATTTAAGTCAACCCTTTCTCTTGGTTCCAGCGAGAGAACTATAGTCCCGTGCTCAGAGCTGCAGAATAAAGGAAACTCACTCTCTTTTGTTCCTTCCACCATATCTCAGCGGGCACAGTAGTGCATCAGAGCAAACAAAAAAGACTGAGAGAGAGAGAGAGAGAGAGAGAGAGAGAAAAATACCACAGAGATTTCCCCTCCAGTGCTGCTAAACCATGGCGATAGGCTTGCTACACCCGTACTGGAGAGCCAGTGGAAGCAACCAGCAGTAACACGCACGCACGCTCTTCTAGCCATCTGTGAAACAGCGCTGCGGTTAAAACAGCCCGACATGCATGCGCCTGGTACCTGTAGCAAAGACGTGCATGCTAATGTCTCTAATGGCATGACCATCCAGCACAGGTTCCACTTCATAAACTGAAATGAATGACTATTGGCTGACTAACACACACCATTTGACCTGGCTGACTAGAGGAAACGATAATGTGGGAGACAAGCAAAATTGCTCATCAATCACCACCACGGATGGTCAGACGCTCTCATCGTGGAGTAGTAATGTTCCGTGAATTGATTATGGAATGATGAGGTGGAGTAAAATGCTGCGTCTCGCGCGTTTATAGCAGAGTGAACGTTTTTTTTTTTATTCATGACGGCCATAAAAGGTTTGCACAGATGTTAATGTTTCTACACAATCCCTTCAATGGCGTGTCAATACTGTGCATTATGTCTAATTTGGAAAGGAGACAGTGATGAAGCGAGATGAGGACTTTGTGTGTGTGAGAGAACTAAGAAGAGAGACGGAGAGAGAGCGATAGAGTGAGTTAAAGACACAGAGAGCCATGGGAGGGCCTGCAGAGTGGGCCTTCCACTCTGCTGGTACAGAAATGATGCATATCTCCACAGCCTGCCCTTTAATTGGCGCTATTAATATCAGTTAAAGTTTTAATACCTATTTATTAAAACTTAAACTTTTTTCGGAGACCTAATGTGAATAGCATTATGAATCTCAAGGGCTGTGTTCTATAAAAAGGCTCAGGCATAAATTATTAATGCACTACCACTTCATCTGCAAGATCTCACTCCTACAAGATTTGTTAAAAAGGAAATAGCCCAAAGGTCTAATATTAGGATGGATTTTCAACATTAAATACTCGACATGCGAGTCCCATATATCTTGAATAATTCCGCTAAAAGCTGCACACGTCACCTCCACACCGCTGGAAAGTTTCTCCCTAAAGCTTCTCATCATTAGCTTGAGGAACCCGACAGGACGTCTCTAGTCATAATTGCTCATGTATAAAATGTAAACAGAGTGTGGAGAGAAGACAGTGAGGAATCCCAATGTACAGAGCGGCCTAATTTGTCTGTTTGTATCATTAAAGTCTCTCTCCTCTGTCAGATAATGCGTGATCTGAAAAGCCCTAGCACTTATCTGCTGGAAAAAAACGGCAAATATGAACCGAGAAACATTTTTAGGAAGCCGCAGAAGCTATTACAGTTAATTACGGTTGAAAGATTAGAAACTTTCTGCCCTGACACCGAGTTATCTGTAGTTTATAGTTTTGAACTCTACAACAAGTTTTTAAGTACATTCAGCTAGCAACAGAAATGCCTCCATGTAGCCCGAGAAAGGGGAAGATAAAAGGAATGGATACAAGATGAGCAGAACAGAGATCAGTGAGGCCATTTGTGACAACTCAGTAGTACGTATTGCATTAGCATGAGGAGGGAAGATGGATTATTGCACTGGACTGACATCAGCCTCTTAAGATTTAGGGGAATAATACATGCCTTATATCTTATGGAAAAAAGAAACAATGAAGAAATGTAGAAAAAGGACATTTTGCAGATACAAAAATAAGTTATTATGTTAATAAAATGCTTAGAATTAGTTGTTTCTTTTCCGTAACGCAGGTGTTTATAGACGTAAAATGTAAGTTCTCAGATGATGATGCTGTCGGTTGCAAATCAGGTTTCCATCAAAAGGCCATTCACCTCATATGTGTACCACCTCCACACATATATAAGTATTTAATTGACTTGTCTGGTTAATCCTATTACTAATAACGGCACCTGCTTCTCACTCCTCCGCACTACTTCTTTTTCCTCTTTTCTTTCTTTCTTTCTTTCGCGTATCCTCGGCCAACCCCCACAGTATTCTATTTCATCAACTTTCCTCACAGTGGTCCCCTGCACCTCCATCTCCACCTCTCACGGTTTCAGCTGGAGAGTATGAAATGAAGCTTGTATAATTAAATATTAACAGCCTGCTGATGAGGGGATTGAGAGCGAGGGCGGGCAGAGGAGCACACCACTGAATCCTCTGCCCTACTTCTTACTGTTAATGTCCGCTGGGAATTATTCATGTATCCGCTAACCTGCACTGGCACCTAAGAAGGCACAGGGGTAGCGGCCAGCTGTGCCAGAGTGGCACTGAGTGAGCCAGGGTCAATCAACATTAATAGAAATCCAATTGGGGGAATAGAATTCCAGGGTGGAGGGTAGCTTTCATTATTAATTAGCCTGTCAGATGCTTTTCTTATCTGTTTGGTAGAGAGTTTTCCAAAGGGAAGTGGCTGCGGTGTAAAGTTTTAGCTGTAGTGCAAATATAGGAGGTAAATGTCAACACCAAGCCAGTGCAGACCAGAGAGTGCAGAATGTCTTATTTAACTCAGAAGTGAGCCACCAATTAGCTCAAAACACGTCAAGTCTTAATTATTCCTCCTTCATAACATGCTCATGAAAATGTGCGAGTCCTGACGTTTACCCAGAATTTGATGTTGGCACTCATGAATAAAGCCAGACGACTTTTTAAGAGGAAGCGCCAATTTTAATCCACCAGCTATTATCATATTTGTCTGCAGCTGACTCGCAGCTTAACATGCACTAATAGCAGAGGAAGAAAATGTGTAAACCCTCCTAAGGGACAATGCATGTTCCAGTTCTGGTGTTTGTTGAGGCATTAACATACACAAGTCCTCATAATCTCATCAATTAGTCTTGATTAAACCAGGGTTTATGCGGTATCCGAGCAGAGTGAGTGGATCGGCATAATGTGCTGCGCGGCCTTTTTTTATAGTTTCTCATTGTGCGCCATCGTAACGCGCAACAAAGATGAGCTTTTTTTAGAAATGGGTCACTCATTATAGTACGAGGCATTTAAAAGATGTTGCAAACTTAATGCAGAGTCGCTGTTACTGTTTGAGTGTTGGTGTTGCGTAGCGTGCTCAAGCCTCTGGACTCATTCTCTGGCTATTAGAGGCTCCTCTGCTCACACCTCACGGAGCGAGCAGAGTCCTTGTTTGTGCGTCGGTGCGTTGCTCTGTGGGGGTAGTCTTTAAAAAGTGCACACGGCCAGTGTTCCCTGCCACTGCCCCTTAATTTGCCTCTGCGTGACGCCCGTGTTCAGAGTGAACGCATCACGCAGCTCAAGGAGGCCGTGAAGCAATTAGGGCTCTCCGCCGCCCCCTTTTAAATCGAGGTCCCTGCAGCTCCAGGCGAGCCACAGCGGGAGAAAAACACAGAACAGACCTCGACTCCAGTAGCTCCTGGAATTCAAAGGGATGAACACCCGCCAGCCTTCCTCCTCCTCCTCCTCCTCCTCCCCTCCACTCCTGCTTGGCTGAATTCACAGAACTCAGTGGAGGGAGTGGGAGTAGTGGCTGTGTGATCTTCCATTTAGGAGTGACCACACGGTGAAGCTAACTCTGCTTTTGTGCTTTCTGCATTCTCTCCAGCTGGGCGAAACAGGTCCACCAACCTACACACAACGTCCTTGGCATGACAAACGTGTTTTGGTTTCGCTCTGGCTTTATTCCCATAGCTCTTCGTGTACTTCTAAACTCGGTGAAGCGAACGGAGCTTCTCACGCCGAACCTGGTTGTCAGGGTGATTGCCGCTAACTGCTTACAAAACAAGACTTGAAGCTTATCAGAGATCGATCCACCAATACTGAGAGGTGACTTTTATCCATCACTTGCTGCCCCTCGCTGATTACTATTTATCTATACAGACAGGCCCACACACACACACACACACACACACACAACTCTGCAGGATGCACGGCATGCAATTATCCAGCCCTGTGTGCTTTATTTTTGTTTTCCAAAGGGCCACAAACTCACCTCGAACTTGAAACTTGAAATAGCTGATGAAGGTCCTCTGCATGACACCAAAAGATTTCTGTCCCCCCCTTTGGAGTTTTAAATTCCAAACGTGTTCATTATTTGGCTTCCAAAGGCCTCCCAGCAGCTCACAGGACGTATTTGTTATCCATAGTCTGAGGAACAAAGTTTAGCCAGAGAGAGAAAACACATTAGCAGTGAAAGAGAAGAGTAGATGATTTCCCCTGCTACTACTCTGGCTTTAAAGAGTAAACATAATAAAAGTGCTCACCTATTGGTGTCTGGGGTTTTTGGGAGGGGGCCCAGTCACACTCAGCATTACTCTCGGATGCACAGCTCCAAATATCTGCTTTGTTTACCAACTCCATAGTTAAGCCGAGGCTGGAAAGAGGGTGAAAGCCTAGCATCACACCACTACTAATGACTCCATTACTACAACCGCCATGAATCATCAGCATCATCATTATTTGGCATCGCCATTTTTAAAGCAACTTAAATGACCAAATGATAATATAAAAAGATTAAACAGGATTAATATATAAAAAAAAAAAAAAAAAAAACGCACAAATGAGATGGCAACTTAGCCATAATAGTGATCATTAAAACAAAAAAAGGCAGTTCAAGGACTATTAAGTAAAGATAATTACGTAAATGTTTGTTTTTAAAAATGGGCTTTAGAAGATGGGTTCTCGGAGCCTGAAGTCATTAGGGAGGTCATTCCAGAAACCCGCTGATGGCGAAGACATCAGGAAACCAGGAAATGTCTTTGACAACATATTTCATACTTTTTTTATTTTTTTATTGCGGCGATAGATGCGTGTGTGTGCTGATGCCAGTACTTCAGCAGCGTTTTTGTGTGGGATTAGTAACAAGTTTCGCTTGTTTGGTGTTGTTGATAATGTGATTCTGCTAATGACACTGGTAATTGCAGTGGGAGAGAGAGAGAGAGAGAGAGAGAGAGAGAGAGAGGAGAGAGAGAGAGAGAGAGAGAGTGGGAGGAGAGAGAGAGAGAGAGAGAGAGAGAGAGAGAGGACTGGCCTGTTTGTTGCTGAGCTTGTAAAAGAGTGGCTGAACATGCACCTGCCATCTCCAGAGATGCTCATTAAAGAGGAGAGATGCCAAGGCCCAACATCTCAGCTCCGCTTGCAGACACACAGTCGTAACTGTACACAGTATAGTCACACGCACACAGAAGTGAACACACTCAAAGACACGCGCTTCCTTGGTAATCAAAATGGGATTCTTTTTTTTCCCCAATTTAAGATTCTAATTCCATTTCCACATTCGCCAATTCCTCAGAAACAAAATGAAACATGTCTCTCTCTGTCTTCGCCGTCCAGCTGCTGTGAGAGTAAACTGTGTGAAATCACAACCTCACACTTTCTCCTCCTCTCCAAATTTAAAAACCAGGGCAGCAGATAATGCCGTAGAGCACTGACTCACCTTACTATCATTAGCTGTGTTCAGAAACGTCCCCCAAATATATATATATATCCTGATTAAACAAGAGGAAACCAAAAAAAGAAGAATGTAAGTCTGATCTAGTCGGCGGCCCCGTAGATTGATATTGGAAGATCAAAGCATGCTGACTGGATGGGTGTATGTGTGAAGAGCGACATAAGGTGTGCTCGCTCAGTGCGGACATATTTGCCAACGGCTCAGATGAGATCACACTTCCAGTCCCGATTTGCATTCTTTTGCATGGGGCCTGTTTCATTTGTGTTTAGTCCTAATGCCACATGAAAGGAACCGGCGTGTAAATCCGTTCCTCCTGTATGGAGACTCACTCTAATCAACCCCCGATCTCATCGAGAGTCACTTATACATAAACGTCACAAGCGTCCCCGAGGATGTATGTGCGTTCATGTGTAATTATTGAAATGCGTGTGTCTTTCTGTGCTGTTTCCTGGGAGCAGAAAGCCAATGAAGGCCGAGATTTTTGAACTTTAAAGCGTTTCATCTAATTGGTCCGCCGGTTCTTCTGACTCCCCGCTGCTTCGCTCCTGTTCCACCCCAAAGCCCCTTTTTACTCTCAGCGAAAAATCGAGTCTGTCACCTCCGTCTTTTGCTGTCAATCACCTCTCTCGCTATTCTCTCCTCCCCTCCTTTTAACTCCCCCTTATCTCTGTCTTTTAAAGCTTCTTGTCTCTTTCACCCGCACCCCTCTCCCCCCTGCTGAATCATTTGTTCAATGCCTTTGATTTTCCCGACTTGAAGCCAGGAAATAAAAAAGGTTAAGCGCTGTGATTGTTAGCTGCTTGGTTCCCGTGTGGCCTCCTTCAGGCCCGTCAGACGACCTCTTTAAAGGTTCGACAGGAAGAGCAGGAGACACGGATGAAGGAGCAGAGGATGACATTTGTCTTTGGCAGGAGTCGAGCATTGTCACTCTCCCACATTTGACTGTTTTTTCCTGTGCCATGGCCTGTCCCTTGATGGCGTGTTCTTCCATTAACACCTTCAAACGGTGCAACCAATAATAAGAATGTATCTGACTGTGTTTCAAACTGTTCTCATCTTTTAAATGTAGGTTTCTCTTTCTTCCTCACCTCTCAAAAGAAAAGGAAATACCCAGGGATCTTTTCCTACAACCATCCTCACTCCTGATTGATCCGAGTCACTTTGTGTCTTTGTGCTGCATCTGATCAAGACATCTTAAAAACTGAGAATAACACAAGGAGGAAGTAATGAGGCACAGATATGACGAACAGAGGTTAAGAATGTAAGGAATAAGGGAAAACATGTTAGGATTCAGCATACAAAGCTTTGTATTTCAAAAGGTGTGTTGTATGCCTTTTTTATCCGTGTGTGTTTGTGTGTGTGTGTGTGTGCGTGTGTGTGTGTGTGTGTGTGTGCCCGTATGTTTTGCTCGTGCCTGTATTAGCAAGAAAGTGGGGAGTGTTTCTTTTTGTAAAAGCAGTCACACATGTGGAGTGAAAAGGCCTGAAAAACTGAATGTTACTGAATTCTCACTACTGCTTTTCAAATGAACATAGATTATAGATGAATATATGGATGGATGGATACATGGATAGAAAGATGGATGGATGGACGGATGTATTGATGAGTTGATAGATGGATTGATGGATTGATTGATCAATGGATGGATGGATGGATGTATGGATAGGTGGACGAATGTACGGATAGATAGATGGATATAAAGACAGATGTATTGGTGGGTTGATAGATGGATTGATTGATCAATTGATGGATGGATGGATTGATAGAAGATAGACGGATAGAAAGATTGATGGATGGATGTATTAATGGATTGATAGATGGATTGATTGATCAATTGAAAGATTGATGGATGGATGGATGGATGGATGGTTGGATCATTGGATAGATGGATTGATAGATGGATTTATAGAAAGATGGATTGATGGATAGATGGACAGATGGACAGATATAAGGTTTGCAGATTGATAGAAAGATGGATAAATAGATGTATTGATGTATTGATAGATGATTGATGCAGTGATTGATCAATTGATAGATGGCTGTATGGACAACTAAAGAGATAGATTGCAAGCTTGATAGATAGATTGATTGATGGATAGAGAGATGGATGAATATATGGATGGTTGGATAGACATATAGTTAGATGGATGTTGGATAGACATATAGTTAGATGGATGTTGGATAGATGGATGAATAAATAGATGGATAAAGGAGTAATTTCTCATTTCAAGAAGTGGTCTTTTTTTTGTTGAATCTGAGGCGAGATCATTTTGCCGACATGGAAGCACCATCTGCCTCTTTCTTCTTGTCTGGGTCAAGTCTGGCCACGACTGGTCATTTGGCCGCCATGACAACGAGATCTTCACCCTCTTCCCATATCCGGCCCAGACTAGTTCACCCTGAAAATGTCATATCTAATATTGACTCATTTTAGCATGAAACTTTAATAAGCTGTCAGCGAGGGGAGCCCAACCAGACACTGTCCATAAAGGGTATATCCGGTCTCAAATGATTGGCCTTGTTCTTCTCTCTCTCTCTCTCTCTCTCTCTCTTACATTCCCTTAATGTATGGCTGCGTAATATTTCATAGCTGCACATCAGTTTTCTTAATCCCTCCACATTACGATTTCATCCCCTCTGTTCCGTTTCTTTTAGTTCCAAGTCTCTTTCTCTGCGCTGATTCTCCCCCTCCTCTCTTTTTCCTTTTGTTGTCTGTCCTTCCCGCTATCCTCTGATTGATGCCTCTGCCAGTGTGCTGCGTACTTCATTACTCTGATTTTTACCATGTCCCAGGTGATTTTTACCATGTCCCAGGTGATTTTTACCATGTCCCAGGTGATTTTTACCATGTCCCAGGTGGGCTTTTTTACACCGGGGAGACTGTGAAGAACTGGGAACGTGTCGGCCGGCGGTCGGGGGGGCACGGTGCCCCCGCTGAGCAAATAAAATCACCTAAATAACATCACAAAAACTGCCTCCTGTCAGTGATTAACTCTTTCGAGTGTTTTATATGGAGCTCTCAGCACCACGATAAAAATATGAAAGAAATGAAATCTCTGCAGACTTGTGTGCAGTGTAATTACAGAGTTAGTTGAGCTCCACTACTCTCTTATCTCTTCTATTGGGACAAGAGCCCCATGAATGGACTCCTCTGTTCCCCCGTCCTCTCCAGCAAGCACCAAATCACTATCAGTAATAGATTTGCTCTCCGTCTCTCTCCCTCTTTATCTCCTTTCCTTACCCCCTCTTTCTCGCTCTAACTCCCTCCCCTCTCTCTACATCTTTTATTTATTTTTTATCCAGCTGCTTTCGGTCATGGAGTGTGTAGCATTGCTGCGTTCTGTTATCGGTTAAAGAAATGACTTTCAGGCTTTCACACACAGGTGTCTGAATTTGGAAAAATAGCATGTTGACTCTGTTTTAACAGACAGGGCCGTTACAGAAGGAGTCTGGGAGTGAAGTGTAATGTTTTTAGTTTTTCTTTTTACTGCAACTAGGCGCTAAGCTGCCTGGCTACCTAATCCTTAGCACAGAGGGGAGACATCCTCCAACATTTTAACTCAAGTAGTGCAGTTTGTGTGGCTATCAAAACCTCCTTTCACAGTTCAATCTGCCACTTCCAAACAATCTCTGTGATCACGGAGCACTTAACGGCATAATTTACCTCACCCGCCGCGACAAAACGTTAAATATAAGCATCATGATGATGTGTCTGTTTTTTATTCACACCTGATTCTTGCAGGAAGAAAACACGAAAAACAGAATGCTTGAGCACCCCTTCACAGAAAACTCAATCATAAATTGCCAAAGTATTCTCTGATTACAGTGAAAAAGGACTCATGTCTTGCTCTTCCCTCTCGAGTGTGCGTGGGCGTGTGTTTTGTGTGTTGTGTGTGTGTGTGTGTGTGTGTGTGCGTGCGCCTCACTGCGAGGTCTGTTTGTGCATTCAATAGGAACTAAAACACAAATGGGCTGTGAATATTGTGTTCAACAAAAACCCTCGCTGCTGTTTTGCCTCTTTTCTTTCTGCTGAGGACAGCAATGGGTGTCAAAACATAGTGGGGTTTGACATCCTGACGCTGCTTGAATCTGAGGCCAGAGGCTGTCAGTTCACCGAGAGGGAGAGAGAGAGAGAGAGAGAGAGAGAGAGAGAGGGAGGCTCGGTGCCTCGTGTGAAGGCCTGTCTGTTTGACATCACTTTCCCTCGCCATCTGACTGCATTATCTCTATTCTCATGCAAAGCCTGTATAACTCTGTCATTCAGAGCGCACAGCCACTGTGTTTGTAGACTTGTGTGTGTGTGTGTGTGTGTGGCTGCACCTGCACACCTTGAAAGGATTGATCGAGACCTATGTAGTGTTAAGACAGCAGTTCTATTCAGCGAACAACCATAATGAAGTACCGCTCCATGTTTTTCCAGCGACTCTGCGAGATTTCCATCTCAAAGAAGAAAAAGCGATTCTACATTTGTGGAGAAACTACGGGAGGAGGCGTGGAAGTAATGCTGGACATGTCTTTCTCTTCCACTCGCTTGAAAACATGTGAAATACTTAGAATGGATGTCTTCTCGCTGCGCTGACGGTGCGAGCACCGGAAAGGTCAACCACAATGTGTGACATTCTCTCCGCCTTAATTAGGAGTCACAAGGTCAAACAACAGTTGAGTACGTCGGAGAATCACATGCAGCACGCTGTATTTCCATTACGCTGTCACAGCCAGACCGATGAAACACGCTCACTTGACTCCACCGACAGCTTCCTACTTTCTGCTGCATAACTTTGACAATGTGCTTACAAATACAGTATCCACTATGAAACGTACATCGCATGGTGGTGAAGGTAGCAGCCATGCCAACACGGTGTTTATATATGTGTGTGTGTGTGTGTGTGTGTGTGCTGAGTTAGCTGTCAAGTGGGAGGGTTGTTATCTTCAAAACATCGCACCGCTACCTCCGACACTCTGTATTGTTCCAAACTGTTAGCCCTGTTAGAATTCGTGTGGATTTGCGTACTTGCCATTTTTCTACTATTTTCTTTTCTAACTTTTTTCCTCTTCCAGGCAATTAACGTGTGTGTGAACTTGCTGCCTGTGCGGATTCCTAATAGCCTGTCCTTGACTTACTGAAAAGATAGATGAAAAAAAAAGTGTGCTCGCTGTTTTGGAGAGCAGGAAACTGTTAATTGAAACCAGGAAAAAAGGGAGAGAGGCGATGTGTACTGCACATCACAGTTCTCTCTAGGAGCACTGTCAAACAAATTGTCTGTCGGCTAATAATGCAATAACACAGCTGAACAAAGCGTTCTCTTCAAAGACATGGCAGGAATAGGATGAGGTGGAGAGAGTTGTGTTAGTTTAATTTTACCTCTTCCTCCAGACTTGACAGTTTTTATCAACAATGCTTCGGCACGGATAAGAAAATCATGTTCATAGCTTCTGTGCTCAATCTTCCTTCCGTCCAACTATTTGCTGCGCGGCAAAGAAAATGTGTTTTTTTTTTCCTCGTCTGAACTGCTTTGCCATAAAATGAGAATTGTGCTTGCAGGAGCGTAATTTGAATAGCAGACATTTTAATATATCATATTCTTGCTTTCTGAAATCGAATAAAAGAGGATCTGCCATAGGGATATAGTTAAAGATTTTTTTTTTTTCTGAAAGGCATAATATATAATTTGGTATTATGTGTTTTTTTTCGAATTTATTTTCCAAATGAAAATGTCTTTCTCTTACTGTAATTAAGATTAATTTTACTTAATTTGGCTTTACTTAGCTCACTTCTTAGGAACCTTTATTGATTCAGATTTTTCCTTTAAACATATATACATTTTTCTTTTTTAACTTTTTCTACTTTTTATTAAAGATTTGTGGTGCAAACTATGATACAGTAGAAAACCAGATTCCTTTTATGGGGAAACAGATCTATGAAAGAAACAAATTGACCTCCCCAAAAACTGTCCTCTATTGATACGTTGATTCCTTCTTTAATTGCATGCTTTTGGGTGGAGGCAGCATTTATTGTAATCAGTGAAGTGGTGCAGCACAAAATAACAAAAGAAGAAGATACTCCCTCTGTGTGAGTGTGTGAGTGTGTGTGTGTGTGTGTGTGTGTGTGTGTGTGTGTGTGTGTGTGTGTGTGTGTGTGTGTGTGTGTGTGTGTGTGTGTGTGTGTGTGTGTGTGTGTGTGTGTGAGTGTGTGAGTGTATGAGTGAATCCAAATCAGGGAGCAGATACACAAATTATTTTTCTCTTTGCTTAACATTGGGAGATGGCGTAGCCTCTGTGCTCTCAAAATGCCCTTTAAGTTTCAGAGTTTTTAGCCAGCTTTCTGATTTCTAGCTGTTGTCCCGAGGTCTCTGTCTTTTTTTGGGTTTACTTGACACAGCATTGGTGATCCTGGATAAAGGGATCTTGAATCTGCTTATAAACATTATGTATAACTGGAATTATTGAGGGTAGCATCAGAAAGATGCTTGCTTGCTCATAAAATTGGGAGAGCTAGAGATTACTTATAAAAAGGAATAGTCCATGTGCAAGGTTGTTTCAGATCATTGTATAACTGAGTTCCATTGTCTTAGTTGTTTCCCAGTGTTGTACACATTGAATAAACAAAACACATTTCTTATCACATGCTTAATACAATAAAATAAATACAATCCCTCCCTCTACTTTCAAAATCAACTGCAGAAACAATATTGCATTTGCACTAATGTGATCAAATCAAGTGTGTTCTGTTGCTTCTGAATATTTGCATGCATTTATGACACCACGACTACCACACAGTACGTGTAACCCTGTACTGTATACAGTAGGGATCAAAAGGTTGCTTGTAAGATCCAGAACTGACGTGCAGTCTGTTCAAAACAAACTTGTCAGAAGACTGTTAATTATTGAACTTCCAAGGCTTTTTAAACTCTTCCAAATAGAGGTGATCCTTCTGCTGAGAAAGAGCAGAGGATGGCTTGAGGCGGAACACTCAACTTTGACATGGAGAATCTATTATCTTAAATACAGCATGTCTTCTACTCTGAGCATATATCTCTTGCTTAACTAAAGGCAGGCAGCGGCACAGTAACTCATCAAAGCCCATTCTGGGTGGATTAAAAAAAAAAAGCAATTGGATTCTATAGGACTTTAAAGAATTTTGCTCAGAGACATAAATAGAGGAGTGTGTACATTAAAAATGGCATACAGTATGCAGTACAGTACTATATAGCTGTCAGCTGCTATTTCCAACGGCGTCCAATATGCAAGATTTCCTATACCATATCTTCTGAAGGACGGCCCACTTATTATTCATCCCATGTTAGCAGATAGAGAACAGCACACTGGGTGTATCCATTCCTGCTGTGTTAGAGAACCACAGGTGCATTTGATGAACCAAATTTAGAGCCGTACTAATGTTTTTTTTATACTAATAATTGCTCACATGATTTTGTAATGTGAAAAAGGTTGCTTTTAGCTCAAGACTCTCTACCTGACTCTTTGGTTCCACTCAGCTCTGCAGAGCATTTTACCATCTTTCAGCTTATCGTTGACTCTGCAACTTAACTGCTTTGTATTAAATCTCATCACTCTGATCTACACTGTTTTTGACCGCAGCCGTGTTCAGCCAATGTACTCCACCATCCTAGCCCCAAACTACAAAGTTAATATCTAGTAAACATTATATTAGTTTAGTTTAGTTTAGTTTATATGAGCATTACAGTTGTATTAGAATTGCAACATATATTTATGCAAAAAGACCAAATGCACTGTGGTTTAATTTTTGTTGCTCAATGCTAATTTACAGCACCTGTCCACACGAGGCTTTAAGGAGAAAAAAAAATAGAGAAGGATAAGCGATACATCAACACAACACAGAAAAAACATCCATCTGTTATATCATGAAAAGCTAAAGCTAAAAAACAGAGTGAATGTTTGACTTATATGACTTAATGAAGTTCCTCCATATCTGTTATATGTGTAAGTAGTCAACTGTTTGCCACAAACACTTCATAAGATGATAACATATCAATACTGTGTTCATAGCTTACTGCTCCAACAACACATGGGATGACAGCTATGGAAATGAATTCCTCTGTGCATTCGATCGAGAAAAGCTGAGTTTGCAGCTAAGCAATCTGTGTTTTTCCTGAATCCAGCGCCGCCATTTGACGTGACAGTGACATATTTGGATGCAAGAAAAGAACTTCAGGCTGTTATTTCAGCTTTGATTTCTCTGGGTAGCCAGGAGGCCTGCTCTAGATGTTGCTCAGTAACAGAACTACCTTGTTCTCTTGTTTTTCATAGTAGCTACATTTCCAACAGCAAAAACCCCACAATATGACCCCAGAAAATGTCATGCACGGGTATACATTTTATGTGTTTTTTTGATTAAAGTGGTATTGATTGGAGCCAGAGCATAGAGGCCGAGGGGAACCGGCGTTTGTGTCCCGTGTGAAACCAAAAATTGAGTTTAGATTTTTAAGGACGATATTTTCTGTAAGTTTGTGATGTTAGTCGGCTGTGTTGGGGCGGGGATGTTGGGGGGATGTTGGGGCGGCTGTGGCGTAGTGGAGAGCAAGGTAGTTCTCCAATCAGAGGGCCGGTGGTTCAATACCCGGCTTCGGCAGTCGATGTGTCCTTGGGCAAGACACTTAATCCCAAGTTGCTCCTGAAGGCTTGCCATCGGTGTGGACTGGATGTGAATGAATGTTAGTTAGAGTCTGATGGTGGCACCTTGCATGGTAGCCTGTCATCAGTGTGTGAATGGGTGAATGATATGTAATATACTACTGACTGTAAGTCGCTTTAGATAAAAGCGTCTGCTAAAAAATGACTGTAATGTAGTCACATGATTTCCAATGTCCGTAGCTTACGTTACCTTACCAGCACACTTATTTTAAGCCAAACCATGAGCTTTTATCTAACCCTAACTAAGTGGTTTTGTGGCCTAAAATGCCACCACTTCACAATGTGAACCGCGTGTTACAACTCTAACAGAAAAACATTTCACAGCGTAAAACATGGGCGATAATATGCCGGGTCATCTGCCCACGTTGCAAAATATGGCGGGTAGGGATGAGATCACATTGTGTAAGCACTCTTAGAAAGAAATGTATTGCTTCAATTGGCTACATTTACCATCAACACTGATTTAACATCCACATAAAAGGTGGCAAATTTCCCCTCCAATTTTAAACGTTTGTCTTGTCAGTTGAAGGATCTCAAACAGGAAGCTGTCATAGAGAGATGAATGGGTGATGACAGAGACAAGAGAAAGGAAATTAAAGGAGCGATGGGTACGTGACGGAATGTCAAAATACAAGGCAAATAAGTGGAACACAGATAGAAACACAAAATTCTATACATTCTTACACACAGTGACACAAACGTACAGACTCCCACTCCTGCACCAAAATACACACACTCCTGCCCCTCTCTGATTTAATCCTCAGGCTCTAAATGTGTCTTTATTTGTCACTTCAGGCCAACACATCATCTGCTCTAATCTCTCTGTAATTGCATTTTGGTACTACGCACACAAACAGTATTACACACATACACACACACACACACACACAAACATAAATCATAGCACCTGAATCATAGAAAATCCTGCTGCCCCAGGAGCCGTGGGAACAGAGGTGTTATGTGGATTATGGTGTGCATTCCGTCTCTAAGAGTAATCTGAGCTCCAATAAAGGGAAGGAGCTATAGAGGAGGTATATCCTGGATATCCGAGACGTACAGACAGACTGGACTTAACCGCTGCCACCGCACACTGAACACTAACAGAGCAATCCCTCGATAGATCATAGCAGCCCTCCAGATCCTTCTGTTCACATCTATCTTCCTCCACACGTAGCGCGCACACACTCACACAAACGCTTGTCCATCACAACAGTGTCATGTTTCTGGAAGTCAGCGTTTATCAGGCCGGGGGACCAGACATAAGAGTCCAAGGAGGGACGTGCAGTGGCCTGTCAGCACGGCAGGATCAGTTAGCATTGATTTGAGCAGCACATGACCCAAACTGTACATCTGCACCGATGTCTTTAAGCACCAGACGACACTCTTGATGCATCTCATTTAGAAGACTCTCCACTGGGTTCATAAACTGTGTTTTAAAAGTTGCCGTCTAGACTAGCAATTACACTTAGAGCTGACATATCGTAAAAAATAATATACTTTTTCAGTGCCTTTACATTCATTAAGGTGTCTGGAGTACCTACCAACCCATAAACTTTGAAATAAGACAACCCAGTCAGTTTTTTATGAGCTGCCTGATAAATATATATATATATTTGAGTATCACCATCCACGCCTTAAGAACTACCTTTGCAAAGGTGCTCCGTATTCTTCTCACAAGCCAATCAGAGCAGATAGTGCCTTTTCCAAATCAGGTCTTAAAGAGACAGGCACTAAAACGGAGCATTACAGACAAATGGTGAATAAAAGTTTATTCAGATAAACAGTATGAGAAAAATAATGTGTATTTTGAACATTAAAGCATTTAAACATGTTCCAGTAGAAACCCAAAATACATGTATGAACCTGATAATGAGCATGATGTGTCCCCTTTAAACTCTGAATGGCAACAGTGATTGAATGTGATCAGTTGGGATCACTTCCATTCACACTGATATTCTTAATTCAGTAGTGTGTCTCTCATAATGTCCGAATAAGGACTGCATCGACCAATAAATGTTTTCAGTTAATTAAATACTTATTGAATTAAAAATGTATAACAATTAAAAGAAAATACAATATATTCCTCTCGACTGGAGCCTAAGGCGAATTCTTCAAATCACTTATGTTAAACACAAAATGATTTCCTGTGGTGTGAAATGAAGGAACACAAGCAATAACACATTTTCAATAAAGCAAACTATAAATGGTATATTTACTTAAAGAATTAATTGATTCTCAGAATAATCAGATCAGTTATCTTTAAAGAACAATAAGTCCATGATTAGTCGTTCTAGAATTAACCAAAACATTTGGTTCGGAGAAAAGAACAAAGCGCACGGGATCAGATGAAGTGTTTGATTCAAATATGAATCAAATATCATAAATCTTTTGGTGATTTTTTTGCTTCCCTGTGTGTACACAACCAGTTTTATCATTTCTCAAATGGTGACTGAAACAATAGTGGAAAGATTTAATCTGTGTGTGTGTGTGTGTGTGTGTGTGTGTGTGTGTGTGTGTGTGTGTGTGTGTGTGTGTGTGTGTGTGTGTGTGTGTGTGTGTGTGTGTGTGTGTGTGTGTGTGTGTGTGTGTGTGTGTGTGTGTGTGTGTGTGAGAGAGAGAGATCCTGCTGAGGCTGCGTTTGTCAGGTAAATGGTGACGATGACAGCAATAAAATGGAGATACTAATGGTCATGAAGGCAATAAAAGAGTGTGTGAAGTAGCCCTCCCAGCAGACTCGGAGGTTGAGGTGGTACTAAGACTAACTGCTTCACAATGGTTATGGCTGTCGTTACAACGCCTCTGCATCTCTAACAAGGATTATTGTAAGAAAAAGGACGACCCAGGAGACACTTAAATCAGCTCCTGTGTGCGTGCGTGTGTTTGTGTGTATGTGTGTGTGTGTTTGTACAGTATCTGTATCTAAGTGTGTTTTATGTTCCAGAATCAAAGACCAGGAGCTCCTCTGTGTTTTATGTGTGTCTGTAGTGCTCTCTGTTTTTCACTGAGTGCTCCCAGTGGTGTGTTTAAAACCAACAGTGCAGGGGGGGAGAGAGAGCCTGGGAGCGATGTGTGCTAAGAGTACATGTCATTTTCAATAAAGGATGACAGAGTTCACAGGTCTACGACTGCATCCTGCTCCCCTTACAACTGTAGGCAGCAGCATCATGTTGCACGCCGAGTGCCTCTTCACAACAGCGATGAAACATTACTCTATTCATGAAGCGCCGGTTTGAATGCCGCTGATGTCAGGGATGAAATTATAATGTGCTGCAAAACTGTGTTCACTTTGCCAGATGTCTGTGGGGAGAAATGTGAGCCGCTCGTTTCAATTCTGTTAAATTTGCATGTAATCCTGGTCTGAAAACATATCCTTTTTTTGGGGGGGATTTCTGTGCGTTATTTGTCAGATATATTGTTTCCTGCATCGAATCAGCTGTAGCAATGCAAGCCAAACAAACATACACGTACATACTGACAGACTGGGTAAGGCGTAAAGACAAACCGCGTCATGTCCCCATCATTACCTTTTACCATAATGCATGTATTAGGGAGCAAAGTCTGTTTCGTCCTCTCAATCAAAGAGCAGGTTTGCAGGATTTCCATGCAAAAAAAGCACCAATAAAATGAGGAATCGTTATTTATATATAGCTATTCTTCATTTTTTTTTTAAATATACATATATATATATATGTACCATCTAGTCTCACAAAATCATTATTGCTCTGAGAGATGGAATGCTGCATTATTTAAACGCTCTCTTTCAGCCAACTCAAGGAAGCTAGTTCAAAGCACCGAGTATGTTATAAGCTTTGTAGGCCAGATGAACTCAAAAATCAATCGCACGTTACAAATGCTATTCGAAGTGACTTTTGTCGGTTCTCAGAGCTGTGCTGAGCGTGCTGCCAGACAGTTAATCTGGTGGCAAGAGCCGGGAAAGGACATGTGAGGCAGCAGATAGCCACCTCTGGACTGACAAGCTGGACATCACAGCTCTGTCTGTCAGCTCGTGTGTCATCTTTATATCCCCCTTTTTGTACCGTGTATAGCTTGTGTGTACACTGTTAAAAGCTCACATGCAGTATATACACATAAAGCACACACTTACAGGAACAAATATTCAGGCAAACTATCTCTGCCATATTTTTACACATGCAAACTCACACATGCACCAGGAAATCACACACCTGCTGACGAAGTCCTCACTGAAATAGACACAGTGGCAGCAAAGCTCATCAGAGTTGATATCTTCTGGAGATCTTTCCATTTCAGGAAACATGTAGCCAATTGAAAATGGGCAGATTAAACTATATGGCTGAATGTAAGCGAGAGGCAGGAGCTGTGGCATTTTTTTTTTTTTTTTTTTATCGGTGTTGGAGAGAGAGAGAGAGAGAGAGAGGAGCATCTGTATCAGACTGAGACAGTGATTCATTTCAGTTCCCGGGGCCTGGTCCTATCTGCTCCTGTTTACTGTGTGCAGCTCTGATAGCATCTGGACAGGAGGCAGACTTAATTGTTCTGGTGTAGCCTGTAATTTCTTCTGGCTCCTGAGATCTGATGCAAGGACAATTCAAGTATAAATGAGAGCGTCATCTCTTCAATTAATCTCTATTCACATCGTAGAGGAACAGACGGTTTCACTTAACGGCCCGTCCGCTTACCTATCTCTGAAGATGGAGAGCAGATAGTTGCTTCATCTGATACGAAGATGCTTTATGTCTTTTTGAAGATGGAAAGCGGATACACAGATATCTGTTTCATATCTTTGATTATATATTTGGTAGAGTTATGTTTAATGTCTTTCAGTTTATATAATATATATGCATTTTCTCCGGGTTCTCCGATTGTTTCTACTAAATACGTAGTTTAGATAGTTTACAAGAAAAAATATATTTTATTCTCTCAATTAAAATGGAAGTGGTCGCTAAATTGTGCATGAAACAATTAGTTTAATTGATTGCTCAATCAGTCGTTTTTATTATCAACCAATTGTTTATTATGCAAAAAAGTCAAAGATTCCAGTTTATGAAAAACAAGAATAAGCAGCATTTGTCTGTTTAATATCATTGGAAATGAACACGCTCGTCGAAGACAGCACCTTGGATATTCCAATTAGCATGAATCATAGATAGGTAGTAATATATACATCTATTTATTCATGCATGCACACTATACATATGCACATACACTTACACACACACACACACACAAGCCAATGAGCCCACTCGACCCCCTGCCGTGTTCTGATTTAGGAGTAAACGCGGCATCACGTTCCCCATGGCGATAGTGATTGGTAGCGCTGCGGCCTGCTGCTGCGCACTCCTCGTTTCTCAGCTCCAGATTCAGGGTTTAAGAGAGGTGGGCTCGGTGGACTCTGGGGGCCCGGCGATAGAGGTGGAGTAGAGGAATCATAGGCGCCGCCATCATCTGGTTTACCTCTCAGCGCCTCTCCGGCCGGCTTCACACTCTGAATAATGATGCGCCACTCCCCTCCTTCTGATTGTTCTCCCCACACAGTGACCTGCTGACAGACCCCCCCACCCCCCACCCCACCTCTTCACTGCAGCACTCCACTTATTTCATGTTTTCCCTTTTTCCATCTGCCCCTTTTCTTTGTGGCTTTGTTTTCAGACCCGGCAATACAATCTTGAATATTAAGGGCAGTACAGGTGTGAATGCACCTAAGAATGATTGTGGACCCATTGTGAGTGGATTTAAGGGAAAAAATGTTTGTGTGTAAGTGAATGTGTCTTGCAGGACCGCCTACTCTACTTGGGTCGACCTTCCTATTGGTTTATTAGTTTAGTTATTAGTTTATTTTATTTGCACAATGGAAAAATATAAAAACATAACATAGATTAATAATATTACAGTGCAGGAAGAGGAAGAAAGCCCACTGGGCTTATTTGAAACTTCCACCTATATAATATAAACATTTCACAATACTATAAAGAATACAGAAAGAATATATATAATGTAAAAGCGGAAAAAACATTCTCATTCGCTTTGTCTACGACGTCTGAAAATGTCTAAATGCCCATAGAGATCTAGTGAAAATACATCAAACATCTTGGGTGTGGCTTCAGTCCAAACTTCTAGGTAGCTCTCTGTATTTTTGGCCGTTTTTTTTGTATTTTTAAACATTAGCATTTTGGAAGCCTTCCTCATGTCACAGAGACCGCTGAGAGTGAATCTGGTGCTTTTGGATGTTATTATCATACTGTTGGTGATGTGTCAGTGTTTTTGTTCCGCTTTTCTGCACACATCTGACACATGCCCGCCCGCTCTTCATCCCCGGCTCTCTAAAGCTCTGCGCTCTGTGCCGCCGACACCGCCGCCTTTACCAGGCGACGGCGTCGGTGGCACAGAGGTCCCCGGGGGCCGCAGGCTGACAGTAACTTTATATTTTTATGTTGATGAAATATACCCGGATTCACAGTGATATCATAACTCCTGCATCCCACCTGTTAAAAACAACATATTAGGTCATTGCAAAAGGAAATGATTGAGTTGCATGGTTTCATTAAAAATCACAATGCAATCCCAACTTTATAACGATCTTAGAATTAAGAAAGATTACATTTAAACCCCTCTTTAATGATTAATTTACTTTTTGCTCCAAACCTAGATTGAATTAGATTCTGTTTCATCAATATTTAAACTCCAATTCAAAATGTGATCCAGTAATAAGTTTAAACTAACACTAGGTTTAACTTTTGAAATGGCTGCATTGAGCAAAAATATTCAAGTTTCTGAAAGAAAGTTAAGGGACATACTGCTTCTGAATTTCTCTCAAGATACCGGTTCAGCAAGGAAACTGAACAGGAAGATTGGGAGTCTCTTTTTTTTCAGGGAGTCTCTTTTTTTTTTCCTAACTGTGAAAAAAGTTTTTTACTTCCTGAGCTGTTGCTTTTGTATCTTTTATTATTTGGGCGTATGCTCCATTAATTTGGCCAACAAGTTTCTCTCAAAGGAGGAGAAAATACAGCTTTTCTGCAAGTACGAGTAACGTAACGCCTACTTACTTGGTCCAGGAATCACATAAATCTATTTATTCATTTGTTTTAATTTGGATAAGTAAGGATCGAAATTATTAAACTATTACATTTTTGGTTTCAACTTGGATTGACGAAGCGGAGATTAGTTTTTAATTGTGCAACAGAGATTTCGCCTAGTTTTGCTAAACTCTTATTTCAAATAATTGTATATTTAATGAATCCTTGTAGGTGCAACACAGCCTATGTGTTTATTTGCATATTGAGAGGTGAAGTGAAATCTGATCACAAAGGGTCATTCAACGTGGGGACGTATTCTGATGCCAGATGTGAACAGGACATTGTTCATAATCATACAGATGGCCCATAATAGATAAAGATTAAGTTAAGCCAATTTGCCTTACCTTCCCTTTAACAGGATCATCATTTGGTAGACATAGGGATAAGAGGATGCAGAAAGAAATTGAAATTCATAGTGCACCCTCTTCACAGACACATCTGGATATTGTTACCTTGTGCCTCTTTTCCCCATCTGTGCAGCCATACTCCTCCCAACCCTTACACCCTTACACCCTCATCCCTTACCCTTTCCCCTGTCTGCAGTCCAGCTTTACAAGAGGTGGCTTTTTTGAGTCTCATTTGTTATTTATCAGTCCCTATTTGTATGAGACAGACATAGGAGTTAGATTCCATTCCCGATGTGCTGCAGTGTCCAGCAGGTTTGTCAGTGACAGCTCTATTCTGAAGTGTTCCCAAAGCCCTCTGAGGGAATCCAGAAGAGCTGGATCGTCTCCCTTCCCTACAGGAGCCGTAGCAAAAATCACATCCCTACTCCATCAGGACAATGTCAGCTGACTTCTAGGTAGTTCCCTCCATAGCTACCTATTTTTGCATCCACACTGTGTGTTTGTGGGAGTAGGTGAGTTTTCACTGGAAGAGAAGAGCTCCGCTGGGACCTTCTTCACATTTTGAAGTAATTGGTACTTAAGATTGGAGTGCTGCTAAGCAACATTCATTGGGGAAGAGTCCCAGTTGGCCCAGCCATGACATTACGATTTATGTGGATGATAGCACTGATGTCACGTTTGCATGTATTTTAACTCTTCGTCTTTTCTTATATGTTCTTGCTTACTGAACACTTTTGCATTAAGTAAGTAAGTAAGTAAGTAAGTAAGTAAGTATGTAAGTAAGTAAAATGTATTTATATGGCGCCTTTTACAGAAAGAAGTCACAAAGTGCTTAACAGCAGCGAGAAAGAAAAGAAAAAACAAATGAATAAAAATAAAGCATGAAAGCGTATTAAGAAAAGACAGTAAATACACAATACAAACACAAGTTAAAAGCAGACCTGGAGCATGAATTTTATACAAAGCATTTTCTAAAAAGGTGCATTTTAAGCTGGTCTTTAAATGAAATAACAAATACAGCTAACCGTCGGTGTGCAGGCAGAGAGTTCCATAGTTTTGGAGCCAATCAATGATGATCAGGTAGCCAGTGGTTTCCTTTTTTTATTTTCCCTGCAAAGTTAGAACCATCTTGCGAAAAGAATTGAAACCTACTTGACAATAGTTTGTTAATTTGTTATTGTAACATTTGTTGCTGCTTTAACTGTTTCTAAAGTCATCATTGCCTGAGTTTGTGTGAAAGATAACTCTTTAGAGATTAAAAATAACTGATTCTATTTTCTCACTCGATATTTAACTCTTTGATTCATCAATCTTTAAACACCCACATGTCTATATTTATGCTACATTCTAACGTTTCAATCTGATTTCAACAGTATATTCACTACATCTTCCCTACAGCCTCCACTGTGGGAGGATCATTTGAACCCTGTGTGCCGAATAGTTTTTCCGGCTACATAGAAAAGTCTTTCTTCTTTCACCTGGCGCAGCAGACTGAATGAAGGTTTTTTCGAGAGGTGACTGCACTGTGTACTAAATATAGTCTTCCCACAGGGCATCATAAAAAAACGACATCAGCCAAATAGGAGCACACCAACTTTTCTCTAACAACCAATCACTAGATCTTCATTTGGTAATTGAGCCAGTCACTAATCCTGTTTTGAGCCATATCAATTCGATTTTTGCTTCTCACCTTATTTTCCCTCCAGCACTTCCATTGATTAGTCAAGGCCTTTTGTCTCCTATCCCACACACAAGTATCCTGGACTATAACAAGAAATAGCCATTTGGCTGATATCGATGTGGCCTTCTGTCCTACCGTTTTCTTGCCACACAAGCTCAACATATATACGGCAGCATAAACAAAAGTGCTGTTTTCACCTTCTGTCCGGCTGTGAAGCAGGTGAGTGGACAGATCAATGATTGTATGAAAGCCGATTTTACTCACCGCTTCCAGTGTGTGTGTGTGTGTGTGTGTGTGTGTGTGTGTGTGTGTGTGTGTGTGTGTGTGTGTGTGTGTGTGTGTGTGTGTGTGTGTGTGTGTGTGTGTGTGTGTGTGTGTGTGTGTGTGTGTGTGTGTGTGTGTGTGTGTGTGTGTGTGTGTGTGTGTTTCTGTCCATGTCTTTATACTTGTGTTTGGGTGGAATCTCACCCTTTTTCAAATGCACAACGACATTTTGTTTTGCACCCAGTAATTATGGCACAAAGATGCACTCATTATGCCTCTAAGTGTGCGCCACTGCTCAAACCCACTGTGAAGGGAAATAGCAGATTAAGCAAGCAGAATACACAAAAAGCAAATGAGCACACAAATTAGGCTTCTGCAGCTCTTTATTCTGTTATTTAATATTACCATTTAAGTGTGAAAACCCAGTTCTTTTCGAATGTAATTTGATTTATAATGGAGTGCAGTGGCAAAGGGCTTTTCATCTTATATCGCTATTGCAGTAACCTCCCAGAGAGGTTTGAAGCCACAGGCCGGCACTGAATGGTGCCCACAATTAGAAACGATTTTTTTTTAAAGAAGGGTTCATTATTTACATTTTCTGCTTAAATGGATAGCTTGGGACTCTCGAAGTGAGGATGTATGAGGTACTTACCTATGGTCAGGGTTTTACCTACAGAGGACATTGTTTGGCATACCCCCAGTATTTAAGAAGCAGACGTTTCGGTTTAAGACACTTTTTAGAATATGTTTGACTGTTAACTTTGCTAACTGTTTCCAACGGGGAACTGAAGACATTGTATCCTGTATTAAATATCATAAATCTTTTGTCTCGCCAAAGCCACCAAACCCTACTGCTGCCTTGATTAATTAGTTTAGTTAGTGTTATTGTGACTTTGGATAGTTTGGAAATCAACAGGCTGCTAGTTTTGGCTCATCAGAGACAATATTCTAAATATAGCGTACACTTAAACTGATATTGGGTTTTTTTGGTCAGCCTTTGTTTTAGGTGGCTAAATTACAAATTTCTGATTCACAGTCCACAGCAGTTACATTGCTTTGCTGCTGTGCTAGTATTGGTGTCAGCTTCTCCAAACAAGGGGCATGTCGAGTTGTCTACTGTAGGTATATACATCTACTAGGGGATAAATACCTCAAACAACCCTACTTGGAAAGACCCAAACTATCCCTTTAATGATAAGCCTCAATTGTAGTCCAATGCCCTGCAAGAAAAGAACTTTGAAATACAACAGTGGGAAGAAAGGTGAAGAGAGAACAATGGAAAGGGGAAAAGTCTGTTCTGTGGGGCATTAATAACCCCCAGTCCACCCTCACCTTTGACCCTGCCTTTTAATTGCATCCTGCCTCCTGCCGTTTTTCCTCACCTTGCACCTTGTTTCCCCCCAATGGCCAAAGTGTCCACTGGACCTATTAGAGATGATATGGACCAAGTTGATGATTCTCAAGTTTTAGGCTGCCCTAACTGTTTTTCTTCGTCCCCTGTTTTCTATTTATCCGATGCTCTTTTCCAGGCAACATCACCGTTCATCTTCCTCACTAGATGTGATTATCACGTTTTGATTTGAACCTGTCTGCCATATTTTTGCAGGGAAATGGAGGGTAACAAACAAACATACCTCTTTGATTACTTTTCATTCGCCTAATTGTAAGGCACTTTTCCTTTCCCAATGTCCAATCAATACAGATTTGGAAACAATTTGTTTCAGTGTTAGTTTGTCTTTCTTTCTCTGTGAACAGATAGGTGACAAATTGAACAAAAACCTAGACTAATTGAGTGGAGAACTAAGGCTTACAAATGTAGATGTTTCCATAGAGGGCAGCAAGGGTAATTGAATGTTTTGATGAGTATGACAATGATGTGAATCATATGCTGCAGGCTTTGCAGATACAGCAAACAATTTAACAATTCAGTAAGATGTGTTTGATGCCACCACTGGATGACTCAGGGTGGTACCCCCATGTTTAAAAGAAACAAAGCAAAAGTGCCCCCTTGGATGCTCTTATGGTAGATAATACACAAAATACCCCCTAGTGGAGAAAAAGTTCCCTCTCGGGTACCCTTTAAATGGAGAAAACATGATGAAGTGCCCTCTGGGGTGCCCTTCCAGTAGAGAAAACACGATTAAGAGTCCTCTCGGGTGCCCTCTCCAGTGGAGAATACATGATGGAGTGCCCTCTCCAGTGGAGAAGCCGTTGTGAAGAGCCCTCTGGAGTGGCCTTCCAGTAGAGAAAACACGATAAAGAGCCCTCTGCGTTAGCCTTCCAGTGAAGAGAAAATATTTTTAAAAAGGCTGTCCTTTTTATGTGTTTTTCTTTCCACTGCCCCCCAGACATCATCAGTTTGCCATTGACACCAGGGTCCACCATTATGCACTTAGTGAGGGGTCTTTTGGAACAATAGTGATCATCACTCCAGTAGTGTTCACAGACTCGTAGAATCTCAATGCCAAGGACCACTGAAGCTGAGCTGATGTATGAGTTGGCTCAACAAGAAAAGATGGACACACAAAGACACAAATTGTTTCGTTTTATGGAAGCACACTTTAAATATCTGCCAGAGAAAGACGTAAAGGGTGAGTGAAGTACTTAAACAAGTCATAGTCGGAGCAAGAGGCAAATATATATATATATATATATATATATATATATATATACTGTTCAGAGTGAAAGTGTTGTGTACACAATTGGACAGAAGAATATGGATTTTTTAGAGCCAGATATGAGAGTTTGTGTGCAGACTCCTCTTGGCTGCCAGGCAGGCAGGTGCCAAACACTAGGGCAGAAAACTTGTTTTGGCAGAAGAAGATAGTGCCACCTTCTCCACGCGTCCTTCCGTGACCGCAGCCAATACTGGAGCACACAGGATCCGTAAACACTGTCAGACCTGATGCTCCTGTGATTGACAGCTGTCAGTATGTCTTCTAAGGGATGTATTATATGCAGTTATAATGTCTAATTCATTTTCCATACAAATGCTTAAGCTTGTTTTGCTGTAGTCCAATACTTCTCAGTACATCATCGTGCTGTTTCATAATTACAAAACAAGTACTGGCAGTTGAATGATCGATGTGCATGGTTCAGCCTCAATTATACTGGCAGGAGCCTGCAGGCAAGGGTCGTGTAACCCAATGAAAGGAAGTGATTCACATTATCAAGACAATGCAAAGTTGCGTGTTAGAAGAGGGGGGAGGTTAGATGCACAGACAGGGCCCGAGGCTGTCTGACCCCAGGGTCGGGTTGTAAACCAGTCAGAGAAATTGTAACGGAACTAATAATGACGTATCCTACTGACCTTGAGCCCTCAGCAAGCGAGAGCAAGAGAGATGACTTAGCCCTGACTCAAATGGTCAGGCTCGGAGAATGTTTGAATATACAGCCAGCTTCCTAATGAGCAGCCTAATGAGGCACTGACGGGACTTTTTGTCTCTCACTGTGCTGTTGTTCAGTCAGTGATCGGCTGTGACAGAGCGAGCGCACCAAATGACTCAGGGAGAGACTTGCCAAAAAAACTGATTTATTGAACGATAAACTTTTTCCTCCATCTCGGCATCGTTACTCACATTAGCAGCGCACGTTAATGCGAAATATGACTCAGCCGTTGAATGTGATATATATTAGAAGTGTTCAGACAGGCGCATTGTGCTGTTGTCTCACACAATGCAGGCTTTTCCATCCCCGCTGACACTGTTATTGTGCTCTGTTGTCACAGATCTAATTATCTGCTTTTCAAAGCTTTGCACTTTATGATTTTTCTCCCAGCTTATCGTTTTTTTTCTTGTTTTTTTTTTCCTGATACCCCGCTCCTCCCGGTATGCGTGACTGTACCGCTAAGTGTTGTCTTTACTGGTTTAGTCGTAAATAAGCATCTGCCGTGTATCTGACGCACAGCACGGGCGTTCGCAGCCACGAATCAAGTTTCCAGCAGGACTTAAAATAAATGAGGCTCAGTCTAACCCGTGGAGATCACATTTAGTACTTGCAGCGTGTTTGTTTGTTTGCTTGTCTGATGTTAAACAGCAGTGATAATTAGTACCAATCCTTGCTTTGATGGTTTCATTTGGGTTAACTTTTCACAGTTTGAATCGCAGCCTAATAACCAAATGCAAGTCTCTTCCTTATTTTCTCTGCGGCGGTCAAGGCGAGTTCACTGGAGTTCACATATTAAAACAGAATTCCCTCGTTCCTCAAATACTTCTCAGTTCTTTGAGGGAAACTTTTCCCTTCACCATAATTGCTCACAGCTTTTGCCGAGGCTGTCGTGTGGATGGAGAGAAGCGGATGAGGTTTCTGACCACTGACACTCTTGACACAGTGTGGAAGCTCTCTTAGCCTGTTAGCCATGTTTGCAGTAATCAAACGCCTGTATGAAATGCTCTTTGGTCCTGTCCGCGGCAGACGGACTGGAGATTTAGAGAAACGCACGCTCAGTCCTGTTAGCTTACATCCACATAGCCTCTCTTCCATCATACTGTCCTGGCGTCTCCCTCCTCTTCCGTGTGCCAAAAGATAGAGCTTTAGGCCAGGGCTGACAAAACGGCGTCATTATCTTAGCGTTAACGTCTGCCCACGCTCTGCCTCTCATTCATTTCACAGCTAGCCTCGCAGCCCCAGAGGGGAGGGATGGATCATGTGGGCGAGGAAAGAGAGTCCACTCGAAAGAGAGGTTTCGTTGTCTCTGATTCTCTCCTTCCACACCTCTTCCCCTTCTCTCGCCCCACTAATCCCCATCGACTGCTCCCTCGTGGTTTACCAAAATGCATGATGCCATTATTTGGACTCCCGCTCGCACTGAAAGAAGCACAGAGAGAGAGAAAAAAAAGAAAAAAGAATTGGGATGTTTCAAGAGAGAAAGGACGTTTAGCTCACCTCAGTCGGAAGAAAAGACCGATGACCTCTGTGAGATAAACTAGTTTTGCAAACTAACGTGTAGTGTTTGTGTTTCATACACTGGATGCAATCAGGCACCTCACAGCTCAAGGTTCCTTCCATTCAGAGTGACGCAAACAGTAGCATAAACAGAGACATGGAAAAGGAGACGTCTGTGTACGCTCGCAAAAAGCAGAAATCAGAGTGGACACACTCAGCCAGGCGAGTGTGGTGGAGTGATTGTCGCCGGGGTAAGCGTGGGCAGGAATGAGAAAGGACATGGCACAGCAGGCGCAGCCCTTTAAATCCAGCGGTGAAGTCTGAATCATTTGCTATTTAATGGCAATCATAACTCATTGTGCAGTTGTAATGTGTTCCGCATTAACAGTGTGGGAGCCGGCTGGGGCTCATCTGTGCCTAATGCGCTATGGCTACAGGCTAAGAGCGCTCATCAAACACTGTTCAACTATCACTTCCTCCTCTTAAAGTCTTTTGTTTACTTTGTGCTCTCTTCACGCCCACGCGGCAACGAAAACTTCCAAAGGCCCGAGACACCTCTCGCCGTGTATGGTTTCTGCTCGGCGTCTCTTGAGGCCACGGTTTACCTATATTTAGCCATTAGAGGTTATATTTGCTCATTATTTCGTGAGAGCAGTGCAGTGAAGTCTCACTTGTCAGGGAGCAGAGCACCCCTCTGATGCTAATGAGGTGATCCTGTGGCCATGTCTATAGGCCATATCTCAGGAAAGTGTCAGTCTGGGTGTAAGCCTTTGTGCTTTCGCTCTACTTGAGGCATCCGACGTCTAGGAATAGAAGCAGCACAAGTGAGGCTTTGCCAACCAGGCAGAGCCGAGAATGAGAGGCAAGCCCCTGTGTCAAAGGAGTGATGGATAATGATGAATATGCCTGGATACAGATGCTAGCATGCACAGACTGAGCCAAGGCAATGGCGCTATGCAAACAGATTCAATATGTTTGTTGTCACTCCTGTTTTACAGGTCCGGGTACATATTTGAATCTCAAGTTACAGTTACAACATGTTTACATGCATATTTGAATCTCAAGTTACAGTTACAACATGTTTACATGCTTGTTTTTCTCATCCTGGCTGTCCTGCAGCACCTCTTCTCACCCTCTCTCTGAAACGCTCCATTGTAGCGCTTGCTCCTCCCTCCAGAAAGCAAAGTCTGCTCTGATTGGTCAGCTAGCCCGCTCTGTTGGGATTGGTCAACGTTTCACATCGTCAAAAAACGTCAAAAAACTCTTCCTCTGGAGCTTCAGCGGCGTCTCTCTCTTTTGTTGTTTGAGGACCAAACTAGCCGGAAGGAATTTTACGTCACTTCCGTAACATTGTGACCTCATAAAGTTACAGAAGTGAAGGAGAGAATTCAATGGAGCCGTTTCAGGAGCTTCTGAGGGGGAGGGTAACTCCTTTTAGGCTTGGACTTCAGGTTTTACACTCTACAGACCTTTTACATGTAAATATATATATAACACACTAAAGAAGAGGGAAAAAGTGGAAACGCATAATAGGGCTACTTTAAAGAAAAACACAAAGTCGTGAATATATAACATATAGAGTAGGTATGCTTAAAAAAACACACAATTAATTCTGTCCAAGAAACACTTTGGTTTCACCCAAACCCGAAGCACCTAGTGTCAAAATGTTATTAGATTTCTTCCACTTCACATCTTGAATGCATGTTTCATTCCAACTGGACAGTTTCCATACTTGTGATTTAACATAGATTGGATGTACTTGTGAGGACTATAGGTGGCATGCATATACAGTACATGAGAACTCCCACCCTGACCATGTTTCCCCCTCCCCGCCACACCGGCACCATCACCCGGTTCAGTCCCCCTCCCACCCCCACCCCCCTCCGCCGGGGGGTTAAAGAACCACCCCTTCACTCTCTCCACGCTTGTTTGCCTGAAGCGCGCGAGGATTAGCTAAAGCGATTATCACAAGCTTTCGCAGTTTTGTGAAGATGAATCATGGTAATGCTGCACGGCGGAGCGCCTCATGCATTTCTAAACCCCTCTACTTGGTTTTGTGATTTTTACAAACTCGCGGGGAGCCAGTTGGCGTCGCCTCGCTAAGCCAGGTGCAGATGAGTCAACTCTGGCCAAATTGGCAACTTATCACGAGTGTGTGTGTGTGTGTGTGTGTGTGTGTGCACATACACTATGCACACATGTTCGACCACACACACATCTCTCTAACTCCAAATAGTGTCCAGCCAACACAGATATGCAGAGACATTTAGCTGCATGGACACTCACACACAGCACATAAATCACCGGACACTGAGTAATGTTCAGTGTAATGTATTCTTTCACATTTCCAGACGTTCCAATACAACATTACAGCTTTTTGTCATCCAAGGTTCGACTCTGTTTCACTCAAATGGAGCTGTCACACATCCTACGGGGACAATACGCCTTTGGCAATTCTTGACATTGCTACAATGCTGTACATCACTGAAGCATGTTTGCCTCGGGGCGTTCTGACTTCTAAGTGCCTTATGATATTTAAATATTATGAGTGCATAGCGGCGCAGATGTCCCGACTAAATACAAAATCTTGTTTCAGTTCAGCCGTCTACGTAAAAAACTTTTACTCCATTTCCTCTGGGTCATCTTTTTCTACGTCAAAAAAAAAGTTATTTCTCCTCTTCCCTCTTTTTTTCCACCTCTCATAGTTCCAGCTAGACATTAGCACCTCTCCTGCAGATGGTGTGGTCTAATTGTGCAGGCCTTTTTTCTTTTTTGCTGTTCTGCAGTCTCCCTCCCTCCATGCCATCTTCCAGGCTGAACAGATGATCACGGCCTCTGGTTTTCTTTCCCCGGCCTAAAAAGCTCTGGAGGATGTTCTCATTAACAGGACTTGTCAGAGCAACCTGCTAGCACTGCTAATTTATTTCCCCCCCGTACACACAAACCATACCATGAGCAGACCACACACACACACACACACACACAAGCTAAACTCACACTGATGCTTATTTATGCGTTTATCCCCTCGCACCAACACACACTTGCCCTCCTCTCATGAAAAAAGCCCACACATAGACACACACCGCGTGGCCTCTCCGGTAGCGCTCCAGGGACTTCTCCTGCTAGATTTCACAACAATTAGCTGCAATGAAGGTTACTGCCGCATCCGACAGTCTGACAAATGATACATGTGCATTTGTTTGCAAAGCATATGTGTTTGTTTGTGTGTACTGGAGGATTTGTTCTTTTTTTTTGTGGAGGGGGATGTAGTGGAGAGGGTGGGCTGTTAGGCTGCTGTCTCTGTTTGTACCTCAGGGAGCCCTTCTCTGCCAGCCTCCTTCAGCCCCCGGCTTCTGTGATTCTCTCCCCATGCGGCTTGTGTGATTCTCTCCCCATGCTGTGTGTGTGTGTGTGTGTGTGTGTGTGTGTGTGTGTGTGTGTGTGTGTGTGTGCGTGTGCGTGTGTGTGTGTGTTTGAGAGAGGCTTTAAGGGTGTTTGCCAGTGTATAGGTGTTACCTGACAGACCCGTCATATCGGTGTGCACCTTATCAACAGTTGCAGCAAAGCCTTCCTGTATTTCACACTTTCACCCACAGGAGAGATATTTGGACCGTTCAACCTGTGTGTGTTTGTGTGCATACACACAAATATGCATTCATGTGGACACACAAAACACACACACACACACACACAGTAAGACCGCTCTGCTCTGCTGTCCTTTGGGCTATGCCCTGTTATTGTTTATAAGCCCTAAGACACATTCAGGTGACAGTTTTAACACCCGTCTGTCACGTCTGTGTAAAGGCAACTCATTCTATTACTACATAATAGAAAAACATCATGTTCTCACACATGCAATGACACAGATGCCCTCAGGAAGATGTTGTTAGTAATCATCAGTGACTAATGTTTCTCCTTTAGCTTGCTCAATGACACTTTACTCTTGCTCGCAGGTTCATAACACACATTCCTGTATGTACTCCCAGATGTTCCCACACACACACACACACACACACACACAGGTTTTTACCTTTGTCATTCGTTGAATGGCAGTTTTGTTACTACGATTAGAGGTATAAGTTCAAGTGTATTGTACTCATTCAAGTGTGTTCACAGGTCGTAAAAGTTGTATAAAGCCTATTGTGGCCTTGGAGAATTGCCTGAAATCTGAAGTTTGAAACATCAGACTTGACATTAACATTTTTCTTTGTAAATTTAACAATAACATATTTCAATTGGTATTTATTATTAAAGTAAAACATTGTGCACGAGCAACATGGTAGCAAATCTAAACAGGAATTTAAATTTGGGTGTAAACCTTTGATGACAATTTGGTCATAACGTAAACAGGAATTAAAATTCCAGTGTATAACCTATGCAGTATATTAATATAGAATTGAATTGAAAATATGGTCCCCATTACCAGTACCCATCCAACCATATGAGTCAGTATTGGCCCAATATCCAATATCAGTATCGGTATCAGTATCCTAAAGTCTGCTAGCACCCCGAGATTACGTTAGCTGAATCTTTGACTGAACTGTCGGCAGTCAAGTTGCATTAAGGGTAATCTAATCTCCATGTTTTGACAAAGAAGAATAACACCGGACAGTATCTTGACAGATAACGGCTCATTTTGCACAACTTTATGAGCCTTATAAAGTATTATTCATGGCTTTTGAAGTTTAAGTGGATGATACAGGGGCAGTCATCCTTTTTGATCCAGCTCTAACTTTAAAACTGGGAAATCAATACAAAGGGTAATGTGTTAAAAAAAAGTCCATGCATTATTTACTCCATGGTGTTACAGTTCGACAATCACTATTGATAATTGATAATGCTATTGTATTTCTAGTGTTCCTCCTCGTTCTTGGAGTCATGCCATTGATTTGGCCGTTTGTTGAACTTTCCGCCCGGTTCCTATCTCAGAGAAACTTCAGACCCACTAATTGCATGGTTCAGCCCTCGTAGTCCACCATCAGCCTCGGGATTTCAGGGATCACATCCTGATGGCTGCCTTTCAAGGGAAAGAAGAAGCGATATAACCTCTTACTACTGAAAGAAACATGTTCCTTGTCCTCCATACAGATTGTGTAATTGCATGTATGTTTTTCCACGGTTTAACGGCTTGAGGGGAATTCTCCGGTTTATGCTCTGACCCCTGCAATTGGAAAAACAGAACCTTTTCTTAAAGTTTTGATGGAGAGATGTTGATTAGATTTGAGAAATACCGCCTGCATTTCCTCCAGCAGTTGGGGAAAGCAATTTTGTGCTGTTTGCTTCCTTGGGGAAGCAGGAGAAAAACAATATGAAAATGATTTCTTTTTCTTTACAATACGCATATTTGATGCTCGCAGGCAAACAGTAAAAATAAAGGCAAAGTTGAAGCCTTTGTTTGTGACGGCCTGTACAAAGCTGCGTTGTTTTTTATACTACTGTATCTTTATTTTTCCTTTTATGTTTTCCAGTGTGACTTCAAATACAAAGCGATGCGGTTGTTAGTGTAGTGGAAAGGGACTGGGTGGTGACTGGGAGCTTTTCCAGAAGAGGGTGATACATATAACCTTTGTAGAGGAAAGCACACGTTCATAGATATGCTGACCTTGAGATTGCTGTCTCTGAGACAAGAGCCACCTGAAACCTCTTGTGGGTGGACTGAACAGACAAAAGGGGTGGAATAATATCAGATAAATTAAAATGCATGAAAGCGAACCCAAATCCTGCAGAGCCTGACTTGATGCAAATTGCTGACGGCGGCAGTCCCTCTCGGAGTAAAGTGTGCACAGTCTTCCTCCAGCCTATATCAACACCACCTCCAACATCCTCTCTCATACCTCGAGAACCACGAGCAGTCCTGCAGACGCCAGACCACGTTACCCAAACACACACATGCTGACCTCAGTCTGCTGCGCTGGTCCTGGTCAGACTGTATCGGATCTCTTGATGCATGTTTTTTTTTGGTTGATACAAGATCTGGGCCAAGGTCTGAGATATACTGTATGTTTCAAATCTGTCATTGGATTTGTATCGATCCAGAGAACTCTTTGAACCGCAACCACCAGACTGTTTTAGAGTTTTGTTTTTTTCCCCTCCTACAACCACAGAGAGGCGGAGAAAATGGCCAATTGACTGCTGAGAGGGAATGCAAGGAGCGTAGGGATATGAGCTGTGGTTTGCTGGGTAAATACTTTTTGACTGTGTTAGCCGTTTGTGTGTGTGTGTGTGTGTGTGTGTGTGTGTGTGTGTGTGTGTGTGTGTGTGTGTGTGTGTGTGTGTGTGTGTGTGTGTGTGTGTGTGTGTGTGTGTGTGTGTGTGTGTGTGTGTGTGTGTGTGTGTGCTGTGTGTGTGCTCCAGAGCAACTCAACTTGCTGCAAAGACTACTGCTTTAAAAAGAAGTTGGGGAAGTTTGTGCTTACTCTCATACTGCTTTTATTTCCTCTTCTTCTTTTTTTCTACAAAGGGGCTTTTCTCTTCCTGGGAGAGGCTTTATTCCCCCCCCTCTCTCTCTCTCCTTCTCTTTCTCTCCCTGCCTTCTCTCCTAATCACCACTAAAGCCAGCCCTAATTGCCAAAAGACATGACTTTTCTCTCCTTTTTTCTCATGCTCTCTTTTTCTTACTGTCTCGCTCCCTTTCTGTCTCTCTTCTATTTTTCACATCTCACCACAAACACACAATGTCCAGGAAGAAAGGGGATGAAGTTGTAATTCATAAAAACAATACTAAATGAAGCAAATAAGAACGGATTTGGTTTTGATAAGCTGGAAGTGTAGCTTCATCATGACACAGGGAGCCTTGTACGTAGTGAGATGTGTTCATGTAACACACTTTCTATCGATGGAATAGCTGGCAAACTGACATTTTTCATGTTGGTTTGATGAATCACTGTCAATGAAGAGATTTTGGTCGTGGTCAATGGCATTTGTAGGCATTCTCTGAGTCATACAGGAAGTAACAGACTGTGATTGTTTGCTGACTTGATATCAGCTCAGACAACAATACAGTTCTCCTTGCTGGGAGAGATGGCTGAGAATTGATGAAGGCCAATCAAGCTACTCTGTGCTTGTCTAGCAGAATACTAATCAGTCATTAGAGAGATGCTGATCAGTCGAAAACAATGTCTTAGTGGTCTTTGTGTTTGGTCTCTGCGAATATGTGCATGAATATGCATGAATGTGCATGAGTCCTTATGCGTTATTGATTTGTGACCTTAAAGATGTAAGATTCGAGATTGGAAGCAATAGATTCCCTTGACCCGGCGGCATGTAGCTAACGGTTCTAACAACGCTAACGTGACAAAACACAGAAAAGGTGTTGGCAGAGCTAAAAGTGCTTACCTGACGTGGAACTGAAGGGTGGATGATACACTCCCGCGACAACGTTGTCTGTAGTGATGGCGTAATCAGCTGTAACCGCCGTATGAGAGCCGTGCAGAGCTACAGCCGTGAGCTAACAAGTGATTTGCGCGGCCCGCCATGCTATGACAACAAAGCAAGGAGGAGCTCCATATCTTTACATATTACATATTTACCACAGTAATGATCTGAATGTCGAATAATGCTTCTTTAAAACATTCTTGTGCATTCATTCACTCTGACATACTGTACTTTCATTCTGCAATACACACACAAATACAGGAGGGCCCTCAATGTGTATTGGGCTGGGCAATATGGAGAAAAACATATATCGTTGTATATTCCTCCCACTATCAGCCTGAAGACTTCACGATTTAGTTCAAGTTAGGGGGTGAAATATATTTGTGGTAGACAGGAATTGCTAAATAAAACTATCATATAAACAGCCGAGGAAAAAAACAAAAAAACTGATGAATAATCAATCTTTTCAACCTAACTGCTCCCTTAAACTGACTACTGGTGTTGATTTCTCAGTTTCTCATAGCAGAAACTTTGGACAACTGACACATAAATCTGAAAGCTGAGCTCAAAGTAGGTGTACAAACAAAAATAATTAAGTCTGTTAACAGCCAACTGTTTGCATGCCAAGCCTCCAGCAGCTCTGAGATCAGCCAGCCTGTTAGCACTAGTCGACCCCCTTCCAAGACCGTTCAGCCAGAGTTGTTGCAGCAGCAGCCCCTTGATTAGCCATCCAGCACTGCCTCAGCTTTGAGCGGAGCCAATCTAGATGCTCAGGTAGGCAAATTAATTTGTTTTACATAAAGTGTGGAGTGTGGATTTTTTAATGGGAATAAAGTTTTCCTGTAAAGCGCCTCACACCATTTAAAATGCCTTTAAAGGAAAGAAATTTTACTTTGTACTGCAACTCATTAGATACTGAGAGCATATTAAAAACAGGTCAGTCTAAATATCAATATATATATATATATATATATATATATATATATATATATATATAAAGATGTATGAATAATGCAACATGCTGTCCAAGCACAACACGCATAATGCTATAAATAACTTTTTGGGTTTGCCTCAAGCCCTGTTTCTGAGCTTTCTCTCATTCATTCAGTTAAAATTTAATATGGAACGTAATTAATAACAGAAAACATTTCTAGAAAAACAGAGAAAGGTTTTTTGGGGTAAAAAGTTGCCAAGCTCTATGTGAATCCTAATATTTTATGCTGGCATTCTGGATTTTCGCCCAGAGGAAGAGAAGCAGTGAAGTAAAGTGTACTGGTGTTCAACCAAACAAAGCGCAGAGTAAAGCTTCTTAATTTAACATAAGACACCACAGGCCGTCCATCTCCAGGACACACACAGACACTCCCACAGCCACGTTATGGTACACAGTCCGCTGCAGTGGAGTTGATAGTGTTGCTGTATACATTTGTATAAGGGACATTTAAGAGGAAATGAATCTAGCAAACAACAAAGTCGTTACATAACCGAAAATTCAAAACACGAAATTCTTCGTGCCCAGAATGAAAGCATTATTTTTAAAAGTTAATGAGATAGCACTTTTTTTTTTTGCTTTCTCATTCCCATTCACAACAAACATTCAGCTTATGCCTACAAACTATCCTTTTCCTTTCGCAAGTTCTCTCTCTCCTCCCAACCAAACAACGCCTCTGTCAGTTTCACCCACCGCTGAAGCAGAACAGTGAAACAGCAAACAATGTGAAGCTGTGATTTACATTCACCGTCACGTTTTTTCTCTGTGGGAACGAATAAGAGTTAAAACCCAAACACTTCATTATTTTATTTAAATTTGTTGTGACTTTGTTGTCAGATTATTCAATTACCAATCTGCATATGGAGGTAAAAATGGACTAAAATCATAAATAGTCAGATAGTTGAATGCAAGCTGGTTTGAAAAGTTGAACTATTGTAAAAGCTTTCGTTTGATTCGTATTTGACTAATAAGTACCTTTTTAGTTCTGTGTCAAACTTAATTTATTTGTACTTTATACACCCTCTGTTTCTTTGTATGAGAAGGATTTTAGAATACATATTTGGTTTGATTTGTTGTCCCTCCACTCTGTTTCTGGACGGTCATACAGAGTTTAAAGCGTCTCTTTGTCCGGTGCATGTTCTCTCTCACTTTGTGTCTGTGTGTGTGTGTGTGTGTGTGTGTGTGTGTGTGTGTGTGTGTGTGTGTGTGTGTGTGTGTGTGTGTGTGTGTGTGTGTGTGTGTGTGTGTGTGTGTGTGTGTGTAACATGAGCCAGTCACCGCCATCAAGCGTTTGTATGAAAGGATGGAGGGTCGACCGGCTTCTATGATCCAGCTCCCTGATGGGATTTTAACATCGCTTTAAACACCCTTCCCTCACAAGTCTGTCTCCCTTCATAGTCCGTCAGTAGTGAACAGTGGCCCTGGCTCTGTTCTGTCCGTCACTGAGGGGGCCCGGCCCGCTGTGGAGCCCCGCTCTGCTCTGATTAGACCGCACACTCCCCGCGGTGCTTCTGATCGCCAGCCATACTCGTCTCTCACCCATCCGCCGCTTCATCCTGCCCGGTTTTTTTTTTTCCCCCCACGTCTCTCTCTGGGCTCCATCGCTCTCTCTCTTTTGTCGCTCTTTTACTCTCTCTTTCCCTCCCTCTCTCTCGTTCTATCCATCCGTCCATCTGTCCCTATCTCTCGGGAGGCCGGCCCAATTAACCTGTTTAAACAGGCATCTGAGCATCCCATCCATTGCAATGTGTCCGTGTGAGAGCGAGCCAGTTCACTGAGCCAGGATCCCAGTGCCAGGGCCCCCCAATCCGCTGAACCTCCCCCAGCCTCCACCTCTCTGCTCCTCCTCATCATCTTCATCCTCCTCTCTTTTTCTCCTTCCTACTCTGTTATCCTCAATGGGTTCTGATTGTAGCAGACATCAGGACGGGGTGAGAGCGGTTTCTTTATTCCTTTGTAGGGCGGGATGACATGTGATGCATTCAATGCATCCGTACTTTGAACAATTTAACCAGCTACAGCTATAAACTCTGCTGCCTCTGGAGATTTCTCCACTTTAGCAACTGCAATCTGCCTATGAGCGTCTTTCACCTCTTCCCTTTCACCTCCTTTAATGGTCTTTCATTCATTTTGCTGTCTCTCTGATTGCCCCCCTTCCACACACACACACACACACACACACACACACACACACACACACACACACACACACACACACACACACACACACACACACACACACTCTCCATCCTTTCATCAATCTCTCTCTGCCCTTCCCTTCTCCCCCTTCTCCTCTCACCTTCCCTCCGTCACTCCTCGGCTTTCTCTCCCTCTCTCGCTCTCCCCTGACTGTATCCCCTTCTCCCTTCCCTTTCAACACTTGTCACCTACTTCCTGTCAGGTTGTCCAGCGAACACGGCAGGAAGGTCACAACTCTTTTCAGCGTTCGCTCTCCTCCTTGTCCTTGTCTTGTTGGAGGGAGAAGGGAACTTTAATTGGAAAAGTGTG
Organism: Anoplopoma fimbria; assembly: GCF_027596085.1. Classification (NCBI taxonomy): domain Eukaryota; kingdom Metazoa; phylum Chordata; class Actinopteri; order Perciformes; family Anoplopomatidae; genus Anoplopoma; species Anoplopoma fimbria. Next base: position 22,186,278 of record NC_072460.1, read on the forward strand.
TGTGGCGGGGAGAAATGTGAAAAAAATGTGGTTTTCGGGGTGCGATGTCATCCGAGCAACACTTGAAGCACCATTTCACCGCCTTCCAGGCAACGGTGATAAAGAAATCACGGAATATGTGGGAACGCCGATAGCACGGTAGCATTTGGTACATTTCTGGGGTGTGACTGCTCTCATTGACTCGACACTGGAGAAGTGCTGGGCTGGCTTCTTGGCGCACTGGGGTGTCTGTGTTATTTGCCAATCAATGCTCAACCTGGACCCACCGCTTTAGACGACTTGTTAATGTGCAGCCCTGTGCCGTTGGGCTCCATTGCTCTGTTGTTGGCCGATTTTATAATCTCTCTTATAGCAGTATCGACCCGGCTGAGTGAAAGAGGAGCTATTGGATGTTTGTGTGTGTGTGTGTGTGGTTGTGTGTTTGTGTGTGTGTGTGTGTTGATTGAGGGGTAAAATTGGCACTGTCTTTTTCTTTTTCTTTAATTGGTGCAAGAACAAGACCCTCTGGGTACTCTTTGCACAGCCTGTCACTCCATTTGTGTGTGAGTATTGGTGCAGTTAGTTCAGCCTGACGTTGTTGAGACATGCAGGCAGTCATCGAGAATAAATGCCTCCATAGACACCTATATCGTACACTACTGCTTACCTCATTTCTTGGCTCATCAATTTCGGCTTTTACCGATTTGCACTGAAAAATGTATTTTTTTTTTAACCGATTAAAAAAAATAGTGAGTGGTATTTTAAATCACCAAAACAGAGATCATGGCTGGAAGGGGCCGCTCACACTTCATGCTTTTATCCAAGGTGCTCGGGATGTTCTGTCGTGGGTGTCATTACTAAGCAACCTATACATGTCTGCTGCGATGACGATGATGATGGAGTTGCGGTGATTTAGCAGTAAGACTCACTGACTACACTAAACAAAGTCAAAGCAAAGATAAAGGGGGTTTCCAGCACCGTATATCCCCCACAGTAGCTCCACTGCATGGTTTGACATCCTTGGACGGAGAGAATAAAGTCAGTGAAATAGTCCCTGGGACAGATTGTGAAGCTCTGGGTAGCCCCGCACTAAAATTATTAACTTCTCCTGACATATTTACTGTAGATTGATATTTATGGAAGCCCCATGAATATACATATTGTCTGGCCTGCACCATTAGTGCCTCTAAGCAGAAAGATTTAAGAAATAAAATGGGATACAGACTTTGTTGTATTATCTTTGACAAACAAGTTCGGTTGTAAATCGGCGCCCTGGGCAGTCCATCAGGGGACACACACACACACACACACACACACACACACACACACACACACACACACGCACGTTCAAACACAGGACCTTATCGCCATGAGGTCCTAACCACAGGAGCTCCATACCACTTTTTGTACAGAATATTTGTGCTAAAAAAAATGATATTCACTCGGATTTCTGTTGTAATAATAAAAATGAACAGAATCGTTTTTTGAAAAGTAGAAAAACTACAATAATAAGATAAGATAAGATAAATTACGGGGAAATTTGCAGATGATGATTGTAGTTGTAGTTAAGACCCAGGCCTCTACCAGCCATGAAACACTGCTGCACTGGTAGCACATAGAACAGAGAGACACAAGACAAAAGCTGGAAGCCAGTGAGAGAAGTGACAACAAACCACCTGCTGCTTGTTGTCGTCGTCCCCCCCCCCCCCACTGTTTGCAGATATGAAGACTTGGAAATACAAAAAAAAAAGCATGCTTTGAGTTTGATTTTCGATTTTCTTATTGTTATTATAATCAGGCAGCCTTCCAAAACTCTATTTGTACAGACACGTTTGCCAACTGGCGTGTTTGTTATTGTCTTCCCCCCCACCTTCCAAATCTAATCAGAATCTGCAAAACATAACAATGAAAGATATGAGATAGGATTAGACAAAGAGGAAAGAGAATGGGACAAACAGAAAACAGCAAGCAGACTTTTTCTCTGGGTTTGTTTTGGGGTAGAAATGTTCAGCTACACAAAGAGACAAACAATTTGATAAACAGCGGAGGCTTTTCTATCTTTTCGGATTGATGTAATCCATCTTGCATGTCCTGTCTCCTCACTTGTGCAGCACCTGCTCCACTCAGCCGTCCCCCTCTGACTCAGCTCTGAGTGGCCGTCTGGACATCTAGCTTCAGAGAGAAAGGGTTACTGACTTGATCACAGGCGTATTTAAGGCCAGACAGTACCAAAAAAAAGCCGGATTTACTCACGCTTTACTTTCTGTAATGGAAGCCTTAGTTTCATCCGTCGCTGAGACGTGGGAAGAGACGACACGACATTGAGTTACGGCCTTCAGGGTTTCCTACGACTTCGCCGTCTAGACAATGAAATCCCCGAGAGGAAAGGCTTCGGGGCGCCGTGAGGGAGGAAGGAGATGGAGATGAGGATGGGAAGCCAATATGGGTGACACATGAGTCTGTGACTCATCTTCTCATGAACTGTGTGAGAGTCCCATAAGAGATAAAACACAACAGGGCCAAAAGCTCCACACTGAGCTGATAGAATACAGTAGCATCTTAATGTGATAGAGAAAGTATTTCATGTCCACCCAGGAGAACACAGAACTCTTTCCCGTCTTGGCCTTGCCTCTGATCACTTCTGTGTCTGTGTTTTCTTGTCTTGTTAGAATACTTATTTTATTGTGCTTAATGTTCCGTTATGAAGGAAGTGGATGAGGACTATTTCACAGTTCGAGCTCATTTGCTGCTTATTAGCCACCGTTTCACAATAGTTTGTGTTTAGTGCAATGACGCTCCGATGATGGAGGCTTGAGTTTCATTCAGTCTCGTCTCTTACAAATTGCTATTTTGGTTCATTTCCTTTTTCGGCTTGAAAGTATTTTTTCTCTAAATGCAATCAGAGCCCTGTTTTTAATGTTTCTGAACAGTATGGTTCGTCTTTGTTGGATATTAATTAAAACAACCTTTGTTGTTCACACAGATAGTCTACACAAAATGTGTATATGGTATAGCCGCATTTTATTGTGTAACATTCATTCAGAGACACTTTTTGTGGGGGAGTTTTTCATTATTTGGTGTCGTATGCTGTATAGAACTCGAATAATCTTTTTTAGGTAAATTTATAAATAAAGTTGACCTGACTTGACTATATTTACAGGGCTCTGTACAGATACTTCCACATAAGCCATCCTTTATGTGTGTAGGAAGACATTTTCCCTGCAGAGTTGTTATTAGAACCGACTTGTTTAGTGTGACTATAGAAATGGTTAAAGGTTTTAAGTTTCCTCAAGCACATTTACAAGAAGATTCCCCAGCCTAAATATATATATTTCACAGCGATAAAGTGATGTGACAGGCCAAGTGCTGCATAGAGTGTTTGTGGTTTTCATACGTCTCCAGTTTATCTCATCTCGGTGTAAACACAAAGTTTAGAAAGAAGAGGACGAGACGGCAATCGTGGTGACCTCGTGGCTGAGATCTGAGTTTAGCTGCCAGAGATAACTGGAGAAAGACTAGAAATACAGCAATTTGGCCTTCAGATTAAAAACTAAAAGCATTGTGTTTTGTCACTCAAGGAGAAAGAAAATGAGCATAGTGCCCGTTAAAATGCCACAACACTCGTGGAATCAATGTTTCCCAGACAGAAGAGTACAGCTTATGTTTGTTTCATTCATGGATATAAATGTAGTGTTTATGCAAAAGACGCTGACAGATTGAATGTTTGCTTGTGAAGGTTACTCCCTACGTATATCCTTTAGTTTTCTTTGTGCTATGTATTTCTTTTAACAGTAGCCGGTTTTACTTCTTCTCTGCATTGTAGCATTTAATGACTAGATATTCTGCTTGGTATATCTGCAAAAAATCATCTATTAGGACCAAGACCCCTCTACAATAGCAGCACAGCTCACCATTTTTTCCCCACATGCAGCTGGAGGGAACAATCCTCAAGAGTCTTTTCCTCGTGATGTTTTTACCTATAACTAATGGAGACTAATGGTGGGGTTTTCCAGCTCCGAACAAGGCTCAGTGATACAATCGGGGAGTAAAACTTAGACAGTGCAGGCAGTATAGTTACACCTGCAATGTGTTACGTGCAGGATGGCCTCTTGCAAGTGAATCAGATTGCCAAACCCAGAAATACACCCGTGTTAAAAAAAAAAAATCACATTGAATTGACATTGGTGCCATTTTACTACAATATAAATATACCCCAGGGTAGCCACGCCATAAACCATATCCTTCTATTTGACTCTAAATGGAACCATCATTTACTAAAAGAACATCATGCTGTATTGATGAAGACTTGAAACTAGAGATTGGGACCATAAATTGATGTTCACAATGTTTAATGAGATCAAGTTGGGTCGTTTTCTCATAGACTTCTATACAATCAGACTTCTTTTTGCAACCAGAGGAGTCGCTCCCTGCTGGCCATTAGAAAGAATGCACATTTCTGCATTGGCTTCACTTTTCAGACCTGGAGGTTGCCGCCTGGTCATAATAGTTTGCACTGGGGCCGATAACGACACTGTCTCTATCACTGTAATATGTACTTCCTATACTGAGGTGTGTGTACTGTGTGTGTTTGATTCAACTGCCACATGATGCGACAATACACACTTTAATGAATAGTATATTAAATCGTCGCAATTCTCTTGTCTACAGTGAAGTTCGATGACTGCATGGGGAATGAAGCTGTGGTGTTCCAGAGCAGTGATCCAATGTTCAGCGTGCGGACAGATGGGTCCATCTTTGCCCAGGGAGAGGGAGCCAGCCTGGACGAGCCGGTCCAGTTTAAACTGACAGCCAGCGGTCCACACACACATGTCTGGGAGAGTGTGGTCCAACTGGCCCTAATTGACCCACCGTCACTGCTGCAAAATGAAAATGAGGTAAGTTTTACTCTGAGCGCAAGTCAGGCTAATATCATGCTTCAAAATTTCAATTATCATGCCAGAGTTTTTCTTCGTCCTATCAAATTTTCTCCAGTGGTCTGGTGATGGCAACAGCCAAGAATCAGGTCAGAACTCCTTGGGGTTTTAGAGAGAGAGAGAGAGAGAGTGAGAGAGAGAGTGAGAGAAAAGGGAGCAAAACAAGTAGCGGTGGCACATGGCTCAAAGTGATAGAATCACAGAGCCACAGGGGGAGAGTATGATTCCCCTCAGCCATAAGCTGTTATTGGAAAACATCCTGTGCCTTGGATACCCCAGGGGTCCCTCGACTCTTCCTCCTCCATTTAAAAAGCTGTCAGAGGTCAGGCGAGGACCGAGCCGCCCGAGCTCAAACCATCCCCATGACGACAGAACCACAGGGCCAAAATCTGATGGTCAACAGATCAGATTAGGTGGCGAAAACACACATGATTAGGGGCCCATGGTCACTGACACAGTGCAATTCTAGATATACCATGCGGGAAGGCGCGACAGGAAGTTCATCGACATCACGATATTATTGGTTTTACAAAATCATTTTTCTATATTATTCTACATGTATTTTTATATCGAATTGATTGGTTTCACCGTGTTAAATATTGTACTGTTTGGGCCTCATTTTTGAGCTTTCTGTTTTTTATTGCCTTGCTTTTTCTTTTTTGTCTGTCAAATCAGGTTGTAAACTCTGTTTTTAAAGGTACTACAGTATATAAATAAAGTTATTATTATTATCAAATCTAGCTGAGTATCCACACGAGACTTTTTTAGCCATAGAAACATGTTCAAGGTAAATTCAATATGTTCATAATGACTTATTTTAGTGACAGCTCACAGAATCAGAGTATCACGCCGACACAGCAGTTCCTTTCATTCCTGCAGAGCCTTAAAGCTTGTTTCAGCTCATTGTTTTGATTTAGTTTCACCGTTCAGTGAAAAAGCTCTTTAAAACCCATTATACACTACCTGCCCAGCACCAGCAACCAGAAAAAGTTGGCGACCAGCTGGTGAACCTGGTGGAGCGTGTAGCAGTTAAAGAGATGGATATTTAAAGCAGTTGGCAGAGTACAAAAACCCAGCATGAAGGAGAGAGAATGTTGGACTTCCATTCATCACATGGCCACAAACACGACTCACATACTATTGTTTTTCCATATGTGCTGGGTGTATAAATAGGTAACAGTTTGGAAACCTTATCAACTTTAAAGTAGACGATATGTGAGTGTGGTGTTTCGAGCATGTTTTTGCTGGTCCTGTCATTACAGGGAGAAAAAAAAGGAATTGACAGATAGATGCAAATCTGGGGACTTGATTAAACTCTTATTTGCATCACCTTCTTATTCCAGCTGATGGGTGGCTGTATCCCAGCATCACTTTATTACAATGCTAAGCCAGATACACAGACAAACACCCTCACTCACATAAATCAGATATGTAAACAGGGATCTTGATTTTAGTCGATGAGTTAATCATAAGTAATAAACTCTGACCTTTTAGATGTGTGTACTGAAAGCAGAAGATATAAAATAACATCAACGAAAAAGCTGTCTGATGCCAGCAAGGTTATCGTAAATGACTTATGTTGTCTGACTGTTTTAATAGTTAAACTTCCCGGGAGTATAGTTGATTTTGAGAGCTAGCACTTCAAACTATTCACAACCAGAAGCTTTCAGCTGGGTTTTCTTTGTAGCGTGCATGGCCATAAAAAAAAAACAGGGAGGCGGAGTGGGTCATTGTCCAACAAAGGATGAACCAGTATGTCTGTATAAGTTGGCCTTCATTCTCCTGCTTTCTGTGATGTGACTGAGCTACAGTACTAAACAACCGTGTGTTAAAGGTCAAATGATAGGCTATTGTTCCTCAATGTCCAGTGAGTCAACTAATATGAAGCTGAACAGAGAGAGACGGACGGTTAGAGAGCGAGACAGAGGACCAGAAGGTCAGAAATACGCCACGCGTTTGAACAAACATGTATGCAAGCGCGAGCGGGAGCAGAAAGCAGGGCGCCGAAACAAAATGTGATGTTTCATTATGGAAATGGCGCTTTGTGGCGTGCTCTGTTGAATAATAACTTCCAGATGTCTGGGTAGCCAGGGGCTGGCTGATATCAAAGCGTGCATGGTTTTTGGGGGAGGCAGTGGCATGGAGGGAGGGGGGGGAGCTGGGACCACCGCCAGCTGGCTAAGGCACCAGGGCTTCGGGAGGGGGGGCATCCATTTCACACTCAGTGACTCCTGTTCACATAGCATTAGTGTGTGTCTTGTGTGTGTGCAAAACGTGAATGTTTGTGCTTTTTTCTTTTTCTTGGTGAGAGATTATGTCAATTCAAGTGTGAATTATGCAAATTTTGCGTACGATTTAAATTGGTCTGTGTGTGGTTGTGTCTTTGTTCGGAGCATAAAGTGTTTTATGATTGGAGCCGATAGTTATTATCTGCTGGATCGAGGGAAAATAACTCATTTAAATCTCTGGAATCCGTGATGCTGTCGTTAAAAAAAAAACTTCTGACCGGTTTTCCTCGGCTCCTTTTTGCCTCCATCTTTGCATAATAGTTTGAATAAGTGCGCTGTCATCTCCGCTTAACCTGTTTTCTTAACCAATTTCATCACCTTCCTGTACTTTCTCCTTCGCTGTGTGAGTGTGAATAACAACGAGTTGATCAGAGCTGCAGGGGTTTGGATCAGAATTACACCATGGCTAGAGAAAAGCCCACTTAAGCCTTTTGCAGCAGTGATGGGCACAGCCTTTTCTCTACCTCCGTCTCTTTCTCTTTTTTTTTTTCTCTCCTCCGTCTACCTTTTTTCATTCTGCAGCTCTCCTCTGGGAACTCACTACTACCTGTTAGAACGTGTAGATAAAAGGATTTGGAGCATGACTTATTTAGGCAAGGGGAGGGGATGTGGGGGGGGGGGGGGGGGTGGCACATCTGTTTCTGTCAACCCGTCTCCCCAACCCTCCCTCATTCCATCCCAAACATGTCTCGCCCCACCTCTGCCTCCCCATGCTGCACTGGTGGGATGTGGGGCAACCATCCCCTGCAGTCAACCCCACTAAGCCTCCCTCTCTCTGAAGAAAAAGAATACATTTGTCCAGACCCAGCTCACATCTGTCTCATCCCGCTCCGCTGACAAACCCTGTTTGTGCACACAGGCATGTTGCGCTTGGCAGAGGTTGGTCCTCCTGAATATGGACTGAATGCAAAGGATCATGGGCATGTTTCAGTGAACTTGTCACACAGTACAGCGAACACAGAATACCGTAACATGTGTAGAAGAGGACGAGGATGGAGAGTTGGTGCTCTTTTGGGCCGTGAGCATCAGAGTATGCTGCACAGGTGGGGAGTTTAATCCAGTTTTTGTCAGTTTCAGGGGCTTTAGCTCCCCTAGTGGACAAATTAGGAACTGCAGTCCAACTGCTGTATTTTTGCAATAACTTCATAGTTTAACCAAGTTTACCCATTTTTGTGTTTTAAGGGACTCTGTATTCAATGCATATTTTTTCTTAGCTGTTAAGGTAAACATTGAGATTGAAAGTTCATTCTTGACCCTATAAATAATAGATCTCACCACCAAAGACCTTCTGACGACTTTTTTGGGTCAACTTTTGTAATATCAGTTTATTAAAGTAAACTAATTTTAAGCAACTGTAATTAATATTTCTACATTCACAATGGATCAAATGATGAAGTGTATGTAAAAGGTGGCTCTTGTAGTGACCCACAGATAATTATAACCTTGATCTGGAGTATTTTATAACTGATTTACTGTTTTGGTTCAGTCTCACCGCTCTAATCACCATTTTTTCCAGACGCAGGCAGCTGTTGCTCCATTGCCTGGTACCAAACAGAACAGCGACTAGCTGGTTGAACATTTTGCAACTAAAGGGCCAGATATTTCCTTCAGGACTTGGTGGAGACCAAAGCAGAGCTAAAATGAGAACGAATGCTTAATTTACATTTGTTTGGGGGCACATAAACATGACCAAATGAATGCTCGGGTGACTTCATGTCCACTCAATGTGTAAAAAGTTCATTTATCTCCTTAAAATTGAAAAATATGTCAGCTCATTTGTGCTGCACCCAAGTGACCAAAAAAAGTAAAATATTTCAAAATACAACAATTCGTGAGTCAAAATTTGGTAGGTGGTAGAATCAAGATTTTTCCACACCTAATGCTTAGACAGAGCAGCACATCCTGTCTTTCTTTCAGCTTAATACCACATGCATTTATCTGTAACCACCTCTTCCTCTCAGTGACGTAAGGTAGTTATGAAGACCCTCAATGCATCATATTTTGAAGGGCACTAGTAACTAGATATGAAATGCACAAACACACCATAAGGCATATATATGTTTTACCAATAATGTGGTAAATTTTATGGTCAAATGAGTAACTAAATCTATTTTGTTGCAAAAGTAGAGAGGGCAAAGAAAAAGCTATCAGGAATAGCTTCCATATATCGTATCATCTTGTCACATGATCAAATAGAAAATAAGAAATATTAAAAAAAAATATATATATATATAAAATAACATAATAGATAATAAAATAAAATTAATTGTTTTATTGAAATAGTTTATCTAGAATGAACATATTATTTTGTTATTGATTGCTAGGAGGGTTTTATATTGCAAAATGCACCATTATTTAATTGATTGAATTCTTCTTTGAACACAGGCATTAAAAGAAAAAGAAGAAAACTGAATCATTGTTAAGGGCTCACTCTCTGCACAACAGGTTGTTGGAGGCCCCTCTGCCTCCATGGGGCCCCAATGCCACCACACTGCCTGCCCTTTCTATACTTACGCCCCTGCTTCTTCTGCACTGTTACTGAAAGTGCTCTGGATTGCACAGTACATGAAATGTAGTGCCTGGTTGATGAAACCAAACATGACAACTTAGCCCATGCCCATGCGCGCCCCCCCCCAACATACACACACACACCCCTACCCACCCACACAAGCGCATACGCACCATATGCCAGGGTTGCCTGACACATTTCCTTTAAAGCAGCCTTAAAAGCTTTTCTCTTGGGCGTCCATCTAATGAAGTCAGCCTTGAAAGCATTGTTTCCGCTGGCAGATACAAGCCAAACCTCTGAGGGACATTGACCAGGCAAGAACAAACAGAGGGAGATAAAGGGAAAACACTTTTTATAGACTGCATTGTACAGGACCCCTAAACTTTCAGTACGTGCCAGAAGCCATTGCCATCCTCCAACACTGTAGCCTGCGCCTGTGTTGTATTTTATTTTTATGCTCAAATGTCAACTGCTGGGGAGGAGCTGTAAAGCTACATATTGCACAGAAGTAATATAAAATGAAAAATTGGAAGAGGTATTAAAAGCACAACCTTATTATTATGTAAATCTGTGGTGATTGAACCTTTTTCTCTTATTCTCCCGAATTCACGAGAGCAGATTTTTCTTACACTCTGACATGTAAACCCTCCCACCCACACATGGAGCGAGCATACGCTGTATATTCTTCACTCTCTGCCTGCACCGTTATCTTTACTGTAATGAAACTGAACATTTTTTTTCTTCTATCATCTCTAGTGAGTGGTTTCCAATTTGTTCCCCACCCCCCATATTCACCACCTCTTCTCTTTGTGTAACACTAGTACTGTTACGTCACACAGTCACACCAGGGCTACTGCAGTCTTATGTTTTATCACTACCCTTACCCGGCTTTTCATCAGAAACGTGTGTAGTTTATTCACCGTTATAATTACCAACAGTTTAAATCAATTCTGGTACCACCTGACCTACCAGACGCACAACCAGACATTACAAATACATTGACTACAAACTCCCTTGGCCGACAAGAAAAGACGCCTTAAGGCTAAACAGATGTCTAATCACAATATTCATAATTGCCTACGTTTTGAAACGTAGATGAAAAAAAAAAATGTGAACAGCAGACCTACGGCTAGACTGCATTTAATTTCTTTATAGCCTTACCCATTAATCAAAATCTATTAATAATTTTACCCTTTACACATTTTTTTACCTGGGGGTAATTTCACTATTATTGATTTACATGTACATTTGCAGCCATAAATGTATAATTATATGGCTGCAAAGGAGGAGGTTTTGGCGGGGTGAAGCTTGGTGCTGCTGTTTTACCTGCTGGGGCAAACGCAGCTCAGTGCTCGAGGAATCACTGTTATTGAGACAAGCTGTCAAGGCCCGCTGACTGGGAGGAGAGACGGAGGAAAAAACAATAACACTGCAAGAGAAGGGCGGGAGCTGGGGGATCGCTCAGGGGATCGCGATTGAGACGGAGAGAGCAACTGATGCACAGCTTCAGCAGTCATGTCTGTGACTGAATTCTTGACATGCTTTCACCGGCTTTGTAACCCTGAGATATGTTGGTAAACTTACTCTTGAACAACTCTCCAGATTGCCAATTTGTTATAACCTTTATATCGCTTATATACAGCACGTCTTCTGTTTGCCTCCCCCTGGGACACTAAGCACGTGGTAGTTAAAAAGTAAGCCTTGAAGATGGTGGAGCCCTTGTAACCTTGACAGTGACCCTCCGATACGTGTAATGTACTTGGATTGAGGGAGCAAATCGATGATGTGTGCTCGGGTGCCTTAACTAGCCCTGAGATGCACAATTAAAAGATCTCTTACTGTGTTTTAAATGACGTTGGTGTTTGCTTTTTACCCCTCTTTGGAAGCCGAAGCTCTGCAGTTCACCGCCCGATGTGTTTTGCAGCATTTCCACATGAGGTCATTAATTTAGATAGGTGATATGTCTGATAGCGCCGGCATTTTGATGTAGCCCCTCTGACTCATGGGTGAGTTAATGTTCATGAGGAGATTGAAAATTGGCTCCTTTCAAGTTCCTTATTTGAGCATCTTTCAAGAAGACAGGTTTGTGGTGGTCATTTCTCTCCTCGCCTGCCGGGGAGCCTTTGAGGTGAAATGTATGATGGGAGAATACTGTACGAGATAATAGGCTTTTTTATACCCCGGTGTTGACAAAATCCATAGTTTATGGGCTCTTTCACATATATGCTCACATGCACGCGCACATACAAACCCTCAGACACAAGGCATTCACGGATACTTCACATGTGTGCGCTCCGTTTTACTGATGCATGATGACACAAATGAACACATGTATTAAACACACATCGTTTAATACATTGTTTTCATTGCTGATATGGCGCAGACATTATATTTTATGCTTTTGTAATCATCACAGTTTACTACTTATCAACCACGTAAGAGCAAACAGACAAAGTGATAAATAGTGAAGAATTGTGCATATTAATTAAACAGATGATATGTTTGTATCTGACTTGTTAAGAGAGCGTGTACGGTTTAAATTGCATTTGGTTTATATTTTCTCACAGTAATGAATTTCCTAATTGCTGTGTAGCTTCACCTAATATGGTAAAATAATTAAAGCATCAATTAAATGCCTTTTGTTCAACTCTTGGCCAATTTAAAGAAAATCTGCTATTCAGTGCCATTTCACACAATAAACAGTCTATTAAATATATATATATACACATTCATTTAAATTCTGCTTTTGTTATAGCATCCTTTTTTCGTCCTTCCTTTTTTTGTTGTTATTATTTCAGGCATTTTAAATATAGATTTATTAGACTTAATGAGAGCCAAAACATGGATAAAGAAAATGACTTTAACTAAATCCCAACACAAAATGTATGAGTACAAATGAGTACAAAATGGTTTTTTTTCTTATGATACATTATTGAAAAACACTTGCAGGTTATCCTCAAGTTCCCAAAAATATAAAGTTTGATACATTAAAGAAACTCGATGCAGCATTTGCCAAGTTAAATTAGCATTTGGTTTGTCAGAGAATCCACACCTTTAATGGTTCCAGCTCCTGTAAAAAGGTGTCACAAAGGCCATGCATCGTATTTCTGAAACTTTTAATTATGTTCACACTTATGCACCTGCCACATTTTGCTCTGACAGTACACTATACATAATAAATGTTGTAAAGTAATCTACTTACAGAGTGCCTGAGTAGTATTAGAGCTTAAAGGCTGTAAATGATTCTTGTTCTGGTTGCCAAGCGTCTTAATATCCAATTAGCAGATAGACAAACTGTTAGTGAACATACTGGAGTAAGTACTGGAGTCAGCGAGTGAGTGAGTGAATGAATGAATGAATGAATGAAAGGGTGAATCAGTGGATCCAGAGCACTCTGTTTCCATAGCAACATCATGCATTCTCTTTAGCTAAAAGGATGCCAGATTTACTGTTGGTTTAAGAAAGAAGTAATAGATGCAAAATAGACACACAATGACAAAAGAACTCATATACATATATATCTGTTTAACATAATTAACAATGCTGTTTTTCTTGTTGTCCTGTGAATTTCTGCTTCGAGACTTGGGCATCACATCAGCTACTGTTATCATTAACAGCATACCAGCCTTCTAAATAAGGACGTGTTGTGTTTTGTCTTAAAGGTCACAGAGGAAGAGGGGAAAGTGGCAGAGAGAAAGGAGAGGAAGGAGGCGTCCCAAGCACCACCTCCTGTCATCATGTTCTCAGGTTCCCGCCTGAACACCTCCAAGGGTCTACGGAGGCAGAAGAGGGACTGGGTGATCCCACCGATCAACGTGGCAGAAAATTCTCGAGGACCGTTCCCTCAGATGCTCGTCAGCGTAAGTGACAGATTTGATTCGTTCTGAATATACAGCTGGGATGTCTTGAGGGCACTTCACGGCTAACCCGCTGATTGGTGGTTGTGGTTGGGAGGGGGTGTTTGTGGAGGGTGATAAAGAACTGTTACTCACAGACGATTATGCTGTGTTCCCCTGGTGTAATTATAGCCACAAAATCTTTAAGGTATTTAAACAGCCCTTATTGGCCCTGAGGAGTTTTCCCATCAGGCACAGGGCAGGCTCCGAAACAGCTAAGCAGCTCAACTCTCCCCCAGTGTGACGTCCGTTGGGACGCACAACGAAAAGAAAAGATTATTTCTCCTCTTTGCCTTTATCGGGGCTATTTCAGAAAGGTTGACCGAAGTTCAGTACTCTTTTAATGGCTCCTTTATAACAATACAGTTTGTCACAGTATTTTCAGTGAAGCCATATAACACTACGTCTCCTGTGACGTATAAAGAGAAAAGAATGAAAAGCTGATATTGCCAGGCCCAAAAGAGCTGGACGGTAGTTCATCCCCTAAGTCACAGCAAGGACGTGATGGCGTAAACTTAAAAGAATCAGAGGTAAAAACATACAATACATACAATAAACTGCATCCGTGTCTCAAAAAACAGGAAAATACAAATAGTAACACTTCAGCTGCTGGTGGCTAATCATTATTCAATAAACCTGTCCTCATTTAGGATTCGAGATTTGAATGTGGCAACAACAACTGACTCCCATCGCTGCATATTAGATTCTTGCAAAACTGCTAGTTTTGATAAGTGCAAAATATAAACACAACATGGTGGGGGTTGAAGGTCGAGCCTGTCTGAGAAAAAGAAAAAAAAGGAAACATGAATAAATAAAGGTTTGTGTAAATGTGTTGTGCAAGGGCTCGAGACGCAGAATGCTTAAAATTCAGAGATTCTGTCATCCCAGAATGTGCAGTTTGTCTCTCTCATAGCAAAGCTCTGGACTCTTAAGCTTGTGGTGTGTGCAGTAATTCATCAAAAAGCATCATTCCACTGCTTCACTCCCTGCACCCTGCACTTTCCTTCCGTCTTTATCTGGGATATCTAGCCATCAGCTTTTCCTCGCTGTTTACAAAACTCTCACAGTTTATCTCTTTTTAGGGTCTTAAATTGTGCAAAAGAGACATTTTTTTTTTCCCCTTTTGTTTCTGTTCTTTGTTTTTCTACCGGGTTTTATCCCATCCCCCAGGGAAAAGCCTGGGGAGCTGCTTGAAGAAACTTTTTTTTTGTTTGTTTGTTTTCATGATCCTTTTCTTCACAGTGAAACAAAACTCAAAGAGCGGAGAGTTTGTAAGTCTTTGTTTTGGGAGTCGGAGTGGCAGAGTGTGGCGCTCTCATCTTCGCCCGTCGAGCCCTTCAGATGTGCTACGTCATAAAATGGTCGGACAGTTCTGCTGTTCCATTGAGCTGGTCGGAGTCAGAGACAGAGAGATGGAGGGGATGGGGCAGGGGGAAAGAGAGAAGGGGAGGAGGGGGAGGGGTATCAAAGGAACATTTGGAAGTATAGTGTGCAGCCAAAACACAACCCACTTTGTGCAGTAAATAAGTCCGTCAGGGGCTGGTGGATTGCTGAGCGTGGGGCGTTCGGAGCGGTGGAGAAGTGATGCGTGTTGATGCCTCTGTTGGCCTCTCAGGCTCCCTGTCTTTCTCGTTAATGATGACTGGAGGGCAGGCAGGGCCATACTGAGAACTAGAGATTTTAACAAGGAGACGGCTCGGGGGTGTTGGATGGCATGGGAATGAGTTTTACCATTCTTATTGTTTATACTTTTAGTCCACTACTGTAACCTCTTCAGTCCTCCGTTGAGATCTTTTTTGCATCTGTTTAATTTCCCACAGTCAAAACAACAATGAAAAAAATCCATGCAAAGTTATATATTGTACTTTATATTTTCGCTCTCTGACATTTAACGTGTTAATCACAATTTTATGTTTCATAAGGAAGACCTGTTGCGATGATGCTCGGGGTCTTTCTGCCTCTTGTCTCCTCTCCTGTCTCCCCTCCAACTGTGCCATTACTCAGTACTCCGTGTGCTGTGGCTGTGTGATGCCTCCCCTAATGGCCTGTGAAGTCAGTCCCTCTCCTAATGGGCTGTTCTGTCATCCGGAGCAGCACTGAGTGACATGCAGGCAGCGGACTTCCCCGCCATCCCGCCGCTTTTTTCCCTCTCCGCCCTGACCAAGTTGCCGTCAGTTGGAAAGGCGGACCCGGGTGACAGCAGCCCTCACCTGTATTTCTCCGCGGGTCTGCAGCACTGTCACTTTGATCAGGCCGCCACAGGATCGGGCAGGTGTCAGGACAGAGGGCCCCCTTCTGACTGGCCCCCGTGAGCTCGCAGCCTGACATGGCTCGAGGGACATGTTGACTGCTTAGGTAGACTTCTTGGCAGAGCTGTACTCCCACCGCTCTCTAAAGCCTTGATGGTGTCAGAGCTCAACGAGACGTTATTGACTGCTTTTTTATTTTTATTAATAGCAGCTCCGAAAATAATTGCTTCACACTCTTCCACTGTACATCAAGTGGTGTCGTGCGCATGCTGTAACTCTGTGGCTTAATATTAGACCTTATCTGCGTCTGGTGTCAGAGAGCTGTAGGGGGTGCAGCTTGGCATTAGCATCACAGATGTTCCGTTGTTTTTGTCCTCCAAGATGATGGACAAAAACTCAAGTAGTAGGAAGAGAGGAAGTGAGTTAAACCTGGTATCGGCAAACCACCAGCCTCTTAACATAATGGACATAAATGCATAGAACAGTGAATTAATAAAAGTAGTGGAATGAATGTATGCAAATTGTAACAGAGTAAAAGGAATGAGGAAAGTAATAAAAAGGACTCTTCTGCTTTGAAACTACTTTAACAAAAAGACAAAACGAAAGTCTTTCAAAGACAGCCAAGTTAAGGAAGACTCTTTTCAAGAAAAAGAAAAAGGGGAAAAGATCCAGAAAGACTAAAACAAAGAGCGGGGGGAGTCATTTTTCACAATAAACAGGTGTACTTTGTCGTTCTCTATCATCCGCAGCCAAGCAGCCATCAATAGCATGTAAGGGACATTGATTTCTCACAGAGGCTTTTTGAAACCTCCCATTGATCCGCACACTTCTCCTATGGCAGAGAGGCATCGATTTCTTCTCCTCGGGTAAATAAAGACTCAACGTAGCCACCCCCACCCCCACCCCCACCCAACTCTCTTAACCCTCTATTAGAACAGCCGTCAGCAGAAAAAATGAACAAAACCCTGATGAAACCACAATTTAGCCGAGGAGCGAGACGAGGTATGAATAAACGTTTTTCCAGAGAAATGCCTTTTTCATTGTGGTGCTCGCTGACTCTGCTTTGTGAGATAATAACGTGGGGGGGGGGGGAGTGATGTGATTTTGGCCAGTCAGAGTTGCAGAGGAAGGTGAAGTCATGTTAACACATTGAAAAGAGAAGTTTTTAAACACTGTATCCGTCAATTAAAACAGAAAACATTGGTATAAAATTGGTGAATGTTCACATTTATAGGTATACTTTTGGGAAATATGCGTATTCTCTTTATCTGTGAGAGTTAGATGATAGCATTGATATCATATCTCTCCTTTAAATATGACACTACAGCCAAATACGACTAGCTTAGCATCAAGACTGAAAACAGAGGTTTAGCCAAGAGCTGGGCACATTTTGGTTTGTGCTAAGTAATTAAGAAATTTATATTAGAGTGAGATTAAACATGTTTCTATAAAAGCAACATGCACATCTCTGCTTTAAATGAAGTCTGGAAGTTTGCCTCTAGGCCCTACCGGTCATGTACAATTGCACGGATTGTGGCAGAAGGTGGGTTTTGATTTGATGAAAAAGACTGTTTGAATGCAGCTCATTCAATACAATTATATTTATATGCTGTAAGTGGAGACTGTCTTTCTATTTATACCATGAATGGTTAGGTATACATAAAGGTCTATTTATCCTTCCTTCCATCTGTTGGTCTATCACAAATGGATATAGACAGATGGAGTATGTTCACACTTCAAAATATATATGATTATTGACACAAGACTGTCAAACTATGATAAATGTATTTTTGTTCTCAAGGTCGGCAGTCATTGAAAAAGCAGCGGTCAGCACTGAAGCTACTTACACTCCTCTGATGGACTGGCCGCTATCCACATCCCAGGCAGCAACACACAGAAACATTTCTACTCACTACCCTCTGTGTTATTCACTTCTGATGTCTCATTCTGTGAACAAAAAGTTGAGAGAATTAGTAGTTTTCATTTAATTGTTGTCGTACACTTTAGTTGTAACACTGTGTCACAAAGTTTTTCTCAAGCCAGGCCAACACTTGCTACGAGACGGTTGCTCGTTTCAAAACGGTGCTTTGTTTAAGGCATCAAGACAGTTATTAAGATAATATAGGGTAGGATTTGATGACTAAACACATCAATATCAAAAAACAAGTAAGATACAGAAATTACAAGGCTAGTGGTCTACTGGCTGTAGCTTCATATTTAATAGGCACATCTAGAGTTGCTGTGAGACAAAAACTATTTCTCACAGCATTAGTCTCTTTTCATCCATCAACCATCCCTTTTATTTAGTTATTTTAATCCATTGCATCACTTTTGTCCTTGTCCTCAGTCTCCTCTCTTCTTTTATAAACTTATATAACACTTTTTAAAACACACAGTTACAAAGTGCTTCACATATAGGATAAAAAAACACATACAAAAACCAAGTAGACATACACACACATATACATCTATACATACACACATATATATATACACATATGCATGATACAAAGACAAGAAATGGAGCACACAACCAAAATAAACCAAACTTGAGGCAAACAGAGAGCATTTATAAAAACCCACAGAAATGAGTTTCAGATTTATCAGATCTGATAGAATGGGGAAGGATGTTCCAAAGTTTAGGATCCTCTGCTCAGCCTCTCTTCTCCTCTGAAACCTGTTATCGAGAGACGAGACTTTTGGGAGCTGGAAATAGGGATGTGAAAATGTTTTACAGAGAATATTTCTGTGGAAGAACATTTTTCTTTTATGTCTGTCTTCTATATCTGCGGGCTGTCCTTGAGACGGAGAAAGCCAGATATTTCAATAAAGTGTGGCTGCATCCCTCAATAATCACAGGACATTATATTGACAGCGATACCAAAGAGAGGAACAGCAGCTGCAGGAGCAATAAGCCAAATAAATGGGTTCTTGTCTAAAGCCCTTTAATTACTGATATGAAGAGAAAGAGATTCCTTTGATATCCTGCACTTTTATTGACAAGTCATTTGTCGCGGTGATTTGTTGTGGGCATTTACTCCTCGGTAGTATCTTCTGAAAATGTGTCTAATAAAACGTTGCCTGAATGTTAAACTGCACGCAGAACACCGACATTTGTATCTGATTTGATGTGTGTTGCGGTGCATCTGGTAGTGTTTACTGTACTCGCTGCAGCACCTGTGCTCCAGTTTTCTACATCCCTCTCTCTCTCTCTCTTTCTCTCTCTCTCTCTGTGGAGCGCGTTGAGAAAAGCGTTTTCTGAGTCGTGTCTGCATACGTTTACCAATGATTAATGAGTGCTCTGCTTCACCGACAAAACACCGCAACAACGGAAACACCACAAAGACAGAGAAAAGCAACCAAAAAAAAAATGATCCGAAAGAAAAGGAGAGACAAAAAGCAAGCTATTTTACAAGCTGATTGCATTGGAGAATTTTGAGGTGGGGACAAAGACGGGTGGGTATAACAAGAGAAGGCGCAACAAAAAGAAAAGAAAAGGAGAGCGAGAAAGGGAATGTAGGGCTAGGCCGGGATTAGAGGTCTGTGTTTGTGTTTTGGTCTGATAGACTTCCTCGAGAATTGCCGTTCACGGCCTCTTCCCCCTTGAGTCACCCACCAACCAGCCAACACCAGCACCGCACTGCTCCAGTCTGCTTTTCCACTCCCTCCTTGAGACACGCACACACACACACACACACACACAAACACACACACACACACTCAATCACAAACAAACATACACATGCATAAGCAAAAGCAGAGAGAAATTACTTGTCCTACGCAAGCAGCAAACAAAAGGATCAGCAAAGCGCATGTGCCGTGCTGTTGCCTTTGCTCATTGTTTGGGTGGTTTTGTTTGGTCGCATTTTTGCTTTATCCCTGAACAAAGAGAAGAAAAAAAGCTGAGGCAGAAAAACAGGATCACATCTTGTTTTTTTCTTTGTTTTTTTGTTTTTTTAACCTAGTCCACCAGAGAAACCGCAGAATTGAGAACATTGGGATGCGAGCATTCAAGGGATCACAGTCCGATCCAGAGCTCGGTCACTAGGAATTCACATTGCTGCCCATATGGAACGCTTTACCAATGTTGAACTGCACGGAGCTCATCCTCTGGGCTTAATACATTCAGGCTGTGAAAACACTGAAATGTGTGGTCACACTAAGTCTATCAAACACATGAACTGAACAGGATGTGCACTGCTGTATATGTATTCAAGCATATTTTGTTCGGGGCTATGTTTCGTCTTGTATTCTTTCCATGTTCTTGGCAGGCGTACAACTTCGACACACAAACGCTCACTTCACACACCTACTACATAAACACAATCAAGCCATGGTAGGAAAGAACGAGACAATAAACTTCTTTCATATCGGGGTGGACCTCCTGTAGAGTTTGAAGAGGGAGGAGAAAGAGAAGGAGAGACCTTGGCGTACTCTGGGGGAAGAGCGCAAACACTCGGGCCGGCATCTCATTTGCTCTTTGTTTTACTCAGTAACACATCTTTGCTGGTTTAAACTCTCTGCTTTTTTGTTTGATTTCCCCCCTCCTGAAGAACTCACAAGTGGTATTTCCTTACTTAACCCCAGCTGCGAGGTTTCTTCCAAGCACAAGCAGTTTGATACATACTGATACTCTTTTTAACGTCATGCGAGCTCCACGGCTCTATGGGTGGCACCGGTTGGTCGGTAGGTCCGCCATTTTTGTCCTGACTAAGATATTTAACAACTATTGGATGGTCTGCCTTGAAATTAAATACAGTTATTTGCGATCCCAAGGGTATGAAGCCTACTGACTTTGCAGATCCCCTGACTTTTGCTCTAGCGCTACCAGCAGCAGTCAACATTTTTGGGATTTTAGTCAAAGTGTAGCTTCACCTCCAGGTCTGAGCTGAAGTCCACCCACTGCATCATTTTGAAAAATCCCCCCAAAATGTCTGGCACTAAGATAAGAAACATAGAGGGTGTAGACATCCTTTTATGTCATGATGTGGATTAGTCCCAAACAATCGACTTGCAAGATTAGGGTTGTTATAAAATCATGGATCCATTTTCATGAATTCAGAATTTTAGCAAGAAATGTCCATTTTAATGCCAGCATTTATGTTTTCAAACAAAATGCAATTTTATAATTTATTTTATCGCTTAAAAAAACATGATTAAGTGTTCAGTTCCTCTTTATATGTGTATCTACATTTATTGGCTGGATTGCCATGAATTTTGGTATGACTTTTACAAAACCCACAAGATGTATTGTTATAACTTTGGTCATCCTTTAAACTTTTTATTTTTTGCTTCACCATCAGATGAACATTTAAATAAAAATACAAACATTTTAAAGATGCTAAACTGAGATGTGTTACATTGAACGCAAATCTTCACTCTCCTTAAGTTCAGTGTCACAGAGCCGCTGGATTCTTTGTCCCGTTCACAGTAAAATGACAATAACATCCAATAATCTCAGATATTACCCGTTCTATTCAGGCACAAGGTCATCATCTTTGGCGCAGGCAAGCGTAAAATAGAAGAATATTCAAATATGACTGTTCATTTATTTAAAAAACAAAAAGTCTGCTCTAGTGACCGCTGCAGTAAGCTTGATAGCCGCTCCTCATGATGTCAGGAGTAAAATGCCAGAAAAAGTTGAGAGTGCTTTACATTGTTACTCTTGCTAATGGAGTCTTTGTGATGGAGGAACATTTTCACTCCTGTCTCTTTTTGACAAGTCAGATCATTAATGAAACATTTGAACATAAAAGCAATTTGACCTTCTTCTGCATAGCGTGTGACTCGTTTCTCTTAAGAGAAGAGGTGAGCATGTGTGGGCAACGTTAGTGTCGCACCCAAGGAGGTGCTGGAGGTCAATCGTGAAAGAGGAAGGGGATGGCTTTATGGACAGCTCGATATCTGTACGCTGAGTTCTGATTCTCTTTTCCCATCAACCATCCACTCTTTCCCCTAAAAGCCGGAAGCCCCCACTCTTTATACAGTAGTCTCGTCTTGGCATATTACAAATACCTTATGAACTTCATTTCCTTTCCTCTAATGAAATCACTGAGATCAATGTAATTACGTCTCCTGCAATCTCCTGTTATTGACAAGAAAAACAAATTGTTCCTACGTTTCTACATTCGTCCAGAGCATTTGCACTTTGTTTCCCTGTTGTGTTCGAGGAAGTGAGACTGAAATGTAATTTTCACTGTTTTAATATCTCATTATTTCGAAATTAGTGGCGTGAAGTCTCAGTAAGCATGTTCGTCAGGCATTCTCCGCTACGGTTTTGTTTTTTAAAGAGGAAACATCAAGCCGTGGAATTGTTGCGCACACCAACTCCAGAGATGCTACTTCTAAGGCTTTACAGTAACAAAAAACTACAAAAGAAAAAGCCACCCACTCACACACACACACACACACACACACACACACATGGAGATAAACACATACACATGTTCACAAATCCCCCCCCTCCCAACACATTCCTTTGTGATATGACATCAGGCAGCGCCAGGCGGGCTCCCTCCTGGGTTCAGTTGGTGTTAAATTAAACAGTAAATCATCTCACCAAAAGACACAAGAGTTATGTGTGAGTCAAGGGCAACAGTTCTGGGCTCTTTAATAGGAGATGAGGACGACTTTATGAAGGAGATAAATAACGGCTTAACAAACAGCCTCCGTCTGGTCCCCTGGAGGTTGGCCTCGGCGACCCTGTGGATCAGTAGGATGAAGGAGAGCCAAGAATCTCTTTTCCTCTCAAGACATGAAAAAATAATGTGCAGTGAAATTCGAAGAACGGTATTCTGATGGAGGAGGAGTGGGGGCTCAGGGAGGTGGGGACCAGTGATGAAGCTGGGGGACGGAGGGTGGCAGTGATTGCTGGTGATATGAGAAGGTCGGTCAAATAGAAAAGGACACGTCGCTGGAAGTCAGACAGACAGAATGAGAAGTAGATAGAGAGGGAAAATGCAGGCAAACAGAAGTAGAAATAGTCCCATCAGGTAAAAAGATTCCTTCCACCTGTGCTCAGTAATGTTTCCCTGAGAGACAGACCTAACAAATTAAATCTGATTCAACACAAAGCAACGGCCTTTAAAAGCAAATGAAAGAAAGGAGTAATTGCGAAAGGGAAAAGTCCTTAGGCGTGAGATTGAATTGAATCGAAGTGCTTTTGGATGTCATGTGATTTAAAATTCTAATCTCACTTAATGTGCTTGTATTTTTCCATTTGCCTTCTTTTTTGGCGCTTTCTTTCCTGGAGGTTAAAATTCTAAATCGAGGCCCCGCACCAGAACAATCTGATCCTATTTACTTTGTCATTTCAAATGAAAGGCCTCTGTCACAATCTTTTCATGGAAGTATAATGAAAACTGTCATGGGGAGATCAGGCTTTTTGTATGCTGTTAAAAGCCCTACCACACACACACACACACACACACACACACACACACACACACACACACACACACACACACACACACACACACAGTCACACGCAGTCACTGAGGAGCACAGACAAACACACATTAAGATCTGGTACAAGAAAGCATACATCACCAGGATGCACGTGTGTAATAAACTTCCTCGTAGTGCA
Source organism: Anoplopoma fimbria (assembly GCF_027596085.1). Taxonomy (NCBI): domain Eukaryota; kingdom Metazoa; phylum Chordata; class Actinopteri; order Perciformes; family Anoplopomatidae; genus Anoplopoma; species Anoplopoma fimbria. The sequence goes on from NC_072460.1 coordinate 22,209,718, forward strand.
ATGAAATGCTTTACAGCATCTCAATATGAAACCACGCTGGAGAAAAACAGTTTAGCACCGGAACTCCTTTTTTTTTTTTAACTTTGCAGGTTTCTCATTGCTTCCCTCTTATGAGTATTTTCGGGGCCAACACTCCCTGATGCTGTTTTGCACATTTTTATTAACATTTCCTCCTAACGCGCTATAAAAGCTTTAACATCCCACATTGTTCATAAAACCAGAGTGATGCATAGCTCCTTTGCACAGTGCCTGGCGTCGCAGCAAAACTGGGGGGGTGGTGGGGGGGAGTGTTATGGCTCATCTGAGGCCGTGCAGAAACGCTTCTTCGTATGAGGTGATTTGTTCTGGTTGCTACGTAGTCTGTGTCATCGCTTGAAAGAGGACTCAACGTCAAGCCAAGCGGCCAGGGCGACTGATGCATTTTTAGATTTCCAGCTATGTTGTCATGATGACTTCCGGGACTAGAGCGAGGTCCACAGAAACTGACCTCAGCTGCCTGTGATCCATTTTCTGATCTGTATCAATCAAGGAATGACGGGCCAGCTGCTTCTGAGCCCCCCCCCCCCCCCCCAAAATAAATAAAAAAACTCACTCACACCAGCCATCTGTGTGTGTCATCCCGGTGATGCACGTGCTTGTGCTCGAGCTAAAAAAACACAAGCGTGAATCCACACATACACGCAGATGCATGGCTCCACAAACACACACACACACACACACACACACACACACACACACACACACACACACACACACACACACACACACACACACACACACACACACACACACACACACAAACACACACACACAAACACACCTCTTCACTCTTCCAAGGTCCATTTGTCAACATGACAGCTGGACTCTTGGAGTTTGCCAAGCAGAATCCCTCGCTTGGTTAGTGGGAGCCAGAACATCCTGGGAAACATTCTGCACACACTTACAGGCTGCAGTGCGTCTGTGTGTGTGTGTGTGTGTGTGTGTGTGTGTGTGTGTGTGTGTGTACACGCCATTTGTGCCTGGTTGTCTTTGTGTTTGCGTGAATGTGCAACTTTCCAAAACACCCAGAAGCAGCATGACAAGGTCCGGCCCCTCTTCAGGTTCTGCCTACATTTGCTTGGCAGGAAGCTGCCCCGTTTTGTCAGGCTTCCAGTGGACATCAAAACGTGCACACTGCTCCCGCCTCCACCTGAACACCATTCCTCCTCCGATTCTCCGCTCACATCTGGGTGCTTAGACATCTGTTTACCTCATGATACCTTGAGGTGTTTTTTTTTTTCCCTGTTGGCTTTTGGCGCTGTATGCTTTTCCAATCCGAAACAGCCCTTCAGCTGTGTCCACTGGAAACATGTCCATCCAGTGATGTAACTGACATGATAGAATAAGACAATGTGAGACCTTTTTTTTTTTCTTTCTCAGCAGCACAGGATACCACAAAAGGTCACATGTCTGGTTCTGGGGAGGAAAAAAAAACTCCTCTTTCTCACAATTATAGATCCATCCTTCCAAGTGTATTTCCTGTCAAACAAGTCCTGGCAACTTCTCTGAACTTCCTGTTTCCAGGTTTCCAGCCAAAAGGGCTCGCCGCTCTGCCGCACAGTTTTTGCTGATGCAGTCAATTCACAGCCACTTTCATCCCCCCCCCACCCCCACCTCACTCGTACTCTCCTCACTCTTTCTTCCCTCCATTTTCCCTCTAGTCTGCATTTCTCCCCTTCACTGCAGCCTGATGGATTTAAAAAGCGAGAGGGAGAAAAAGAAGGATGGGGACAGGGGAGAAGAGGGAGAAAAGGGGTGTTTGAAAAGTGAAAAGTACAAAAATGTATGTGTGTGTGTGTGTGTGTGTGTGTGTGTGTGTGTGTGTGTGTGTGTGTGTGTGTGTGTGTGTGTGTGTGTGTGTGTGTGTGTGTGTGTGTGTGTGTGTGTGTGTGTGTGTGCTTGTATTGCTGTGGGGGGGAGTAAATGGCTGGGGAAAAAGTGCAATAGCAGCAGATTTCATGCCACTGTCACCCCTTTCTCTCCTACAAGTCGCCAACACTCTTTCCTCTAATTACCCAGATTGGGTTTCCCGGGGATGAAGGGACGGAGGGAGGAAAAGGGAGGAACAGGGGGTCCTTGATATTGTCCTTGTCAAAGCCTTGGGGGAGCGACTTGAGAAGTCATTCATGCATCCATCACACTCCCGATTTCACAATTTAATCAATCCCCCTAATGAAAGAGAGTGACTGAGAGAGAGAGAGAGAGAGAGAGATGGTAGCCCTCACACTCTAACCCTGCAGAGCCAAAGCTTAGGGGTGCGGCCGCTCTTTGTCCAAAACCACAATGGCCGCCGTATTTTCATTCTCCCTGCCTGGACGAGGGGAGTGAGGAGGGCAAGTCCGTTCCATTGTTACCTCCGGGGAGAATAGCACCTCTAATTTGCCATAAGCTGTCACTATTAAAGACCAGGCTCCTTTCATAGTGCAATAATTGGAAAAGTCATTCACTGCTTAACTTCCATTACTCCATGTTATTTTCACTAATGTGGAGGAAGGTCTTTTAATAATCTCACCTGCGTCAGTTCTAGCTATCATTCAAATGACACAAAAGCCCACTATCTCTCCATTACGTTCTGTCACACACTCACATCGGTCGGCATAGCCGGAGAAATCATAAAAAGCATCTTTTTTTTGTCCCACTGTCCTCTCTGTTCCCTGTGAAAATCAGAAAATTTGTCACAGGGAACAATTTTCGTATATTAGTCCGGAAGAAATGAGCTTTTCAAAAGAATTGACATAAGACTGTCTATACATAACTAGGAGCTGTGTAACAGTAGAGTTATAATTGCAACTTTCTATCATAGATTGTGATCATTCATTTAAAAATGTCAATATAGTCACAATATATAGCACGATACAGGGATTGTTAATCATGAGTTTGGTTATATTGAAATGCAATAGAGGTGATTGAGGAAAGCAGTAGCGAACACAACTGAGAATTAAGAAGCTGGGACCTCCCAGAGCAACCTACGACGTTCAGCAGGAATACTGTTTACCATGTACAAGTACTTAATTAACATGTTAGCACACCAGCATTTCCTTATTAGCAATAAACGTAAACAAATATGTAGACATATTGATCGCAATTGGTTAAAAATTAGGGATCACCAAAGTTATTTCAACTCATCGTTATGGGGACATGAATGTTCATGATAATTCTTCCAATATCCAACAGCTGTTGAGACATTTGACTCAAAACCACAAATGTCAACCTGATGGTGGTTCTATAGAAAAAGTGGGGGGAAGTTATCTTCTAGGGGACCTTGAATGTTGGTACGAAACTACATCGCAAACCATCCACTCATTTTGGAGATATTTCAGTCCGGACCAACTTTTTGACCAACAGACATCGTCATCCCTAGAGACACACTGCTAACGCAAAACATCACTCTGGATGTACACCATTCTCAACGAACACATAGCCACAAGTGCTTCTGTTTCTGCACTACTCCATGCAATCCTCCCTCCAGCTATGAATACAAAATGTTATGCAGTTTCTTTTTATGTTTAAGTTAGTGAGTGCATTTTTGAAAATCCCAACTCCAGACCGAGATACTCGACATCAATCCCGTGCTACCTTTTGAAGAGATACACTGCTCGACATCAAAGCCTGAGCAAAAGTCTGTGTTTTAAAAAAGGCAACAGGAAAGCTTTTAATGCAGACACTTTGCTGACTCACAGCAAAACACACAAGGTGTCTTTTTTTTTTTTATCTCTATGCGTGCACGCAAGCACATTTGACAGATGGAGTTTGCATGTCCGAAAAACCTTTCTCTTGTCGAGGCTCTTTTCTTTCCCAGAGTTAAACAGTTTGTTTGTGACCTGTTGGCCAATACCTGTATTTCATGCCTGCCTGTTAGGCTTTACTGTACTGTGGAAGAAACACATATATCCGTTTGTTCCTGTTGCTGTTTGTGTTTGGAGTCGCTATCCCTGTTTGTTGGGCTTTAGAGCTGTGAAAGGCCCGGCTTCAGCTCTTTAGGGGTTTGCTGTTACTTTACTGTCCTACTGCTCACTGAACCAGTGGCATTCACGGCACACCTAATTGGCACTCTCATGACAGGCCTCTGTGTGTTTGAGTGTGTCTGTATGTTTAGTGATACTTTCTACTTTGGCGGTTTTCTGTGACCGCCAACTCAAAGCAGCTTGTTGCTCCATTCCGTGGCACTGTTTTAGTTTTTACAATGTTGCATTCGTCACAGCATCAATAAATACATTTATAATAATGCTCAATATATATGGTCATAATGTATGTGTCACTTTTTGTTTATTTAAAACCTTACAGTAAATATGTCTCTTCGTTCATCCTTAAACTGGAGTTGTCTTCTATTTCAAAACAGAGGCAGCCTCCCAGTCGTTTGAAGCTGTCTGAAAGATATAATGCACAAAGCTGCAAGCTAATTCAAGTTGAAAGGACGTTTTCCTTCAAATGTATTTAAAATTGAAGGTTTCGTGTAACCAAATGCAGACTAGTAAATGTCTGTCTCAGATTATTTATTTTTTTGTGCACTTTCTGTGGTTAGTGTTTGCACCACCCTCCGGCAAAAACAATAACATGTGGTCACTTTGTTTCCATGTTGAAACCACTGTCGGCCACATCTGATATATGGGCTGTCTTATGTCATGCACTTCAGATAATTGGACTAAGGAATAACAAAATAGTCCTGAACATTAAGGCTGTTTTATGATCAGCACCCACACTGTGTAAGAAGTAAATGTGCTCGCGCCCATCTGTACACCCACGGGCGTGTTGGTCTTAAAAGGAGGCGTGGTCAGGCACATTGTTGGTGCATTGCTATCTTGAGGCATCAAAAGGCGATTCAGGAATTGACCAATAAAAACAAGACTAAAAGTATTTTTCTGTTATTTAAAGGCCGATATATTGCAGAAAGTAAGCTGCGCCTACATCGGCGGATTCACAACGAGCAGACACTCTGCTTGTTATACACACGGAGGAGTCTTCAGATTCGGAGTCTTCAGAGGCAGTCGATGGTCTGCTTGTGAGCTTTCAATTCACACACAAGCAGATTGGTTTACAGCAGCCGAAAACCGCTTAGGTTTGCTGTTTGTTCAATATGCTGCACCTGGCTAATTAAGGTAATGGGAGATGACTGGTTTAATCATGTCACGCCCCAAAAACACCAATGATTAATTAAGAGGCTAAATACCAACACCTTGCATCTTACTTTGTGCCCAAATTATGAGCCATTCAACGAGCAAAAGCAGAGTTGGACACCCCCTAATTGCACTTTCTCCATGACCTATAGATTGTTTGATTGGGCACATCCAACTTCCTGAATACAAAAGGATCTAAAGTACAGCCACGAGGCAGTTATATCATTCCTATGCTAATAGTCTTTCATCGACAATGCCCAAAGAACATCACTGCAATGCATATGGTAATTGAGGATATATCTATGTGCTAAACTGCAAATTACCTCCAATCCTACATGTACTTCAAGAGCTTCCAAGTACGGGAAAGGGCAATTATTATATAATCTATAATTAAAGCTATACTTGGACCGACTCACAAACGAAAAGAACAGATGTACCTGGTGAGTTCCTTTTATTTATGCATCAGTCAGGTAGCCTACAGAACAGATTAAGGAAGAGGTACTGTTAATAAAATCTAGAAGCTTCAATGTTTGAAATGTGGTCCATATAAAAATACAGAATAAACAATACAATATGATCATATTTCCTCCTTTTAGTCTCTTCAGGAAGAAAAGTCTGTTATATTCCTACCTGAGTAGGGTGTCAGGGTCCAGTCCAGTTTTTTATTTATTTATTTGGACCTCAAGGTACTCCTATGAGTCCAACCTCTTCTCTTCCAGGTCAAGGGGCCTCCTGTTCCTCTGGTAGTCCACCACAAGCTCATTGGTTTTGCTGATATGTAGCTTCAGGTGATTGTTGTTGCACCATGTGTTGAATCACGTCCTCTGTTTGTCCTCTGAGTGAAGACAGCTTGTTTCTAACTGGATATAATTTACTGGAATCACACAGGTCAATAAGGTGATAACTTCCATTCAACCAAAAACTGCACTTAGTACACTTTATTAATTTCCTTCACAATATTCACCGCATATAACACATGAGTCTGGACTGACATGGATGTAAACTGCAACATGACTGTTTGGTGAAGGAATGCAACCGTGAGGCAGTCATTCTAATCATCATCTTGATCTGGAATTGTCACTTTCACAGCACCTCCATCCTCTGTTGGGAACAGAACTGCAAACACAAGGAGTATACTGGCATAGACAGTGTCATGTAAAAAGCAAATTGCATTTCAAATGGAATATACTGAAGTCTTAAGCCTCTCCATGTTCCTCCCCTTTGTTTACATATAGCGCCTTCTCTCCTAATCTGCCAGGGTGAGAGTTGCGTGGGCTGAAAGGCAAACAAGTGCAATGGTGAAATGATTATTATATTCCTTTATTTATATATATATATATATATTTTCCTTTAAAATGCTCAGGAATGCTCTGGTATCACACAAAGCAGAGAGACCTGTGGTTGCCTTAGTTTGAACTTGAAACACTTAGAGAGCCAAGACAAGCCAGGATAACTGGAGTAGAGCGATCTCAGATTATGTTAGGGGCAGAGCAGGAATCGTGGTTTCAGATTTTTCAGAATTAAACCCCAAAAATTTGAAAACGTAAAGCAAAATGTGCCTTAAAAGAGGACATGCTTATTTACAACAGAGACAAAATTAGCATTTAGTTGTATCTTTGGCTATCTGTTAAATGTTAGTCCAATTTTCTCTCTGTTTTTGGTCTCCACCAACTAACCAGTTAGTCATTAAATGGGTCTGCCATTTTAGTGCAGGGAAGGCAGTGTAGAGTAGGTTTGTAGAGTTTTTTTGCTTAAAAAAATAGCCAAAAATGTTGCAGTGGAGTAACACGAGTGAACAGCAGTCAAAATAGAACAGTTGCAGTCTGAAAACCAACAAAAATAAGTCTAAACCATAAGTCTATAAAACTTTGTAGAGCTGAGGAGATCTGCAATGGCAGGTGATCATTTTCTTTGTTTTGGTCGACTTTATTAGGATGTTGATTCATCTCTGATTATTTTTCAGGCTCTCTGGTGGTTTATTGAATAGCCTTTTATTTAAAAGTGTTTGCAATATTGTTTCTACCCCGATGTATGCTTATGGGGATGAATTGCATATTAGAAGCATCGACTGGTATTGGATCACATACAAGGGGGGTTGATTTCTGTTCCCATAATATAAACAGCTAGACATCTACTTATATAAATTATTTGTATCTCAAACTAGTGTTACCCTGTCAGCATGCAGAGTAGATCACCTAATCAATACTTTTGGATTATATATCATCACATTATTAAAATATAAAGCCATGATTAACTACAACATGCAGCGCAGTCACATATCTAAGTAATAGTAGTTTGATACAAGTGTTAGTTAACATGCATTTTTAACTGAGAATCAATTCCTCTGCTCCCCAGTAACTGTGGTGGTAGAACGGCGCCTCTCTGTTATTCATTCCCCGCTCTTCATCTCCTCTTCTGTGTTTTCCCCGAAGACCCGGTGCCATGATAATTTCTCATTTGATTCAGTTTTGCCTGGCAGAAGGGAGCTAAGCTCACTGATAAGATCTCCTTAAGAACCAGACAAGTTGTCAGTAATGAAGGGAATTGCTTTGATCCGTCGACAAATAGGTCATTTAGACAGTGTCTGGTTTCTGATGCCGGATGATGCAGTCATGACTCTCTCTCTCTCTCTCTCTCTCTCTCTCTCTGCCTCTCCCTCTCTGACTCACCATCAATCTCTCTTAGCTGAGTGCTTCTCCTCCACTTTTTCTCGATGGACACACATACATGTACTATCAAGACAACAGAAGGACAATTAGAAGGAACACAAAACAACACAAAGAAAGAAATACTTTTTCTATTAGTATTATTATTGACTTGAAAATGATTTTTTTTGTTATTTGTCACCCAATGGAGACATTTTGTGTGTGTGTGTGTGAGTTATATTTTCTTAAATTGTGTGAGTTGCAAGATAGTAGTGTAGCAAGAGAGACAATAATCTCCCCCTCTTCATTAAAGGAAATACAAAGTGCTAATGCAGTTATTAGCAGCTCTTGATGCTCATCTCATGCTGGACTTTTTTTCAACACATCACCTCCCTTTCTGAAGCAAAAAATGGCACAATGATAGCGAGAGTTGCTCGCTAGTGAAATGACACCTAGTCCGTCACATTATTCTGTGTTAAAGGAGGAGACTGATTATATGCAGCAGCAGCGAGCTTATATCCATTATTGGATCCATTAATGCATAAGCATGGCATGTGATTTTCTTCTTTTTTTTTTTTTTTTTTACATGCATTATTAATCATAAGCCAGAGAAAACTTTGTGCACGCTTGAAGGCGCACACCGGTATGTGTGCACATGTAACCACCCACAATGGTTGATAGAAACAGATGAGGATAAGGACTCTGGCACCGTCCCTTAACAATTTTGAAAGCGTTTACGTGAACGTTGTGGGAGGGAGAGCGCTAATTGGCTGAAATGGCTGTGGAAACATGCGGACGAATCTCCCCCCCACACACACACCTCCAAGCAGGGCGACTTGGAAATGGGTGGGAAATCAGGGGGGCGGGGAAAACCCAAATGGAATTATGGAGAGCTATCACTTCCTAACTGGTGAGGATTTATACGCCACTGCCAAGGCCAACGGATTGAAGTAATTTCATTTTTCATGCATGGCTTCTGTCCCCACGGAGACCTGAAGCAAAGACAGACAGAGAGAGAGAGAGAAGGAGAGGGAAGAGATGAGAGGAAAGGGGAGGAGTGGAGATGAGAGAGAGAGAGGGAGTTGGAGAGGAGATGGGAGGGGCAGAGGAAAAGGAGAGACAAGGAGAGGGGAGGAGGAAAAAGGGGGGATGAATGAGAGGGGGAGACAGTTTGGCAGTGGGATGTGTAATAATGGCTTGTATTTCCTAATGCGACAGGAGAGGTAGATGGAGTCAGCGTGCTGCAGTCTCTTTGCTTTGCCTGTAGAGGAGGGTAATGGCGGTACACTGGGAGTTCAACTGAGCTGCCGGCTGGATATTTGTTAGTTTGTTGGTGTTTAACGGGGGGAGAGTTTCTTTGAAGTAATTGCAGTCGATGCCTGCAGCTCGTTAATTATCATAGCTGTCAGCACTAATTCGCAGAGATATGTGCAGATCATTCTGACGCTCTCCTCCTCTCCTATTCCCCGAAGAAAACACACATACAGACATGCACAAATTGCATTAGTGGGCTGTTGTGACCGCTCTTCTTGTGTTCTTACAGGGAATGTGTGTCTATGGCTGATCACATTTTTATTTGATTCGAAAAGACACACCTCCACTGGATGTTTCTGAAGGAGAGCTGGTGGTAACGTCGAGGCCGATGAAGAGAAGGAGAGGGAAAGCAGTGATAATAGCGGTGTCGGCGATGGTGACAGGCTCCACCAGCAGGAAGAGTCGAGATGACACCTGTCTCAGACTGTGTGTCCGTCCCTTGTCCTTGTTAGTTGCTCCAGCATTTTTCTCAGCAGGGCAGAATTCCTAGTGCGTCGACAGTGTGGCTAAATTGGTTCCTCGAGTGGTGAAAGATGGAGACAAATTTGGACAGGCTTACTCTTCTGGTGCACTCCACTGAAATAGTCATTGATTAGAAGAAAAAGGTCGGCCATACCTCTGTTTGTGTGTGTGTGTGCGTGTGTGTGTGTGTGTGTGTATGCCAACCTACAGTGTGTGCCCACATACTGGTATAAGTGCATGATTGAGTCATTTTGATACACCGGCTGATGTTCACGGGGATGTCATGTAGTTAATGGACAGAGATGGGATGCTTGGAGGTTCGGACTGTGTTTGGGCACTAAATTGAAAATCCCTTCCAAATGAGACCCAATTACACGGCACTTCAGTCCAAATCACAGGCCTAGCAGTGCACTTAATGCACCTGTTAGCTGTCTATCTGGAGAGCAAAGCTGAACCACAGTAAGCAGGGGTCTATTTCTTAAACAACATCCAGCTTCCCGTCTCCCACAGTTATTCAATACTCCTCTTCTGGTGTGCACCCCTGGATTTCAGACTATTATTTTCTTCCGGCCCGTGTTTTCCTCCTGAAAATGAGTTTGCCTGTTGTTGCTTCCCTTAATTACACAACAATTACAACCTCACTCTCCAATCTAATTGTCTTTCTTCTTTTTTTTGTTCACAACCTCTCTGTATTCCCGGCATGGCTCCAGCTAAATCTAAATAAATCACTACCTGACTGTCATTTAACAGTAAATATATGTTGATTTAATTTCACCCTCTCCCAAATATTGAATTCAAATTTCTCTTTGAAGCGCTCCAATTCTGCCAGACAGAATGCATAGCGCTCCCTGCGGCAGCTCTAATAGAATCCTAGAGTACGTGGTGGCTAGAAATGCCAAACTGTGATGAATATGTGTGTGTGTGTGTGTGTTTGTGCAAGATTGTGTGCCGTGTGTGTGTGTGTGTGTGTGTGTGTGTGTGTGTGTGTGTGTGTGTGTGTGTGTGTGTGTGTGTGTGTGTGTGTGCGTGTGTGTGTGTGTGTGTGTCTGTGTGTCTGTGTGTACAGTATGAGCTTGTGTGGTAAAGATAAAGCTGTGTGTGTGTGTGTCTGTGCATGTTTTCAGTGAATAATATGCAATATCAGATTTCTGAGGTTGTGTAAAGACAAAATTATTAAACTCGGGGGCTGTATATCACAAACTGGTCCCTGAATATTAAACACCTCTCAGCAGATATTGCATCAATAGGTTGCAGGTCGGCCATGGAAGTTGTGTGTTTGAGGTTAGTTCTCCTTCGAGCAAGAGAGGAATAAAGTCTGTGAAACACACTGTGAGACTTCAAATAAACACCCAATTGATGGATTGATTGATTGATTGATTGATCCTCTTCCTCTCTGTTTGTTGTGATGCAGATTCGTTCGGACCAGGACAAGGACATCTCGATCAGATACAGCATCACCGGGGTGGGAGCAGATCAGCCACCCAATGAGGTGTTCAATATCGACCCCGTGCTCGGGAAGATGTTCGTCACCAAACCTCTCGATCGAGAACATCGCTCTTCTTATCACGTGGGTGTCTCTTGCTCTCTCTCTCTCTCTCTCTCTCTCTCTCACACACACACACACACACACACACACACACACACACACACACACACACACACACACACATACACACAAAGAACAGCTATGACCTTTGAAATGAAACCCAAAAACATTATTATGCAGCCAGTTAACCCTGTAACACATAAATCAGACTAAATCAGTGTAGTTCTACATTATAAATAGGCCCTCTAGTCTGAATAATTTACATCGGATCAACTGATTTCGTCAATATGTAATTTTTTAATGTTATTTCCATCCTGAATGATTTATTTCTATATGAACATCTCAGGAAGTCCATGCAACAAATCAAGATTAAGATCTAAGACACCATCAAATGAGGAAGAGTTAGGGGTGCTGCCTGGTCATCCAGAGTTTCAATCTGTATGCAGGTGACCTGTTTCATCTTTATGCTAATATAAGGTAATAATGTCTTGGCTCTAGCTTGATATTCATGGCACACTCATGAGGGCAGTATCTACCTTCCGTCTAGCTCTTCGAAAGAAAGCAAGTAAGAATAATCCCTATAATGTTTAGATATTAATGTTCATATTGTAAATGAGAAAGGCAACTGACCTCCTGCATCCTTACTGCCAGCAGTAGAGGACTATAGTTGGAGAATAAAAACTGAAAAACTAGCCTACCTCTTTCCCAAAGTCCAAATACACCTCTAAAGCTGACTAATTAACACTCTGTATATTGTTTGCTTATTAACTTATTCATAAACAGTCATGTAAAAACAGCATGTATGGACTGCTTGTTTCGTCAATGCTGTGCTGGTCCAAAACCAAATTGGACAAGACACCTGTCTTGTTGCTACCTCATTAGAATCATCCTGAATGAGTCAGTCCTGTCAGTCAGAGCCTCCCACTACCGGAACAGTCGTCCTGTTGAGTTAAGAAAAAACATTAATTACCTTAAACTTTAAACAAATACTAAAGAGATGACTTTAGGCAAACCAAACCTGCAACCATGCGTAATCATACTACCTCATATCTAACACTGCTGTTATATACAATATATATATATAAAATATTCTACTTTAGGAATTTATTTATGTATTTTATTGTAGGATAAGATAAAATAAGATAATCCTTTATTAGTCCCACAGCGGGGAAATTTGCAGGATTACAGCAGCAGAGAGTATAGTGCAAACAAGAGACATGTATATTATATATACAGACAGAATAATTGTGGTATTGCACGGTGGATTGCACATATTTTTATATTATATTGTATCATACTGGGTTGTATTGTGCTGCACAGTGTTGTGCTATAGTGTTTGCTGTTATATTGTACTGATAATATTAGGCCACTTAAAAGTTATAAGCTGCTTAGGGACTACAGACGACAAATTTGCCCTCTAGAAACCTTTTTTCTAGAGGGCAAATTTACATTTTGGTGAAAACTGAAATGTTGATTAATGTGCATTCTCCTTGGTAAGCCAAAAAATTATAATTCAAATAAAATAGGATGACATTTCCAACAGTGGCCCTCCTCTCACCTTTGCGCTTTGCATGCTGGTTAAGGCATGGGAATATCAGACAGTCGGGGCAAATTGCTTTTAAAGTTTAGGAAAGCACCAACTGGTTGTATTGCTGCCTAAGCTAGTCTTTCTGCTGCTGTGGAAACAGAGCTCCACGGCTTTGATGTAGTGAGCAACCACACTGAGTTCATCACTTTCTGTCTCTGGCTTCCTTTGTCTCTGTGCCTGCCACTATCCCTGTATTCATATGGGAACCTGGTTCTTGACTTACAGTCTTGGTGAGCTTGCAAAGCACAACCTTTTAGTGGGAGCTGAGCAGATTTATACCCGGGAGAAACTCCAATCAATGAGGTGATTTGTTAAGAGAAGCGGAGGGGTTGCTAAAGGCTGCTTAACTTAAACTCCATGTTTGTTGTAGAGGGGGAAAGCTTTAGATGGTGTGGAATACAAATTTCAGGGAGAAACAAGCTGAGACCACTTAAAGACGCAGAGAGGTGTTGCACTTCAATTAAAGGCCTGGCACACTAGATGCCGTTTGAGCAACAGGAGAGCAATTAAACCGCATTGTATAAAACATAAACATCCTCAATCCAAATACTTTAGAGACAGGGAAGATTTTATTTACTGAGCAAACTCATCCTGGAAAGCTGCAACACACAAAGTTAGAACTTGACTTTGTGCTCTTTACTTTTGTTTACTTCATATTTAATGCAAGGACGGAACAAAGTCACGGTCCTTGCAAAGTTCTTCTTATTTCAAAAGAATGAGCAGTCAGAAATTCAAAACCAGCCATGCAACAGGATGCATTTCTTAGGAGGAAAAGAACCTTGGAGGCTGTGAGTCTGCTGTTATCTCTATCAGGATGCTTTGCCAACTGCAGAGCGCTGCTTGGCACCGTCTGTTCCCGACCCCCTTTGCCTTTCAAGATAATAACTTAAATATGGTCCCAGAATTGCATTTTGCCTTCTTTAAACATGGCGGTAATCTCTGACTCTTGCTGTTATTGAATTAGGGCGTGGGTCCTAGCCCCCGTTACAGCACAGCGAGATGCAAGATGCGGGAGGCAGCGTGGGGATATTGGGTGTAGGACCGATCAGACAATGCAGTGGAAAAAGCAAAGTCAAATTAACCTCAGGGAGACCTGGAGACGTGGTTTTGGTGGAGGTGCAGAGTGTAAAGGAGGGAGGTTTGGCAGCAGTGGAGAGAATCTTCACCTCTCTGAGGAGAAGGATTCTATGGAGAGTGCTATTTATTCACAACAAGCCTGGAGGCTATTTTTCACTTATGTGGCTCTCAGGCTCTAGCAGGGGCCAGCGAGCAGTTTCCCCATCAGGCATGTTAAGATTTTCTTTTCTCCATACATGACGGAAAAAGAATATTGCATTTTCTCGTCTTCTTTATCTGTTCCTCACATATTTGTATTCCGCCACTTCTCCTTTACCCTTCCTTTAGATGTATATCCTCAACATCAAATAAGGTGGAGGGGCCTGAAATTGATTGCTGGCATTTTAACTGAATAAATATTTACCAGGAGCAGGATGTAGATAGTTTCCCCCCTGTATGATATAAACTAAACATCCCCAGTGCTTTCAGCTGACAGGATGTATCACTGAATAAGTCATGTTCAGGGATATAAACATTCCCAGGTAAGGTGAAGGGAATCAAAACAGCTTTAGAGAGAACCATGGAGTTCATTTTGAAATGGCTTTTTCAGTCTGTTAGTTTGACCTTCAAGTATGGAGTGAAAATACAAACCGCATGTATTTAAACTCAACCATTCCCTGATAATTTTTTATTTATTTAACTCCTCCAGATTCCATATGAGAGAAAGCAGTCAAGACACTTTTTACTGGATGTATCGATTCCAGTAATAATTCCATGTCCAAACTATGTGAGAAATCCTAGTCGGTGATTCCATTGATCTGAGCGCAGCTGAGATGAATTTGAGATGGGCTGGCTGTTTGTGGTTTCAGAGGGAAGTGGGGAGATTTCAGAACTCTCGTTCAAACAAAACCAGACAGAATGTTGGCCTGGGATCCAACACAGTGATCCTGAAACAGACACCTTGCCTTTGCAACAGAGCCAACTTCCAATAAAATAAGATGTTTCTTGTTTTGCTTTCTGTGAGATAAAAACTTCCGGGGACCAAGCGTAAAAAAGAGATAAGAAGTCTGGAGAAAGAACACCATCGCAAAGGCAATTTCTCTGCATGAAAAACAACCAGAATTTCACTTCTGACCCTGACTCGTAGTGTTGTGTAGGTTTAGGAAATATTTTTGAAACTTTTATACTGTATAATTCAATAATGCAGATTGTATCAGCCTGTGTATTCACTAGCAGAGTTGAAATTCAGAAAACATTGCAGTTTGGCTTCAAGGTTCTGTGAAAACTACTGAAGACACCTTGAAGCAATAGAAACACTTTCAGTGGTGTTTTATTTATGTTGCTTCTCTCTTTATTTTGTCCACTCCTGTGCTGAGAGGAGGAGGGCGTCAATCCCAGGAGTGATATGAAGAAGTGATATTCCAGCATGCCAACAACTATTAAAAGATGAAATATAACACAACTAAATAAAGCATGCAAAGACTTAAAACTGAACTAAACCACACTAAAGTAGTCTGACCTTGACTGATGTTCAATTTGTTGGTGTCTTACACACATTTCATGATCTCTTTCCCAAAAACACATGCAGAGGATGAAGCATTCGTTCTTCCCTGAGCAGTGTCTGCAGACATGCAAAACAAACTAAAACTGTAGTAGTGGTAGAGACAAAAACAGGATTTTTATAAGCAGGAGATCCCAAATTTTCTGTGTAAATTCCATCCTCGATGTAAATAAACGTTGTTAGATGGAAAGGCCCTTGTTCCTTCAATGAGAAGTCATTTTTTTCCACCCATCAAACACCAAATGTTTACCCCGAATCATTTTCTCCATAAAACCAATACAAGCACTCATCGCACACTCATCGTACATTATTCATCGGTTCATTACTTCCTGCTCCCATAATGGTCATAATCTAACCTCATTTCTGATGTTTTTTTTATGTCTTCCAGCTGCGAGCCCATGCCGTGGACATGAATGGGAACCAGGTGGAGAACCCCATCGATCTGTACATCTTCGTCATCGACATGAACGACAACAGACCCGAGTTCAAAAACCAGGTCTACAATGGCTCTGTGGACGAGGGCTCTAAACCAGGTGATGAAGCATGGATGGATGGATGGATGGATGAAAAAAGAAGTACAGTATGCATGAGTAATTAGAGGGAATGTGTGAAGGGGTGTGGGGGATATGGCTGGACGGAGGAAGAGCAACTAGTCCATCAGGAGAAATTGGTGTCGTTAAAAGTACGACTACACCACTGAATCCTTGCAGAGAATTTTCCATTCCCCTTGATTTAGCCGACAGAGAAAGAATCCGTCTCCCACAGTGGCTTTTCATTGAGCCGGCTGCAGCAGCGGCCATAAACCAAAGAAGGTGCTCAGGCTGGAGAGGAGATTGAGGATTAAATGTACCACGCTGTAGCACCACTGGGTCATTTTATGTCCAACCTCCGAACGGAAGAATCTCAGAGATGAGCTCTCTATGTGCACGAGAATGTGTGTGTGTGTGTGAGCCTGATGAGCCAGATTTTATTGCTCCAGAGGTGATCTCCAAAGGCGTTCAGGTTTTCATTTCCTTTTTTCCTTTCTTTCTGCTTTATTTTGCTCTCTGCCGCCGTCCCCCCCTCCCTCCTCAGCGATGCCACCACACAGCAGACAAGTCTCTGTGGCATGCATGACATTCAGCTGAACAATAATCATAAAAAGGGAGAGTTTTAGAGTTTAGAGCTCCAGTGGTTTCAATGGAAGGCAAATTACAGACTTGAATTAGTTTGCAAATTAAAGAGTCATTACGGGGACCTAATCCTGTCAGGCACAGCTTAGGACGCCCGTACAAAGGGTCCACATTAAACCCCCTAAGAGTGGGGCTTAATGAAATTACCCCGGCGATGTGTGACACATTGTGATTCTTCATCTCCTTCTCTCTATCCCTCCATCTTCTGAAAAAAAATAGAAGCGATGGGTGGAGGACTGCGAGTCACTCCACTTGGAATCAAACCAAATATGGAGTCTGTCCTCTATTTCTCTCTTTTCCTCACTCCCTCCCTCTGTTCCTGGCGGAAGGTTTTTTTTTTTTTCTCCCTCGTCTCGCTGAGAGGCCTTTAGAGTGCTCCCTGTGGCCCAGTCATTGACAAATGTTGCTTTGAAATGTAATGAAGTTTGAAATGGGAGCTGCGGTTACAATTATCCTCGGACAGGGGCTGTCACTGGCATGATATCACTATCTCTGGCAATTAGAATCGGCTGCGAGGAGAAGGAGAGCAAGAGGGAGAGAGAGGGAGAGAGAGGGAGAGAGAGAGATGGGGAGATTGCGTGACAGGCAGTGATCCCACAGAGTTATACGAGTGTGTGGAGGCAGCAAACAAGTGGTGCATTCATGGACGGATAGTGGCTTATTCTCTGCAACAGAACTGAGTCTGCTTAATACTATACGTCTGTTCTTACTTGTGGTTGTAGTTGGATTGATTATCATGAACAGGTTTCAAACAGTTCAATCAATGTAGACAAGGGTTATCAATTCTCTTGACAATTTATTATTTATTATCTTTATATAGTTATCAGTATCAGAACAATGTGATTAGCAATATCTGTTATCAAAATCTACTTAAAGGAAGCACAAGAGCCGTCTATTTATAGCAGTTAAGAGAAAGTGGTAGACATTTTATTTGCAGCCTGTTCAATGTATATGCAAAATATGCCGTGAGTTAAATGGCCATAAAATCAGATCGCACCTATATCAGTGCATATTATATGTTTGTGCTTGTGTGTAGTTTGTTGGAGTCTGTGTCATTTACAGAACAGGTGTGCAACGTTTCGGTGCCGACATGAATCTGTAAAGATCCATTCACATTATAGCAGGTGGTAACAAACTGTTATGGAACATCCAGGTGGTTTATTAGCCATGTTTATGTACACGTGAACGTGAATATCAGTGTGATTATTATCAATACTGTATCTGTCATTAACATCTGTTTGTTAGATGGTTGATTAAGCAGAGTAGTGGATTGAGCGTTTTGTAGCTTCTACCTTTTTTGTTTCACTATAAGCTATCCAATAAAGAACGCAATAGCACAAAAATGATCAACGGTACAGAGTGAGTCATTTATTTTGAGGAAACATTTACGTATTTATAAAAAAATGTAATTAGACTCTGCTGCCTTTGCTGAACTGCAGCCACTATGGACTGAAGAGACGTTCTTTGGTTGCATGTTTTACTTTTGTTTAATAAAAGCATTGAAATGTTAAAACATACAGAAACATTAGAAAAAGTCGAGGTGAGTCATGAAGTCAGCTAACTGATTTTGTAATGTCAGGTACACAACAATGTATAAACCCAGCTAGCATTAGCTTCACATTAGCCACCATAAGCTTAAGTGTGTTAAGCTTATGGGGCGGCTGTGGTGTAGTGGAGAGCAAGGTAGTTCTCCAATCAGAGGGTCGGTGGTTCGATACCCGGCTTCGGCAGTCGATGTGTCCTTGGGCAAGACACTTAACCCCAAGTTGCTCCTGAAGGCTTGCCATCGGTGTGGACTGGATGTTGCATGAATGTTAGTTAGAGTCTGATGGTGGCACCTTGCATGGTAGCCTGTCATCAGTGTGTGAATGGGTGAATGATATGTAATATACTACTGATTGTAAGTCGTAAGCGTCTGCCAAATGACATGTAATGTAATGTGTTTTACTTTTATTATCTGAAAGGGGGATTGTGTTACTTAACCTTTCAAAAGTCACAAAGTGATTGCTTGCGTTTGGCTTGGAATTATATGTTGACAAATATCATTCCCTTCATCAGGAACGTATGTGATGCACGTGTCGGCGTTTGACGGCGACGACAACACCACAGCTAATGGAATGGTGCGCTATCGAATCCTGTCCCAGACGCCGCACAACCCCATCCCCAACATGTTCACCATCAACAGCGAGACGGGAGATATTGTGACTGTGGCGCCTGGCCTGGATCGAGAGGTTGGTGTTGTCTATCTAAAAAATTAAAGCAAAAACAATCAAGACAAATAAGGATTGTTTACTGAATGAACTAAAAGTTGATTTATGGAGCACAGTTCCTAAAACCATTGTTTACTGTAATGGCACTCTGAGATGCGACTTGCAAATTATGTCTAGCCATTTGTCACCAAACACACATTTATTTTTTTTCTACAGTAAATTGCCTTCCTTTTTCTCAGTCACCTTGTTTATGGAGCTATAAAAGTTGTGACAAGATCCAAATGTGTTTATTTGCGCGACATGGACGTGTCAGTGACAACTCTGCAAAGAAATCTCCGAGACAGATCGTCCTCCCAAACCGTCACCAGTGACAGACCTATTAACAACACATCACGCTGCAGTGGACTGCTCAGGTTGTGGTGTGTGTGTGTGTGTGTGTGTGTGTGTGTGTGTGTGTGTGTGTGTGTGTGTGTGTGTGTGTGTGTGTGTGTGTGTGTGTGTGTGTGTGTGTGTGTGTACAGTATGAGCTTGTGTGGTAAAGATAAAGCTGAAATATCTGAGATGGAATGCCCTTGACACCTGTCAGACAAACACAGAAGCCCATATAATCACATCTACACTCGATAAAACACTGGCAATGGAGGGGGGGGGCACAGTAAACTGGAGGGGGCAATAGAACAAAAACAGAGCGGGGCAGACGGGGTATTACAATGAGTCGGGAGGAAGTGAGTGTGAATTGGGCAATGAAATAGGGTGATGGAGACAGAGGAGCAGCATGAGACATGAGGGTGGCAGAAGGAGGGAGAGAGAGGTATAAGTGTATAAGAACGGGCAGTAAAAATGTCTTTTTTCTAGACCCCTAATGTAATATTAAACTCCGATCCACACTATACACACACATAAACACACAAGAATGTTTGTACAACTGCACTCGTGAAGGCCCATTCAGACATTATTCATCCAAAGTCCTTGAGTTTTTTGGGGGGTTTTTTTGTCCTTATTTACCAAGAGTAGTACCACTGAGAGCCCTCACCTTGCACACAGTCAATCGGTTATACACATCCACACCTTGAGGATTCCCAGTACAACTTCAGTGTTATCGGTTCGCCACTGAGAAGCTCCACTGAGGCGGATGTGGATTAAGGGCCTTACTACCTGGTGATAATGAGGGAGGGGCAAGCACTGCCCGTTCACCAGCTTAATACAAAGCCCAGTATTTAGTAGTTTGTTGGGAGATGATAGTTTTGAAACAATTAATCGATTCACTAGTGAGGATCATCTGCCTTTCTCTGTTTTACAGTATATCATTGTAAATTGAACATATTTGGGTATCGGACTGTTACTCAGACCAAACAAGTAATTTGAAGATGTTTCTATTCCCTATGCTTTGAGAACTTGGAATGGCCTCTTCCTGTCCACATGTGAAAGTGTCCTTGGGTATGATGCTGGGCAGGCCAGCTCCTAGCATGGTATGTCAGCCAGAGGTGTGTGTGTCTGTGTGTGTGTGTGTGTGTGTGTGTGTGTGTGTGTGTGTGTGTGTGTGTGTGTGTGTGTGTGTGTGTGTGTGTGTGTGTGTGTGTGTGTGTGTGTGTGTGTGTGTGTGTGTGTGTGAATGCAAGGCCAATGGTAAAGTGCTGTCTATTAAGGTAGAAAAGCGGTTTGTAAGTGCAGTCCATATGTCTTTCACCGTCGCAGAGGAACAACAAGTCGAACCCATGGAGCTGGGAGTATGAACCAAGTCTCATTTATGCAGTCCTTTGCTCACTTCTTTCCAAACACACGTCTCTTGCTCAAAGTACTATCTGAAACACAGCCTGCACAAGGGTGAGACTGTCTATGTGTAAGGTTTTAGCAAAGATGCATGCGTTTGCACAGTAGTCAGCATATGACTGGATAAACGAGACTTGGATTATTCTCCTCGAGTTGAGTGATGTTTTGATATAGTAATGCTGTGGTTAAACTCAGCCCACATTTACTTTAATTCATCATGATTTCTTTTTTTTTTAATTCATTGTTCACAATTGATATACAGATGGTGATTTTGTGGGTGAAGTGTTCCTTTAACGCTTAAACAGCCTCATGAAGAAGCGAGGACAAGTGAGCCGGAATGTCTTCACCTTCTAAAACTGCCTTCACTATCAAGGACTAAAACTCAAATTTGTCCTCTCAAAGATAAATGAACAAGAGCGTGCACGTGTGGATAAATAGATGCATGTACTCGTCTTAAATAGGCAAGTACATGCATCTATTTCTCTAGATTATGAGGTCTCACACATACGTTTGTATATGGATTTAATAAATACCTTCATGGGTGCACTCTTAAGCACTGTTTCTATAGCATACAAATACATGCTTCTGTTTTCCTGCAGCTTTTTTCTTATACAACAGATAAGAAGTCTCAAACCTTGCAGGAAAATAAAAAGGAAGTTTTGTATTGTACATAAACTTCACAAAAAGACGCTACACAGCACACTGCGGTGCTTCCCTGGTCCACTTTTAGTCAGCACTTTGGCCCTTTTGAAACTTTGAAAGTTTCTGCTTCTCCCTTCCCTTCACGGGGTGGGGTGTTGAAGGCGTTAGGTGCTACAAAAAAAGAAGGAAAAAAAAACACAGGCATCTATTTTTGGTAGTCCTCCTCCCTTGTGCATTCGCTGCATCCCCTGCTGTCTCTTATCCTCTCCTCTGTTCTTCACTTTTGAAATGTTTTCTTCCCGTCCTTTATAAACTCCCACACTGCTTCTCTTCTAAAGGTTTCCACTGGTCTGCAGTGGACTTATAAGGGCTTGTTGACAGTAACAGACCTCAGTCCTCCAGAGGAAGCTGTGTACGCTGCGGTGTTGCAAAGCTGAGAGGTTCAGAGGAGCTCTACATAATTACTCCCTTGTCTAATTAGTGTGAGTGTTGTGTACATGCCGTACACTGGCTGATGGGACAGTCAGCCAAGCACTGCCTCTGAACAATAAATGGAGAAAGAGAGGTGTGTGCGTGTGTGTGTGTGTGTGTGTGTGTGTACGTACGGGTGTTAATGAGAGTGTGTGTACGAGGTTGGAGTTCAGCATCTCGTCTAGCATCGAGATGAGAGGAACTGAGAGGAGCTGTCTAATCCTCCTGATGTGGTGTCCTGGCCTAATTGGGATATTTACTCGGTAATTAGCAGGTGAGAGAGACACTGGGAATGTAATTGGGAATCTCAGTGAAGAGACACATTACCCAGACAGTCGGCTCCCGGGCCCCATCCTTCCTGCAGCCCATTAACTGCACCATGGGACAGAAGAAGAGACAGCATGCCGGCAAAGAGAAGGAGTGCACCCAAGTACAGAAATACAAATAAGAGGACCTCACTTCAGCTTCTTGTGAAGTGACACTGTGTCATTTCAAAGGAATAGAAATGGCATTTATCATTCCATCGTATTATTGCTCCATAGATAGTCTATTAATCTCTGTCAGTTGGATCATTGTCTTCACATCTGTCCATCAGTGGCGCTGAATAAGTAACGTCTTTGATGACATACCCACGGGGAGGCTTCACAGTGCAGCCTTCAGACGGTGTGAAGTCTGGAATACGTTCCGCTGAGGAGGTTTCAACTCAGTGGAATGAAAGACTTCACCCCTTGTGATTCTGTGTTTCAAATAAGAGCACGGACAGCTACTATAGAACAGAACCCTCCTCTGGGAATCACTCTCTGTGGATGTTGCTTTAGACTGAAGGAAGAGAAAGCTTTTTGCAGATGAATAACTGCACACTGTGTTGTTGTTTTTTTTTCCCTCTTTGTTTCTGCCTTTTTACAGAAAGTGTCCCAGTATACCATCATCGTGCAGGCCACGGACATGGAGGGCAATCTGAACTTTGGCCTTTCCAACACAGCCACTGCCATCATCACTGTCACGGACATCAACGACAACCCGCCCATGCTGACCTCCAGAACCGTGAGTTGCTACAAATGAGGGAGTGGGGAGAAGGCATCACTTTAGAGGAGGAGAGGGTTTTGGGTTCAGCGAAGAGGGTGAAAATGATTAGTGTGTTTGAGAAAAATAAATTTGAAAGAAAAAAGGCTAAAGAGTTTCAAGAGGAGAGGGATGGAGGAAGAGATGGAAAGTGGAGGGAGGGATAGAATAAGGAAAGGAGAAAGGAAATGATGACAACACTGTTATGTCGTTACAAAGGAAGATTTACACAAGGACACTAAAGGAGGGCTATGAAGTGCAAGGATGGCTGCACACACACACACACACACACACACACAACACAAGAAAAAAACTAATCCATATCATTGACTTCCATCAGCAAGAAAGTTAAAACCAGCAAATCGTTAATGAT
This sequence comes from Anoplopoma fimbria, assembly GCF_027596085.1. Lineage (NCBI taxonomy): Eukaryota > Metazoa > Chordata > Actinopteri > Perciformes > Anoplopomatidae > Anoplopoma > Anoplopoma fimbria. The sequence continues at coordinate 22,232,743 of NC_072460.1, forward strand.
TGTTGTCATGATAGTGATATTTAAAATGATGATTACACTGCAGAAGGTCATTATTGAGAGTCATGAATAAAGTCAAGAGTAATGTACTGCATGTAATGTGTCAATGTGGATGAAATTCAGCAACATCATCACAAAATGAATAAGAGATTCCATGTTGTTTAAAAGTTTAATTAAATTTCTTCCTCTCTCCTAGAGATCTTAAGATCTTAACTGTTCTCTCAGTTCTGCTTAATGTTGAAAAGTGCAAGTGGAACATCTGAGGTGGCAGCAGTATTTCTCAGTGGCCACTAGAAAGTGGATACATTTTGGAGCCAATATTTGCACGTTTTTTTTAATGAAATTCTTAATAGTCACAATTTTATTTCATGTGAAAGGGACATGCATTTGATTAGAGAGGTAAAGATGGTCAAAAGTTGAGTCGGGGTGTCTGCATTTTAGCTTCATGTTGTGAAGAATAATCTCTCTCGGTGTCGGTTTTGCTTCAGATGTCAGAATTATTCAGTATGTGCGCTTCATAAGTTGTATCAGTAGTGATGAGCGCACGGGCCTGTTGGGTAGATAAGGTGCTTAGCTCTGCAACTGCAGGGGTGTAGCGGCTGAGGCGGTATCAGCACTACAGGAGGCTCGGCTCTTTGAGGTGGGTAGCGGAGGAGCTAGCATTAGCATTTGCCCTGGGGCCTATTAAGACCCTTATGATGATGAGTTAGCACTGGCGGTAAGCATGTGTCAAACCATGGAGCTCATCAGAGGGCTGCTACATCACACACAGCAGGAAATGTACAGCGAGAGGGCAAAGGAGGGGAAAAAGACAGACACAAAGGAGATGATGAGCAAGGGGGAGAAGAAGAGCTGATGAGCGGACCACCATGTAGACTCCAAGACAAAATAAATGCGATGAGAGAAGCGATGGGGAGAAGGAATGAGGGAATATTTGGTCACAGGAGCTATTTTTCTACAGTGATAAAGCACAGACATGCCCCGTTGTAAATCAAAGGCCTTCCCTGCCTCGGCATCCCCTCTTCTGATTTAAGATTCTCTACTCGTGAAGGCGTATTGATAATAGTGGCTAGCAATAGATTGATATTCTCTAACTGTATTCCACCGTGTTTAAGTGCATTTCCATCATCGCCACAGAGGGAAGTTAATACGATCATAGATATTGATGAAAAACTTTAGTGGAGGTTTTGGGAGCCACGATGAGCGGAGCACTTCTACCCACTCCCCTTCATAAATCACCCCTTTTTTTTTCAGCGGTGGGGTAACATAAAAGCCATTTTGTTGAGAATGCAGGCCATTATGCAAATATTTAGTGTTTGCAATAAACCCCATAGATCTTTCAACGTGTCCCAGAAAATATAAAGTTTGGGGAATTTGTCTTTAATGTTGATGATTAATATTTCATCACGCCCATCAGAGGCTGCCCTATTTTTCAAGGCGGCAGAGGGGTGGTGTATGTGTACGGATGGGAAAGGCTTCGGGTGCCTCATTGGCGGCTGCATACATGATCTGCATTATTTCTGTGAGGCAGATAGATGAGATGAAATTAAAAATGTTATTAGTCTCTTTTGTTTGTTAACGCATACAGTGCTGCGACGACAACTGCACCTCACGTAGGTATGGAATGCTTTTGTAGGGGATTCCACACCCATGCAATCAGGGGCTCTTCTCTAACGCAGGACTTACTGCAGTACCATCCTCACAAAGCTCCTCTGATGAAGGTCCCTGTTCCTCCTCCTCTCTCTCCTCTCACCTCCCCCTGCCTCTTTCAGTCTTTCACCGCTGCCAAAATAATGACAGAAGGGTGAGAGTGTTGGCAAGAGGTGTTTTGTCAAGTGCTGTGAGAAAGCCAAGTGCACTCTGTGCCAATCACAATCAAAGCTTGTCCCTCCAGCAGCTTGAGGACAAGATACAGTACCACAGCAAAGGAAAAACTACCTGATCAGACAAATATCTCTGCTGAAGAGACACCGCAGTCATACGTCAATCCACTGTCAAAACAATACCCCGCCGCGGTACACGGTGCAACACAATACAGCATTGGGCTAATAAATCATTGAGAGTGAAAGGGAAGAGAACAACCCCGAGGTTTTTTTGTTTTTTTTTTTCCGTGACAGATTGAATTGCTCTCTGTGTTTAAAATCACACATGTTGAATCACAATCCGGTTTTGACAACAACGCCAGCAGACGTCAAAGCTCGCCGCTCTCACTCAGATAAAAGATGGAGTCTTAAAGAAAATAGAACAATCGCTCAATAAAACTGAATATAGTAGCTGGCTCCAAGACAAAAACATATTTTTCATTTGAAAGTTAACTCTAAAATGCAACCTGAATACTCAGTGGAGGAATTCTATTTCTATATATATATCTCCTTGAAAATCAACAGCACACCACGACCTTTGTTGCTTTATGCTTTATGTGTCAGCAAATCAGAGCTACAAAGATTAACAATTGCAATCTAACGTCACATTTGATTTAATTTAATTGATTTGCGGGTACTTACTGTTTTATTGGTAAAGTTGGTATTTACACAATCTTGTAAGTTTCACTATTACTTGCAGTGAAATGTCTGAAATGCATTTGCTAAGTGATGGTACTAATGTTATGGGGAATTAAAAAGCTGCCCTACCATGTAAGATTTCCTATGGGGAAAAATAAGACTATTATAACTCAAGCTCTGGACGCCTGTAGCTCCACCCACCCTATAAAGAGCTAATGAGAGAAGACATGTTAAACTGGGATGTTAGTAATAACAGCAGCGGTTGACCCTTCAGAGCCTTCCATCATATCTGGTTAACTCTTGGGTTTGCTTATTACTGTGTGCTTAAAGAGAGAAGATGCTCGAGGGCCCTCAGGAGCTCAAGAGCCATCTCTGAAGTTTTATTTCATTGAATTGGCATCGGAGAGTCCCTGAACCAAACCACAGTAATAAACCGCTCAAGCACACACACACACACACACACACACACACACACACACACACACACACACACACACACACACACACACACACACACACTACACATACACACACACGCACTCTAACACACAACAGCCTGCCTACTTATCCAATGCAGGCAGCGCATCATGACCACCCGGACATGTCTGTTGTCTTAAGAATGTCATTGAGTCTCTGAACAGCTCTCCTGACGCAGCCTCCCTAATCTGCCCGCCGCTGTCGGCTGTTTGCTGGGTGATGCGCGGGTTGCCAGGCAGGGTATTATGGTCTGTTGGAGTGTTTGGTCTGGGGCTTTGCTCTTTGATATCCTACACTCACATAAGCGGCTCAGTGGCTCTTCCACGCCTGTTGCCCATGTTGACACGGTAACTGTACGATGCCACACGCCTGTTGCCTCCAGATGAGGTGAAGACACGCCAACGTGCTCACCTCCTGACCCCCACGTGTAATCGGTTGAGAGTTGATGGGTTGTCTCTGTAGGTTGGGTTGCGGTGGAATTGTGTGTTTTTTTTGAAGGGTAGTGGTGCAGTCGTTTGCTGTTGTTGGTTCGTCTTTGTGGGCTTTATCCCCTGAGCCTGTACAGCTTTGATCAATCCCCACCATAACAGACGTATGACAGACAGCGGCTCACTCCTCATCAGGCTTATCAGGACAAAGCACATGTGTTTGCACAGCGATGGGGACAACTAAAAGCCACTCATATACACTCAAACAGCTGTTTTAACCCTCCCGACTGCTGGCTCCTCTCTGTTTACCCATTCTCTCCTCCTTTGTCACTCTGGCTTTCAATGGAATGAAATATTATTGCTCATCAAGGAAGGATGGGCACTGGGAACGTGGGGAAAAAAGGCAGCAAACACTGAAACTGGAACAACGCCCTTGTGTGCGTGTGCTTACTGGTGTGCAACTGTTTACCGCTTGTTTACTACTCAGCTGTGGAAAATAATCGAGATCATTAAACTTACTCTACCTGAAAACCTGAAAGGAGGACTGACTCTATAAAGAAAGAAAAAAGAAAAAAAAGAAATGAGAAATGGGTTTTTTCTTTTTTACAAAAATTGCTACACTCAAACGGCTCAATGGATCCCAAAAGACTTCATAAACAGTCTCAATAAAGATCACAAGGTATTCATTTTCTTCTCTCTTCCCGCAGTTTTCCGGTGAGGTCCCAGAGAACCGAGTGGATCTTGTGGTGGCTAATCTGACGGTGATAGACGCCGACCAACCGCACTCGCCGAACTGGAACGCCATCTACAGGATCATCAGCGGCGACCCATCGGGGCACTTCACCATCCGCACTGACCCGGTCAGCAACGATGGCATGGTTACCGTGGTGAAGGTAAGACGCCAACCTTATCAATAACATGCTCATCTTAGTACCAGTGTTGTCTCTTTTTCTGTGCTGTCAGATCCCCTCTGGATTCAAGCACAAGCAATAATAATAGACTACAGAGTTAAATGTGGAACAGACTGGAGTGTTTCGCCTTTCATATGCCCCCTTATGTCCAAATGAGGGATTGGAACCTGCTGCGCCCTTCCGAAACAACCCCGTACACTCACACACAGACTTAAACACAATGGCTGGCGAGACCACTGTAGCAAATTAGGTATTGATTTCTCAATTACAAAGGCAAGGGGTTTTATACACTCATAATGTTCTAGCTGCTGTGGTAAATGACAGCAACAACAAAACCATGTCTTGTAACAACCTGCTGTGTTAGTGTTCAGCCTCTCAGGCGGAGATTGTCCTGGGGGCTATAACCCATTCGGAGAGAAAGAGAAAAAAAAAAGGAAATAGACATCTGTACCCCTATTCAGCTTTTCTGTTTGAGTATGTAAATGTGTGGATGTATGTCCTGTTGAATGGCCTTTAGTGTTTGTATTTCTGTGCTCATCCATGAGTGGCTCACCATGTCGCATGTGTTTTTGTAGCATCTTGTATATACTCTTGACCCTGAGGACCCAAGGGTATTCTCCTCACGCATCTGAGTCCTGCGTATCGCATCTCGCATTCCTACAATAATGTTTAAAAAATAGCACTAACATCACCCCGTAATTCCCACAGCACCCTGAGCAATGAGCATTGGCATTTTGCTTCTCTTCATTATCTCTAGATGACTGCTTTTTATAATCCATTCCTCGCACTCCCTGATGTAAAATTCAGCAGGCAGCCGAGTAGCCGTGAGCTTCTATAGAGACCCATGGGAGGTTATCAGGAAATCATAAAAATAAGAGACAGGACACCCCCTGGGAAGAAATGAGAAATAGACTGTCTCCACAAGTAAACAGAGGGGCTTCGGCTTGCTCCGGGAAAAAGGAAGCTGGGATGGTTTTACATCAGACGCAATATAGGTAAAGTCAAGAAGCCGTATGAAGGCGCTGCTGTACCTTGGTGTTTCTTAGTACAGACGCATCGCATCACACCGCCACCGAGGAACGCTGCAATCTTCCACGAGGGACCTGGGCTCCTCTGTAAACAAGGGCTGAGGTCTTAACCAGGACATGTCACACATTTACGCTGCTCTCCGGGGAGTTTATGAGACGCATCCTAATTTCTGCGGCGCGGTAATAGAGCCAGTCGACAAAACAAGCAGGCATTAAAGAAAAATAAATAAATAAATAAAAAACACAAACAGAGCCGCTTGGTTTTCGAACGAGTCATTAAGATATGTAAATCGCAGCTTTCGGATAAACGGGGAAACGGAGTGGAGGAGGATTGAAGCGAGGCGGAGACAGATTTCCGAGGATTGAGTGATGCAGGGAATATAGATCACATGGGGGGGGGGGGGGGGGGTTGGGCAGAGGTGAGAAGACGTGGTGGGGGGGGGGGGGGGGGAGTCGGAGTCCGGCGGAACAAATGAAGTAAGAGGGAAAGAGAGGAACGAGTGAAGCGATACAGAGAAAAATGCAAGGCTCATCGGCAAAAGATGGAAGCCGTGTTATTGACCTCTCACCCCCTCTGGCTTCCCTCAGGGCGTGTGTGTCCGAGTGTGTGTGTGCATGTTTTAGTTCGCCTACAGCTATACTCTAGACCCCCCGTGTGCTCTGAATACCACTGGCTGCAGATCAAAGAGCCTTGACCATGGTTTGGCCTGCAAATGGGTTCCCAGTGCACCAGAGGGGTCACACACCAACGCACACCTATGTGTTTCCATTCATCCATGTATCCGTGGAAACACATGCAAACTGCAACAACTAACTAGCACACGCACAAAGGCTTCCACTCCGGTGCCCTTGTCAACCAAACTGCCTGATTAATAAGAATGCTTTTCTTTTTTTTCTTTTTTTTACATCAGAGCTGTGCTGCCACACTGTCCACTGATAACACTGCAATGCATCATACAGATGTGCCCAAAGTCATTAACATCAGCATCAAACACCGCAGACACAAGGCTTGCGGCGGTAATCATCACCCGCCTATTTAGAAATGTGCCACAAGGACCTGCAAGCACCATATTTGTTCTCCCTTTTTTTATTTTTTTATTTCCTTGCTTGTTGTTGTTGTCATTTGAACCTGATCGTGTAGTCTTCATTAGGAAAGCTCGGAACTGTCACTTTGGTTTAGGCTCAGCCTGTAAAACCCCCTCTAGAGTACACATATACACATATACACACAAACACACACACACTCAAAAGGCAGAGCCATGACAGCACCCTATGAATAGTCTTAGCCCTGCTGCCTCTGCTCAGGATGTGTGTGTGTGTGTGTGTGTGTGTGTGTGTGTGTGTGTGTGTGTGTGTGTGTGTGTGTGTGTGTGTGTGTGTGTGTGTGTGTGTGTGTGTGTGTGTGTGTGTGTGTGTGTATTTGTTAGTAGTTTAGAGAGAATATGGGTCCAATTCATAAGGGGAACACTTGACACGGCATCTGTTCATTTATGATGTCCTTTATCATCAACAAGGTTCAACGCATATTCCCCAGCCACAAAAGAGAAATATTAAGAGGGGTTTTCACTGTCAGCGCGTCACGCTTTAATACATGACATGGTGTGCTCATTAAAATTAATAGTAATAATGATACTACTAATAGTAGTAATAAACCAGAAGATGACACATTCTTTTTCTATTTTCTTTGCCTGTAAATCCAAAACAAAGACTGTAGTTTTAAAGAAAAGAATGCAGTTGTTTTTTTGCAAAAATAAAGATTCACCTTTTTTCCCACTGAAAAAGTAGATCAAATGATATAGAGAACATGATACATACAGTCCAAAACAACCATATAAATCAAGCTTTTTAATATCCGTTTTATGTTCAGACTATGTCACAGAGGTGGTTATTCTGGATTTCACTACATAAATTCATTATATTGTGTCTACCCGTTGCACATTTTCATATTAAAGTCTAATAAAATATGTGAAACTGATCAAGTAAAAGTCAAACAATAAAGCACAAAATATGACTATGAAGGGTATTGGTACAACATGGCTGATGTACACAGTGATTACAGCATGCTGGATTTATATTAGCATCTATATTAACCTGAACCTAAATATAGCAGCAAACAACTATTTGCTATTTAGTATATAGGGTAGAAATGTCTACCTGAGCAGAGACTAAAGTCGCTCTGTGTGTGTGTTGTTCTCCCAGCTTCTCCTTGTGCATGGTTTTATTGCATAGCCTGACCCGTTAGCTCAGGGACGCCGCTCTGCCCTGCTCTCATACAGCTGTTACAGCTGATAAGGCATCCCTAATGACAGCTTGGTCATAAAAGCATAGCACCCATCCTCTACTTCATTCAGATAAACACTGTTAGCTTGGTCAGCACTTCTGTAGTTGTTTGCATTGTTAGCACTGTTACCAATGAGCACCTTCAAGAATTTTATAATGTTAAAAGTGCTTGAATTCAGTTTCACTTTCTCTCCTCACACACTGTCATTATTCCCTCCTTCCTTCCTCCAGCCAGTAGACTTTGAGATGAACCGTGCCTTCATGCTGACGGTGGTGGTGTCCAACCAGGCCCACCTAGCCAGTGGCATCCAGTCCTCGCTCCAGTCCACGGCTGGGGTCACCATATCGGTCCAGGACGTCAACGAACCCCCTTACTTCCCCACGAACCCGAAACACATCCGCTTTGAGGAGGGCGTCCCTGCTGGCACCAGCCTGACGACCTTCTCAGCTACCGATCCAGACCGACTACAGATGCAGCAGACGATGAGGTACTGAGTGACTGTAACACATCAGACTGCAGGATGGGAATCCTAATTGGGCTAATTCGGACATTTTAATAGCATGCCATTATGTTTAAAGTTCTTCTGGTGCAAAAAATCATATGGCTCTTATTAGATAAGTTCTATTACATATGGACAGTCTCTGGACCCAGAAGAGTATAGCCTGATGAAGTCTGTCAAGCTGCAATGTAAGCACAACTCTGGCCAAAAATCCCTCCATATGCACTAACAGCAGGCTAAAAAGACTTTTGGATAGGTTCCATGTCAGTAGTTAGGGGTCAAAGTTCAACAAGGGGACTGTATTTTGGCATCGTCCAATCTCTCAAAGTCTTACTGTGGGAAGTTTATGAGCCACGGGAGAACTCTTAGTAAGGAGGGTGAGGTTAATAGGGAGCAATTGGCTCTGGGGTAATCAGAAACGTGTGCATTCTGTAGATTCCATGAGCGCATACATGTAGGTATACACACACACACACACACACACACACACACACACACACACACACACACACACACACACACACACACACGCACACAAGCAGCAGGAGAGAGAGAGAACAGGATGGAGAGAGGGGGGAAAGATAGAGAGAACAGCTGGCTGGAGACCAAATGCCTGACACAGCATTATGTCCACCTGCAGTGTTCTTTCTCCGCGCTAAGCCTCCCTGGATTTTAAATGTAAACCAACCTTTAAATGACCAGCAGGCCTTTCCTTCAGTCCCGCTGTCAGCTTGCCAGTAGCAGTGGACTGCATTGTGGCCTTTTTTTTTTTACAAACTTAGAGGTAATCTATTCAGTACACTTTGCTCTGTATTGATGTTCCAGAGAGAAAGGGCTTAAGATTCGGTGTGTTTCCACTCGTGGTCACATGTCGAATGTCCCCTATATATTATAGTGAGGGTGTTGGTGTAATGTATGGCCTGCGGCGATTGGGTTGATAGCAGGGCTGTGGCATTAATACCACCTCCCTCCAACCCGTTACACTCCAACAGCCCCTTCCTTCCCATTTTCTCTGGGGAGAAGATCTGAACAAATTTCCCAGCTAATTTCCCAGCAAATGAGAGTAAATTGAGAGTATGTTATAATTTAGGAAGACACCAAAGTCACCAGCTGGGCTCTCTCTCTCTCTCTCTCTCTCTGCATACTCTCTGTCTCTCTCTCTCTCTCTCTCTCTCTCATCCTCTCTCCCTGTTGAATTCACTTTGACCTCTTTGGTTTCCTCCCTGGTTTTTCCATGACCCGTGCAAGATTGCACTACTTTACATCTTGGAAATAAGTTAGCCATTTACAAGCATGCTGTGGTCTGTCACGGTCTCCTTAACACAAACACAAACCAAGTCTCCTCGCTGTGTTCTCACCAAGCGAGGAAGCAGGACTGTAGGGATGGAGAATCCACCGCCTCATTCATTTAGATCCATCTGGCTAGGAGAATTAAAAAGGTTTCTTTCTCTAGAGACCATTATGCAAGGACACTAATCACAGCTGTTCCGTCCGTCTCTCAAATTCTCATTATTCTGAAGAAAAGAAATTAAGGGACTCGTTTTTACAGCAGAGTTTCACCTTATTTCACTTTCAAAATGTCATCGCACAGAACTGATCTCAGTGTGCATACATCAAAAACCTCATCAATCAAATAGTTATCCGATATGTCTGTTTGCAAGGAGGAGACATTTAGATATGACAGCACCGTGTGAGTTACGTGTAATTTATGGCGTATGTCTTTGCATATGACAGAGCTGTATGTCTTTGTGAATTTATCTTTGAGATCCATAAAGAGAAGAGAGACAAGGAGAAGATTTAGAGGGTGGCGTTAAAGTCAAAAAGTTAAAAAAAAAAAAGACCTAAGGGATAGTGGAGGGAGGAGAGAAAGGAGCTAAGGATGGTGAGCTGACTCCGGGTCAAGGTTTGAACTTGAGAGATGCTCATCAACAGAGGCACAGACTGACAGTGACCTGTTGGGATTGGGGAGGAGGCGATGTGGACAGGAGGAGGAGGAGGGGGAGAGGGGTAAGGAGAGTGAGACATCATGCATCACCTGTCAGACACCCGACCAGTGAGGTCGAGACATGGGACTGGAGACGCTGGCATAAATGATTACCCAAACCTCCTTGGCTAAGCTTGAGACATGCATTTTTCATCCTCAGGGTCAGGGGTTTGAAAAATAAATGTCATACTTCCCCCTGCTGCTTGCTAAGATCACAAACCTGCCATACCTAATCATACATCCAGCTACACTCGCACACCAACCAAGTCCCAAATGAGAGAAACCTTCAGGTGTCGGAGAGCTCGGGAAAGCATTGGAAATGAGCCACAGGAGGGAATGATTGAACTTTCACACAAAGTATAAGATTCAAAAAAAAAAAAAAAAAAACATTTGAGAATAGCACTAGAGTAAGCATGGACTGTTTACCTTTCCAAAAGGAGACAAAATTGGCAAAGCACTTCATTAAAAGTTAGCGATTGGGACTGCCAGTTGTGCACAGGGACATTGTTGACAGTTGGGTCTTTGTTTGGACAATCATGATCGTAATGGCCAGAGCAAGTGAAGGAAGCGAAAATGACTGTTTATTCTGAACCTTAACTTTTCTGAAGTTTACCTTAAGAACAGAACTAATAAAGAAGTGAATTGTCAATTCATTGTGCTGGGAAATTAGCTTTGCTGCAAAGAAACCCTATATGAAGCAAATGAAGCCAGGAGTTTGCATTTGCTTCATATTGGGGTTATTACATCTGCACTGAGGGGTGTTTAGGAGACTTAATTAAAGTGTAGTGGTGGACAGAGCTCTCTGCTTTATGGACAAAAAGTATGTGTTATGGCTTTTATCATCAGAGAGCATGCAGCCACAGAATAAGTTCTGGGTGTTTTTATTGCCCATTATGGAGGAAAAAACTCTCTTCCTCTCACACTCTCACACACAATTTTCTATATTTAATTTTCTTGCGTTCAGTTAGGCATTTTGGGAAACACAGTTATGCACTTTTGGGCTGAAAGTTGGACAAAAACATAGATTCCACTCTCATGTCTGGACACGAAATCTGAAGCTGGAGCCAGCAGACAATTAGCTTAGCTTTGCACAAAGACTGGAAGCAAGGAGAAATGGCTAGCCTGGCTCTGTAAAGGAGTACAAAAAGAAATCAACTGATTGTACCAACAGCTTTAAAGCTAATTAACATGTTATATGTCGGGGGGGGTTGTACACAAACTGAAGTGAAAGAACAGCAAGTTGTGGTTTTACGGTGAGTTATGTGGCGGGCTATTTCTTCGCCGAGACCAGTGTCTTGTCATTTTGAGGCTGCCAGGCAATTAGCAGACTCCAGGCTCCAGTTTGCGGACTGATTAAACAAACAAGATAAAGTATGCCGAGTTAATTATTGACCTTTTAAATGGGCTGCTAGGCAGATTCTTAAACCTTGGAGAGAGCCATGACAGCTCTTTACTCCCGCTCCCCATCTTAATGCTAAGCTAATTGTCTGCTGAATCAAGCTTCATATTTAGCGTACATATAGAGGGGTTGCTATCAATGTTCCCATCCAACTCTTGGAAAGAAAGCGTATTTCCCAAAATGTGATTTCACTGTTGAACCTTTCATTTTATAAATCTTACAGAGTGTAGGACAATGTTCCAGGTGATTCAGGGACTTGACCATTTCAATTTCAATTGCTCAGTAAAAAGGGCAGCAGTTGGTCTGCCCTCCACTGGAAAGAATAAAAACAAAACAAAACGTCTCTCAGCCTGGTCAGAGATTGTTAGTTTGGCATGGCAAAACCAATAGAGTTGCAGTTGGACACAGAATAGCAATAGTAGGTATCAATCCGTCCTAATGAGGATATTAGAACCAGATCATACAGCCATGCTGCTTCTTCCGAATGTCACCTGTCCCGGTCTCTCTCTTTCTCCTCCCACCCATTCCTGATCCTCACTCTTTTATCTCACCCTCCCACTGCGATGGACTCAGTGTAGTCCTGGTGGTGATTTCACAGTCCGCCAGTTAGTGGCGGTTGGCTTGGCTAGCCAGTGTGAAACCGTCTAGAGTGTGGGAATGTCATCTCTGTGATCCCCTTCCCCGCACCGCGCTACGCCTGGGATCATGCCCACTGCCTGCTGGGAAAATCCCACCCCCCTCACTGCAGGAGAGAGATTATACTCCCTTCCCTCGCATCCTCCTAACCGCCACCCAGCCCTCCAGGCTTTTCACTCTCCTCCATGCAAGTAAATGTACATGCAGTATTTAATCAAACAGAAATAAACTGACAGTAAGTACACTGCAATTTAATACATATAAAAGCAAGGTTAAGGTCAAGTCCATTTCAATTTAGATGGATTTAAAAGCTGGAAGTGTTTGCCACATAACAGGGCTTTATTGACCAGGATGACATTCAGTAAATGAAATCGGATTGATCTAGAAACCTTGCTGTATAAAGCCAAGGCGTCACAGATTATGTTTCACAGAATAGAGGGGCCACATGGTGAACTCTGCATCAGAGAGGGAATGACACGAGGATGAGAAGATACAGACGGGGGGGGGGGATAAGAAAAAGTATGAATACAAAAGCATAGCGAGATGAGGTGAGGTGGCATGGCCTGAGAGATCTGATAGAATTGAAAGTGTGGAGCGAGCCGAAAGCGACAAACGCCCGAGAAACAAGAACAGTTAGATCAGAGTGAGATTGGGATTCAATCCTGGAGATGATCCCCTGTTCCTTCCTTGCCCTTTATCCCAGGGGATGTCGCCACCTGCTACCACATCCACTTTCCTGTTTGACGATCAGTTCCAAAGATCATATCGTCCCGTCTCCGCCCTATGCACAGCTTCCACATACACACACTGTGACATTTGCAAACACGCAAACACTAAAACATGCATGTATATAACCCTGCCAGGCAGCTAAGCCCTCCCCAGCATAAGCAAACACTTCCTAGAATATGTACACACACACACACACACACACACACACACACACACACAGGGAGGCAGTGCTTAACTATGGAGGTAATTTACTTCAATGCCTGGTACACAGAAGTGGAAAAATGAGGTGAAATTGACTGTAAGCTGCAGGCTCTGGAGGAGAAGTCAATGAAGAATTAAACTGTGTGAAGGTCAGGCGGTTGTGATTTTGTGAGTGTGTGTGTGTGTGTGTGTGTGTGTGTGTGTGTGTGTGTGTGTGTGTGTGTGTGTGTGTGTGTGTGTGTGTGTGTGTGTGTGTGTGTGTGTGTGTGTGTGTGCAGGCAATCTTTGTATGCACGGATGCAAGAGAAAATTTTCAATTGCTTGTAAACACGGAAGTGCTAGCGCTAACTCCACCATCGATTTGTCCTTGTGTGTCTCTAGGTATTCAAAGCTGAACGACCCCGCGGACTGGTTGTCCATCAACAGAACCAATGGGCAGATCGTTACCACGGCGATGCTCGACAGGGAGTCTGTCTACGTCAAAAACAACGTATATGAAGCCACATTCCTGGCAACAGACAATGGTAAGAGCCTCTTTTCAAGTCACGTGTTTCATCAGTGAACATTTACGATTATAGTGATCAGTGTTGCTGCTACCCACTCTTTATTATTTCTGTGTACGTCCTCATTCCCACGTTTATTTTTCATTCTTGCACATATGATTTTACGGCCAAAACTATTATTATAACAATGCAAATAGTCAGCCAGTTGAATGTGGAGGATTGAATCATCGTTAAGAGTCCCTCAGCACCCAATAAACAATGCCTCATGTAAAGGCCTCATTCGTAAGTAAGAAGTAAGAAATGCCTGGAATTTTTTTCCATGTCGGTTAAATGGTCCTACTTAAAAAATAAAATAAAAAGGAAGCAGTGATGAAAGTTTTAAACTTAATGAGGTCACTGCTAAAACATGTTGCTTGCTGTTTGATGAAAATGAAGACATTCGTGTGGATTTAGAGGGATATAAGGACACGGAAGCTCTGCAGCATTCAAGTGCATTGCAGCTGGGATGGAGTTAGAGGAAATCCTGGATTCACACAACCTGGTCACACTCTTGAGCCTCTCCTCTCATCCTCTTTATCTTCTGTCCATGACTGCCTTCTCTCTCCCCCTCTCTCACAATGTGGCATATATATTTGTTCTGCCTCAAAGTTCTAAACTCAAGTTTAGCTGAGCACAAACTCAATCACGGCAAACAAATAAGTTCCCTTTTTTCTCAAGTAAAAAAGGGTATTTATTTATTTTTCCTCCTCTCCAAGTTGCCTTATCAGTGACGTGCAGTGCACTGGTGTGTTTAAAATTAGTTGAGTTGGCTTTGAAACATCGGGGTATTTATAGGTGTGAGCATATGTGAAGAATGATTTCATTCCAAACACATTTATGGGAGCATATGTGTGTGTTTCTGTACTTTTTTTTTTATTTTGGCGATGACTGACAGTAGCAGACACCATGACGTGTGACCTGTCGTGCTGATGGGAGGGAAGAGGCAGCGGGATTAGAGGGTTGACTCACAAACATCTAATTTCTTTCCCTGTTATTTCCTTTTTATTAAAATTTTTATTAACTTGACATCTGACATCTGTTAAGTGCACAGTTCATAGCTGCATATTACGTCGATGTTTGTCGGATATTGGAACTGTGCAGAGTCAAAAAAAGATGAGAAGCCAGCAGTTGAAGTTAGTATGTGTGTGTGTATGCATCAGTCTGACTATGTGGGTGTTGCTGGAGTGCTAGCTGTCATAATGTGAGAGGGATTATGGTAAGAAGTGCTATGAGACAGTAAGGATAGTAGGACGGGTACGTGGAGAGGTGGTGACAGCATGGCGAGAAGTACACTTGTATTTCTAGCATATTTTTATGTCGGCCCCCGACACAATCCGACAGCCTGAGACCCTTCTGACACGCAGTCTTCTCCGTCACTCACCTATGTGTTTATGTTTGTATGTGCTCTTTAAAGAACATATGGAGGGCTTGCTACAAGTCTTTTCCCCGTGCCTCACATCTCTGAGCCGCCATCATGAAAAAAAGGAGTTAATACAAATCCTTTTGAGGAATTTACACAAACATAATTATTTATTTAGCTGGTTAAAACCCACATAATTCTCCTATCAGCTGTGGCAAGCTGCTTCCACATGTCCCCCATACATGACTGGGATTAACAAAGCTGCAGGATAGGAAAGCCTTCTGAATGCGTGTGTGTGTGTGTGTGTGTGTGTGTGTGTGTGTGTGTGTGTGTGTGTGTGTGTGTGTGTGTGTGTGTGTGTGTGTGTGTGTGTGTGTGTGTGTGTGTGTGTGTGTGTGTGTGTGTGTGTGTGTGTGTGTGCGTGTGTGTGTCTGTGTGTGTTGATGAACTTCACATGTTTATGGTTCAATATGTACTTGTTAAAAATGCATTTAATACTGTGCATTAAAGGGTTATTCCTTATGACTAAGAGACTAATAAGGACAATTTTTTTTTTTAATTGGCTCAGTATGTAGATGCAATGCTGTAACCTGCAGCTGCAAAAACGAGGTGCGAGGGCAATTGTGCAGCGTCGATGTAATATTACGTTAACTAGAAGTGCTTGTTTTTACACCACGGACGGGCTCTGTCCTTCTCCTCTCTTCACTTTGTAGGTGTATCCTTTTATTCTAGCTCAAATAAATCTCATCCCACATAGTCACCTCAATATTCAGCCATGACATTGAAAACTTTTTAGATAACACTAAGTAACACTTTATATACTTCAACAAAAAAACTCTGCTCACCTGGCACTGGCGTTTCCACCCTTGGCTTCTGGCAACGTGTCACCTCCCTAGATTTCAGAACGAGACCTCTAAGTAAGCCGTCCACTTGTGTTGTCAGAAACTTATAATAACCATCAAAGTCTGTCAGTGGCAAAAAAACGCATTTTTAGGGGATGGAATTTACAATGCCAGTTCGGTCCAATAGATTACATGAAAGCACGTGAGTGGCTGTCGTCTGCAGCACTCTCGCTCAATAATGGACCAGTTTAAGAAATTGTTGTCCCTTTAAGTCAGTTGGACACAAAAACATGGGAAAATAGGGTCCAGGTTGAAAAAAATGACATAGTTACCCTTTAAGTATGTATTCGCATCATGTCTGTGCATGAAACCACTTGTGATCAGATTTGTTGGATAATGTTTAAATACTGACCATCAAACTAAATGTTCCTCCAATTAGCTTGTAAATATATTAAAGGCTTTTAGAAGATGTTGGATCAATTGTTTTGTCCAGTTGATGATGTAGTCATACTAAAGACTATGATGTAAGTATAGTATAAATATGAAGTAATGGGATATTACTAGTTAGAGATCTAGAACTAGTTTCATAGCCGTATTTTGGGTTGTAATAAAGTTACAATTTTTATTTTCTAACTGTTTTTAGTGCATTGTCTCACACAACTTATTATATAGACATCATTGTTTTATTTCTTCTAACATTTGAATTACATTTGTATACCTTACATTTTCTCACATCAATCATTCTTTATGTTTTACAGTGTTTTTCATAACAAAGTCTACTAGATGTGCAGCTGTTTAATTAAAAGTATTCTATCTGACAAAACCGACATAAGGCATATAGCTATGGTAAAGCAGCATGTTGTAGCATTGTGTGGCTACATATAGTTTCACCCAACATGCTACCTGCTCTTTTGGTCGTTCACTCAACGTTCAATATCTTCAGTGAAGCGTATTGTGCAGTCTCAACACAGGGGTTGACGTGACATCACATCCAAGGCCACAGCGGAGTAGTGGGTTTTAACTTTGCAAAGCCGTGTGTAAACTGAGTGCCCCCTACTGACATTACACCCTAACACATGCTATGCTGCGGCAAAACTGTGACACAACCGTGGAGAAAACTCAGCTTTGTTATGGTAAAGTGCTACCGCTATGCATAACCTGGCCGCTGTTATTAATTTCCTATGTGAATAGTGCAGTTCTGACAAAACTAACTATGATGAGCAAGAAGTAGATTATTAAAGTGTCTATTTGATTCATGGTCTGTTAAACCTTGAACCTGAATGGTCTTCTTCACACAGGCTTTAAAAACCTGCAGACTTCTTTTCAGTTATGTATTCATTTTTCTGAAACTCAAAAAACTGTTATGAAACTTGACTAGCGCTCCAGGGCCACATCCATCACTGATCATTTGATAAGTCATCAATCACTTGAAATTTATGTAGTCATTTGCGACATAAACCGTAGTACAGACAGCAGTCAAACTGACTCACTTACAGCCCCTGTCTTTAACTGTGTCTCACTCTTCTTGTGGCAAATGTCTTGCTCTGTTGCCATGTTTAATTGGCAGATCTGTCAGCTTTGCATAAATCTTTGTAAATTACATCGCCCTTATCTCCTCCCGGGGATGGGCCCTGGGGTCGCTTGATTCCATCCAATGGCTCAGCCAGTGGGGCATGGCAGGGAAATGACTCGTAATTGGAGGCAGCTAAGGGTCGTCACCCCCTGACACACACTCAATAAACAGCTCTGAGCTTTATACGGCTAAGCGCTCGTTTTTTTTGGGGGGGGGGATTTCTCTGTGCCACTTTTTCATACTTCACGTACACACTCATGCATTCTCTCCCACCCAACTCTACTATCCCGCTCTGATTCTTTTAAGTGTCTATTCTTTACTCCCAATTCTCTATAAATGCTGTAGCTGAGGTCTGTTGCTCTGTTCAATCAATGCAAAGGGCTTCAGGATTGTGTCTGCAGATGAGGTGTGTGTCTGTGTGCATCAGTGCATGTTATTACAGTCCAAGGCTGACAATATTGTAGTGAGGCAGCACCTGCAATGCCTGCCAACTGTAGCGTCAGACCACATTTCTTCAGTTGTCATAATCATTTCCACAAACTTCATCATGGATGGATGGATTTGCGCTTTCCTAGTCTTACTATCATTCAGAGCACTTTAACACCACATGTCATCATTCACCTATTCACACCCATTCATCCATTTCCATTCACTGATGACAAGGTGCTGCCATGCAAGGTGCCACCTGCCCATCAGGACTCTTAACAGTCATACCTATTTGTACACCGATGGACACATTGACATGGTCCAGTGGAGCGGGGGATCGAACCGGCGCTCCTCTGATTTAAGGACGACCCTGCTCTACCGCTGAGCCACGGTCGCACCATGGAATGTGCAGCATTGGTGCAATGTGGATAGTAAATCTGAGACAATATCACAAGTTTATTATAGCTGTCTCATTAGCGAGATCCGTATGTATTTATAGTAGATAATAAGCCAATCCAGTGCTAAAGCATCTACGTGTTCAACAGATTCCATAAGTGAGTCAGTTTCACTTATAAGTCAGTTTGATCACATTTAGTTACATTAACATTACGTTAAATTAAACTATTAATTAAAAAACAGCAAGCCCACTAACTTTCAACTACCGAGAGGAGAGAAAAATGCAAAATGTGCTGAATCCGAGACTCCATCACAGAAGCATGGAGTTAATTAATGTATATTGTCTCTGTTAAATAAACAAAATTCATTATGCAATATACTGTTATAGTCTGAAATGCTGGAAAGTCACATCTGCTTTCACGCTGAGTAAATCATTACCAAGAGTGATGGATTATGTGTATGCAGGGAGTCATTTTATATGTATGTATATATGTTTGTATGTGTTCGAGCATGCAGCGGAGATATAAACATTTGCATATAGTCATAGAGACTGTGCATGTACAAGTGTATTTAGGTGATTTTGTTTTTGAGAATCCAGGACAGCATGCGCCACAACAAGAACGCCCTGTTCACCTCTTCAGAAATGCATTGTTAATATTGCAGGCAGACTTTTTCTTTATCTACCGAATCATATATGGCTCTCTTAGTTTTGTGTAAATGCACACGGACAAGGACTTGTTTGATTGTGTTACAGTCATCATTATTGTACCTAAGCCGTCTCCAGGCGATTCTGACGTGCCGTGCCTGCATCTGGATCGACTCTGATTTGTCTCTGAGGCTAAACGAGGAGCAGGGAAGCACAACTGTCAAAAGTATTCCTGTCAAGGGCAGATATTCTCCTCTCTCCTCTGCTTCTGCAGCATCCGTACCTCTAACATCACCACTGTGAATAGAGCTCCTTTCACCTCCTTTCGGTCCTTTTATCTCTCGTTTTTCTTCTCTTTCATTACTTGCCTCCCCTATCGGCCTTCAACTTCTGTCCCTCTTCCCTCTCAATCGTCACTTTCACTGCACACATCTTTCCTTTGTCATCTTTTCCTCACCATCATGATACTATTTTCTCTTCCCTCTCTCTCTTTTTGCTCCCAGGCTCTCCTGCAGCCAGCGGGACCGGCACGCTGCAGATCTATCTGATAGATATTAATGACAACCCCCGGCACTCATACCCAAGGAGTCTCAGATCTGTGAGCGGGTGAACAAGAACGTCCACGGTGTCAACATCACTGCAGCTGACGCTGACACAGACCCCAACGCTGGACCCTTTGTCTTCGAGCTGCCCAACTTTCCCAACAGCATCCGACGCAACTGGACGATTTCTCGGATCAGCGGTGAGGAGGACAACAGCACTAAAGAACTTATGAAAATGAATTCATTATCAGTGCATGGAACAGTTTCACAGTGTTACTGTATACATGTGTAGAAACATTAGTTTTGCATATTTATTACCAGTCTTTATCAATTATTTAATTTACTAACTGACCAAAATCTCATCAGATGCTTCATTATAAACCTGCTCGTATCTTTATTGCCCATATATGCTATAAATGAGTTATTCTTTCATAGTTAAATATGGAAGTAGTACTATGTTATTGTCCGATATGATCAACTTTTAGAGGATTAGTATGATGTAATGATCATATTTGACCATGTTTTCCCTTCTAACAAACAATACTTTTGGTTAAATTCATTCATTCAAGCAAAATGTAATTTAAAACCCCAAAACATAGTTTTTCACTAAAAGCTTTTAAATGATTAATGCATGATAATAGCATTCCCTATGTGGAAGCAATTGTTAAGATTTTGGTCAGAAGTAACTATTTTGAAAATGTATTGTCATTTCAGAGTATTATATTAATAAATGTGATCATTAGGTGCGTCTTGTAACTAACTCCTCTCTTTCCTCTTCCTCTCTACACAGGTGATTACGCTCGTCTCGGGCTGCGGTACCAGATATATTTAGAGCCGGGGGTGTATGAGGTCCCTGTCATTGTGTCGGACTC
The DNA here is from genome assembly GCF_027596085.1 of Anoplopoma fimbria. Lineage (NCBI taxonomy): Eukaryota > Metazoa > Chordata > Actinopteri > Perciformes > Anoplopomatidae > Anoplopoma > Anoplopoma fimbria. Next base: position 22,253,013 of record NC_072460.1, read on the forward strand.
GGGGAACCCTCCGTTGTCCAACAGGTCGGTCATCAAAATCAAGGTGTGTCCCTGCGACGAACACGGAGACTGCACCACCCTCGGGGCCGTGGCGGCCGCTGGCCTGGGAACCGGAGCCATCATCTCCATCCTCATCTGCATCATCATCCTCCTCAGTGAGTATCAGCGGTTCATGATGCACTCACACACCTCACTGCTTTCAATAATGTCACACGCCCACTCACATATATATATATATATATATATATATATATATATGAACATAATGCAAAAAAGCTGCCAGTGATTTGCTATGGTCTGCTTTTCTGCCAGAAAATGTGTAGCTCAGGGCACAGTCATTAAACATTCACCAAGCTGCAGTACTACAACATGAACAACAGTTTGTATAATGGATTAATGCCCCGACTGCTGGCATCTTCTCAAGCATCTCTTGACAAGGAGGTTTCTGTCTTCTTTTTCTGGTAGGGTGAATATCTGCTGCTGCCTGTGCTGCCAGTGATTCATGCCGTTGGCTTACTTTTGTTGCTGTCAGCCACTTTGCTCATACATATAGACAAGTCTTATAGACAAATTCACCCGCCGCTGTAGGGTTTTTACAGCATATTTTAAAGTGTTATATTGTGCGTCATCCATACTTTTCATTCCAACTACTACTACTACAAGTGATTTACATTTATTCCTTTGCTTATCTTATAGTTATTGGAGCAGGTAGAGCATACAGAGTTTTGACATTTCTCTCTCACAGAAGACAAACAACACACAGGGAAGGTACATAAAAGACAACAAAGCTACAAAATGAATGTTAAATGACAAATAAAACAATGCTTAAAAGAAAAGAAAGACAGCAGGAGGAGGAAGCCGTTACAAATGAATACGTGAAAGCTGGCATCATGTTTTCGAGTTGTCCATTCGTCCGTTCCATTCTCGTGAACACGATATCTCAAGAACACCTCGAAGGAACTAATTCAAATTTTGCGCAAACATCCACTCGGACATCCACTTTGTGGGCAAAGGTCACGGGGATCTCACAAACACGTTTTTCACCATAACTAAAGAATTCATATGCTAATGAAATAGGTGCACTAAGTGGAGTGCAGATCTCTGATAGGTGTGTCTGCAATGACCAGTGCTGTGATGTTTGATTGAATAAATATGACTCCAATAATTAGCTAACCCTCTGTCTAACCGCAAGTGTCTCACACATCAGATACGCTCTCATTTTAATCTATGCATATGTCTGAACCGGGTCTCTGCAGGCCTGCGTCTCAGCTCTGTTTCACCTGCATTGCCGCGACTTGAAGCATTTATTGAGTACATTTTTTGACAATAAGCGCGTAAATGTGAGGTTTAAGCCCAAAAATGCAGCCAAAGAGCATCCTCAGATCGGCGGTCAACTGTATGTGTAGTTCCGTTTGCCGTTAGCCAAACACACGGTCCAACACATTAAAAGTGAGCAAACTGTTTTCCCCAAAGACGTACTGTCTACGGTTTTCCCCCTCTCTATGCCTTTGGCTGAAGGTTTATCTAGCTGGTGTGTGTCGGTTACAGGCATGGTGCTGTTGTTTGTCGTGTGGATGAAGCGCAGAGAGAAGGAGAGGCACACCAAGCAGCTGCTCATCGACCCCGAAGACGATGTCAGAGACAACATCCTCAAATACGATGAAGAGGGAGGAGGAGAGGAAGACCAGGTGAGATCCCGAGAGACATGCACCCACCAACACACACCCACACACACACACACACACATACGCTTTCTATGTTGACCTCCCGCACCAACTTACATCTGTTTTGCCTGTGTGGGTGTGTAGGACTACGACCTGAGCCAGCTGCAGCAGCCTGACTCCTTGGAGCACATCATCAGCAAGCCGCCTGGTGTCCGCAGGGTGGACGAACGTCCCATCATCCCTGAGTCCCAGTACCCGATCAGACCGGTCGTGCCCCACCCTGGAGACATCGGGGACTTCATCCACGAGGTGAATTTACTCAGCGGACGCAGACGTTTCATCTGCCATGCATGCTAGAGTGTTTCTCCCACAGTGAGCCGGCCTCTCACTTCCACTTCCCATCGATCTGACGTTTAATGTGATTACTCATTTCTGGATGCTGTTCAATATGTAAACTCCAGTATGCTGATGGGAACAGCGAAAATAGTTTTGTTTTACGTTGCAGCTGCTCTGATGGTGGCAGCTTTATTCACACACACACACACACACACACACACACACACACACACACACACACACACACACACACACACAACTCCAGCGTTGGCACACTGATGCGAGAAAATGCTGATTGACAGACTCGTGACAACGCGTTCACACTCGAGAGGTGTTGGCAGCTGTTCAGCTTTGATCCATCCAGCCTTGACTCTCTCTCTCTCTCTCTCTCTCTTTCTCTCTCTATCTCTCGCTCTCCCCCTCGCTCACACATGTACTCACCTGATCTCGCTCCAGCAGTCTGGTAAAACACAAACACAGCAAACACATGGTGTTCCTGCCACGCACTGTACCCCTTGGGGGTTGAGGCTTTTCAGGTTTCTATCCGTAGCTTCTCTCTGTATTTTGATAAAGTGGATGAAGTTCGTTTCTCTTCACCTGCCTCACCTTCAGGTCATCGACCCTCATTTGTCATCCTTAGAAGCAAGTGTGGGTTCGCACCCCATCGGAAAAAAGATACAGATTTCATTTCATCTTATTAAAGGCAGGGTTGGTAATCGTCTTCAAAAACATTTTTTGATATTTTTGTAGAAATTCTCATTTTATCTCTGGCCACCGCAGGACTGTACTAAGCCCGTCCAATCATTACATTTATCCTGAGTGTAATGATTGGACGGGCTACCTGCCTGTCTACTTCACGTATTCTGCCTCTGCACACATTGCTCGTCAATAGAGCTACTAGCATGACAGCTGTGAGAACTATCCATAGCAGTGTTTGTTGTTTACGTCCATGATCATTTTTTGGAAGTGGCTTTGGAGGGCGGCCTTAAGTGGCAGGCTTTCAGTGTTGCAGACTTACTGACTTTCTTGCTGGATTTAGTAGATTTAAGAGCCAGTGTTGTTAGCTACTTTTAGTGTAAAATACTTTCTTCTTCGGTTGGATGATTTTTAAAATCTTGCGTACTCTTGCTAGTTGGTCAAGATTACCAACCTTCCTTTAATGAAACAGTAACAAGATATGGATGAATCGGGTTTAATCACACATTGCTGAGTCAAATTCAGACGTTGCCAATGCATCCCGTTATTCATGTGTTTTTATATGTGAAAAACTAGAATTTGTGTACAACCTACTTGTACTACATGATACATTTTTGGAAGTGTCTGAGCTGGTTTCCGACGCTGTTCGTATTGACTTGTGTGAGACTGGCTGTGTTTTGGTTTGTGTCTCATATCTGTTGTATTTCTGCTGCTTCACTCAGGCTTCACAAAAGAGATCCGATCTCAATGAGACTACCTGATTAAATAATGGTTGTAATAATTTAGGCCCACTGAGCTTTATAGGAACATGCCCCTATGAAGCCTGTAGTGTTTGAACAATTCACTTAACGTATTCAAAATTCACTTAAAGAAGCTTGTTGAATAATTCATTTTAGAAGAAAATTGCAAGATATGCTGTTATTAGAATAAACTTTATTGTACGAGTACTGAGACAACGAAATGCAGTTGTGCTTCGTCCCAGAGTATGAGTACAATACAACAATATTATTTATTTCCAATAGTTTTCTATGCGCAATGCCATGTATCCTTAATTTAACTGCACACTGTATTTGTTATAACATATATGAGACTGAACGTTGAGCTTTAGACAAAGAATTGATAAATACAAGTGACAGAAAGCACAATTATGAAGTACTTGGGTTTTACCATTCAATGGTGCTTAATACTTCTACCATATACTACGGTATTGTACTTTTAACACCGCTTCATTAACTTCTAGTTACTAGAAGTAGTATATTGAAATTGTAATACAAATATCAGCTTATGAAACAGTATGCATTGTCCCACCAGTCCCACCAGTATAGAAGTAAAGTAAACTCCACTCTGACCAGCTGCGGCAAAATGCTGCCATACAAGTAGAGATGCACAATAATAATATAAAGCTGTGAAAGAGTCACCTTTACACATAAAGGTCAGGGTAACATGGGAAATACTGCTCAGCCTGTGAAAACAGTTGTGTAACGTCTTCTATGGCTCTGAGGAAATGACCCTGATGATGCCACAAACGTTGGATCCAGATTTTGACTGTTACAGGATATCTCAACATCTGCTCATTCAATTTTAAGCTTTATTGAAAAATCTTATGAGCACAATGTTGAATCACAGGAATTGACCTCCAACAGCTTGTTGCTTTTCCATCATCCTGCAGACATGTGCGTACTGACCTTTTCTTCCTTCTCGTCCTGTTTAGGGTCTGCGAGCGGCAGACAACGACCCCACAGCTCCTCCGTACGACTCCCTGCTGGTGTTCGACTACGAGGGCAGCGGCTCCACCGCCGGCTCCGTCAGCTCCCTCAACTCCTCCAGCACGGGGGACCAGGACTATGACTACCTCAACGAATGGGGCCCCCGCTTCAAGAAGCTGGCTGACATGTACGGAGGAGGGGATGATGATTAAATCTGCCCCGTCACACACACACACACACACACACACACACACACACACACACACACACACACACACACACACACACACACACACACACACACACACACACACACGCCCTCGTCCCGTCAGCTGGCCTGCCATGCTCTGTCCCTGTAACACATGGGGCTATTACACCCTTATTGAACACAAAGTTAACAATGACATGTTCTCACTGACCAACTGACTGACCAACCAACCAATCAAATTAGCCACCACAGAGGGCCGGTGTCGTGAGTCCGTTTCGGGTGCTCTTCTCCACCGTCTCCTGCTCTCAGACTAAAACGGAAGATCTGAATTGCAGGCTTCTCATAGTTTGTATTTTCAAGTGCTTGTGCTTTTCATTTTTTTTTATTTTAGGTTTTATGCTTTATGTAAGTTTTTGTTTTTCCTTTCGTTTGTGTTTCCTTTTTTTTGTCACCACTCCCTTTCGATTCGAGCCGTTCCCTACTCCTGAGGGTTTTCACTTTTCCCTCGCTGTCAGACCCCGCCTGCCTCTCTGCAGAAGCTTTAGGTTGAGCTGCTCGCTTTGTCTGAGGGGAACAAAGGGGGAAAAACAAAAGAAGAACACAGATATGAAAGTCCTTCCTGCACGGAGGGCCCTGGTTTATTCTTTCTTGAACTTGAATTACTTAGAACAGAAGCACTGTTGTTTAAAAAAAAAAGTGCCTTCAGTGGTGCGTATTATAGCAGACTCCCGCTAACTCAGGATTGGTTGCCATTTTCTGGGCTCACATGCCTCCATATGACCCCTGACCCTTTAACTCAGACCTTCCCTTGTCATTTCTGTCGTCCTGCAGGGCTGGGGTAGCTGCAGGAGATGTCAGTGCCGATTTCAGAGGAGCATTGACTGGCTAACGAGGGCGCTTTATGTAGACGTACTGTACATAGGCCTACAGTGTGTCTGTAAGTTATGGACAAATCATTCACTTTTCAAGTCAAGGCATATCCGTGCTCCTAGATCACGGCCAACTTGAATGTGATTACTGAAATCACAAAAATACATAACGGGACTGTCTTAGAGAAGAAATGCATTGCGTGTCTTTGTTTATTGTGGCTTCAATAGCAGCTGTGTTTGTTTTGAGCTCTCAGTATTTTGCACAAAACCTGATGAGGCTTGTTTTCTAAATTTTGAAGATTGACAAGTCATGTGTGTTACCTCTCTAATGTTGTTGTATATGAAAGTGCGTATGAGGGTTATTTAAGGAGACGTTGCCTTTAAGACCATTTAAAGTTTGCATGTTTATCCCTTCACCCAAAGGTAGTTAACATGGCACCAGTTATTGTGTGGTAAATGTGTCAAAGAAAAAAATATATAAACTGTACAAACATGAGGGAAAAGAAAATATGAGATGACTTCAAATAGCTGTGATAGCATTACATACAGAGATGTGAGCTACGAGCACCATTCTGAGATCCCCCTTCTCTCTTTTATTTCATTTTTTTTATAATTCTTATGTTGATTCACTCTTGTTTCCCAGCAAACTTTTGAATATACCAACTTTGGTGCCGGTCCCTGTCACAGAAACCGGGGAAATTGAGCCTCAGCCAGGGATTTAGCGCCTTTACAATCTGTCTCTCTTCAGGCAGCGTTTTATTCATCTGAAATTTTCTCCTGAAATTTTTGGCTGCAAGTTCAAGAGGTTTTGAGAAGAAAAATAAAGGAAAGGCAAAGTCTGTTATGAAGTTCTGCATTTTTATCAAGGCAGACTTGCAAAAAAACTAAAGCTTCAGTTTTTAGCGCTTTAAAAGACGGACATTTTGAGAGACCGTTGTGTTGTGACTTAATGATAATGCAGCACTACCCAGTTCAGACCCCCAGAACTGCTTTTAGAGAACTGGGGGGGAAAAAAAAGAGCTTTAGTCTTTGTGTTAAATTATTTAAATGTGCAAAACATTTCAAAGAGGGACCAGGGAGAGGTTTAATCATTCCTTATCTTCTGAGTGCCCGTTGAAACACTCCTCCGTTGTAGCCAGTTTCAGCTTGACGTGGATTGAGCAGATCTTCTATTAATTATGAATCTGATGAATACTTTGAGGGATCCTCCCCCTCTCATTTTTTTCTCCAGCTTCTCTTCAGCTGTTCCTCACACGCTCATGGTTCAAATGAATATCTAGCTGTAGAAGATTAAACCATCTTGGTAATAAAAATTGTAACTATTCTTTCAGAGTGGATTGAAAGGAATTTGCTTGTTACATGATATAAATGGGAACTATATTATGTTAATGTAAAATATTCATCATGCCATGATAATGAAATAAGGATGGAGAAGGAAGGTAATAGTATAATGAATAAGGTTAACAGGGTAGGAATCTCTTGATTTACATCAATACAGAAATGAGTGCAAATTGCACCTTGTGGTGAGGAAACTGACAGCTGTGATTTTCAGGATAGCTGTCAGAGAAAACATGAGATATTGAGTAGTTTCCACCGGATAAAGCTCTTATCTATCCGATTGCTCCACAGCCTACAGAATATCTTCACGAAATAAACACAGCTGTTACTTTCTGCTATTTGTGATTATTTCTGACATATACATGTTGTATATACAGAACATTTTTATACATTTGGTCACATGATTTTTCCCGTTTCTGTGTCGTCTCTGCATTTTTCTTTCACTCCATGTTTTTTTTTGTTTTTAAATGAATACTCGGCAAGGTATATTTCACCACAAAAAGCCATGTGAGTTTAGGAGAATCTGTATGGTTCTCTGAGAGCTTACAGCCATACGTCGCTGTTCAAGTTTGGCTCCATCGTGGTGAAAAGGTTCCACTTCAAAACCAACTTGTACAGTCTCTACTAGCACACACTCACTCCTCTAGGCCTTACTGTATATATGTGAGTGTTCTATATTATATGAGCCCTTTCAGCATTGTTCTATTTCAGCTGCACAGCTCCAACATGAAGGCCATCCTGCTTAATGATTAATTAATTAATCATGCTTTTTGATCAGATGTTTAGACCTGGTTCAGGGCCAAACCTAGCAAGTGGCCCAGACACACACACACACACACACACACACAAACACTTTACACAAGGTAACTGACAATTGTAACTGTGTCATACATACATATGAGACACAATGCCATTATGAAACTGAATGTTATCAATGACTCGCAGTGACACGTGACAGCAAATCATCAATGGAGTCGGTCACACTTGACTCCCCGTTTAAATGCAATTTATGAGGGGGAAATGAAGGATGATTGATCATTACTTGTTACATACTTGGTCCACTTGTCTTATTGACGTTCTCTTTCTCAAAGTGAGGGGAGAATTAGCAAATAATGGGATTAAGGAGGAACTATTGCACTGCTGTAGTCCACCGCTGTCTTCTGGCTCTGTCAACAAACGGCTCCTCCTGCCTCTCTGACTGGTGTTAGTTAAAGGACACTTGGTCTCACTCGGGACACTGCCTGACCATGGACACACACATGACAGGAGGCTCCAGCAGAAGCCAGACTCTTGCTTGCTTGCTTGGCCAGAACTACAAAGACAGTCAGACAGCCAGCAGTTTCATATGAGTTCTCCCAATACTGCTCAAGTCCAAGTGTACATAATTTAGTATTTGCTTGAAGCTAAACAGACGAAGTTAGGCAAACTGTACCTGTACAATTGGAGCTTTTTGCATGTGTCTTTTTATAACGGACAGATGAGTTCTATTACAGTAACCATACAACATTTTAAAATGTGTCGCAGCCCGCATGACAGAGGTTGCGACACACTCCATACTCACAATAGATTCAAATGGAGGACAAGAAAAAAAACGCTGAAAAAATGATTGCACAGTTATCGAGTCAAAAATACTTTTTTTGTAAATTGTCAACAGCACAAATATTTTGTATTGTTGTTTGTACCATTTTGTAAGAAAACTAAGGAAAAAAAAAAAGGGAAAGAATCTGTTGTTTCAAGCGTGTGTTTATATAGTGCCACTGCAATCTTGGTTTCCAAATACCGTACAGTAAATGCGCAGCCTTGCAGATCTACCTTGTAATATAGACGCTGAGCCTGGACTCCCTGTCAGCACCATGTGTTATAAATAAAAAGTTCCCCTCCTTATAAGAACTGTGTCTTTTCTGTGTCACCCACTGATTTCTGCAAGCGATGCATTTCCTCACAACCCGTGTTATTTTTTAAGTGGTTATTTTGACCAGAGGTTGTTACATTAACTGAAAAAGTGTCCCTGACACTCAGGCAACTTTGCACTATTTATATTTGGTTTAAAAGCTTTAGTACATACATAGTTTTGCCCATTAATAATACTTTATAGCAAGAACAAATTACTTGAAATAAAAATAATACTATTTTCATCATGTTCCGTATGACAGCTCTGCACACACTTCTTATATCCTTCTTTCTATTTCTTCCACTTTAGTGCCATCTATATATTTCATTGAATTATAAAAAAGATTTTCATCACAGCAATCTTTTTTATGTTTTATGACATATTCTTTTAAGAATTTTTATTTTTTGATACTATGACTTTTTCCTAACTATATTTTTAAGTATATTACTTTTTCCAACATACTTTATTATGACTATACTGCCGCTTTTTATGACTTTCCTACATGCTTTACCATGACTTTTTTCGACATTCTATAGTATAGCTTTTTATGACTTTTTTACATACTATATTTTAAATGTTTATGACTTTTTTGCGACATACTATACTTTGACTTTTTTTTCCAATGATTTGTATGTCATAAAAGTGATAAAAAGTCAAAATATAGTTTGTTGAAAAAGTCATGAAAACTCATAGGATAGTATGCCGGAAAAAAACAATTATGATATGTCGACAAAGTAATAAAAAGTTGTACTATAGTATGACTTTTTATTACTTTTTTTGGCATAATATACTATGACTTTTTTCAAAATACAATAAGATAAATAGATTTTTACTTTGACATGTTTTCGAGATTCTATATGTTTCATTTTTAGGACTTGTTTTGACTAACTATACTGAGACTATACTGAGAGGCATACTATATTTTGACTTTTTACGCCTTTTTTTACACAGAATAATATGATATTAGTATTTGAAAACTTTTTGAAAACTTTTGGACATAGTATACTGTGAGATTTTATGACTTTCTTCCTACTCACTATATTCTGATTGAGCTCACCAGGTAGAGACTGTGTTTTTTGGATGAAAGTAAAGGTTTCAGTGGCTTGAGCCGAAAACCAGCTACAACCCTATCATTTATTCATGATTTTTTTAAATACATTTTTTTAAATACATTTTTCCACATCCAATGTATTGAATTTTTCGACAGAGTATATATTTAGACTTTTTAATGCCTTTTTTAGACATACTATACTATGACTTTTTATGACGTTTTTCAAGATATTTATTTTGTCTTTTTTATGCCTTTTTTTTTACATACTATACTATGACTTTTTAACACGTTTTTTTTGAGATACCATTTTTTATGTTTTACGCCTTTTTGACTTACTGTTCTATAACTTTTGTTCAACATACGACCCTGTGACTTTTTATAACTTTTTTAGTGATACTATATTTTGACCTTTTATAACTATTTTTATACTATGACTTTTTTACGACATACTATACTGTGAGTTTTTATGACTTTCTTCCTACTCACTATATTCTGATTGAGCTCACCAGGTAGAGACTGTTTTTTTTGGATGAAAGTAAAGGTTTCAGTGTCTTGAGTTCAAAACCAGCTTACAACCCCTTGATTCCTATATGTGTTCTTTCAACATACTATACTATGACTTTTTATGAAGGTTTTTTGAGATACCATGTTTTAACTTTTAACGTTTTTTTTTCGACATGCTATACTATGACTTTTTTTCGACATCCTATACTATGCCTTTTTTCAACATACTATACTATGACTATTTTTAGACATGCTATACTATGACTATTTTTGACATCCTATACTATGACTTTTTTTCAACATGCTATACTATGACTATTTTTAGACATGCTATACTATGACTATTTTTCAACATACTAGACTGACTTTTTTTCGACATACTATACTGTGATCTTAAACGGAGCTGTGTCTAAATACCATATTTTAACTTTTAAAGCATTTTTTCAACATCCTATACAAGATATTTTTTGGACATACTATACTATGACTTTTATGATTTTTTTGAGATACAATATTTTTACGCTTTTATGCTTTTTTTTTCAACATGCTATACTATGACTTTTTTTTAATATACTATACTATGACTTTTTTCGACATGCTATACTATGACTTTTTTAACATGCTATACTATGACTATTTTTCGACATACTATACTATGACTTTAAATGAAGGTTTGTCGAGATACAATATTTTTACGCTTTTATGCATTTTTTTCGACATACTATACTATGACTTTTTTTTAACATACTATTCTATGACTTATTTCGACAAACTATACTATGACTTTTTTTCGACATACTATACTGTGAGTTTTTATGACTTTCCTACTACTCACTATACTATGAGTTATATTTGATGAGAGTAAAGGTTTCAGTGTCTTGAGTTCAAAACCAGCTTACAACCCCTTGATTCCTATATGTGTTCTTTCAACATACTAGACTATGACTTTTTATGAAGGTTTTTTGAGATACCATATTTTAACTTTTAACGTTTTTTTCGACATGCTATACTATGATTTTTTTTTCGACATACTATACTATGACTTTAAATGAAGGTTTGTCGAGATACCATATATTTACTTTTTATGCATTTTTTTCAACATGCTATACTATGACTTTTTTTTCGACATACTATACTATGACTTTTTTTCAACATACTATACTATGACTATTTTTCGACATACTATACTATGACTTTTTTTCAACATGCTATACTATGACTTTAAATGAAGGTTTTTTGAGATACCATATTTTAACTTTTAACGTTTTTTTTCGACATACTATACTATGACTTTTTTTCGACATACTATACTATGACTTTTTTTTCGACATGCTATACTATGACTTTTTTCGACATGCTATACTATGACTTTTTTTCTACATCCTATACTATGACTTTTTTTCAACATGCTATACTATGACTTTTTTAGACATGCTATACTATGACTATTTTTCAACATACTAGACTGACTTTTTTTCGACATACTATACTGTGATCTTAAACGGAGCTGTGTCTAAATACCATATTTTAACTTTTTAAGCATTTTTTCAACATCCTATACAAGATATTTTTTGGACATACTATACTATGACTTTTATGATTTTTTTGAGATACAATATTTTTACGCTTTTATGCTTTTTTTTTCAACATGCTATACTATGACTTTTTTTCAACATATTATACTATGACTTATTTTTCGACATGCTATACAATGACTTTTTTCGACATGCTATACTATGACTATTTTTCGACATACTATACTATGACTTTAAATGAAGGTTTGTCGAGATACAATATTTTTACGCTTTTATGCTTTTTTTTTCGACATACTATACTATGACTTTTTTTTAACATACTATTCTATGACTTATTTCGACAAACTATACTATGACTTTTTTTTTCGACATACTATACTGTGAGTTTTTATGACTTTCCTACTACTCACTATACTATGAGTTATATTTGATGAGAGTAAAGGTTTCAGTGTCTTGAGTTCAAAACCAGCTTACAACCCCTTGATTCCTATATGTGTTCTTTCAACATACTAGACTATGACTTTTTATGAAGGTTTTTTGAGATACCATATTTTAACTTTTAACGGTTTTTTTCGACATGCTATACTATGACTTTTTTTCAACATTCTATACTATGACTTTAAATGAAGGTTTTTTTAGATACCATATTTTAATTTTTAACTTTTATGCTTTTTTTTTCAACATGCTATACTATGACTTTTTTCGACATACTATACTATGACTTTTTTCGACATGCTATACTATGACTTTTTTTAACATACTATACTATGACTTTTTTCAACATGCTATACTGTGAGTTTTTATGACTTTCCTACTACTCACTATACTATGAGTTAGGTTTTTTATCTACACTTTTTAGTTCTGATTTAGCTCCACCAGGTAGAAGCTGTGCTATTTGATGAGAGTAAAGGTTTCAGTGTCTTGAGTTCAAAACCAGCTTACAACCCCTTGATTCCTATATGTGTTCTTTCAACATACAACTTTTTATGAAGGTTTTTTGAGATACCATATTTTAACTTTTAACGGTTTTTTTCGACATGCTATACTATGACTTTTTTTTGACATACTATACTATGACTTTTTTTCAACATACTATACTATGCCTTTTTTCAACATCCTATACTATGACTATTTTTCGACATGCTATACTATGACTATTTTTCAACATACTAGACTGACTTTTTTTCGACATACTATACTATGATCTTAAACGGAGCTGTGTCTAAATACCATATTTTAACTTTTAAAGCATTTTTTCAACATCCTATACAAGATATTTTTTGGACATACTATACTATGACTTTTATGATTTTTTTGAGATACAATATTTTTACGCTTTTATGCTTTTTTTTTCAACATGCTATACTATGACTTTTTTTTAACATACTATACTATGACTTTTTTTCGACATGCTATACTATGACTTTAAATGAAGGTTTTTTGAGATACCATATTTTAACTTTTAACAGTTTTTTTCGACATACTATACTATGACTTTAAATGAAGGTTTGTCGAGATACAATATTTTTACGCTTTTATGCTTTTTTTTCGACATACTATACTATGACTTTTTTTTAACATACTATTCTATGACTTATTTTCAACATGCTATACTATGACTTTTTTCGACATACTATAGTTTTTATGACTTTCCTACTACTCACTATACTATGAGTTAGGTTTTTTATCTACACTTTTTAATTCTGATTTAGCTCACCAGGTAGAAGCTGTGCTATTTGATGAGAGTAAAGGTTTCAGTGTCTTGAGTTCAAAACCAGCTTACAACCCCTTGATTCCTATATGTGTTCTTTCAACATACTAGACTATGACTTTTTATGAAGGTTTTTTGAGATACCATATTTTAACTTTTAACGGTTTTTTTCGACATGCTATACTATGACTTTTTTTCGACATGCTATACTATGACTTTAAATGAAGGTTTGTCGAGATACCATATATTTACTTTTTATGCATTTTTTTCAACATACTATACTATGACTATTTTTCAACATACTATACTATGACTATTTTTCAACATACTATACTATGACTATTTTTCGACATACTATACTATGACTTTTTTTTAACATACTATACTATGACTTTTTTTCAACATGCTATACTATGACTTTAAATGAAGGTTTTTTTAGATACCATATTTTAACTTTTAACGTTTTTTTTCGACATGCTATACTATGACTTTTTTTCGACATACTATACTATGACTTTTTTTCGACATGCTATACTATGACTTTTTTTGACATACTATACTGTGAGTTTTTATGACTTTCCTACTACTCACTATACTATGAGTTAGGTTTTTTATCTACACTTTTTAATTCTGATTTAGCTCACCAGGTAGAAGCTGTGCTATTTGATGAGAGTAAAGGTTTCAGTGTCTTGAGTTCAAAACCAGCTTACAACCCCTTGATTCCTATATGTGTTCTTTCAACATACGACTTTTTATGAAGGTTTTTTGAGATACCATATTTTAACTTTTAACGTTTTTTTTCGACATGCTATACTATGACTTTTTTTCGACATACTATACTATGACTTTTTTTCGACATACTATACTATGACTTTTTTTCAACATACTATTCTATGACTTTTTTTCAACATGCTATACTATGACTTATTTTCGACATGCTATACTATAACTTTTTTCAACATACTATACTGACTTTTTTTCGATATTCTATACTATGATCTTAAACGGAGCTGTGTCTAAATACCATATTTTAACTTTTAAAGCATTTTTTCAACATCCTATACAAGATATTTTTGGACATACTATACTATGACTTTTATGATTTTTTTGAGATACAATATTTTTACGCTTTTATGCTTTTTTTTTCAACATGCTATACTGTGACTTTTTTTTAACATACTATACTATGACTTTTTTTCGACATGCTATACTATGACTTTTTTTTAACATACTATACTATGACTGTTTTTCGACATACTATACTATGACTTTAAATGAAGGTTTTTTGAGATACCATATTTTAACTTTTAACGTTTTTTTTCGACATACTATACTATGACTTTAAATGAAGGTTTGTCGAGATACAATATTTTTACGCTTTTATGCTTTTTTTTTCGACATACTATACTATGACTTTTTTTAACATACTATTCTATGACTTATTTCGACATGCTATACTATGACTTTTTTCGACATACTATACTGTGAGTTTTTATGACTTTCCTACTACTCACTATACTATGAGTTAGGTTTTTTATCTACACTTTTTAATTCTGATTTAGCTCACCAGGTAGAAGCTGTGCTATTTGATGAGAGTAAAGGTTTCAGTGTCTTGAGTTCAAAACCAGCTTACAACCCCTTGATTCCTATATGTGTTCTTTCAACATACTAGACTATGACTTTTTATGAAGGTTTTTTGAGATACCATATTTTAACTTTTAACGTTTTTTTTTTTCGACATGCTATACTATGACTTTTTTTCGACATACTATACTATGACTTTAAATGAAGGTTTGTCGAGATACCATATATTTACTTTTTATGCATCTTTTTAGACATGCTATACTATAACTTTTTTTTATACTATGACTTTTTTCAACATACTATACTATGACTTTTTTTTAACATACTATACTATGACTTTTTTTCGACATACTATTCTATGACTTTTTTTCAACATGCTATACTATGACTTTAAATGAAGGTTTTTTTAGATACCATATTTTAACTTTTAACGTTTTTTTTTTTTTCAACATACTATACTATGACTTATTTTCGACATGCTATACTATGACTTTTTTTCGACATACTATACTATGACTTTTTTTTACATGCTATTCTATGACTTTTTTCGACATGCTATACTATGACTTTTTTTCAACATGCTATACTATGACTATTTTTCGACATACTATACTATGACTTTAAATGAAGGTTTGTCGAGATACCATATATTTACTTTTTATGCATTTTTTTCGACATCCTATACTATGACTTTTTTTCGACATACTATACTATGACTTTTTTTCGACATACTATACTATGACTTTTTTTTTGATATAGTATAATGTGAGCTTTTATGACTTTCCTACTACATATAGTCCCATAACTTTTTTTTGCATCTTTTTCTTTATATGTCATACAATACTATTACCCTTTTTTACTGACCTTTCATGACAACCTATACTATGACTTTCCACCACTTTTTTCAACATACTTTACTATGCCTCTTAATATGACATTTTATGGGTTTCCAGTGACCAAGCAAAAAAGGAAGGACAAAGGCTTAAAAAAAAAGAAAAAAAAAAACATTGCTTTAATGAATTTGCACAATTTTACAAGAGACAATTGACAAAAGAGAAAGAACATTTGGGCACAAACTCAACGGAAGTACATTAGGCAATAAAAAACTAAAGCTTAAACCTAACCAGCATACCCACATAGACCTATCTTCCAGTTCTCACACAAGGGGGTAATATACAGACAAGTACAAGCCCTGCACAAGTGGAAACGACCAAAAACAACATTAAACATCGAACACACAGACATCCAAACATACAACCTGTCAAAAGAAATGATCCGCAAAGAAAGAATTCATGTCCCCCGGCTCCTACCACAGATGTCCTTTAAAAGCCATCTCTCCCAGTGAGGATGAAAGGGGAGATGTCACGGCTCAATATCGTGTGAAATCATTGGGGTACAACACATGCAGAGTAAAAGCTGGTATGCACGTGCCAAAAGGCTGAGTAGCTTGAGTGCAATCATAGAGCATGAGGGTGAATGATTCGTTTCAAGAGGCGTCCTGAAATTTCGGATGAAAATAATAATTATGTAATTATTGAAAAGTTCTTTAATAAACAAATTCCTATTTGAAAAAGTTCTATTGCTTTTCGGTCGGCATCCACCCAAGCGCACCCAAATGGAACCTGAGTGGACACCATCCCTTTTTTTTCTTGAGCAGTCTGCTGTAAACCTTAAACATTGCAGCTCCAGTGACACTGCACGTGTCATACCCCATAGCTCAAGGCCATGGCTCAGCCTTCATTCAGTTTGATCCCTGCCAGGCCTCAGGCCTTTTGATGGAGGAGCTCCGTAAGATCGAAAACGGAAGTGTGATACTTGCATGTTAAAGAACCATGTTGTAAAATGTTAACCAACTTGTGTGTACCAAAATTTTACACAAAATGTCATAAATTGAATTAAGTCTGTAATATGTAAAAAATATGGTGTAGTTTTGGTGTAGTTTCATTCTTTTGGAAAAAAAATCCATTTTTGTATGACATGACATTGTCATACAAATACAAAATATAATGACTTTTTATTGACTTTTTATTAACTTTTAGTAACTTCTGGGGGCATACTATGTTATGTCTTTTGAATGACATCTTCTATGACATTTTGGCATTTTGGCTTATTATACTATGTCTTTATTATATTTCTATGACATACTATACTAAGAATTTATGGAGATGTTTTTACAGAAGATGTAGCAGTATACAACCACACAACTATAAAATGAGGTTTTATGCCAGTTCATATAGCAAATATTTTCTTTTTACTTGTTTGGTTAACTTTCTCTGAGCCTTGTTTGTTGCTGCACAAGAAAAGTACTTCATCAAGTATATATCACTCTTTAATAAGTTTTATTGGACCTTTGTTGCTAAGAAACAGCATCCAATTCAACAAGAAATAGACTTGGGCACACTTAGAAAACTTATGTTTGAAACTGTGATATAGGAACACATACTAGATACAATAAGAAATAAGTTCATGGAGAGGTCATGCTGTTTTTAAGCACTTTGGTTAAATTATCAAATTATTACAATTTGAAAAACTTTAAATTGTTCTAGAGGTACCTAACTTTTCAAATGACAGTATATCATTACATTCTGAGTGTTCAAAGCAGTTTCTAGGCAATGATAATGTAATATTTGCAACAAGATATAATAGAATGCATAACACAACAAGATAAAATGAAATAGATAACGGCAACAAATTGTTCAATGTGACATGGTTTGTAGTTAATGGGCTAATAGCAGCAGTACGGTCCTTTGACAATATGTTGCAGGCACACTGAAGTGAGCTTACTGCTTGTCAACAGCAAAACTTCTTTATTGACTTTTTCAGCTCAGTTTGAATTCTTAATATAGCGATGGCCACTGGAAAAACAGGAGAAACCTAAAGGTAGAAAAGAAACTCCGTTTGTAATCAGCACCAGCAGTCCGAGGGAGCACGAGGAGCAGGATGAGATGACCCGACTTGTTCTCTTTTAGCACAGCAGTCGATGAACCAACAGCGGACTGCATCCCCTCCTCATTGATTGACCTGTCAGAGCACGTCAATGCACATGCAGATAGAATAAGCTGTGCTGTTACCCACTGCTCACACATGAACCCACGAATCTGTCTCCTCAAACCACAAGAAAAGTGAGGATAAAATGAAACCATGCTCCTGCCCTCCCAGCAGCCAGACTCCAAGGTTGACAGGATAAGTCAAGATGAATTAATTCAGTTAACAGTCACATGATTATTGGTTTTGCCCCCATGCTGAATTTTGACCCTGTGCAGGCTATTTATACATGTGGGTGGTTTACGACTCATATTGATCAATGCTTATTTTATCAGTTTTATCTGTTTCCCCTTCATTTCAAATATTTATGCTAAGCTAGGCTAACCGGCAGCCAACTGTGAATAGCCTACTTATTTAAAATATGTTAGTTGTTTTTTTTTTAATACTTTTTTGTTTTTGTACAGATTTAAGAAACAACATATGATATGTTAGTGAGTTTTAAAGATGCTGGTAGGCAGATTTTGGTATCTTGGGATGAAGCTAAGCTAGCTGTTTTCCCCCCCATGTCTTTATGCTAATCTAAGCTAATTGTCTCCTGCATGTTGCTTCATATTTACAGTGCACAGGAGAAATTTAACAGTATTATCAATCTTCTCATCTAACTCCCCGCAAGAAGAAGAAAAAGCATAGCAAAGTCAAACTATTCCTTTAACTGATACAAACTACAATGACAAAAGGACAACTTCTCTCTTGAATTTGATGTGACACTACGCAGAAGCCTGGGTCTCTATCATTAAACCCACAAAGCATCATCGTGAATGAAATCTCCGTCTGGTTGGAGTTTTATTTTGGCTACAGCGCTCAACTTGGATAAAGCAGACCCAGACAAAAGTAACACATAAACAAGCACAAATGGAACTGTGACTTTTAAACGAGGTGATGTCGTCATATAATGTGAGAGTGGGGGAGGTTAAGTGCTGTACTTTCTCCCTTTATGCACTTGACCTGAGCCTCCCATGACGTTAATGTCACTGACATCACGAGTAATTGCATTTTGTAAAAGCTAATTTTATGTCTGCTGAATGAACGGGTCTGTATTAACAAAACTCTAGACTCCATAAAAGCTCGAATCAATCTTTCCATTTTAGTAAAAAGGCTGCATTTTTGAAAAACTATGTTCCCGAAGGTAATCTGAATTCATTCATAAATTCTTGTTTAACAAATAGGCACACAAAATACTGGCAAAACTGATTAAATTCTGAGAAGTGAATGTGTATTACTTTGTGTTCTTTGAAATGTTTTTGACATGATAATGCACTATACACAGACAAAAGTCCAATTTGCCCTGCAAAGTTGTGAAATTTGATAATGAGTTTGAGGGACCATGTATTTTGCAGAATATAAAACAGAACCTTAACCTTATCTGACTGGCTTTACATTTTCTCTTACCTCTGTCTAACAAAAACAACAAAAACAACTTGAAACCCCCTCAAAATTATCTCAACTCGCTACAAGACTCCAAAAAACTAATTTTCATCGCTAGACAAACATTCATAAAGCAAAAGGCTCTGTTATAGGGTCTAACTGTGTTGTAATGGTATCTGCAATGGTGGAAGAAGATCATTTACTTGAGGGAAAGTAGCAATACCATAAAGCACAAATACTCAATTACAGGTAGAGGTGCTGCAGTAGAGACAAAATGTAGCTAAAGTATAAAAGGAAAAAGTACTCAGTCTATGAACAATATACAGTCACATGAAATTGAAATCCCCAAGTATAGTGAAAGTATCTACATGCACATTGACAGCTTGTGGTCACTGTAATTGTTCTTTCTGTCCGTTCTGGCTCTGAAGAGATACCTTCATAAAGGGCAAGTGATGTTGGACAAAACCCACAGCCCTCTTTTTGTGCAAATATTAATACTAAAGTTCAGGTGAAGCTAAATAGAAGTGTTATACTAAACACTATCCTTAGGAATATAGACAAAGTGTATTTGTCTAACAGATCTTCCTCTATTTGAACTAGAATGCATTTGACACATACATTGGATTGTGTAGCCATTGTGGAGAGGAAAAGCAATTGCAGCAGAATTGTTTGAAGATTTAGTACAGTTTCAATTTTTTTTAGGGTATTTGAGATAAATATAGTAATTCAATTTGAATGATGGATATCCATGTTTTAAGCACTGGACTGTTCTAGAGTTATTGTGCAAAGAAATATCCAGAGACACACATGCATGACATGAAACATTTCCTCTGTGTTCATGCTTGTTGCTTCAGTGCGTAGACATCTGCCAGAGTTTCCAATTCCAAATTCATGCTTTCTCACGATGATGAACCTGACAACATGACTGATATAATAGATGCCGTTACACAAGAGAAATAACAGACTTGGAACTCTTGTTTTCTTTATATCTCTCACTCGAGGCTTTGGTTAAGTAATGAAGTGTCTGGGATAAACACTATAACAAAAGAGAAAGAATCTGAATAAATAAAAAGCATAATCCATTTAGAACTTCTAGATTGTCAGAAGAGGAGATCGTGTCTCAATATCAGAGTTGACGATACATATCAAACTGATGTTCCAGATGTTTCCCATTTGCTTAGAATATAAATGACATTGAACATTTTATCTTATATTATAAATTGTAACTCAGATGTGAATAAGCTATCAAGATCTGATATTTGTGAGCAAACGTTAGCATATAGCCAGGTATATATATATATGTATCCTGCCTGAGGGAGCTCTGTAGACACAGTTAGACCAGTCATCCATCTATCCATACCATTTCCTCATATTCTCCATCAGTGACTTTCATTTCCTCTATGATGGCCGGAGGATGTGAGGGACAGATGAGGATGTGGGAAGGAGCGAATGGCCCAAGTCCGATTGGATATCTATCTAATGGCTGCTTTAGTGGACTGCCGGACCGCCTCTGGACCCAGACATAGCACACATAGAGTGAAATAGAGACGTCAGGGGCGGCCTGTTTTCTGACTCCTCTCCAAGTAATGCATTTATACTCTGAATGATCTAAAGTGCGTCCGCTCTGTGTAATAAGAATAAACAAATAGCCGTACCGTATTGGCTTTATTGTCTTACATCAATGTTGATTTATTCACAGCTGTGGTGGGCTATTGTATGCAGATTGCCTGATGCCCCTGCGCTGAACTCCTCATCTAATCCTTTCCAGAGAGTAACTGCACTGTTGGGTGGTGGTGGTGGTGGTGGTGGGGCTCTCATGAGAAATGAAAGAGGGTTCAAACAGTCAAGAGAACCGCAAAACCACGCAGGGAAACCATCATGGAAGTTTACAATGGCCTTTCCAACGATCACATCAACAAAAACGATATTCGATTCACACGGAGCCTTTTTTCTAAAGGAACCACATTTGCAGGTAGGACGAGTGTTATGATATGATGAGAGCCATTTCAAAGAGGCATAGAAGCGTCTAAAAAGCTGAGATTGGAAGCGATAATGTTTCCTCCCGGGTCAGTGAGACCACACCCCGGAGAGAACAGCTGCTGCTGACCACATTATGGCTGGCGAGGGACAGCGATAAAGGAGTGAAGCTCTGGGCCTATAGTGCTGCCTGAAATCAGATTTAGATTCCATTCTTACATCCAAATCATATTATGCTCCAGAGCTATTCACAGAGTAGCTATCTATCACTCGCATGGGCTGCACACACACACTGTCAACACGATCCGACCATCTGTCAGTACTTACCTACACAGAGCTTCCAGATACGGCCCCGATGGAGCTACTGCATTAGGTATTGCTTTGACATGCCGCTCTGCTCTGCGAGTGCTTTGGTTTTTAGAAAAACAGACACAGAACTCTAAATTATTGCATCAATGACATTAACAAGCATGAACAGCAGCATTCTAGCTCCTGATGACATCTTTTCATCAGAAATGAGCAATTCACATCCGATTAATTTCCCATTAAATGTTCTCCCGAAATGTGGACTGACATGTTTGATTTATGAGATCTGAGCGTGACAATAAAAGCTTTGCCTCCATGACTAAAATCTAAAATATTAATGTGAAATAACAGTATTGGGAGTTGGAAAAATAGAATAGGCAGGCTGAGAAAACCCTTGCCAGAAATGAAAAAAGTTCTTATTGTTTTGCTGGGTGTGAAATGTCTTCCATTCAAATCCCCTTTGTACTCTCATGCTCGGTTCCAAAAATCCTCCATTTTCTTCATTTCCACACAAGATAGGGTCTCCAGAGTTTACAGTCTCCCATATGGGGGACTCAACTAATTGAGTCTCTATCTTCCTTTGGCTTGCTTTATGTTACTTCTGAGCTCTTTTAACAAAATTTCATGATGCTTTGTATAATCACTGCAGCCTCTAGGACTAGAAGTTTCCCGCAGTGTTTTGTCCAAAAGATATCTATTCCAAAAACCTCTTTTCTGCACAAACGAGACAATTTGTAGATAACCGATCCTCTCTGCTTCTCTCTGACTGCTGAAGATGTTCAGATCAAACCCTGGTTCCCCCCCCCCTGTTGTGTTTATGACTGTAAAAGGTCAGCTGTTGATTGGTACACTGCACCACATAATCAAGGACAGGATGAAATGAGATGCCTCTCACATGAGATGTAATTTGGCTCACGGAATGATGTACTGGATTTCAACGGGTGGAGCTTACTCCACTGAATCTATTTAAGAGATTTCCCTCATTTGTTGCAGAATTTCCCCTAGCTCCCAAGGAAACAGTAAGCATTCGTTCAAATGATAAGTTAACATTGAAGACATTCACATCCAGCTATAATAAACTTTTAAACAACAAATCAATTCCTGCCTGTTGCTACTCTGCTCCTGGGAGAAACAGACTATAAATTTCACGTTTGCATCCCTTTACAACCATAGAAACACACCAGTAGATTAAGCTTATTTGTCTAGATCTTATTCAGGAATTGAATACACTACGATAGAAGTTATAGCTATAATAAAGACTTAAAGAAGAATATATGGATGAGAGAGAGAGAGAGAGAGAGAGAGAGAGAGAGAGAGAGAGATTGAGATCATCCATTAGGACATCTGCTGTTTAAAGGCATTCTTTTTTTAATCAGGTAACCCTTTCATGGTGTGAAAGAGTATTTCCTCACCGGATAGCTGGCAGCTTGTGTGTGTGTGTGTGTGTGTGTGTGTGTGTGTGTGTGTGTGTGTGTGTGTGTGTGTGTGTGTGTGTGTGTGTGTGTGTGTGTGTGTGTGTGTGTGTGTGTGTGTGTGTGTGTGTGTGTGTGTGTGTGACTGGACCTGTGGGGACATAAATCAGTTTCCATTAAGTCACATTGTGGCAACTCAATGCATGTCCCCATCAAGTAAATCATTAAGTATTAGACTTGGGTGAAGGTTGGGGTAAGGTTAGGTTTAGGTTAGGATTAGAGTAAGGGTTAGGAGTAGACTGGTAGCGGTTATGGTAAGGCTTAGAAAGGTATCCAGGAAATGAATTTAAATCGATGTAATGTCCCCATGTGTGTGTGTGTGTGTGTGTGTGTGTGTGTGTGTGTGTGTGTGTGTGTGTGTGTGTGTGTGTGTGTGTGTGTGTGTGTGTGTGTGTGTGTGTGAATGGGTGAATGATGGGCAAAGTGTAAAGCGTTTTGGATAAAAGTTCTATATAAATGCAGTCCATTTACCATTAACTATTCATTATCTAAAAACATGTTTTGAAAATATTGAAAAAGTGTACAGAATACATGATTGATAATGTGTGAACTTGATTGGATTTTTAAAATAATTATTATTTTTATATGTTTTTTAAACTCAAAATCCTTTATTATTTGCCCACTTGGGTTAGTTCAACAAAATTGACATTGTTTCATACGTTTTTTTTTATGGCAAACAGGTTAGCCAACAGCTGTTTCTTACGCATCGAGCACACACGCAGCAACATGAGTTTCTGGCCACCTCACAAATATCAACTCTCCTTTTAGCTCTACTTTGTACTCCACCAACTCCACTATGTTCACCAGCTACTCACTAAATGTGTCTGTCTGCAGTTAAGTGCTGGGCAGGTACTGTACAATGATTGGTTTATTAAAGCTTATTCACTGAAAATTAATAATGAGTGTGTGAGCCACAAAGTAAAGGTGTGTAAGACCAAAAACGATGTGCTGTATCGCTCAGAGTTTAGTGGTTTCTTTCACATTACACAAAACCATTTGATACGTTGATTACATAAAATAGAAATGATTTTAGCTTAAAGTCTTTTCTCCTAGATTACCCACACTGTATAATGCTTTAAATATTAACTATTTAATCAGACTTTCAGCCGATCTATGACCTCAACAAATGACTTGAAAGCTCTTTATTTCCTTTCTTTTCTTATTCTTTCAGATAATGGAGTGAACTGTTCACCTTCAGGGGACACTTGTGCTTAAAATCCCTCATCAGGTCTGTTCAGCTAGCTGCTTTAAGGCAATTAACCTGTACAGCTATTCTCTTACAGCCACTTAACGTCTACCGTAGAAAGCTTAAACTTTATAAATGGTCATTATTGCCCATGGTTTCATTCTTGAACTTGCTCTGCTTGATTAGTGGGAAAGCAATGTCACTGTTCTCGCTCCACTTCATGTGGTTGTGGGAGGTTGAACCAACAATGAGACCTTGCAAGCAGGCTGCAAGTTAAAGCCATTAGGTCCATTTACAACTACAATAATTACACTCTCACATCTTATATATATTTTTTTAATAAGTGTAACAGCTTATAGTGACATTAAAGACCTTTTTCTTAAAGAAGCATACTTGAAGACACTTAATTTAATAAATGTCTCTTTAGTCTTTATCTATCGCTGTAGGAGGCAGCACAATGGGGATTGAGCCTAAGGCCCGCTTATGAACATAGCGCAATATTGATATATTTGCAGTATTACAAACTGACTGTGGTGATATTTATGGAAAAAATGCAGTATTAAAGTTTTATACCAACAAAAGAAAATTGACTTTGCACACAATTTAGAAAAATAGCATATTAGTGTGGAATTTCGGACGCAGACTAATACTCCAGACTGCTAAACTCTGAGCACAATTCCATTGTTTTCACTCAAATAGAAATTCTAAATCAACCAGGACTTAAATCTTAAGGATTGACACTTTAAAGGAAAGTGCTTTGATAAAAACTCAAAGCAGCCAAGTGGACCGGCTACCAGTAGACCGTGGCTGTAATTTATGGACACTTGGCATGCTCTGTGCGCCTGGCGATTTGTAGAATCCATAAAAAGAGATGTTGAGGTAATTATGTTTGTCATGATATATTGGAAAGGCAGGAATCGGCGAGCTAATCAGAAAGGCTGACAGCTGTAGAATGCAGATGCTTTCAGACCTCTTGTCCGAGGCGATAAAATGAAAGCGGGTCATTTTAACAGGTAACAGCTGTTCGTAGCTAATTTGTTCAATTATGCGCAGAGGATGCAGGCGGAGGTTGTTTCTCGGCCCCGGGGGAACTCCTCTCTTTGGTCCCTTCGTTTTCAGAATGAGCTGAGTAATGGAAATCCATATCCAACATATAAAGCATGGTGAAAATACAGAAATAACCAGCAGGAACACTGAGATGATGCAGGGTGTTTTCTTTTTATACAGAAGACATAGTCACTTATAGGTGATGCCAACATTATTGTTTTTGAGTGATCATTGGACTCTGTCTTTTATATGACAGCAGTATTCCTTATGTGACCAGAGCTGTGAGAAAGCTCCATCATATGACAAGGTTCAAGAAACCTCTGGATAACCATGGCTGCTTTGACGAAGAAAAATGCATCATGGGATGGCGGTGATCACTCAGAATTGTAATGTTATTGTTAGCGATGAAAGGTTCTCCAGCCCCGGGATTGATTTAATGCCATGAAGTTCGCTCTACAGCATGGGCTTAGCCTGACCTTTGGGAGGGACAAATGTGATTTGGGAACCTGCCTCCTGCATGGCTGCCAAGTCACTGCGCTATTGTCAGTCCAGCAATTACAAGCCAGTAAAACCACTCCGACCAGTCAATCATATGTGGGAAAAATAAGCAGCTGTTTCCAACAAAGCATATCCTAATAATAAACATTATTTTTGTCAGTAAACAATGACTTATTGAAACATGTTGCAGATCATTTAGAGCTTTTAAATATTATGGATAAACCATTAACTAGATTTGATCTTTTTTTTTTTGTCCTTTCACCTTTATGTCTTTATCTGTTTTCCCAAGATTACTTTGAGATTGCAGGAAAACTTAAAAATAAACTTTTTTTCTACATTGAGTTCTCTCAGTATCTCTCACACAAACAAACAAACACACACACACACGCACGCACACGCACACACACACACGCACACACACACACACACACACACACACACACACACGCACACACACACGCACACACACGCACACAGCTGGGGGAAAAGTAGCAAACTGTGCAAGTATTTAAAAGCTTAAATGTTTCTCATTATAATCCTAAACCAAACCTTTCGGATCTGACAGCTACAGAATGTCAAGACGGGCTTTTTTTCCTACTGATTTATTAACTTGGAAATCAAACAGGCATTTCTGATCCAGTGAGATAATATATAATCTTGACATCTATCTTTTCATTTTCAACGCATCAACGTCCAAATTCAATTTTAGATTTTTGTCAGACTTTTCTTTTTTATATTAGGCAGTTTTTTTGTATGCTTTTGCAGTAACATTTTACTACTCCGAGCAATGACCAGTCTTTCTTTGTTCTCTTCTGTATGTATTCTGCACAATGTAAAATCAAATCAAGGGACAAAACTCATTCAGCAACTGCAAGGCTACAAATGAACTTGTATGCATTCATTTTGAATACAATTTTAATGTAATCAAATCAAAATGAATCCTTATTTTATATATAAGCCTCAGTTTAAGATGATGTGCAAGTTAAGTCCCACAATGAGGATGGAGAGTTCATCCTATCAAGAGTTCCATTTATTGACACCTTATTTTGGCATTTACAGTTGAGAGAAACATTGTTTCCCACTATAAACATGAACAATAAAATCATTGCACTTCATGAAAAATACAGAAATGTGTTTATTTAATATATCTGCCTTCAAATTCGAAAAGCTGGTGTAGTTAAACTTACTGAATTTGTTACAGTGGTCCTTCCAGTTTCAAAAATGTCAAAGGTACATTTTGGAGGACATTTTGCAATTGTGTGGGCACAGTTGGATGCTGCTGTAACAAAAACAGTCAAACTTTAAGGTATTAGAGCTTTGGAAACCGCCATCTTGTCACCTGGTCAACATATTCTGTATAGGGTTTACTTTCTTATCTACTAGCTTCTATGTTGGATTATTATTTATGTTGGCTTTTGTTTCAAACTTCATATTTTATTTACAGGCCATGAAAACCATCCTCTCCCATAGCTGGAGCTCTATTCACACCTTCCAGCCCTCAAAGCTCAACCATCAACATCTCCCCGAGCGCAGAGTTCAAAATACAGGGCGGCTGACAGATGTAAGGGCAAAACCTAATGCGGCCCCTGAAATCCACCGACAGAGAAATGTCAGAAAGAAAAGCAAACACTGGCATTGAACCTGAAATGATTTTTGAGCTTGTGCCGAGTTATGCATGCTTTCTTATCTGGACTGTTGGGGACATTTATCCCTCTGTTCTGATTAAAGTGGTGAAGTTGACAGCCAACAGTTTAACAGTGGCAAACAACATTTAATAGAGGATTTTGGCTTGGTGTATTATTTTTGGATTATGTTCTGTTAAAAACACTGCTGAGCAGAGAACAGTGAGGGAAGTGACAAAAACATTATCGCTTTCAAACTCTGTGATGATGATGATGATGATGATGATGATGATGCGGTCTGATGGCAAAAGCTTCACTAATTCACACAAATAATTTGGTTTATTTTCCAGAACTGTTTAATAAGCTCTGGGTTCAACATGAACAACACTATTGTTTCAAATTAGATATAGTTAACCATGTTAGCAGTGTGGCTCTAAGGTTGTCAGGGTTGGTCTGATATTGGGTTTGTCTGTCCACAACTTTGGTAAAGGGCTGATCAACTGTTGTAGGGACCAAAATACAATTTTGTATTGGCGTTCATAGTCCTCTGAGGATGTGTCACAGTGACGTTTGCTCTAGCTCCACAAGCACGTTCACATTAGTGGTTTTAAGTACAATGTACCAACAATTTAATGGATTGTTTTTCGTTTACTGCACTTATCCTATTCGTATTAGTTCGTAGCACTTATTGTATTCGTATTAGTCTGTTGCAATTATTGTTTTCGTAGTAATTTGCCTCTGCACTATACTTTTGCTCTGGTTTATGCTTTAAGATGCTTGTTTAAGAAAGGAGATGCACTTATGACTAGTAGTTCTCTTGAATACCTATGTTGAATACACTTCCTGTAAGTCGCTTTGGATAAAAGCGTCTGCTAAATGACTGCAATGTAATGTAATGTAATGTAATGATTGCAACAAAACTTGGTGAATACATTTACACCCCCCTTACTTCTCGTGAGGCCCCAATATCAGATCAATATTAAAATTTGTCTAATTCTTTGATTATGCCTGGTCTCTATGTTTAGAGCTTATTATCAAATGTTAACATGCTGATACGCTAAACTAAGATTGTTGACTGGCAAACATCATACCTGCTAATCCTCCGCATGTTAGCATTAGCACCGTTAGCATACTGGAGTTATCATTTAGCTCAAAGCTCAGCCTCACAGAGCTGCTAGCTCGGCTGTAGACTCGTAGTCTTCTTGCGGTTTTGTCTGTTCATCTTGTTTAAAGTGGATGTGATGGGAAGCGGAAAAGGT
Organism: Anoplopoma fimbria; assembly: GCF_027596085.1. Lineage (NCBI taxonomy): Eukaryota > Metazoa > Chordata > Actinopteri > Perciformes > Anoplopomatidae > Anoplopoma > Anoplopoma fimbria. Next base: position 22,281,883 of record NC_072460.1, read on the forward strand.
CATGTCCAGTACTTCTACACACACATCACTGCTTAACTGATTGCTTCTTATTTAATAAAAAAATATATTCAATATCGTTAAAGCCAATTTCATTTCCATGACATTGATAATAATCAATGCGTTTCACTTTCAGCTGCCCTGCACTTTGCATCATCTCTTGTTTCTGTAGCTCCTGACAAAACACATTTTTCTTAACTTAGGCCGCATGTGTTGTACTATTAGCGTGTATTTTCACATGATAAACAGGTCTAATATGTTTTATTGGCTTGTTATCTTTTAATAGCAGGATACTAATGGTCACTTCATTCCTTGTCACAAACAATAATCTATGTTTCAATGTGCATACTTAACAAAAATGTATGAAACTCATTTACCAAGAGCATTTTATTTTAAGCCCATGCAAGACTATGCAACTGTTATCCGGGCTCAACAAAGTACTCTTTTGCCACTTTTTGTCTGGTGTAAACTACACTTCTAGAATACATCAGTATGTGTGAAATGTATTCACTCATCTTCATAGCTGTCACTCAAAGACATTATCCTGTGAGCAGCCAGCAGCATCTCATTATGCAAAATCAAACAAGACAGTGGAATTGAGTTTGGTGTCCCAGAGTAACATAAGTAAATATAGCCTGACAACTCATATTGCAGAAGACTTAGAAGTCTGCCTATGCCTGGATATCAAGACAACGAAGACAACGGTTTGGGCAACTCCAGGCATGAGATACCGTGTCTGCAGAGGGAGCAGAACAAACAACTTTCTAAGCCTCAAATCCACCAAATCTGGAGGAAATACGAGAAAGTGCGTTGCTGTGATCCTTTACGGAAATGTCCATCTGTGTGGAAGATCCTCTGAAAATATACCATAAAGCAAATGCAAATCATATAGTAGCTGGTCTCCTTACAAATAGTAGAAGAAATAACTGCTTTAATGAATAGGACCAGGTAAGTTCTAGCATATGGGGATAACAGATATACGACGTATGTGGCCGGGTCATTGAAGCTATGGTGACATATGACACACACATGTTCAGTCAGACATTAATGTGTTTGGTTCTAAGGTGGTGCAACAGTGCCCTCCTGTGGAGCCGCTCTGCTCTGCTCCTCTGGCACAAACACACTGGAGCTGCTTTCTGCACTGACCAGAGACCTGCCAAGTGTAATGATAAATCACATGCAGTTATTTTAAGACTGTCAACAGTCCCAACACGATGAGATTTTGACTCCTGCTTGAAAAGCCACAAACAACAACAATGTGGACAGCTGTGCAGAGAACGGACCAATCACTCAGATATTTTAAATATGAAATCGCTGACAACTTCTGTGAGAGCGGGCTCACAGCTGTGATTTGCCCTGAACTAATTTGGTTAAAAACAACCCTTCCAGTATCTTATGTAAAAAGGGAAGATTTGTTATTGACCTTTAGTTATTAGTATCTAGATTGTCTTTTTTTAAAGCAAGGTTACTTGAAAAAGTCCAGTTTCAAGAGACATGTTAATGATCTTTTTGACACAGTGATGCATGCAGTTAAAACAATTCTGGACTTGAACTGGAATCCCCCTGTATGAAAGGTGCTATATAAATAAGGTTTTTTATCATTATTATTATTATTATCATCATGTAGAAATACTAGTACAAATCCTGCATTCAAAAAGTTACATAAAAGTGAAAGATTGTAAGTATTTGCATTGAAGTATACGTAAAGTACTCATTATGTGAAACAATGTATACAAAGATATATTGTTCGCCTCCATTTATAAGTGAATTAGTACATTACTTTAATGTTGCAGCTGTTAAAGGCGGGGCTAATTTTTAGCTTGCGAATTGCACCAATGAATCAATTAGGTCTTATCTTTTTCCATAATAATACATCATAAGTTATTTGTTCATTAGATTTAGTATTAAAACGAATCTGCAGAATAACTAAACATATCAAATTACTGTGGTGGAGCAACAAGTATAAATATATATATAGAAGTATAAAGTGGCACAGAATGGAAATACTCAAGTAGAGTGTAAGTACCTCAAAATTGCTTCTATTTACAGTGTTTGAATGAATGAACCGACGATAAAGAAAAGAAGAGCTATGGACACAACACGCCTGTTATTACTAAGCAACCACAACCTCAGAAGCTCTGGTTTTTGAGCACGCCTTCCGCTCCTTTACATTGACAATGGATTTAAGGGTGCAAAATAACAAGAGATATGGATTTCCCCTAAAACATCACCAAAGCAGACAACACAGAGATGTAAAGACAATACAGACACCACAGAAGCTACAGCCATAAACGCAACAGAGCTGCACACTATAAACACAAGCACACAACACCGCCCTGTACAGCAAAGCTGACCCACTCCTTTGTACGGTCAGTACACGATACATATAATAAGTGTGTTTTTGTACTCACTTGTCTGGAAGGCAATTTGTGAGTTAGTGATGGAGATACACCATTGGTCGGTTGACTGTTGGAGCTTCCCTATTGGTTGTCGGTCTTTTCTGCAAACAGTCGTCCTTTCTTTGGAGCCATTCTTGCACATTTCAAATTATTATGTGACTTTTGTTTTTGCCCTGTAGGGGATGGGACTTAAAACATAGCCATGTAGAATACTTGAGATAAAAAAAATACTAGGAAACTGTATTTAAATATACTTATAAAAGTAAAAGTACACACAAAAAAAGGAAGTTACAGTTACAAGAGAGAATGTAATTTGTTACTTCCACCCCTGGAAAAGCCTGTCCACATTGTATTGTATAAGGAACTTGCTTTTGAGCCAATCACACGCTGCACTGTATCTCTGCATCAACGTAACACTATTGCCAAGGAGCTCAGAAGCCTTTAAACTCTGCAGTAGATCACTTTAAAATATCCCATATCCATAAAATGTCTCACCAGCAAGTGAATAATGTACAATGAACAGCTTCATTCATTTGATCCCCGAACTCATAAATATTATTTTTATTGCCAAAGAAAGGCTAAGCCATTCTTGTGAACGTAAGACAAAGGACACAATGATTTAGTCCCCGACAACCACGGAAGTCTATGTTTCAGTGAGGAAGGGACCAGAATATAGTCTCAGAAGTATCCTGTCAAATGTACTCTCCTAAAAAAGTTCTAATTATAAAAAGGTGCAAACTAGAAAATGGGAATATTTTCAAATCTGGAAAACTGTTTAAGAAATGGGTACGCCTTTTTTTTTTATTCATAATGTGAAATGAGTCACTGATCGGTAGTGAGATTGATACATGGACATATCAGTTAACAGTTCCTGTGGATAAAATACTTCAGATTTGACAAGCAGCAGATGGAACCAGTCAATAAAAGCATTTTAAATCAAAACACAGCACTAAAAGAAGTGTTAGAAAAACAACAATCTTTAGCCCATTTTTGCTGCTTGCATCTCTTGTGTTTTTCTAAATAATAATGTTCATTTGCTAAATAATAATGTTCATTTGCTAAATAATAATGTTCATTTCTGTGCAACAAGCTGCCAGCTCACTGCAGCGTCTCTGACTGAGCTCACCTTTATGTATCGACATCACTAGCAGTGAGTGATTTTCCTTCAAACAATAACTAAATATGGTTAAGTTTGCAGTAAAAGTACTTTTCTTAACATTGTCTTTAGATATACAAAATTAATTAAATTTTCTCATTTATTGTGCTTTATGACTGAGCTGGTCGTATTACTTTCGTTTACCGTTATAAAAACTAGATAAAACTATGAAGCATAAAATCTGGATTGATTATAATAAACTCTGTTGTTTTTCCTCTACTTAAGCCATTTTAAACACTTTCTAAATAGATTCTTCTGCTTCTTGAACAGTTTGTTCTCACAAATACTGCTGACAGGTCAGAGAAAAGACAGGACAATGATTGATTGCTTTTTTAAAGCTCCACAATGTGAACTACTGCATGAAAACCTGAAAGGCTGAACCTGCCACAATAACATAGACAGTCAAGATATTTGTCGTTGTTTTTTTATTTTTTATTTTGTTTTAATAGAGATCGTTCTCTTTCAATCCATTATAAAATAGCAATTAAAAACTTTTTTTTAAATTCAGATATTTACATATAAACAAGTGGCTGTGCAAAATGTACAAGATATTGGCAAGAAAGTAGGCCTATCATATATCTGTCATGTCTACTCTCCGTAAAATAAAAGACAAGTTTGGCCAATTTGAAGTGGTCAACTGAAAAAAAAAACCTACAAATAGCAAGCTGAAATATATACAGTAATAAAATTTGCCAGTAAACATTCTCTCAGAAAATGACAAAAGGTATAAAAACAGATATTAGTATGAGCGCCAAAAATATAAAAAGTTATAAAGTGGGTATGTTCATCGGATCGACTACTTTTAGAAAAGTGATCTGTCATAGTGCAGTCCTCCTGCTGCAAGTCATGCCCATGTTTAGCCAACATGATCATCCTCCATTATTCATAAATATAAAAATGCAGATATACAACTGAAAGGAAAATGTGTGATTTGCCTAAATGACTGTAAGCAATAATATGATTGTAATTCATTTCTCCAACCTAACTTATTAACAATTTGCATTATAGCCCATGAGCTACACAGCCTGGATGCTTTATATTACCAACTACTTCATTTTCCAATTATACCATTCTAGTTTCAATATCTTTTTTCCATTTATCCATCCATATCTTTTTTTATGGGTCAAACACCATCACAGTGAACATCTTACTTGTAAAGTCTGCAGCTCTTTGGGTGAAATCTATGAAAAGGCAGAGAAATGGCATGAATGATTCTTTTTGTAACAATTTTCAAGAGCCAAATCCACATTATTGTTTTCATAATGTAAATCTTTCACTATTCTTTGATCTTCTGTATCAGTGGACAAAGCGTTTGCTACCAGTACGTTTAACAGCAGACACTCTGCAGACTTCTGAAATGAATGTGTGCAGGGATAAAGTGGAAAACAACATTGCTTTGGCGCAGTTGTTCACTGCGATGGGAGGTTTTGTTCTTTTAACTTCATTATTTATCGTCACTAAAGAAATGAATATATAACTGCCGACTGTAGGGGAGGTGGGAACAAATCTCTACGAGTATGGTCTGCTTGAGAAATGATCAATAGGAATGTAAAGTACATGTATATGTCTTTGTAGTAAATGTGCGTTGAATTTTGCTTTCCACCACTCTGTCTGCAGCGAGCACAGTGAAAAGGATAGTTTAGAGTTGTGAGGGTTTGAAAACACATCATGCACAACGCATGACGTATAAACAGTGACTTTCTGTTTCCGATGGAGCCGAGACGAACAAAGACAGAGCGCACAACAAAACATCAGAGCACCAACCTACAAATCTGGAGAGAACTGTTACTGAAGCGGGTCAACACATTCTAATCCATATGGCTTAATTTGTTAAGAAGGCAACTCAGCAGATGACAAGGCTAGTCAGGATTAGTCTCTGAAACTGTACTAAAATATCGTATAAATGTGATAAATTAAAATCTCTGTTTACGTCAACATGGTCGTGAACATATGCACGTTACTGCAGTTTTTTTTGAAAAATCAGGCCGTTGCACATGAAGTCTAGAATGGACCCACTTCACAGAGGTTTGCGGCTACAACACGGTGCGTCGGTGCACGCGACACTGACGAGGTCTTTGGGTCTGAAGTGCTCAGTTCGGTTAAAGACAGTTTTTTTTTTGTTTTTTTTCTTGTGTGCAGCATGAGGCAGTGCATGACCGAAGAGTGGTTCTGGTTCAACCGCTCTCTAAAGAGCAAGCCGAGAGCTGAGAGGCACGCTGAAAGCAGGGCCGAGTTCAAATACTTGCTCCTCGGGCAAAAGAATACGGGACCTGTGCTCGAAGAGGCTTTTTAAAAAAAAAAAAAGAAAGAAGATGTCTCCTCAGTGTTCCAGATAATTCTCTTTCCCACAGACAGACGTCTCATCATTCAGCGGCGGGGCGATCAAAGAAAGAAAAAGAAAAGTACCGGTTGAAAGGGTCTGAGCCGACTACGCCTCCTTAATGCCACTGAGCGAGACTAGCGATTTCAATGCGGGTGCTATTTGAGGAAGCCTTTATAGAGCAGGTGAGAGTGACTGGCCCCTCTTTCATTCTCCAGGCAGAAGAGCAGGTCCCTGAGGTTGACTCTGGTGATGCGCTGTCGCATAAACTGTCTGGATCCTGATCCACTGGAGCTTCCAGGCTGAGAAGGGCCCGACCCAGAGCCCTGAGGAGGAGGAGGAGGAGGAGGAGGAGGAGGGGGGTGATACGAAGCAAACACAAGAAACACATTAAATCTTTTATTGACCTTTTTTTTCTTTGCAGATTTGAAATCATTCAAAAACAGGCACACAGCTCTTTTAATGCCAAACGGTTCCGTGTTCCTCACCTCTGCACTGGCGCCCCTAACAGGAGAGTCCATTTTCCGCTTCTTTCTCGGGCCGATTGCCGCCAGCGCCGTTAGGTTGGCCTCTCTCTGTCTGATCTGGGCCAGCTCCAGCTGCTGCATCTGGAATACGACGCCATAAACACACGGATAAGTCCAACAGGCCGACCCGCCGCAAAGACGGCGAATCGCACAGTCGCGTGTCGTGGCGCGTACTTGCCTCTTTGGCCTTCTGTTTAAGCCGGAGCTGCTCGGGGTCTTCTTGCCGCGAGCGAGACTGCATTAATGTAAAGGACATTTTAAATATTTCAACACAGATATGTTCAATTCATTCAATCTGTTGCTTTATTCATTCTCTCGCTCATTGTGAGCAGATTTGATCAGCAGAGGAAACATACATACTAATGACACTGAGCCAAGGTCACTCTCTCTTCTCGTCTATGGACATGATGATACTGTGCAGGCTTCCTCCTGTCAGTGATGTCATGTGACAGTGTTTATATATTATTGTTACCTTGGCAGCCTTCAAGAGGATCTCTCTCTCCTGCTCTTCCTTCCTCTGCTTCTCCATCTGATCCAGCTGCTCGAAGAACCTCAGCTGGGTTCGCACATCGCTGACCTGCTCGTACCGCTCGTCCTCCTGAAGGATGAAAGGAGTGAGACGTTGCAGGTAACGGGAAGTGAACGGTACATATCGGTAAATGGAAGTATGTGGCTACGAGTCTCACCAGCACGAAGGTTTAATCAATAATCACCTTGAAGGTTATGTTTTTCTGCTGCGCCACTAGAGAGACTTTTTCCAGCAGGTTTTGCAGCCGCTGCTGTGTAGCGTGGGAAATGTAGTTGATGACATCGGCGCCCAGCTCGCTGACACCAAACTTCTTCCCTGTCACAACAGGAAGAGTGAGGATAAAGATTTAGACGGAGTCAGACAGCGTCGACCTTTAAAAAGGCGAGAAACGCGCTGCACGTTTTTTTTTTAACTTTAGTCCAAGTGTCTCACCGATCTCCAGAGCCCTGCGGGTGAGTAAAGAGGTGGAGAGGAAGGTCTCGTCCTTACAGGATCGAGTCATCGTGCCAACGAACTCAGAGTTGGTTGCTAAGATACGGGCACTCTCCTCCGACAAGTTGACCCCTGCCATTGAGGCCACGTCATTGATATCATCATCATCCCTGTGATGAAATCAAAAGGGACGAGTCAGACACGAACAGTGACACAATTTACATCTTTTTGTGTGTAAAACATTTATATTACATCGTTTCGAATGTTTAAATTTGGCTTAAAAAATACAGTTAAAAAAACCTAACTACTAAGATTATTTTATCATGCACCCTAATCACTGATCTGACCGAACTGATGGACTGATTAAACCAAAAGGGCAATTAATATATAACAGCATAACACACAAATGTAAGCCTCTATGGCAATTATGAGTAGCATTTGATTATTCCCATATTTTCTGGCCCCATGTTGTTAGTTTCAAAAAGACACCGTGTCAGACAGAAACACACTCTGATCACCACCTTCCTCCAGGGATCTTTAGAAGAAACTGTGATGAAAGCAACAAAGAATGCACAAATTGTAATGTGTCAATCAGTGGATCAGTCATAAGTAATGCCAATGTGTCTGCAGTACTCTTCTATTACTTATCAAATTAAAACCTCTGTTCAAACCGCAGTTTTTCCAATATATACAAACCCGCAATAAAGTGATAAAAGTGTTTTATCTAACCTATTTCTGTCCTTTTTTTAAAATTTGAGACAACTATGAAATAACGACTTTTACCATAAGTCCTACATGCTACCTGTTACACAAGATTATACATTTCAAGGCTCGTGTGCAAACACATGGCAGCGAGACTGATGCACACTTTTATAACTAGCAGGCTCAACTATTGTAACGCAGGGCCTGAGGAAGATGTGTAAGATCTTCCTCAGGCCTCAGGCCAGATCTTACACATCTTCCTCAGGCCACTGCGCCATAAAGTTAGGAAATTTTCGTTTTGCACCTGACTGTCTTTGCCTGGATGTCTTGCACTTGGACCCTCTTCTCGACTATTGCAACACTCATACAAATAAATTAGCTACAATAAATCCAAAAGTCCACTGCACGATAGCAAACATTACACCTATTTAAAAGTTCTTACACCGTTTGTTTTCATATAGATTTTTAAAATGATTATAAGCTTATTAGGCACCACATGGTCTGCCAACAGACTCTCAGACACGCTTTTGGTTTATGAACTAGAAGAGTTCTTTCTTTAAAGCAGAGCAAATGATGCTTGGAACAGGTTTCCAGAGGATCAGAGAGGATCTGAGCTTTTTTGTAGTGTGTTTTCTGGTTCTATTATTTACTTATTCTATTATCAGCATTATTATCTTTTTTTTTTTACTCTTTTTGTTTTATCAACATTTTCCTTTTTTTAACATCCAAAGTTTTGTCATTTGCATGTAAAGCATTTTGAAGTGCATTTGATTGAAATGTGCCATATAAGTAAAGATGAACTGATTGATTTATTAAAGAGAGGAATTAATGGGCTCTTAATCACTCTTTTAGGCTCACAAATTCAGATCATAAACCGGTCTATTAGTTACACCTGTACGGTCTAACTCAATCCAATACAACAGCCCTGTAATAAATCCTTTCTCTATCTGTATTTATTATCATTGACGGCTGTCTGCATGACAAACTCACCCCCTTGGTGACATTTAAGATTTACTCCCTTTGTAAATGCAGATAAATGTTCGCTTTTTGTCGACTGTGACAGAAAAGGTGTAACTACCGTGATATATCACCCATAAACGGTTAAGCTGATGAGGTAATTAATTACGATAATGGCTGCATTAATTAGCAAATGTGTGTGTGTTGTAAATCAATTTATCATTAAATAAAACACAGGTGGTGAAATATGAACAGACTCCCGGACAAGCCGACAGGATGAAATCTTACAAAGAGAGACTATTCAAATCCACTGTTCTTAAAAGGAATGATTTATTTCACGTAAATGACCAAAACATTCTGGACACACATGTATAAATGTGTGTTTCACCACTGGTTAAGCCATGCCACACTGAACAACGCATGTGATCATGTAAAAGGGGTAAATGAAAATAATAATAGACCTCGGTCTCTTTTTGATTAAAGCTGCCATAGGTACCATTTGTTTTTGTTTATTGTACCAATTGTTTGCGTGAATAACTTAGTTAGGAGGAAAACCTTTATCTCAACCTCCTGATATCTGAGAAAATACATACAGGCTGCAACTAACAATTACTTTAATTATAGATTATTGTAACAATTACTTTCTTGTTTAATCAATTAATACGTTAAGTTTATTTAAAAAGAAAATATTTTAAAAAGTTTATCATATATTTCTTTAAAAAAAACAATACATTTTTTTAAGAAATAAATGATTAAAAAATCAATTTTTTAGTCTAAACTATAGTTCGAAACCCAAGATATTAATTTTACTATCACAAAAGTTAGGAAGAAAGAAATGCAAATAACTTTTGATGCAAACTTTTGCTGAAATGAATGCTGTTACATGAACAACGTAGTTATTTTGCATGTTTTTGCATACTGCTGACATGGTTCCAAGTTTAAATATAGGAATACAAAATATTCTGTAAATTCTCAACGGCTTTTGAGGATATGAAATATTGAAACTAGGGACCTCTAACACTCCTGGAATGCTGACGTCTTGGAGACGGTATTTAAAAAAACACCGATGATATTTATCTGAATGTGTCACAAACCTGAAGGTTCCCCCTCCTGCCTCCTTCAGCTTGTTCTTCTGAGCAGCAGTGAGAGAGGCCTGACTGACCACCTGCACTGCTTTTGTCCCTGAAGCCAACGTCTGCTTCATTGCTGGAAGTAATAGAAACACACAGAAACAGAAGCAAATTCAGATGATTATTGCTGAAATAGAATGAATTGTGATTACAGTTAAAATTGTTGGCGCACAGTTCAAAACATGCAATATGATGTAATCTGAATTCTATTCGTTTTAAAAGGCAAATTTGTTATTGTGCAGTTTAGTATTCTGCAGTTACAGAAAGTATCCACAAGGTGGCAGCAGTTCCATACTATAAAGTGTAAATGGGTGAAAGATCAAATCTAGAGAGACTTAAGAGGGAACAAACTGCCTATTGTAGCTGCCTATTGTACCTTATAGAAGAAATAAAGGATGTGCAGGTGAATTTTAAACACACACCTGTCGGTAGCTGTTTGACCACCTGCGGCTGGCCCACAATGATGCGGCTCTGAGATTGTCCTCTGAGTGTTACCATGGGAGACTGAGCCAGCGTCACCTGTGGCCTCACCATCGTCCCCTGTTGCTGGGGCACTATCTGTGCACATTCCCAGATAATGAATGAGAAACAGAGTAATAGCAACGACAGGAATAGAAGTTAAAAAAAGTACGATCCAGTTGGTACTAAATTACCAGTCCAGGTTTACTGTGAGGTGTCTGAGTGAGGCTGATAACTGTGGTTTTGGCGGCGGCGGTGCTGGTGGCCGTAGCGGTGGCCGTGGAGAGAGGAGGTCGCAGCACCACAGCGGTGAGCGCCTTGGAGGCTGCTGCAGCCTGAGCGCTGGGCTGAGGCAGCAGGCTCTGCTGGATGAAGGCCTCCGAGTCCGGGGTCATCTGACGCAGTGCTGGGAGACTCCTCTGCAGGCAGACGGAGGACAAAGTGATAAAAGTCACTTCCACACAGGATAGATTTGTTGTTACGGCCCTTCATTCTAGGGGAAATATGTCTGTTTCAATACATATGCCCTCTAAATAGTAACCATATAGTAGGATAAGCGGTTACTGATAATGAATGAATGGAATACAAATTTGCATGTGGCACTGAAACGGAGCAAGGGGTGCACGTCAAACAAATTCTGAATCTACACAGCCTGTAACATGCAAAATGAAGAAAGATATCTGCCTCTCTGCTGGTGTGTCACCGATCTCACCTTCAGGAAAGGCACAAGGTACGGCTGTGGTGAGGAGTTGAGCTCCCGGTATAACCTACTGGTAAAATCCTCTGGCTCTATCTTCGATTCCTGTTGCGCAATAAACACAGAGGACGGATCAGAACCCCCAGCAAAAAAAAAAAACTCAAGTTAAGAAAAAAAACCCTGAAGGAATGACAGAAAAAGGTATGAAGATGTGGAAAGAGAGAGAGAGTTTTTAAGATGGGAGAGAGATGATGGGCAAAAAAAAAGACAGAAGAAGAAATAGAGGAGAGAAATGTACCAGCAGACTCTTGACCAGCTCCTTGACGTTGGCCGTAGTCTCGGTGGACTGCTTTCCGCTGGATGCCAGCTTGATCAACGTTGACAGAAAGTTTCGACACTTCTTTACATTCTCCAGTGTCTCCTGCAAGCACACACACACACACACACACACACAAATGGCATTTTCCCTTAAACGTACACGTCAGACATACTGTAGAAGCGTGAAGCACAACAAGCATCTGTACATTAAGTTTTTTTGAAAGGTTACAAAGACAAAAGCATTCAAGGTTAGTACTTCTCTCTTACAGCTGAGACAGCTGTTGGAGTGACAGTGGTCCCGGTTACCCTCTGCGTAACTGCTGTGGCTGCAGAACCAGGCTGCACTGGAGTGGGCGTTCCCAGCGGCTGGCCCGGGGCAGTGGCATTTCCTCCCAGCACGATGGTGTTCTATACGAGTCAGTGAATACGCAGTCATGGGATGAGCGTCAGGAGAGTGACAAGGTCAGAGTGACAAAGTTAGAGTAACACTTTTGACATGTCTGGTCCCGGGGCACGGTACATTCAAGTTCAAGTTTTCCCCCCAAAGCTTTATTTTTTCCTGGAAAGAGTCAGCTAGATATTTAATGTTTTGCAAAACAGACATTTAAAATGTCTTTAATGAGGTGAAGCAAAAGCGTATTACGGAAAATCCCACGGCAGCCTGAAAAACCATAAATCATAAGAAAGATTAACACAATCAGAAAGTTCTTTTTAAAGCAAATAAATTAACAGGCCATCCAAAAACAAGGGAATTAAATCAAATGTGCTAGCCTTAAAGTAAAAGCCCTTCTTTTTATGAGTGCAAAAAACAAGATGATCATTCAAACTATGAAACAGGTCCTGGGTCTGTTTTTAATCGATCATTATTTCCAGGCAGCAAAGTCAGTCCTAACTGGTCCAAGAGGGTTTCCGTAGTTTAGGAATAGAGGTAAAAGCCTGACATTAACTTCATTCTAGAATATAAATCCTGTTATCTTCTTTAGGATATAGAAGAGCTGCTGAGCTGTTCACAGCAGGTGGACAATGATGTGCACATTCCAGGGGGAATGGAAATATGTAGAGCGATTCATTCAAAATAAAAAAAACAAGCTTCTTCAAACAGGGTTCCCACGCTTGTTTTTTTTAAAGAGATCATTTTTTCAGGATTTTCCGGCACATTTTCAGTGATGATCTAGCTGGTATGACACGAATATGTTCCTCTCTGTGGAAGTCTTACATTCTTACAACTTATGACAAACTGATCAGTGATCATAGAAAAATATAATAATAAAAACTACCACGGTTATCAGCCACCAATGATTAATATTTATATTTGACGGATGATGTAACTTACAATATTCAGAGTTGCTGCTACTTAAGTTGCATGTGCTACCATGTGACGTGACTTGGGGAGACGTTCACAGCGTGTCCACAACTTAACAGCCTTTTTAAAATACTCTCTTCCATAAACTACCATTTGATTGTTAATATAACTTATCCCTTTCAGGTGGCAATGTTATATGTTTTTGGGGAGCTCTGATAAAAAAAAGCCCGAAAAATAGGAGAAATGTTGAAAGAAATTTCCAGGACATTTGACTTTTGACTGGAACGAATGCAGGGAAGAAATGTTCTCCAGGTCTTCCGGGATGCGCGTGAACCCTACGAACTTCTGACTGATTTTGTTTGAGTCCTGGATAATACTTTCTTTTTAACTGCATATTGCTTCCAATCCTAACCGAAGCAAATGTCCTTAAAGCAATGCCAGACCACAATGAGTGGAGCTAATTTTGTTGCCTGACAGTGTGAAGTCAGTGGACGCAAGGAACATTTATAAAAGAAAAAAAAAAAGAATAGGTCCTTTTTTACTGAAAAAGACTTTAGGAAATAGGGTAAGAGCTTGAATGCTTGGGTTTTGATGAGGTCATGAAGACCGCACTTTATGTCTAGAGTCATGTGGGCAGGAGAGAGTTGATCTACATGTCATTGATGTCATCGGCCCCTCTGAGTCACAGGAGGTGCAGAAGTAGCTGTGCATTGGTTTTAGCAGTGGCAGGTACATTTTTTTTTTTATCTACATGCAACAGCAGCTGGTAGGGAAAAAGAAATTCAGATCCTGTGAAACATCTTTTATGTCTGTGGCTATATTAAACCAAAATTGATCGCTCTGAAAGTGAAACATGCGTCCAATCAACAGCATGTTTCACACAGAGCAAATGTCTTTCCTAAACTTGATTGTCTTATCTCACCCCGACCCTCACAGACAACTCTAAATGGCGCTTGCTGCTTTATAACTTAATACCCTGCACGTGGAATGAAATGCCCTAAAGGGGATGTGTGTGGTGGCGTTACCTGCAGCACAGGAGGCCTCTGCAACGTGGTGGTGGCCGTCACACTGGTCTGGACCGGGGACCCTTGTTTAATGATGGTGGTGGGGGTAACCGGACGGGCCAGCAGTGACGCGCCTGGAGCCTGCAGGGCAGCAGCATATGTTACACATATGACACTAATGGAATAATTAATGATGTGCGACTTGTTTTTCCCACAATAAACATGCTTAATATATTTTAAGTTACGTCATTTAAGTCCCTTTGCACAGAAAAAATAAACAATAAAACAATCTTCCAATTTCATGGTTGCTTTCATTATTCTTTTAATCATCATCGAGAATTTTTATAATTTGTTATTTACCAGGCAGGAAGAGTGTGCATGTGAAACTAGTGACCTAAATGTAATTCAATCAACTAGGGTGGTTCTCTTTTCAGTTTGTCAAAAAAATAAGTTCATTTTCATTTAACATCAGACAGTAACAGAGTTAATATTGTGAACCACAATTGGCCTAACTTTACTTATGACACGGAGACCTCTGCAGCGTGACTATTGAAAACGTGTTCATAATTGATCTCTTCCGATATCAATCCTTGCTCCTACACTCAGGGTATCGGTCCATATGAAGTACTGATCTGATGCAGGTGCTCTTTTTTTTTTTTAACCCGGTGTGGAAATGACTGGGATCATCTTTCTATGAGGTTGTAACTACAGCTCTCTTTTTAATTACAAGTGAACATTTTTTACAAGAACATCCTTGTAAAGCTTGTGTTCATTTTAATTATATGGCTCTAAAATGGTCGGCAGAATTGTGCTGTTACTGTTTATATAAAACAACAGTGACAAAGAAACAATATTTAAATAAGGTAATTATCAAGTAAACACTCATCATGAATGAGTCACATTTTCCGTTCGTGAGCTCGGCGGCACTGGTACCTGAAGAGAAGTGATCTGGACAGGTGGAGTGCTGGCGGGGGCTGCAGGTCGTGGTGTCATGGCGCTTTGGGACTGGGACTGAGCCTGCATCTGAGCCAAGGTCTGCTGGTGAATCACCAGCAGCTGCCCACTCTCACTGCGAACCAAAACCATGCCTGCAACAGGCAAATGACGTCAAAAGATCAGAGCTTCTCTGTCCTGGTTAGTCTCGCTAATAAACCTGTGTGTGTGTGTGTGTGTGTGTGTGTGTGTGTGTGTGTGTGTGTGTGTGTGTGTGTGTGTGTGTGTGTGTGTGTGTGTGTGTGTGTGTGTGTGTGTGTGTGTGTGTGAATGGAGTTTCTGACACGATGGGGTATGAATTACTCATCTGAAGGCCAACGACGTTTGAACATTGAATTAGCCACATAAACATTAACATTACAACAAATTTAAAACATTTCAAGTTTCAACAAAATGTGTAATTAGATGTTGTGAGCCTCCACAACACAGTTCAACAACAAAGTAAAACTTTTTCCCTACGGCTGATACTTTATGTAGGCTAGTGTACTACTATGCACTGCAGCCTGGCGTTTTGCTTGCCGACTTTCGATCAAACCGACTGTGTTCTAAGTACCGGGGGCTCCAGAACATAGTAATACGCCTTCAACAAGATTATACCGAGTTACAGAGACATTGGACAGGAGACTCAAGCCGCAGAAGCAAGAACTTTTTGTGCTGAGCTATTGGTAGATACATGTTTTTGAATGGTGTGGTTACATTCTTGTTGTTTACCCACCCTGTTTTGTTGAAGCTTATTTACGTCTGACCATTTGTTTACTGGCTGGGAAATCCTTAAATACAGGACTACCAAGCAGAGTTTATTCCCATGCATTGATATTACTATATTATAATCTACCAATCCAATCTACTGGTGCAAAACCTTAAGAGTAACATCTGAGGTCAGAGACACCAGTCTAACAATTAGCCTTTGCAAACACAGACACAACATATACACTTTAAATAGCTGTTGATATGATAATAGTTTGCTATTGTCTCTGACAAGACAAAGTCATCAAGGATAAATAGATTGCAAGAATGCTTATTCGATATGAAACACAAACAGGCTGACTGCACTCAAGGTATTTTATCTGGTCCGCAGTTAGAACCTTATCCACCTCTAAACTGTTGTTTGTTGCCTTAAAAAGATAATGTGTCAAAAAAATGTATTGTCTATTCACTTAAGAGCAGCTAAGAGACGTCAACAAATAAAACAAAGTTGTGTTTGATTGCATTATTAGTCACATTACTATTACAGATACCATTACTGCTTTTTTTAATCATTATTATTCTACGATATCCACTGCTGCTGTTAATATTAGTAGCCCTACTTTTTCCATCATTATTCTGCTTATTACTCTCATTATATGAATAATTTATGTCATATGCATTGAATGTGTTGTACGGTTTCTTCTTCTTTTTTCTCCCTGTTAAAGCTTTTTTTTGGGAGGGATTTTTTCCTGTACCCTCTGAGGTAAACTCGTGATTTTGAGCTTAGCAAAATAAATAGAAAATTGAATAGCAACACGTTTATGAGAAAGTCATTGCAGCTTGATAACATAAGGAAACAACACTGTTACACTTTTAATACAGTACCAGTCAAAAGTTTGGACACACCTTCTCATTCAATTCAGTTTTTTCTTTATTTTAATTGTTTTCTACATTGTAGATTAATATTGAAGACATCCAAACTATGAAGGAACACATATGGAATTATGTGGTAAACAAACAAATGCTCAACAAACCAGAATATGTTTTATATTTTAGTTGAATGAGAAGGTGTGTCCAAACTTTTGCCTGGTACTGTATAAGACCATATATTTATGTCTTTTTTTGTATCTCCGTCTAGAATATTCTAAATAGTGTGGTGACATATGGCACAGGGCAGAAGAAATAGAAAGAATATTCAAATAAAGTACATAAAATAAGAAATAACAGTAGATGATTAAATAGGGTTGTATTATATATTAATGTAATTAAGTACAGCTCATATACTTTATGGAAAACAGAAACAAATGGGTACTTTGGTCAACATACAGTACCAGTCAAAAGTTTGGACACACCTTCTCATTCAATGTTTTTTATTTTTATTTTATTCTACATTGTAGATTAATATTGAAGACATCCAAACTATGAAGGAACACATATGGAATTATGTGGTAAACAAACAAATGCTCAACAAACCAGAATATGTTTTATATTTTAGATTCTTCAAAGTAGTTGAATGAGAAGGTGTGTCCAAACTTTTGACTGGTACTGTACTGTATGTATATATATGTATGTATGTATATATATATATGTATGTACAGTACCAGTCAAAGGTTTGGACAAACCTTCTCATTCAATGTTTTTTATTTTATTTTATTCTACATTGTAGATTAATATTAAAGACATCCAAACTATGAAGGAACACATATGGTATGGTAAACAAACAAATGCTCAACAAACCAGAATATGTTTTATATTTTAGATTGAGAAGTATGTGTCCAAACTTTTGACTGGTACTGTATGTATATATGTATGTACAGTACCAGTCAAAAGTTTGGACAAACCTTCTCATTCAATGTTTTTTATTTTATTTTATTTTTTTCTACATTGTAGATTAATATTAAAGACATCCAAACTATGAAGGAACACATATGGAATTAAGTGGTAACAAATGCTCAACAAACCAGAATATGTTTTATATTTTAGATTGAGAAGATGTGTCCAAACCTTTGACTGGTACTGCATGTTAGAGATGCTCTTAAATGGCATCCTTGGTACACTGAGTTACCTGGAGGCAGCTGGATGTTTTGGATGTTTGGTGCGCTCTGCTGAGGCTGAGTGAGTCGAGGGGCCAACACCTGTGGAGCGATGGCTCGTATCCCACCTGGAGGAGCGGCAGCGACGGATGCCGGCACCGACGTCCTCAGGCTCTGCAGAACTGTCGGGCTCCTCACGGTCTGCATGACAGTCTTTGTGCAGACTGGCGATGGCAACACTGGGGTCGCCGGGCTGTCACCGCTGCGGGAGGTCACGGTGGGAGTTTGCATAGGTGGCCTCACCAGCGTGACAGTGGGGACACTTCTCTGCGTGGGTGAAGCTTTGATGATAGTGCTCGCTTTACTCACAGGGACAGCTCCGTTGTTGACAAGCGTGACAGCCGGCTGAGAGTTGTTGTTGTTGTTGTTGTTGTTGATGACGACACTGCTGCTGCTGCTGCTGCTGACTCCGGCCACATGACAGTTCACCACTATAGCACTTCCATTCATAGTTTGAACGCCGGTCATTCCGGGCTTCCGTAGTTTGGACGAGCTCGATGCTGCTCCCGTAGTGTTAATGACACCTCCCTGCACTCCTGCTCCTACACATGAAAACAACAGGAGGTGGGGGGTGAGTGAGTGGGGGGGTAGTTTTGGGTAACACACAAGTGAATGCAAAGCAAAAAAAAAAAGAATCAGCTGACCTGTGCAGCTGTCTTACCCGCTTTATCAAGCTCTTGTTGTGAAAGTCCCATTTTGCTGCCCTGGGCATTGGAGTGATTCACTACAGCCGGCTTGCCGACGTGGTTTGCGGCGGGCTGGGCCTTTATCCCCGCTCCGGTCAGCTCAGCATCCAGAGACCCGACTAGATCGCTCACTACTTTCTCGTCCACATCTGTGTTGAAGAAAACATCATCCAGCAAATCGGAGCCCGCCGCCATCTTTGCCCAGCTGCGCTCTTGGGTCCGTGTGACGCATGCGCCGATTGGATGTATCCCCGCCCCCCTCCCGGTGACGCGGCGTTGTCGTGCGCTGTGATTGGATGTATCCCACCCCTCCCCGGTGACGCGGCGTTGTCGTGCGCTGTGATTGGATGTAACCCCTCCCCCGGTGACGCGGCGTCGTCGTGCGCTGTGATTGGCTCCTCGGGGGAAATAAAAGGCTGGATTGTTCCAGTCGAGAGGCGCAGTGTGAAGTGTCAGCTCTGTCAGCGCTCAGTGAGCTGCCTCTGGAGGGGCTATATCACATATAAAGACTCTTAAAGACAGTGTTTGTGTTGTACAACACGTCTCTACATATTTATACACAGTGTCTAAGCATTTAGTATCTATTTGACTGTATCTTAGACGACTCAAAATGGCTGCTTTGTTGCTATTATAATGTTTTCAGCTGCTCACTGACAATGTTAAGCAGGATGTGTGGATGATGTCAAACTTTTGAGAAAGCAGATCAATTATGTTTTTGCAGCATTAAGCTCCACAGGATTTTATTGCTTATTTATAATACTTGTTTTTTTTTTTTTTCCCTTTATCTTGTTTTTCTTTTATTATGTCTCTTGTTTGCACTATAACCTATGCTGCTGTAATCCTGCGGGACTAATAAAGGATTATCTTATTTTATCTTATTTTATCTTATCTTATCTTATCTTATTTTATTTTATTTTATTTTATTTTATTTTTATTTTATTTTATTTTATTTTATTTTATTTTATTTTATTTTATTTTATTTTATTTTATTTTATTTTATTTTATCTTATCTTATCTTATTTTATTTTAGGATTGCATTAAATGTGGCACCTTCTTATGATTTTGTGAAATGTTATCAAACTAATAAAACAAAAACTAAAAAATAGCACACACAGCACACACTATCCAAATAAATATTACAAATAACCACAACTGTCATTAATGCTAAATATCAGACTACATGACTCATAAATAAACAAGCTCAGCACAGGGACTGACAGTAAATTGACGTCAGTAGCCAGGTGCGTGTAAATCTCAATCAGTGGGCGTGGTCTAGAGTCAGTGGGCGTGGTCTATAGGTAGCCTATAAAGTGTTTCCGGTCGCTCCACAGCTTGAGTGCTGCCACCTGAGTTCCTGTTGAATTTTACAATCAATTGTCCTGAACACTCTCCAGCCATGAGTTCATCAAGGCCGTACATAGGCTGTAAAATAGGGTTAATTTCGAAAGCTCAAAATCGTTATGAGGGGATTTTGTACACTATTGATAAGGTGAACTCCACAGTAGTGCTGGCAAAAGGTGAGTGGTGTGGGCCTATATGTTTGGTAGCCAGCATAAGACAAAAATGACATGTTTTCCTGAGTTATTTTTGTAGGATTCTCAAGATTGCAGCACAATTAAAACCTATTTATTTCTTTTAACAAGTCAAATGTTTTGGAACGGAGGGACGCCCTACTGACAGACCAACACCGCCCAGAGATGATATCTATGAGTACATCACTTTCAGGGGAAGTGATATTAAGGACATCTCGCTGTGTGAACCTCCAAGATCTCACCACGGCCTACCCCCAGATCCCGCAATAGTACAGGTATACAAAAACGTCCTGGTTTACATCCGGTATTAAGGGAAAACAAAAGTGGACAAAGTATATGAAGACCTAGATGATGTGCTTTTAAATTGTTTGAACTTCTTTTGTTCAGTCAGCCAGTGTAGGCTCTCCAGGTGTGTACTCTGCTCTTGGACCATTTAGCCCCCTAAGAATGCCCGCCTACAACCAGCTTGCTGCCAGCTCTCTGCTTAACCAACAATATGCTGCAGCTCTTGGCCTTGGTAAGTCAATAAAACACAAATGTATTGTTGGTAAACCCAGAAACCCACACCCTTAGTGAAGCTGAAGTAGGTTGTTTGCATGCTGAAGTATTGGGTTGGTTGGGTCTTTTCTCTACTGCAGGGTCTGTACTTCCAGGTTTACACAGCAGAAGAGGCCCAATGGTGGAAAAGGCTGTTCAAACCCTCCATGTGGACAGATCCAGGCAGAGGGGAGGCTTGACTGCATCTGAGGAGCGTGCACAGCAGTGGGAGAGAATGAGGCCCCAGAGGCCCAGAGTAGAGAGTTCCCAGACCAGAAGGGGCACCGGAGCCAGCAGTAAGCATTAAGACTTTCAGTGATGAAAGGAAAAATAAAATGACTTAACAACTGAAAAGAGAGTAGCTTGGCTTGTTTAGCGGTCTTGAAGTATTTTACAACTCTGTGGGTGGAGTTCAGGAATTGTCTATTTGTGCAATTGCGTGCATCTTAAGAGCGACTATAAATGTTTTTAATTTCAAGTGAAGTCAGGCCCGGGTGTACCCAATGCTCGGCCGGAAACTCGGCAGCAGAATTATGAAAACAGGCCACCACCTAGAGGAAGACAAGGTAAATGTGAAAAGAAATGTCTAAAATTCTGGATACAATAAACAAAGTCCTTAATGACAATCATGCATTTTTTTAAATATTTTTATTTTTTGTTAAATTGAACTTGGGAGCTTGGCGGCGCAGAAACCGTAGTAGAGGCCAGCTGATGTCGGCTCACGTGCCATCTGCCATCCTTAAGTTTGACACAGACTTTGATTTTGATTCTTCGAATGCACAGTTTATTAAGGAGGAGCTGGAGAGGGAGGTGCGGGACATGATTAAAGGTTGGTTCATCAGCTCAAGTGATCACAAATGCATTCATCCTCTGCTTTTTAGACACTCATTTTTTTTATTTTATTTTTTTATTATAAGCCCACATAGAAAGTTTAAACTTTATACTATGAAATACATGTATTAATACTCTGTGTTGAAGATTATCTCTAACTCTCTCAAACTGTAGGTATTGGCTCAGCAGTAGGAAGACAGAACTATTTGGTCCACAGGTTCTTGCATTATAACAAGAAAAAAACTTTTAACCAGGAATAAACGTGAGCCTTCAAACGCCAGATTTGCTACTGCTCATTATGAGATTTGATTATCATGATGTTCAAAATACGAGTTGAACATCATGTAATCTGCCTTTTTTATAAGAAACCTTCCCTTAGCTTGGTCTTCCATCGTGTACCTTCCAGTTTACTTGCAGTGCATGTTTCTGTCTGCAGATGGAAATCATGAGGTGACGGCGAAGGAAAAGGAGGGATTGCACTCGACTGCAGAGGATAATCTCTTTGGCCCAAAGTGCTACTACGACAAAACAAAGTCTTTCTATGACAACATCTCTTCGGATAATAAGTTCAGGTAAACTAGTGGCTTTTTTTTTTTTTTTTTTTTTTTTTTTTTTTTTTTTTATCCTCAAAATTCAAACACTTTCTCCTGTATGTTTAGCTCTGTCTGTGTGTCAACCAACGGTTTCAGACTAACATGGGCGGAGGAGCGGAAGCGCAATCTGGAGACTTTTGGGGTCCCTGGGCGGTTCCTGAGGGGCCAAGGCTTCAGAGGTGGCTACACTGGACGCAGAGGACGGGGCAGTGCTCAGACTGAATCTTCCTACAGAACCAGGAGTGCACAGCTGTAGAGGTCTGATATTGAGGGGCACTAAAGCAACACCATCCTCCTATGATGATGGCTTCCTCGTGTGTAACAAATGGGACTGTTGCCCATTATGATAAGCAAAAGCAGCTGTTACATATTTTTTTTTTTTTTTTTATTTGATTTTTTTTTCTCCCTGAGGCTGTTATCCTGCCCCATTTTGCCAGGATTGTATTTTTATTTATTTTTTGTCATATGGCCCCATTTTAAAACATGGATGCGTGCCTCACTAAATGGTCCAACGTTTGTGACCAATTGGTTTCCCCTCAGAATATTTCTTTGGTTCTACCATTCAATTGAATGGGGTTCAAGTTTTTTGTTTTCTGCTACTTGGGAGGAATTTTACTCCCAAACGTGTATTAGTTTCTGGTTTAAAAAAAAACAAAAAAACAATCTGGCTTTGGCTCCTGGAGTACATGTATACAAATGATGTAAACTATAAATATTAACCTAAAATGAACTGAAATTAAATGTATTTAAAGGACAAATCTTGTGCTTAGACTTGTTTTGTCATATTGAAGCAACAAGAGACCAATTTAGATAAACTGGAAATTGCTGGAGCACTTGGTTAATGCTCTTTGAGTCATATTAGTTATGTGCACAAGTGAGCTTTAACATGTAAACATTGTGTTTGGACCATCCTAATAAGTGAAATGTAGCTAAGCACAGTCTCATATTTGAAGTACTTGTGCTTATTTGAGAATTTTCCATTCTATCCTTCTCTACTACAGGCACATTTTGTACTATTTAGTTTTTGTCAGGCAGCTGTCAGGCCTGCTAGTTTGCCTTGAGAATCAGTTTCCTGTATCTGTGTCATGTGGGTTTCGGAGACTAGTGCCAGGTTCTGAGTAAATTGACCCCAATGGGAGAAGCAAACCTGGACAGATTATGACTGCTCCATATACTTAGTAAATATTGGACTATCTTTTTTTACAAGGCACATATCTTCTAAACATTGACACTAAAATGGCATTTTTCATAATGACTAATCTTGAGAAAATTGACCTTTCTTTGTCAAAGTAACACTCTTTCAAGATCTGACGAATAGTTTAACAGGTGCACCGAAGAAACTGGTGTGATTTTTTAAAAAATGGGTTTTTTTGGGGGGTTTCTTTATGTAATTGAAAAAAACCTCTTGGATCAGCTGGAAAATGCATTGTCACAAAGCTGAACCATTATGTAAAGGATCTTAATCCACTATATATATATATATATTACACTTTAATCATGGTGTATTAAGAGTCCTTATCTTTTAATTATAAACTGGTGTTATTTGTTCAACCTATTGTAAACACTGTCCAATAATGTGGACAATATCACAAGAAACACAAATCTTACATTGTGGGTTGCTTGATATGAAAACTGTCCAGACATCCCAGATTTAGAGATATTGTATCAAATATGATCATGAATGTTGCATCATCATGAATAGTTGTATTTTTCAAAAGGTGCTTAAAAAAAAAAAAAAAAAAAAAAAAAAAAAACTTGTAGCCTACAATGTGAACTGATTGGCTTCCATGAATCAAAGGATACTCCGTCTGCAGACAGGGAGAGTGGTAGGCTACTCACTGTCCGGGTTATACCAAACACTCAGGGAGGGGGATTCTCCCTTATCACCTAGCAGTTTACCATATGTGTCATTATTTGCATGCTCACAATAAATAACTCAGCAAAAAATGTATGATAAATAACATTCGGTGAAATCCAGTGTTGTAATATTTCCCTTCTTTCGTGTTAATAGAGATCACACGGTAAATACCCCCATTTCCTGGTAATGGCCAAACTATGTTACCAAATAGAGGGCTGCGCTCGGGATAATAAATATTAGAATAAAAAAGACGCGCTTTTTATTTCCCATATGACAAAATGTCTGTGGCGTTTTCATCGGCGCGCCCCAGGAGTAAAGGAGGGGAGGTGACCCAGCAAACCATTCAAAAGGTAACATCTTTATCCTGCTGGTGCTCCAGATATTCTAGTGTGGATTGGGGGAATGTGTGCGGAGGAAAGTAGACCGTGGTGAGCGTCAGAAGAAATGGCAACTGGTATTGTAACGTTACAGTCAGCTGGAGGATGGAGAGCCAAACAAAGCGATGATGAAGGATGAAGGATGAAGGAGCATCACTGTCTGGAGCTGTGTGCTGCTGATCTCACCGCATGTTTCAATGACTCCTGATCAATATGTTTATTGCATGTTGAATAGATGTCAGCTTTAGATTGTGTGACTTGTTTTCCAAACACTTGAACTTGCTTTTTTTTTTTGTAATTAGTTCTAGGTGTCAGATCCTTGTCACACAGCAGGTTTAAAGGGATATTATTTTTGCAAAAAGCATATAACCTAAATAAACATCCACTGATAAATGCATGGTAGTGTGTGATGGAGGGAAACATAGCAGCACAGGATAACCCCGAGCCCTGGACTCCTCAGACTGCTGCTGATGCTGCTTTTAGCCTTGACTGAGTGGATGCTCCTTGTAAAAATGCAATAACTGACCCAGAAAGAGAGGAGGGGTGTTGGAAGTTCTGTGAAAATCCAGGACACTGCATATTTAAGCGTATCATTTTCCCATGCACTGTGACTTGAGACACTGAGCTGAAGTTGTTGTGTTGTCTCCCAAAAGATGCTGGATGAAAATCATCATTTAATACAGTGTATAATGGATTACCAAAGCAAAGGCAAGACAGCTGAATGCACACAGTAAGTGCTCTTTTTTTTTTTTTTTTTTTTTTTTTTTTTTTTATTTTTTTTTTTAATTCTTGACTGATGCTTTGTAAACAAATAAGGTAAAAGTGAGTAAATCAACTTTATGTTTCATTTTCCCTTTTTGACAGGTATCAGCAGATCCTGCACAGAAATCTTGTGTACTTGGCCACGATAGCAGATTCAAATCAGAACATGCAGTCACTGCTACCTGCAGTGAGTCCTTAATGAGGTTATCAGGAACAAGTAGCCTAACAGTGAAGATTCTCTGTCTTCATCAGTTTTATTCTCCATTTTTTTAAAATATACTGCCCATATCTAGCTGATTTTATATGGCACAGAAGTTAACAATCCCTTTTCTTGTAATTTTTCCACTGATAAATCCATAGAACAAACACAATATTGCAATTTAGGAGATGATATAGGATGTAATAAGAGAAAGGCGGACAGCAATTGGGTTCAATTGATCAAATGCTTTTTTTTTTTTTTTTACTTTCTAGCCTCCCACTCCCAACATGTCAATGGGTCCTGGAGCGATGGGCCAGAGTGGGGGTCATGCTCCGAGCAACCTCAATGACAACATGGCCCCTGGTCTGCCCCCCACATCAATGATGCAGAGCCAAATGAGCAATGGTGAGAATGTACATTTTACTGATGAACTTTGGCCTGTGCAAACTTTACACATACATCTCCACCTTGATGTCATTCCCCCTGTCTTCAAGTGCTCTTCAAATCCTGACTATATGCTGCATGTCTGTCTGCAGATACTGTTTAACTGTCTATCATCTTCATCGCCAGCAAATATCTGATGATATCATGTTCATAGTCTGATAGTCAGATTTGTTTGATGGAGACATTTTCCTTCTTTCTGTTATTAACACCCATCTCCCAATCCTTGTATAACCACGCAAGCTTCCTGTAAAGATGAACTGAATGTGGGCCCATGATTAACATGACATGACACCGCATTGGGAAGCGCCTGCTCTGACTGTGCGTGTGTGTCGTCAGGCCCCAGCCATGCCCCCATGCAGCAGCAGGCTGGTCAGCTGCAGTCGGCCATTCCCTCCGCATCCCTCAGCCTGCAAGCCGGCAGCTACGGTAGCTCGGCGTCAGCCTCCGGCTACAGCCACGCTGCGCCTGCCTCCCAGGGCACCGGGCCTGGCTATGGCTCTTCCTCCTCCTCCTCCTCCTCCTCTTCTTCCTCCACACCCTCCTCTTCCTCCTCCCGCAGCAACCTCAACATGCAAACCAACCAAGGTGAGCCAGGTATAGGGGAGCCTAATCGCCAGGATCTGTGGTCTATTTCTAATGGGAAGGAATTCCGGTTTAGGATTTGAAGGCGCCAAAACACTAAGGACTTCTTGCAAGATGTCTCATTTGTTTTTGTGTTGTTTTTTTAAGATATGATGCAAGACTTGGCACTTAAAGGAAGGGGGTGTTGAAAGTAATTCCTTTCAAGTGTTCAGAGTGATTTAGAAACCGGTAAAACAGTTAGATGATGTCTGAAATACCTCAGAAAATCTTCATGTCAAACTCCCCCTTGATGTTGCTTAAAACATTCGCTTACATGCATTTCTGCACTCATCAGTCTGTTAATTCCCGCCAAATCAAAAAATAAGCAAACACATTCAGTTCATCAAAGAGGCGTCCTGCCTCCTCCCTCCTTCCTCCCTCTTCTCCAGGGCTTTACCTCTCTCTGACTCCCGACCCCGAGATGCAGCCCTCCTCCCCCTGGATGTCTGCGTGGATCTCTCTGTTTATGCACTGACTTCACCGGCTTTGTTCGCATTTATACTTTAGAGCAGCGTCGTGAAAGCATCTCCTCAAAGAGTATTTCTTTCTTTAAGAGACCCCCACACTGCTTTGAATCCTCCACCTTTTGGCTTTTCCCTCTGCCCTGATTGCCTTGGACCTCCTTTCTACATTTATTTGTCAGTTAAATTATTCACATTTCTGCCAGTCTCAGATCTGAGAATGCGGCGTATGCTGTTGAATGCAAATTCTGGTATGTGCATAGAGTGTGTTTGTGTGTATTAATGTATGAGATCTCTCTCCCCCCCCACTCCTCTATAACCACAACTCCTTCCTAGTCTCCATGATGCACCAACAGTCTGCAACTCCACACTACTCCCCAGCCCAGGTTGGGGGTCAACACTATCAGGGACAGCAGGCCATGGGCATGATGGGTCAGGGTAGTCAAGGAAACAGTATGATGTCTCAGAGACCCATTGGATCCTACCGCTCCGCACAGCAAGGTAGGTGGTGGGACTTCTTCATGCCAGTTTGGCGTACATAGATGGATGTGTGACTGCAGTTTGGAACCTTTTGTGTGGCTCCGGATGCCAGTCCCACGGCTTCCTTGATTGATGGAAATCCTGAGTTTGTTGCGAATTAGTGCATGCATGGTTTTTAGTTTTTGCCTTCAAAAATGCGATGTTGAAGCAAATAAGGTTATCCCCGTCGCTTTGAGAGGCAGACCTGAGATGTATCACTCGTCTTACATCACTTAACTTAACTTGTGCTGTGTCAGCATGTGCCTAATAATAGCTCCAACCTGTTCTGGTAAGTCTTTTGAAGGGTGTAGACTAGGCACGATATGTAAAAAAAAAGGACCGGATGTGGTTTCCAGGGCAACAGGCCATGATTGTATGTCCTCATTCACCCTGGTACACTATTATCCTTGCATGACTGGGTATTTCCAGATAGAACTTTGTTATAGAAATGTTGTGTCCATAGCTAAGCTGCTCGCTCATCAGCAGCTCCCTGATTGGTCGAGGGGGGTTGTTGCTAGGGCTCCTCTGTCAACCGTGACTCCTTTGTCATATTGTGAATTATCGGATATGTTCTTTCGGTTTTGCTATTTTTGCAGAGGTTAGGATGACATTGGTTTATGCAGCAGCACATATCTGTTTTTGTCAAACCTTAGGGCCAATTGTGGTTCGTAAAAGAGATTAGACTTTGCCTGCATGGCTCTTGGATGCATCTTCCGTTGGTTTTCCGAGTTTGTTAGATAAAATTGAACGGGACATGTTGGAATCTGGAGTTTCTGCACACCACCACCAAGCAGAGATCAGATTCTCCCTGATAACTGGCTTACTGTAATCCTCATTTTCTCCGCTAAAAATTACATCTTTTGTAATTTGTCATGGAATTGTTCAGTGTAATTGCTCCACTTTACGTAGTGTTCTTTGGGCTGGCCCCGCAAAAGCTTCCTCCATAATATCATTTCAACACAAATAGCCTCTTACTTGAAGATTGCTTCCAAGAACGCTGTCTATAATTATCATCTTTAATAATCTGCGTCTTTCATTGTTCTTAATACACACATATGAACACGCACATTCACACCTTCAGGCTGCCTAAATTGCCCAAATGTTCTGGCACATGCCCTTTACTCTCCAACTCAGCGGCAAATTGGTCCAACCAACTGTGTAACAAATGGTGGTGTCGCCTGTCTTGCAGGATCTGCACAGCAGTACATGGGACAAGACGAGTTCTACGGAGAGCAGTATGGACACACTCAGAGCTCCAGCGAGCCCATAAACCGGCTATATTACCCTGATGGTAATCGTGCACATCCATAAAACTTCATACTAACAGCTCTCAAACACACAAAGCCACATTATAGGTCATGGCATTTCCTTTTAGCACTACCCCACAGGCCAGAGACAGATTTACTGCTGCGCTGAAGCTTCAGCTCGTCTTCCCCGTCTGTCTTTTCTCTTATTGTGGGAAAGGAAAAGCACAGGAGGAAGAAAAATGTGCAAAAGACTGACATTGGTCTCAACTGTTTCCTCCCAACTGTGTCTGTGTCCGTACCGTCCCCTATGGTGTGCCGAAATTTCAGATTTCAGAGAGTGCCATAGCAGTGTGTTGAGGAGAGAGCACAAAACTCCTCCAGGGTGTTTCTCTACTTTGTGCATAACATTGAAGTGAGAAGCTTTGGAATTGTTGCCTGTGCTTGTAATTCTGTCGGCGCACATCTTTTATGAATGCTTTGGCTTCAAACTGCGAATAATAATTTTCTCTTGTGAGTGTGAGTGGGTTTTTGCCTTTCTGCAGACGAGTTTGTGCACGTGTTGAACGGTGTTCTCCACAGGTCACGGGGAGTACTCGTATCAACAGTCTTCGTACGGTGAGCAAGGCTACGACAGGTCCTTTGATGAATCCTCACAGCATTACTATGAAGGAGGTAGTCCTCATTCATTTTGTAACTTTAAGATATATTCTCCTGCACACTCACAACCTCAGTTTGTCTAAATGTGTCTAACCAAAACTATAGCACAGTACTACCTATTTCAATTCATATGTGACATACCTGTGTGTGTATATATGTTCCTCCAGGTAACTCTCAGTACACTCAGCAGCAGGCCCAGTATCAGCAGGGATCTGGCCAGCAGCAGCCCTTCAGCCAGCAGCAGTACTCCTCTCAACAAGGCTACAGCGGACAGCCACAGGGATACGGTGAGGACGACCCATTCAACCTACTCTGCACATTTAAACACACATTAAACGCATTAAACAATTTAACAAATGAACTGAATGTGACCCCCTTCTGCTACAGGTCCTGGCCAGGGTGGATCTTCTCAGTATTCTCAGTATCAGCAGGGTCAAAGCCAACAGTATGGCTCCTACCGCTCCTCCCAGGGAGGCTCTGGAGCGCAGACGCAGAGGCCCTATGCTTATGAACAGGTACATGAAATTAGATCAGATCTCAGATGTCTCTGATTCTCTGAAACTGGCTTTGCGAAACAGACTAATGCTCATTTAGCATACTATAGGAAAATATGTGTATTATCTATATAATAAATGCTTATTTTGGATGGAACTCACCTGTCCATTTTTAATTATTAAATAAGAAAAAAGTGAGAAATACTGGCTTTAATGTTTTGCATGCCGCAGGACATGCTTCATATCATGCTTGATGTTTTCTGATGCTGCTAATCTCTGATAAACCAATTTTATTACGTATCAAGGTGAATATTTGAACGCCCACCCAAGCAATGGTTTAAATAGCTTGAGGCATACATATTATACAATCTAAAACATTTTTCATTGGTTCCTATATTTTCAAATCCAACTTTTAAATGAGTAAGTATAAAACATCAGGAAATTAGATGCACGTAGGAATAAGGGGCTAACTTGAAATGATCATTTTGTGCTGTTTGTATTTGTAGTATGAAATGCAATCTAATCTCTCAGTGTAAATCATTTTTACATTGCAGGGTCAGTATGGAAATTATCAGCAATAAGGTAGCACAGTGTTGTCCTGTTGGATGAAAATGAAGCGGCTCAACGGTGACGCGCCGGCTTAGCTGTGGATTAGAAGATCTGGCTGCGTCAGATTTATCAGCCTCTCATTAATCACCATTCTAGCTAAAAATACATAATCAAATGTGATGCTTTCGTCATCTCTTTTGCTCACTACAGGGCTGCGTAGCTGCGAAAAGTCAGGGTGCTTTAGTCGTATCAAAGAAAATATTGTAAACTTTCCACATGGATTAAACAGGGTACTAAAAAGGAGCAGTTAAGTCATTCAATGAGCCTCAGCAAACGGCCTCTAGCCTTCTTTTTCTTTTCTCTCTTTGCCTTTCACTTGTCTTCATCCCATCCCCGGCTTTAAATGTTTACTCTATTTTACAAGCCTCTTTCTTTATTCTTTTTTTTTTTTTTTTTTTTTTTTTTTGGTGCGCAGAGCGGGCCCGTGGCTTTGTGAGGCTGATGCTATAAAAAGCGAATAAGCCTCAAAGGAAATGTTCCTTGATATTTATCTAATAGACTAGGTCTGCAGCTCTTGCTCTAATTTCTTATTTGAGACACTTTTATGTCTCATGAAGGGAAATTAATTTCATGAAGGTGAAATCGTTGGTCCTTAAACCCTGACTTGATCAGGGGGTTTGTCCGTGTTAGTCAAACTGTGGTGTGTTGCTGTGTGGTCTAACATGATGTGCTTTCACTCTCTATGTATGTCTTTCTGAGGTAATAGACACAATAGTAAACCGACAGATCCAGACTTTAAAGTGTGCGTCATTTTCCATACATGGTGGTAGTATTTTTGACGAATATTTTTTGGCGGTATTGCTCTACAAAGACAAGTCATTGTTGTGCAGAGTTAGGAGGGGGTTACACTTCTCTGACGCCAACCAATAAGGGTTTTACATGAAAACACATTGCCACTTTGTCCGCACTTTATTTTGCAGTGGGTGATGTTTTGTATTGTAGTGCAATTCCGGCTGTTTTTTTACAAATGATTCTCTGAAAGCCAAAGTAACTCGGGAACAGAACGGTAGCGTCTCCTGCACCTCTACTTTAATAAGTGCAATACACTCAGTGAGTCGTGTTGAGATTGGTGAGTTTAAACCGTATATCATTATTTGTAGTTTGTTGACACACAATGATGGCAACGACTGGGGCTGGTTCGTCTTATGTTATTTAATGTTATGTTGCAGGTTTCAACTGACATGTCATATTTAAGAACATTATTTGCTGTATTTATATGACTTATGGACAGATAATGTATAGTCTTTCATCACAAACATAAAGCTTACTACTTTAATATTCTCTTTTTTCAATGAAAACTCTTATCATTATGTTTTGTACAAGATGGACAAAGTACCGGTAATGTTAAAAAAAGGACATGTGGTCAAAGGGTATAGAAGTTACATATTTATTTATCCATGTGTGATTACAAAATGATTATATATTATGTTATTTATTTATTTTTAAAGGAAGTCAGACAACACCTCTTGTCATTTCACTAATCGCTGTTTCTTACAGTTTGAGCAGTAATGGGGATTATTAGTGAGGCCCCGGCTTTGCAGTATATTCTGTATTAACTCAATTTATCTCGGAGGGGTAAAAAGATAATAAATATAATAATAGTTGAAGGGTTAACAAATAATGGGAAAAACATGGCTGTCAAACAGCCACATAACTATGTACTACTCAACAATGACAATCACGGGCTTCTCTATACTACAATGGATTTGTATCTGTGTTTCATTTGACTTTGAACTGAACATGTATGGCAAGTCTTTTTCTAGTTCTATGTAGTGCATCACTGATGCGCTTTGTTTGTGTGTGTGTGTGTGTGTTTGCATGTATGCAGGAGAGAGAGAGAGAGAGTAAGGTTTGGTGTGCTGTATACAAATATGAATGTTATCTACGTATCTATCGTGAGACTGCGTTGCCTGATCTTTTCTGCTGTCTTTTGTTACTGTTTGTTATATTAAAAAAATAAACTGACATTCACCTTTTGTATGTCTGCATTTTGTGGTTTTATTACGGAAATGAACGTACGCACAATGTGCATTCAGGTTTTAGTTTTGTCCATCTTTAAGTCAATTGTGCATCGGTTAGAGCAGTGGTTCCCAAACTTTTTCACGTCAAGAACCCCTGAAAATTTACTAAGAGCACAAGCTCCAATTTGATGAAGATTCTGTCCCCAGGTCCCCCACCTCATAGGATTTTTGCTTTTAGACATTTTATGAAACTCATACACCCTGTCATTGTGTTAGTAATGGATGGAAATAAAGTGACAATTAATTATTCCCCTCGGTTAGAGGATGTCAAGATAAGTTGTTGCTAATGTGATTTAGTCTGCTTTTCCCCAAAACAAAATTATGTTCTTTTTATAAATCTTTTTGACCCCCGAGAAGTGTTCAAACTTCTAGGCTTATTGTATGAAATATTACAGACTTGACTCATTTCATTTGAGCCAAGTCTGAATCATAACCATCACACTCCAGCACAGAAGGTGGCGGTAGAGGACCACCTCTTACCGAACACCGTAATAAACAATCGCGTATTCAAACGGTGCCTTCACGCGTTCCGTAGCTGTGGTGTTGTGATGCTGCAGGTAGTAAACGTGTGCGCTCACATGGCTAAACGACCGTAAAACAAAACGTGACAATGTTGGCGACGTTGTGGAGGGTGACACGTTCACGGTGGCTTTCTCCGGACGTACTTGTAGGGAACATATCAGCGTGGAGGCCGAGGGTCCCCGGTGGGGTCAGAGAGGTCAGAGAGGTCAGCACCTCCTGCTCGCTGTGCGCCAAGGTCCGAGAACACCCGAAGAAGAAAGAGCTGTCTGAAAAGAAACTGGTACATATGTCATAACGTGTTATTTAAGTTGCATGTATCAAAGTAGTTGAATGAGAAGGTGTGTCCAAACTTTTGACTGGTACTGTATATATATATATATGTATGTATGTATGTATATATATATGTATGTATGTATATATATATGTATGTATGTATATATATATGTATGTATGTATATATATATGTATGTATGTATATATATGTATGTTTGTATATATATGTATGTCCGTATATATATATATATAGTATATATATATATATATATACCCGAATTTGTATATATATATGTATAATAGTAGCTGTCTGAATATAGATATATATGGTACATATTTGTCATAATGTGTTATTTATATTTATATATATATATATGTATATGTATCAAAGTATGTTGAATGAGATAGTATGTGTATATATATGTATATGTATGTATATATATATGATGTATATATATGTATATATATGTATGTATATATATATATATATATATATATATATATATATATATATATATATATATATATATATATATATATATATATATATGTATGTATATATATATACATATGTGTATGGCCTGGTAAATATTTGTCATAACGTGTTATTTAAGTTGCATGTATTTATTTTCCACAAAAACTAGTGTTTTTATCTGATCAATATATATAACAGTGAGAATAAAAAAGTCAAATTACATACAAAGTTTGGACACACCTTCTCATTCAATGGTTTTTCTTTATTTTTATTTTTTCCTACATTGTAGATTAATATTGAAGACATCCAAACTATGAAGGAACACATATGGAATTATGTGGTAAACAAACAAATGCTCAACAAACCAGAATATGTTTTATATTTTAGATTCTTCAAAGTAGTTGAATGAGAAGGTGTGTCCAAACTTTTGACTGGTACTGTACATAGACCCAAAGTTAGGATGGAGTCAGTACACTACTTTCTGTGTCCCCATTAGTGAAAGCAATTGTGCAAAGAAATTATAATCTTTCCTATGTCTTAAGTTGGCTTCAAAACAAAGTAAAATATATTCTATTAGTTGGCTCATTTGCTCAGTCTGTCTCCTTGCAAAACGCTCAAATTGCATCCATAATATTTTTGTATGAATTAAAAAAAACAGATGTTAAATCCTTTCTTTTTTTAGAGCCACAGAAATTACAACACAGAAACATCTAATATAATAACATCCAACATTTTTCACTGGATATATCATATGGATAATAATAATAATTCAATGTAAGACTTATTCTTAAAATACTGACATTTATCTGTATCTAAAGTTAGGAAATGTGTCCATTGAGTGATGCCCAAAATCATATCCCCTAACGGTTTGATATTTCTGACATTATATTGTTATATATTAATTTCTCCTAAAAAGGTACTACTGTCAAATGCATATACAGCTGATCTGCCAGTGATGGATTTTTTTGCCGTACAGCCCTTGTTAAAGCAATAAAAAACTATCAAATGACATTATTTTTCTGAATCCATCCTAGTTTTGTGTTGTAGATGAATCACATTGTGGATTTGCCAACTGTCTTAAGTTTTGTTTTTTTATGATTTGACTCGTAGACCCGTCACTTTGTAGACCATCGTCGTGTGAAGCTGTTGGCTGGATCAGGCGGCAAAGGGGCCTGCAGCTTTCACAGCGAGCCGCGAAAAGAGTGGGGCGGACCAGACGGAGGGAATGGAGGTGATGGAGGAAGCATCGTTATCAAAGGTAAGTCGGGCATCCGGCTGGTTCAAGCCATCTGTACTGATACTAGTTCGTTTTGCCATGTGTATATATATATATATATATATATATATATATATATATATATATATATATATATATATATATATATACATACATACCACGATCTCCCCATCATTACAAACATTAATTATGTTAAAATTCAGGACTGAACACTATACTAGATGGAACGTAATAAGATTTTGTCAAGAATTGTAAACAATTAAGCTTTTCCTCCACCATGTCCACACAGTCACTGACAGAGCTCGCTCAGTGTGGCATCATGTCAAATTCCTTATTTACTTGCTTTCAGCGGACAAATTTGTCAAATCGTTGGCGCAAGTGGTTCCGGTTTACAAGGGAGAAGACGGACAATCAGGGGGAAACAAGAACTGTTACGGCAAGAATGGCGGCCCAACTTATATTTCTGTGAGTCCATGCATTTGATCATAAACGACTGTATTCATGTAACCTCTAAACGCTTTGGGCACGTTCCTGTCATAAACATTCTGCCTTACCTTTGATGTTTTTTTTTACTATTCATAAAGGTTCCATTAGGCACCGTGGTGAAGGAAAATGGAGAGACAGTAGTGGACCTTTCTGAGCACGGACAGGAGTATCTGGCTGTGTTTGGAGGGGCCGGCGGGAAGGGGAATCGATTCTTTCTTTCCAATGAGAACCGCGCCCCGATGAGCGCAACCCCGGGGATAACGGGCCAGGAGAGGCTCCTTCACCTAGAGCTCCGCACCATGGCCCACGCTGGCCTGGTGAGGAAAAACGCTCATGTTCTAAATAAACATTGGAATATTGATTTTCAACCCTAAAAATCTAATAAACTGATTTTCTTTTATTCCTTCTCACCAGGTGGGGTTTCCTAACGCTGGGAAATCCTCTTTGTTGAGAGCCATCTCCAACGCTAGGCCTGCTGTGGCTGCTTACCCTTTCACAACACTCAATCCACATGTAGGAATCGTCAACTACAGGGATCACGAGCAAGTTGCAGGTAGTTGATTTTAAGCAAACTATTAACATATTATATAATTATTATTATTATGCATTATTTAACCAAAGTGTGATACAGTTTTAATAGGATCTTGCTTTGTATAATTAGCAGCTTTTTCCCAGAGTAATACATATGTTCTACTTTCTGCTCTGTGTAGTTGCTGACATCCCAGGCATCATTCGGGGGGCCCATCTAAATCGAGGCCTCGGCATCTCCTTCCTGCGTCACATAGAGCGCTGTCCTTTCCTCCTCTATGTTCTGGACCTGTCTACTCCGGAGCCCTGGACCCAGCTGCAGCACTTGCGTTATGAACTGGACCAGTATGAACCTGGTCTTTCCCAGCGGCCCCAGGCCATCATAGCCAACAAAATGGACCTACCAGAGGCCCGGGAGAAGATAGAGACTCTAAAGAGCCTCGTCACCCAGCGGGTCATCCCCGTGTCGGCTCTCACGGGTCAGAACACAGAGGAGCTCATCCTCCACCTCAGAGAGCTTTATGACAGCTACCTTCTAGGAGAAGGCAGTGGGGAAAGAAAACCTGCTCGGTGGTAGTAAAAATGTCCTCTTGCTGAATTGATATTGTAATGATATATATTTATACTGGAAGATATAGAATGTATTCAAATTGCTCAATAAATACATAAACGAAAAAGTTTGTATCAGTTTGTTAATACAGTGAAAATATGAGATTTCTTGAAACAGCAGCTTTATGCTACACTACAAAGGAAACACATGTTAAGAGAAGATGATACACTTTTAAATGTTAGGATTAACAGACTTTTAAAATAAATAAATAATACAAATTTAGTCAATTGTAGGATATTTGTGTGAATAAAGATGGTTTTGAGAAAATGACACATTTACACAATTTGGTAATTTTCAGACAAAATTATAAGCAATATCAATTCCTAAATTCGCCAGCAGGGTGCGTGTATCACATCATTTTAAATAACCTATTTCTAGCCTTCTGGCAAATATGTAGCATCTCAAAAAAATGGTTTTATGGGCTGCTGCTGAATGACACAACCTGTATCCACCATCCACACACCATTTATCCACATATTTTAGGTTTTAATATGTAAACACAGATAAACATTTAAGTTTATCTTAATGGTAGTGACAATCACCTTACTAATGCATATATCATAATCACCTGTTGTTTAGAAAGTGAACATGATGACAGTTCACATTACAATTTTGTGTAATTTCTTGAATCTCAATATAATCTTGAAACTTAATATTATTGCATCGGTTATTTGAGGACATCATTGCACTCTTTGCACCATTTATCCATTGTGTGTTTTGTTTTTTGTTTGCCGGAGGAACCATCGTTGTGCATACGGGTCACTCACTAGGTGAGAGCTGCTGATTCACCTGGAGGTTGCATGAGGACAGTCCCAGATCTTCTCCAACAAGCCTGAACATGACCGTATGGATGGAAAGCTACCAGCAACCGCTTTTGGATACACACAACAATAGCACAAAAAGTGAGTCACAGGCGGTACCAGGCATGTAACAGATGAGACCAGGCTGTGCTGATGTGCGTTGAGGGTATAGAGGGGTGCAGGGATGACTTATTTTCTAAGTCAACAGGAAGTTAGCATCGCACTAGTTCTCCCTGACGAAAAAAGCCAATGGGATTTTACCATTAACTTTTGGCTTATTGCAGAAAATAAGATGTGTGGCAAACACAAGTTTATGAGCACTTACACGTCTTGTTTAGCAAAATAAAATTCTCAAATGATGACCACTTTTATGACTTTTCTTGCGTGAACACAAAAGCTTCAAAATTCACAAGAGGGGTATCTACTGGTTTTATATTGAAAAACTAAAACTCTCTTAAACTTGTGTTAACCACAGATCTTATTTCAGGCATCTAACCATAACCCATACAGTAAACCCATACATTTCCAGCACCACTCAATTGAAAGGTGCCTTACAGGAGTGAATTCACTCTAACATGTGTGAGCTTCCACCTGGTCAGGCCACTGCCGCGCAAAGATGGCATAAACCCTTCGCTTCATGAAGGTCTGCTGAACCAGGATCACAGGTTCAGTGTATAGATTAGATTAGATTAGATATTTTTTTATTTTCGTGTCATGCACAAAAACGCGCCCAACCCTCATGGGTTTACAAGACACCAACAGTACAGCTGGTGGTCATATTCTACTGCTCCCTTTGCACTCATTTACAGACACAGCTAGAGCTCTCCCACCTGGTATGTTCCTCTCCTTAAGGACTCTGTGGGAGACGTGAATATTCTCTCCGGTCTTTGCAGCCTCAGTCTCCAGCTGGATGTTCCTCCTGCGAACCCTCCCCCGCCCATCTGCAGAGCCAAATGTGTATGCATTATACAGATTAGTACTCTAGTAGCTCGGCCATATGACGGCCCACACCTTTTCCAGATGTCGATGCAGACGAAGATAGTCCCATACAATTCTGGCCCATTTCTCAGACTCGCATTTATCTCCTCTCACATGCTGAGCTGCAGATTTATAATCATACGCCACACCGCCAACTACAAGATAAACAACATTAATTTACATTGAAAATGGAAGATGAACATTTTAACTTAGTGGTTCTCCATGTGGCCTTTGATTAAAAAAAACAGAAGCGAGGAAAAATGTACACAACAGAATTAGCATCTCAGATGTCGTACAACACGCACAGGACACCTGTAGTTGGGGCCAGTACTGTTTTTGTAAAGGTTATTTGATTTTAGTAACTGCAAATGCTGAATATGCAAAATGCATTTAATTTGCATTGATAATATTCTAAGATGTTTAAAGAGAAAAAAAGATATATTTGTTGAACTTCTTGTGGCTGCGTCTATTTGTTTCAATGACTACATTTCGAAGTTATCTGACCCAACCCTGGCTGCTTCTCACGTCTATCTCAAGATATATTTTGCGATACTATCACGGTCACAATTCATGCTACCAGACAGACAGACAGACAGACAGACAGATATATATAGTAATAATAATAGTTATATAATAGTTTCTGTCCGTATATATAATATTTCAGTTACTGTGGATTCTTTACTGTTTTTTTACTGTTTTTTTATTGCTCATTTGCTTATTTATAATATTTCTTTTTACTATGTCTCTTGTTTGCACTATCCTCTATGCTGCTGTAATCCTGTAAATTTCCCCGCTGCGGGACTAATAAAGGATTATCTTATCTTATCTTATCTTATCTTATCTTATCTTATCTTATCTTATCTTATCTCTCTTCTAAAAATGGATGTGTTCACTGACCTGCAGTCTGTTTCCTGTTAAAGCAGCTAACCCACTGTAAATAACTAATAAGTGATCTTAGTTTGAGTCATTTTATCACATAACGGAGGCAATTAAATGTGCATTAACTGCTAATGACTGACGTTAAGTCTGTGAAAGCCTTTTGGTGGTATCTCATTTTACCCACAGAGCTAGCTAACATTACACACTAGCTAGCGGTTAACTTTAGCTCTGAAGCTCTTAGTTTGAAAGTTGTTTGCCTCTTTTAGCATTGTTAGCTGACATAATTACTGTGGGTATGTCTCAATTTTTCAAAACGGGAATATGATTCACATGAGTGAAATAGTAAAAAATAGACTAACAGTGCATGACTTTTGATGGTGGAACATTCTAATCCAATTTACAGTCAGATTTCAAACAAAGAAATGACTGCTTCCCCTTTGATTTTAGGCACTAACAGATCATATTTCCACCTTTAAATACACATCAATCAAGGACTGCTGGCAAACCGAGTACAGATTGAGTCATTGTGCTTGTGCAAACTGCTAATTAGGTCAAGAGCATGAGTCGGTAATTTACAGGGAATAGGTTGATTAAAAAAAAAAAACTAGAGCTCTTTGATCTTTGCGATGGGATTACACAAGATGAGGTGATGCAAGAGTGGCATACATTGTGATTACCAATGCCCCCCCTCCTTGTTTTGGCAACACCCATCATTAAGATGGGTTTTAGTTTTGATGTTAACGACGCACCTGTAGTGTTTTGTGACCACACCTTCACATTATCATTTTGACTATATCTTTCCACAGGCCACCACATAAACACCTGGCTAAGTGCTCCAAACCCTTTCTTAGGTAGGCCACAGAACAGCAGGTACTTTAAGGATAACACTTTTCCATGATGACAGGCACAGACACAAACACGCACACACACAGAAACAAAACTGGCTTGACAAGCTGGCAGTGGTTGACTAACATTACCATGGAATAATCAGTTGGCATCAGGGCTTATCATACTTCCTTGGAAAAGCTTTATTCACAACCTGACACACCTGCATTTATTTTCACACTCACATAGAAGAAGCAGTATGGAAAAAATTGTTAACATTTTGAAAATGAAATGACTAAACAGATTAACAGTACTATGTATCAACAGCAAAGGCTAAAAAAATGAAAAAACATTAAAAAAAAACCCATCCTTAAATAAGTCTTAAGGTATCCCAAAGAAAAGTGAAACACCCACACGTCATTACTTTAGATCCTCACTGTTACAATATTACATTCAATGTATCTAAAAATATTTAAAAACACTTTTTACCGTATACCATGCTGACTGAAAATGTTCAGCTTGAAGTTTTCACTTTACCCAACTGTTCGCACAACCCAGTCATCATTGTAAACTATGTGTTTGAGATCCTATCTCCACATACCATGACCCAGCCCTGCACGTACCCAGCTTCATATCTGTGGCTTTGTGTTGCCAAGTTTTTGTGCTGCTGCTGCCAAAAAAAAAAAAAAAAAAGCCCTCATGCTGTATATTCATCAGGTACATTTTATGTGGTAACCTAAAAAAGTTAAATCCATTCTCCACATCACACTTGACATCTTTTGTTTCCTGACCAACACCAGGATATTGTTGCTGTAAATATCATCCACTTTAAGTAGGAATGACATTTTATCCGAGTCCCACTGAAAACAGGTTGAGTAACATTTGTAGATAGAAGGCCATGTAGGGTGTAATGTTTCCATTGCTAACAAAGGTCTCTAATGCAGTCCCGCTGAACTGTGCATGCTTTGTACTGCTTCCAACAACAATTTGTGTTTTATGGAATACAATTCCACCACAGTTATTACAGTAATTATCTAACCAGCAAACCGCTGGCAAAGAATTCAACTTTGAATTGAAGAGCGTCATCAGTTTAGAAGCTAAGGCATCTAATCTTAATGTGAATCACAGCCATTTTCCCCACCAGGCTGCTTTGTGAGACAAGTTCTCCCTTTTTTTACTCTATGTGTTTGCTTTTTTAATATATTACAGATAGAATCAGCACAGTTTTGATCTACATTCCTATTCAGCTATTTCTGTGTGAGCTTTCCTAAATCTTTGTGACCTCTAGAAAAAAACAGTCCCGTTTTATAGGACATTGGGAGATTATCCTAACCTTACTGTCTGACTTTTAAAATATACCAACATCCAAAGTTTGTTGTTAAAATTATTTCCATTATTTGTATGCCAGACACCATTTCGGGCTTTTAAGGACTTAACAATCAGTGTTTTTAGCAAGTAACCTCTCCACAATGCTTGTATGAAAGAAGAAAGAGTGACGATGTCTTTATCCAAAAATAATCATAGTTAAGAAAGGTAGTGCTGCTGAAAGAAATACTTGACTAAAATGAGGCCAATCTCAAAACATAATAGTTTTTTTCTTTAGAGTCCGAAGGGTGGAAGGTTTGTGTAACATGACTTTTGAATAGTGAAAACTATGAATAGCGTACTATGGAAATGTGTCCCTGGAATGAACTAAGTTCTAATTTTCATATTTTCTCAGACATAGTGTTGTTTTGTCTATTTATCTGCCATCATTTCCATCTAGTGAATCTAAACAAGATAAACCAATCCTTCATAAAAAATGATCTGAACTCGCTGGGAGTCACTAGAAGGATTTCTTTTAGGATTAATTACTTGGTCAAAAATACAGATATGATGGGGTGTTCATCCCATGCTTTCCATTTGGATTACAGTCCTTGTCATACTGTTTTTGGATGTGCTTTCCCTAGGCATGCATATTGAGGCCAGAGTACTGAACTTGTAATCCAGGTCCATGTCCAAGTCTGGGTCAAGGGGAATGTCAAGGATGGAGATGGCATCAAGCTCAACGCTGTTCGTCGTGTCTCCCTCCTCAGCATACTCACGAGGAGCGTAATCCACCAGCTCCTCTCCTGGTGCCTGGAGGTTGGACAGCCTCTATAGTATGCAGAGGAGAAAAGGGGGAATATGTTTTATAAAAGGAAAAAGATTTACCCTAAATTTGGAGGATTGATTACATATCAACCATTACCATATTTAGTACTTGGACCAGCACTGACTGTTGGGTTAGAAAGTCTTGATATGTAGAATATCCACTGCGTCCACCCCAAGTCTGGGAAACCAGAAGCAGATGGAAATCCAACATAAAATGTGAAAAGTTAAAATCTATGGATATATTAAAATAAATGAAATAATAGAACATTTCACAGGAAAAGAGTTCATAGTAGTGTAGTTGGCAGATACCCCATGCAAGTTTTTGTTCTGATTCCTCATGGTTGATGATGCTGCCATTGACTGTAAAATACAAATACGGTAGAATTTTAATTAACTGCAAAATTTTAGGGCTCAGTTAAATGCTTGACATCTGTCTTTTTTAACTTGGGCGCATTACTCAGATTCAATACTAAACATATCACTAATGATAATAATCATTGCAGTACCCGCATAGAGCTTCTGTGGAATTTCGTGTTTGTGGTTGATGGGGCTCCTGTTGACTGAAGAAATCAAATAAGGTATAATTAAAACAACTGCAAATGTCACGGCTCAGTAAAATTCTTGATATCTGCCTTTTTAAACCTTTAAACTTGGATGTGTCACTCAGGATGAGGAAGAGGAGGAGGAGATGAAGAAGGTGAAGAAGGAGGAACAGGAGGAGGAGAAAAAGAAGAATGATAATCATTTCTGTACCCTGCGATAAGAGACCCCACGCTCAAATTTTCCATCCATTGTTGATTCCGCTGCAAACTGGGGAAAAATAGTATGTCAAGCCTTGACAACACGTCACTGTAAAAGCCATTTTAAACAGTGTCCTTTTGTCACTATCCAACATAAGCATAAGGCTTCCAATTTATTCCAGATTTTTCTTTCTGTTCTACAAATCTAATGAAAAGACCAAAACCAAGAGAGTGTCATTGTGGGACATTAAGCCCCAAGCTCATTCTTTAAGAAAATGTTAACTAAAAACACTTTGACAAATATTAACGTTTTATTAAAAAGAAGGCTCAATAAATTCCATAAACATTACTCAATTGTAGATAGTATATATAAAAGATTATCAATCAAAGTTTTGGTGTGTTCAGAGTATTTACAGCAGCAGGACG
Source organism: Anoplopoma fimbria (assembly GCF_027596085.1). Classification (NCBI taxonomy): domain Eukaryota; kingdom Metazoa; phylum Chordata; class Actinopteri; order Perciformes; family Anoplopomatidae; genus Anoplopoma; species Anoplopoma fimbria. The sequence goes on from NC_072460.1 coordinate 22,324,946, forward strand.
GTGTACGCAGGATCAACTCAAAGTAAACTATAGTACCCATGTTTATTGTAATAAAGGAATATGTCACCCAGCACATTGTGTTTTTGTTCATTTTAAGTAACAATGGAGCTCAATGGCACACAACGCTACGGGAAGCTTACGCTGCACAGATACTGCTTGTTAGGATCAATTCATTGCTGGTTTCGGTCTTTTAATGGGATTTGTATTTTCTTTAAATCTATGTTGCCATTTAATACTAAATAATAGAAAAACAAAAACAACAAAAAAATAAAAAATAAAATAAATAAAATAATCTCTTTACCTTATTCATGAAGTCACTTGTCTTTATGCCGATATCGGTTTGGAATTCATACCCTGTCTGGGCATTTGACACAACACATTAGTTACTGAAAAACATAATTATTAGTGCCCGTTTGCCATGATGCATAACAGATTAAGAAAAGTTGGCTTCATAGGCTTATATGAATGTATATTTTCCATCACTTACAGGCTTCATCACTGGTGATTGAAGTTGGCTTTGGATGTGCCCTTGCTTTACCGGCTCAAATCCAACCTGTTGAAAATTTGAATACATGTCTTACGAGTGGAAACAAGTGGAAACAAGTGTGTGTGTATGTGTGTGTGTGTGTGTGTGTGTGTGTGTGTGTGTGTGTGTGTGTGTGTGTGTGTGTATGTATTTTGTATTAAACAATTGAAATTATGCAATTAAAAGTATTTACTTCGCAGTCAGTTCCCGGTTTCTCAATGTTAAATTTCATCAGATATTGTTCTGAATCATCAACCATTTGGATTGGTATGTTCTTATTCTTACATGACAAGAAAAGAGTCAAAAGTAGCAGACCTGGGATACAAAAAACACACAAATCAAAGAGTACAGTTTTATATCAGAATGCTTCTTTTACCTGAGGAATGGCTCACAATCAACATGTTAAAAAAAATCTATTATGTCAGTTTAATTTAGAAGCTAGTGTATGAGTGTGAAAACATTTCAAATTTTAAACTCACAATCCTCACAGAATATTCACAATTATGGAGATGTGTCCTACCTGCAGCAAGTAGCATGCACAAAAAAACAACCGCAAACGCTCCTCCTCCTACGGTGGGGCTGGCAGCTTTGCGGGTGCGACAGTTTGGCCTCGCCGGGTCCACGCAATTACACACAGTAATTGACATGTTGTGTGCAGATCTCTCACCCTGACGGTCAAACACTTCCAGCAACAACTCATATTCTCCTGAATGAACTGTGGGCTCTTTCACCAGGTTGACTGTATACCCTGTACATCCAAAACGAATTGACACATTGTCAATAAATCATTGCGACATACTGCACAAACTAGACTTTGAGGTTTCGTTCTTAATAGTAATGATCTCGGCTACGTCAGAGCTGGAGTTCACCTTGCGTTGGGTCAAGCTTCCACTTGCCCTTCTCTTTTTCCTGGAGCCTGAAGGTGAACGGTCCACCGTAGGGGTCTTCATCCAGGTCCGAGCAAGTGATGTTGGCCAGCGAGAGTCCATCAGATTGGCACACGTCTAAGATGCTCACATTCAGGAATGGGGTATTGTCGTTCTCATCTGTTATATGGATTGTCATGGTTGCAGTGCCTGTCATTGGCGGCTGACCTGGCGACCAAAAACACGTTGTGCATTTTCAGTAATGTGATAAAGAAATTATGATCAATAAAACATACTGTGTAAATACTTCTGTAGTTCATACCATTGTCGATAGCTAATATCTTGACCATATATACATTGTCTTTCACATATTCCGACTCCCTGTCGAAGGACTTTATCGTGGTTATTTTTCCGTTCTTGGGGTCCACTGTAATCCAATCAGCTGGATCGTGTCCCTTCTTGTATCTGAAACACAGACATTTTCAAGATCTCTTTTAATGTGGAATATTGTTGTTCCGTGAGATGAAGCGAGTATCTTCATGACTTACATAAATGTGTTGCCGTCAGCGTCTTTTGCCGTAAATGTAGCCAGATACTTTCCAGCCTCTTCATTCTCGCCCACCGTAGCTTCTTGTGTAGGCGGTTTGAAGAATGGAGCCTCGTTGACATCCTCCACAGTCACTGTCACTTGGCTGGAGGCCGGAACAAATGTCCCTGTCCCGGTCGCACTGCCAGAAGTGTTTACTTCCCATAGACCAGAGGTGGTGCGTCGCACCACTTGACAAAAGGAAGGGAGGATCAAATTCTCTACACTGATAGTCAGATTCCTCATTTTACCATCTTCGAAGTTCAGATGCTGAAAAAAAGAAAGAAAGGTGATATATGGAAATTCATAACGTTCATCACTTGTAGCCTGCGATTTCTTTAGTGCATTACAGAAAAACAAAAATCCCTACAAAAAGTAGGAATTACCAATTGAAGAAAATACATTAAAGTTTAACTATAAACTTTTTAACTGTTATACACACATATATATATATACACACACAACTAAAAAGTGTTTTGTGTATTTTTACCAAATCATCATTGGACAAAATACCTTTACAACAGACAGTATTCCTTCATTGGTCTTATTATCAGTAGTGATATCGAAGTTGTTGTTTTTGTCTCCTTGAATTTGATACTTGGCTTTCCATGCCGGTGTACCTTCGGTGTCTTGGTCCGAAACTTGCACACGTTTAATAATTATTTTTTCCTCTCCTTCTTTCACTCTCCCTGAACCCTGGAATAAAAAAAATTATAAAATGAATTGTGAAATGAGACTGTTGAATTATAGCATTGCCTTCGTCGTGAAGAAGTTATTGCTCACTGTTTGTCCAGTTATAACGGGCAGATGGTTATTTCCATCTTCTATGTTGATTATGACGGTGCAGGAGCTGGATAACTGTGTTTCCTCTCCATGGCCTTTGGCCTCCACTATAATGGTGTATTTATCTTCTTTCTGGCCGGTTCAAAAGAACAGCCGCTCATAAATTATCATCAAACACTTTTGATTGGGAAGTTCTGAGATGAACAGATGTGATAGTTTTTAATTAGAGAATCATGCAATGCGTCCACTCACCTCATGGTCCAGACACCCTCTAAATGAAATGGTTCCAGTTCGAGAGGCCTGAGTATTTCTTCCAGTTCGAGGGGCCTGAGTTATGTAGAACTCCAGATCGGATGGTTGAGGACTGACTGAGACTATCTTTAAATCAAATAATTTAAACTTCTCAGTTCTGTCATCATCGTTTGCATTAACTGTAGTTATGCCAGTGCCTGTCAGTATCAGGAGAAAGGAGTTGTTTTATTTTCTATTATCATTTCATAATAGTTATTGTAAAGTTGTTATTAAAATGAGAAAAGGAATAGCAGGTTACCTTGTAATGTTGCCTCTTTTATGCTGGTCTCGTAAATTTCTTTGTAAAACTTTGGAGGGTTATCATTGGCGTCGATAATCAATATCTCAATGCCCAGCTGCGTGTCTACGACTCTACTGGATCTGTCAAGTGCTTTGAACTGTAGCTGTAAAGCCAATGCAAGAATTGGGAAATAATGAAACCTTCCACTTTGCTTCACACCCGAAGCGTGCACCCACACACACACACACACACACGTCTAGTAATAATGCTGTTTTAGTAAAGTCCTTCAAACCTGTAAAACTTCGTAGTCCTCAAAGTTGACAGGTTTGTGGACTGTAATAATCCCTGTGCGTTCATCAATTTTTAATATGCCCTTGGGGTCTGCTTCAACACCTTGACCGCTTATCTCGAAAAAGGTGTAGTTCTTCTCAATTATAATCTGTAGGTAGTAAAAACACAAAGGCAGTGAGTTTTGTAATGATCTTTCTGCATCTTGTGATACGTAGCCTGGTACAGATAGATACTCACATTGCCCAGTACGTATGGGAAAGATCCTTTATAGCCTTCGTCGATTTTAAAGGAATCAATGATCCAGTTTCTTTTGTGTCGCTTCAAAATTTCTGAAGATGAAGAGTGGACTCCCAAACACTGCAAAAACACAGTAATCATGTCAGATTAGGTACATTTAGGATGTTTTTGTTTGATTATTTGTTAACAAAGACGTTTAAGAACAATTTGTAATAAGTTCAGGTCTCTCAGTTTGTCACATCACCCCTCGTCTAGAGCTCTGCTCGGTAAAAAGGGACAAAATCAATTATGTTATCTATAATTTATAATGTTGAAAGACAAACCTGGGCCTGCTGCATTGGTTGTCATTATGATTGATTAATATTGAATTTGTACTTTGCAAATTGCCTTTACTTCATAGCTCATCTAACCATTGACAAACAAAGAAATAGAACAGCACAATTGTTTATAGTTAAAACCCTTCTGTTCAGAGGATTAATTCTTACCAGCATGAGGAGAAGACAGAGGTGTATTGTCGCCATAGTTTATCCAGATCATGTGTTCGTACAGTCGTTAGTTCCTCAGTTGATAGAGTAGTCCTTGGATGCACCCGAATGGAAGTTCAACTGCATACCAATGCAGGTTCTTGCTGCAGTGTACCTGTGAGTGGGAGGGCCTGTGTCTTCATTAATGACCTCATGTTTACCTTTATAGGTCCAGCCTTTGACAGCTGGGTGTGTACAAAGTTCTGTGTGTGTGTGTGTGTGTGTGTGTGTGTGTGTGTGTGTGTGTGTGTGTGTGTGTGTGTGTGTGTGTGTGTGTGTGTGTGTGTGTGTGTGTGTGTGTGTGTGTGTGTGTTTGGTCTGTTACGCTATTACGTTATTGAAATATGAGAATAGTTTCTGATTTTACTGCAGGTTTACACTAGACGTTTTAGAATGCAAAAAGAGTATTCATGTAAAAACAAGCATGGGGAAGAAAACAGATAGTAAGTCGCTTTGGATAAAAGCGTCTGCTAAATGACTGTAATGTAATGTAATGTAATGTAAAAATGCAAACTGTTAATACATTAAAAACGTATGAAAGCACGATGGAGAAAGCTCATCTAAATAAAGTTTTTTTTTAAAAACAAGTATGGGTTTTCAAAAGTGCTCTAAAGGCATTAAGCTTGAGTGCAACTATGGAGACCGAAACTATTTGATATTAACTGAATAGATAAAACATTATGAAGGACATATTTATATGTTTAAGCACAGATAAAGACACAGATATACGATAAAATGCATTACATAGCATGAAAATGTTTTATATATGTTGTGTTTTTTTCCCCCGAAGGGACCGTTTCTTTCCATAATGCAACCCTTCTTCACAGAAGGACAAACTGGACAGAGCAATTATGTTACAATCGGCGCAGAACTCTGTCTTCGTGAAAATAAAGGCGATATTTTACAAGATTTTATAATAATGACCTTAGTTTAAAATGATAATGGGTTATTCACATTTTCATAATATTCCTGATTGTACATTTATTAATACTGATAATGAACACTTCGAGTCCCCATAAACCCCTAAAATATTCCCAAACTATTCCAACAATCTCAATATACTGTAGATGCAACACTTTAAAGGCTCAGACTCCGTGTTTAAAAAATAGACTAATTGTGTGTGTGTGTGTGTGTGTGTGTGTGTGTGTGTGTGTGTGTGTGTGTGTGTGTGTGTGTGTGTGTGTGTGTGTGTGTTGTGTGTGTGTGTGTGTGAGTGTGTGTGTGTGTAGGTAGGCGTGTTTTCATCAGTTGTGGGACATACCGTACATCTTTTTTGACAGTCACATTGTGGAGACTCGCCTTTCTTATTGAAACAAAATGTATATCCAGTAACTTAAATCACTATATTTTAGATTGAAGACTTGGTTAAAGGTTAGGGTAATGGTTAGGAAATGAATGTAAGTCAATGTAATGTCCCCAGAAGTTAGAAACATGGCTGTGAGTGTGAGAGAGAGAGAAAGAAAGAGAAAAAAAGAGTTTTCAGATTTAAGTTTTGTACTCACAGTACAGCTCAGTTCTAGTTTGGAGTGCTCCTGTAAAGCTAGTCGATTCTTCATCAAATAAACTTGAACAGACTTGCCTGCTGAAATAAGCAGATCTTGCAACATATCATGGCGAGGATTGATGACTGGTTATTTTACTTTGAAAATCACAAATACATTGTTTTTGGGCAGTTACCCAAACAGCAAATGCTGTTACTTTTGTGTTAAATTAAAGAGGGTATTTCAGATGTTTATTTTGTGTTACTGCAGTGGTTTTAATGCAGTTTTTTTTTTTACTGTGTGTAGTAGTAGAGGCTGAGAGGCAAGGTTAGCTTTATGATTTAGAAATTATTATATTCCTTTATTGATCCCCATGGGGGAAATTCAAGTGTTGCAGCAGCTCAACTACACAGACACAGACAATAAATACACATACTATACAACTACACAGACAATAAATACACATACTATACAACTACACAGACAATAAATACACATACTATACAACTACACAGACAATAAATACACATACTATACAACTACACAGACAATAAATACACATACTATACAGACACAGACAATAAATACACATACTATACAACTACACAGACAATAAATACACATACTATACAACTACACAGACAATAAATACACATACTATACAACTACACAGACAATAAATACACATACTATACAACTACACAGACAATAAATACACTATACAACTACACAGACAATAAATACACATACTATACAACTACACAGACACAGACAATAAATACACATACTATACAACTACACAGACACAGACAATAAATACACATACTATACAACTACACAGACACAGACAATAAATACACATACTATACAACTACACAGACAATAAATACACATACTATACAACTACACAGACACAGACAATAAATACACATACTATACAACTACACAGACAATAAATACACATACTATACAACTACACAGACAATAAATACACATACTATACAACTACACAGACAATAAATACACATACTATACAACAAAATAAAGATAGAACAGGAATAAAAAACATGCATTATTACATGGTGTCATTATCACTTTCTCTATAAGACAAAAAAAGAAGCTCTAATGTAATGTTTTGAGGATGGGGATTAAATATAAGGTTAAAGGTCAGAATACAATCTACTAAAGTTCTTTCGGCTTGAAAAGTCTTATGACAAGGCTTTTTATTCTCGCTTAGCTGCATTGATAAAGATTCAACTAAACCCTGCTTCTGTCCTCAGTAGAGGACTTTGAGTTACTTTGAATTATTTTACAGCATCAATCACTAATATGTTAGTATTATTTCCAGTTCATCAACACAATCTAATTCATTGCCCATCTCCTTCCTTTTAAAAAGAATATTGTGTTGTCTGTGCTTGTCGTTATTACCCTGGAATTTATGCTTAATGACAAAGTGACACAGTACACTGGCATCATTCACAATAAATCATCTAATCTTTGTAATTACTCTTAAGCAATTCAAAGCACATACCTGTGGTTTACAGTTTTTCACAATTGTTAACACAAAACAATAACGGCTTTCTCAAAACTGCCCACACAAAACTGAAAACCTCACACACAAAATGTTAAACCTGACACTCCCTTTGCAAGATGACTCTTTGTCATCAAATCTCTTAACTCTCTCGTGTTTTCATTTGGTACACACAGCCATATTTTCAAATGACACACACATACCATTCATTGAGTACACACAACTAAGCATTTGCTGCACACTACCAAGCATTTACAGCACACTGAAGTGCAAAATTGAAAACACAATCATAGAAATGGAACACACCATATGAATGACAACGACTCTGGAGAATGAGCCATTTCTCCTTTTGTAAAATGTCTCAGTGTAGGCCTACTTTTTTCATAGTCAAACATAAAACAGCACACAAATATGCAGCAAAAAAAGTTTTATTTCGGTACACACAGAGAACAGTACAGTAAACCGGCCTGACGGTCTGGACGTTCCTGAATGTAGCGTGGTCAGCCAGGATCCTAGTTTGTATTTGTCGGAGTGTGATAGCGTTGTTCTCACGAACCATATTTACAATTTCAGTCTCCTGTTCGGCTGTGAAAGTGTGTGTTCTTCCTCCACGGTGTGGTTCTCTTTCAGTCCTGCAAAATACAAATACTGTGAGCACACTGTATTCTATTGATATGCAGTATTACAGTACACGAGGCAAATAGATTTCGTACCTGTTCTCCATCCTGAAGGTTCTAATGATGGCAGCAACTGTGAAGCGGCTGAGATTTGGTTGGACCCTCTGGCCAGCCTCCCTCATGCTCAAACCATGGTTGAGCACATGGTCTACCACAGTGGCCCAAATCTCATTAGAGATGACCGTTCTCCTTCTTCTTTCTCCTCCTCTTCCTCCTCCTCCTCCTCCTCCTCCTCTCACTCTTACCCCTCTCCTTCTCTGGTTGGCGATCTCTTCAAAGTTCTCCATTGTTCACCAAACAAAACAGAGGCTCAAGACACTTTTATGCTGCAGTCCTGATTGCAAATTGCTCAACAGACCTGAATGTTTAGAGATTTGAATATTTGTGTGTTGTAGGTTGATGCTTTGAGATTTTACTTGAGAAGTGTGTGCAACAACTGAACATTGTGTGTAGTGTTTTGACAACAAGGTGATGTGTAATTGACATCAGAGTGTAAAGAAGGAAAGTCAGAGTCTAATGCAGATAAGGGAGTGTGAAGTAGTGCCAAATTGGGTCGAGCGATTGGTACATGAAGTGAAGGTTGTGCAAATTGTGCCGAATTTTCGCTTTTTGTGTGTTAACACCTGAGAAAAACTGTAATATGTTAGTAGCATTTATTAGGATATATAATACATATTCAGATAATGATAATGTTAAAGATAAAGATATTTTGGAACTGTAGATCCCCTGAGGCCTGTGGACTTGGCACAGTCTAACGTGGGAAACTTCATTAACATGGGAACATTTATCTACAGAGATGAAACCTGGCTATCATAGCTCAGTATTGCACCATTGGGAGGGGGAGAGTGACTCATATCTCAATAACTATGAGCCATTGTTTGAACATCTGCACATTGACAAAGAGAGCATTGCGCGGCACATCAACCCCTTAGTTTAGGAGGAACTCTAAGCTGAAAATTAAGACATTGCTGAAGTGCTCATGAAGTGCTCCAAACGCGAGTCTATTCTCAATAGCCCCCCTTGTTAACATGCCGACCTTTACAGCAGAAATAAACATGTTTACAGCCTGGTACAGAAGAAAGTTTTTTTTTGTTATAGTTAATATCCCCTTTCAACTGTGCACAGGGTGAATTTTTAATTAACTCACCCGTTTTAATCATATTAAGGCCTAAAGTTGTGCATAATTACAGTTTTTTTCCATCGCTAACGAGCGCTTACCTATACTTAAAATACTTTTTCTAAACTCTTAACACAGACTTACACCTACAAAACACAATTGGCCAAATAGATCATTTTCTTCTCAAAAGCACATTTTGTTAACTATATACTAACTCTTCATTTCAAAATAGAAGACATCTTTCTCTGCACACACTAACTTTACCAAAACACTGGACATCTGACTCAAAATGAAATTATTCTTTCAAAGAATAACTCTTGTTTTCACTTCACAAGGAACATGCAGCCAATCAAAGTACACCAGGTTTCAAAATACTGGCTATGTGGACATTACAAAAACTGCATAGACTTTTATGTTTCAGTTTTACAGGTATTTGCATGCAAAACATGCAATCCACTGTTTTTTACGCCAAATTTTTTGGTTGGGAACTGTACTGTATATCCACATGTAATGTTCACATTCAAAAGCATTCCAGTAAAAAGCGAATCTTTTTTTTTTCTTTACTGTTTACTACAGGAGGTATAGTAGAAATACTGTTTACAGTATGATACAACAGAAAACGTTTTACAGTATTGTTTAAAGTTAACAAAATATCCATGAACAAAAAAGCAACAGCAAAAAGCCCAGTAAAAAGGGAGAACTAAAAAAAAGCACAAAATTCCTTTATCTAATCCCTGCGATCTTCAGGGTTAGGCCACAAGTTTTCATCCACATCGCATCTGATGTTATCCAAGGCGATACACCTTGGATAAAACCGCTTGGAATGCCTGATCCACCCTTGACAATCATCAACTGTGATGTCCCTGCAGCCAGCATCCATGGCTTCAAGGAGGGACAACTGGTCATGTGGCTGATGGTCATAGACTTTCCACCTCCATGTAGAAAAGAACTCCTCTATGGGGTTGAGGAAAGGTGAATAGGGTGGAAGAAATAGACGAATCAGTCTTGGGTGGACCTCAAACCATGCTGTAACTGCTTGTGAGTGATGGAAGGCCACGTTGTCCCAGGTGATAACGAAGGTCCTCCTGTTTTCACCCTCCTGATCCTGCTCTGGAACCAGGCGCTGGTGGAGATCATCGAGAAAAGCAAGGAGGCGCTCGGTGTTGTAAGGTCCAACCTGACATTTGTGGAGGAGTGATCCTGCATTTGAAATTGCCGCACACATAGTGATATTTGCCCCTCTCTGTCCAGGAACATCAACTGTGGCCCTTTTTCCAATGACATTTCTTCCACGTCGACGCCTTTTGGCCAGATTAAATCCTGCCTCATCCACGTATACGAATTCATGAGGGGCCTGGTTGGCCTCCAATTCCATAACTCTCTGAAACAAAATTTATGTAAATCATGCCATTATAGTACTATATACCATACAGTACTGTAACCTATTACTGAGTAGGTTACCTACTTGAAAAGTGCAAAGCTTATAGAACTGTACATTGAATTGAATATACACACTATACCTGGACATATTGTTGTCGTAGCACCTTGACTCGCTCACTGTTCCTCTCAAAGGGAACAGTGTAGAGCTGTTTCATCCGCACTCTGTGTTTGGACAATGTCCGCTTAATGGTTGCGAGGCTGATGCTATTGATATTGTGAAATATCTCTTGGTCCTCCAAAATTCTGCTTTGAATCTCATGCAGTTTAATTGCGTTATTTGCAACAACCATATCTACTATGGCAAGCTCTTGTTGATGATTAAGGAGCTTACCTCTTCCCCCAGAGGGAGGAAGACGTTGCATTCTTTTGAGGGACAAAAAAAATCAACATATGCATTACTGTATGGCCTCATTGACATGTCAAGTGAGAATAGAAACAATCCATGTAAAATGCAAACTTACCTGTTGGTTTGTTGAAAGATGCGTATAATTGACGCAACCGTTGACCGCCCCAAATTGGGCTGTACTCTTTCACCAGCCTCCCTTAGTGAAAGACCGTGGTTTATCACATGGTCAATGATAGTGGCACGAATTCCATCACTCACCACTGCCCTTGTAGCCCTTAGAATGCCACCACCACGCATTCTTATACCTCTACCTTGCCCTCTCCTTAGGCCTGCTCTTCTCCCTGGACCTGCTCCTCTCACTTCTCCTGCTCCTCTCACTACTCCTGCTCCTCTCACTTCTCCTGCTCCTCTCACTTCTCCTGCACCTCTCACTACTCCTGCTCCTCTCACTACTCCTGCTCCTCTCACTTCTCCTGCTCCTCTCACTACTCCTGCTCCTCTCACTACTCCTGCTCCTCTCACTTCTCCTGCTCCTCTCACTACTCCTGCTCCTCTCACTACTCCTGCTCCTCTCACTACTACACCTCTCACTGCTCCTGGGCCTGCTCTTCTCCCTGGGCCCCTTGCTCTAACTCTTCCTCGTCCAGACATCTTTTTCGGTTTCTGTTTCCAAAAACATCACTCCTCAAAGTCCTCCTTTTAGTAATGCCATTGATTCTAAGCCAGAGTGGAATCAGCTGTGGTTGACCCAATAGGCTAGGTGCAGGAGTCTCCAACGGTTTTTACTTCCGTATTCCGGTGTGGGTTGGTACGCTTCCGGTCTCGCTGCGCTAGTGATAGAGAAGGCAGCTACACTATAGCTTTATTTTATTCAAGATGTTTAAATAAAGATGATAATGATTAATAATGATTTAAAGTAAAGATGTTTAACCTCTCTGCAAGGTCCCTGAGATGTAAACTGGCTGACAGATGCATCAGGAAGAGCAGCAGCTCGTCAATAGGTGGAAGTTTCTGTTGAAAAAAAATAAAAGTTTTTGTAACCTTGCAGACTAACATTTTAATTACTTATTGTTATTATTAAAGAGTTTAATCAGAAGACTATTATAGAATTACAATTTTAGTGTTACATAGGCTACAACTCTTCTAGCCTACATACCGTTGTTTGGTGAGAGACTGTGTTGCTGCTGCTGGCAGATGCCGTCGTTTTGGCGCTGGTAATCCTCACCATCTTGCTGTTCACGGCAGGCTCCACCAATCTCCAAAATGCCATGAAATGCGAGTGGGACGCAAACCTGGTGTAGAAACGAATGTCCGCGTCCGATCCTACCAGACGCTCTATCCCAAAAACGCTGCCGTAGCTGTACCACCTCGACCTGGTGTTGCAACTCTCTTATTTGAAGACGCAAGGCTTCGTTCTCCTCAGTCAACACACTTGCCCTCTCCCCTGTTTCTGGAATCACACAGTAATCGTGATCAGGTGCCACTGTCACAACTTCCATCTCGGAGTCAGATCCTGAATCCGGGATATCCATGTCTGGCCGCGGACGCCGATCCCAAACACTGGGTCTGGGTACAGGTCGTTCATACCCATTCCATTCAAAGAGAACAGGAAACGTTCCCTTCTGTAACCTTCTCAATCCACTTGCAGTCACAATGATATCTGTTGCATTAAAATGCCTACTACAGACCCGGGTGTTTTTGGTAGGGTTGAAGTCATCTCTCCGGATCGTTCTCATCCACTCAGCCCTCAGCGCGGAGTCAACAGGGAATGAATGGAAGCTAATTTCCTTATTGAATTTGGATGAGTTTGAACACTCTGGCACACAACAACATAGCGCTGAATTTCTAACCTTTTGATAGGCAAGTCGCCGTTCTTTAACTCGAAACACACTCATACTGCTCTTCAAAACAAACTTGCCGGGGTTTTGACGCTCTAGCTGTCAAACGCTGGACCGGAAGCGTACCAACCCACACCGGAATACGGAAGTAAAAACCGTTGGAGACTCCTGCACCTAGCCTATATACCCAACATACATCAGCTGTGTGTCAATTATTCAATTGTTTGTTTATTATCAGCTGAGATATATTGTTTTAGAACTGATATTACTGTATTACAGAAGCAGAGGTTTTTATACTGTATCTAAGGTTTGGAATATTGTGTTTGCAATTGTGGGATGTTGTGTGTTAACATTTGTAAATAATACAAAAACAATCCATAATTTTGTTTGGAGGTATAGCTTGTCTGTTAAGAAAATGTAAGCATTATATAAATGTGTTCACTGACTGCATATTGTGTGAAAACAACATGAAATGTGTGAATGGTATGGCCACAAAGGACCGATGTTGTGCTAATCGTGTTTAGAGTTTTGAAAATGTGACTACTGTTTAGAAAAACGCTTGTTAGCGACTGAAAAAAACTGTAAGTGAAAGGCCGCTTGCAAAAACCTGTGCAATATATTACACATTACACTGTGCAATAATAGTTAAAAATAGTTAAAAAACTTAAAATAGTTAAAATAGTTTTTTTCTGTCTGTAAATACAATATTCCAGTTATTGTTGTTTTTCTACTGTTTTTTGTTTTTATTGCTTATTTATAATACTTTTTTTTTTATTTTTTTTTTTTTTTTTTTTTTTTTTTTATCTTGTCTTCTTCTACTATGTCTCTTGTGTGCACTTTACTCTACGCTGCTGTAAGCCTGCAAATTTCCCCGCTGCGGGACTAATAAAGGATTATCTTATCTTATCTTATCTTATCTTATCTTTAAGTCGCAGTTGCTAGCTGTGTGCTAGGTGTCACCTTGGCTAATCGAGTCACTGAACTTAACCTCGGCGCAGTTTTTGTGGCGTTGGTGCCTTTTGGAGAATTCTCCATGTAAATATCGGACAAATAATAAGGCTTGCTGTGTGGTTTATTGTATGCTGGGCATCCTGGTGGCCAGTATTTGGGCTTCCGTAAACTTGGTTAACGATTCTGGCGAGAAGAAAAGAGGAAGCGTGTGCTTTATGGTGAATAACGTTAACGCTAATGCACAAAGTGAAGGAGCTGAGTGGGGATTGCATTTCATTGGAGTTGCAACGTTACATTGTACTATTTCCTGTGACAAATTAATTGACAGAAGAAGTCTGTGCTCCAGTTTTTTTCATTGAGTGAAATTCTAACGTTAAGTATTGTTAGGACCAGGACCAAACAGCGACCGCGAAACACAAAGACCACAAGGTTAATGTTAGCCGGCTAGCAACATCCTAGATTGTTAGCCTTAGCTAGCTTGGTAGCTTTGAGCCAATTTTGCGCGTTTCAGCCTCCAGGCTTCATCCACGCTCCACTTCTTTGCCCCTTTAATTTCTAATATGGCTGTGTTTTCACTGCAAAAATGGTGCCAACAGAAAGGAGATGCACTTATGACTTCTGGTGACTAGTAGTTCTCTTGAATACCTATGTTGAATACACTTATTGTAAGTCGCTTTGGATAAAAGCGTCTGCTAAATGACTGCAATGTAATGTAATGTAATGTAATGACTCTTCAGAAACCTATAGGTGATCCGAAACCATTTACCAGCAGCCTTGATGGAATTTCTTCTCAGGAAAAAAGGCAGGAACTGTAACGGAACAATACACTGTGTGGGTGATTCAAAACCTGCAGAAAAGATTTTCACCCTGTATATTTATATGTGTGCGAGCCAAAACGATGTCAGGGTGTCAGATTCCATATTTATGACTTTTCATGCCACACCTTAACTGCATCTGGCATTTCTTTTTAGTGAATATATGCAAATTAATAAAAAAACAAGTTCAGCCACTTTTGTAGAAAGACTGAAGGGCTTTTAGTGGTGCCCGATGCCAAAATGAAACTTATTATTATTATAAGAGTGTCAGTCAACCATAATGTAGTTTTTATCCAGTACCAAACCTGTAGACCGCCTCTGTCATCAGTGTTGAAATTGAAATTCCCCGAGGTACGCATCACAATGTTAGGTGATTATCACTTGAATGCTATGTAGAAGGTCAAAGAAAGTTAACTCTATAACCGTCTGACAAACTCTTCAATTTCTTCTGCCACCACTCCCTTGTTGACAACCTCTTCAACTAGCGTGCAGGTATAAAAGATGAATTAATGCAAGTAATGATAGTCTTTAAATTATAGTATGCATTGCCTTAACCAGTGCTGGGGAAGCTGCTTTGCAAGCTACCAATTCACTTCACACTGGAAGCAAAAAGCTAGAGAGAAATATAGTTTGGTTAATTAAATCTACTTAGAAAATGTAGTGTATACTACTTTGTTAAAAAAAAAAGAAGAGGATCAAATTGACCAAGTGCATGTGATAAAAAAATCTACAACAAAAAAGTGAAACACAAAGACCACAAGGTTAATGTTAGCCGGCTAGCAACATCCTAGATTGTTAGCCTTAGCTAGCTTGGTAGCTTTGAGCCAATTTTGCACGTTTCAGCCTCCAGGCTTCATCCACGCTCCACTTCTTTGCCCCTTTAATTTCTAATATGGCTGTGTTTTCACTGCAAAAATGGTGCCAACAGAAAGGAGATGCACTTATGACTTCTGGTGACTAGTAGTTCTCTTGAATACCTATGTTGAATACACTTATTGTAAGTCGCTTTGGATAAAAGCGTCTGCTAAATGACTGCAATGTAATGTAATGTAATGTAATGTAATGACTCTTCAGAAACCTATAGGTGATCCGAAACCATTTACCAGCAGCCTTGATGGAATTTCTTCTCAGGAAAAAAGGCAGGAACTGTAACGGAACAATACACTGTGTGGGTGATTCAAAACCTGCAGAAAAGATTTTCACCCTGTATATTTATATGTGTGCGAGCCAAAACGATGTCAGATTCCATATTTATGACTTTTCATGCCACACCTTAACTGCATCTGGCATTTCTTTTTAGTGCATATATGCAAATTAATCAAAAAACAAGTTCAGCCACTTTTGTAGAAAGACTGAAGGGCTTTTAGTGGTGCCCGATGCCAAAATGAAACTTATTATTATTATAAGAGTGTCAGTCAACCATAATGTAGTTTTTATCCAGTACCAAACCTGTAGACCGCCTCTGTCATCAGTGTTGAAATTGAAATTCCCCGAGGTACGCATCACAATGTTAGGTGATTATCACTTGAATCCTATGTAGAAGGTCAAAGAAAGTTAACTCTATAACCGTCTGACAAACTCTTCAATTTCTTCTGCCACCACTCGCTTGCTGACAACCTCTTCAACTAGCGTGCAGGTATAAAAGATGAATTAATGCAAGTAATGATAGTCTTTAAATTATAGTATGCATTGCCTTAACCAGTGCTGGGGAAGCTGCTTTGCAAGCTACCAATTCACTTCACACTGGAAGCAAAGCTATCCTAGAGAGAAATATAGTTTGGTTAATTAAATCTACTTAGAAAATGTAGTGTATACTACTTTGTTAAAAAATAAAATAAGAGGATCAAATTGACCAAGTGCATGTGATAAAAAATCTACAACAAAAAAGTGAAACACAAAGACCACAAGGTTAATGTTAGCCGGCTAGCAACATCCTAGATTGTTAGCCTTAGCTAGCTTGGTAGCTTTGAGCCAATTTTGCGCGTTTCAGCCTCCAGGCTTCATCCACGCTCCACTTCTTTGCCCCTTTAATTTCTAATATGGCTGTGTTTTCACTGCAAAAATGGTGCCAACAGAAAGGAGATGCACTTATGACTTCTGGTGACTAGTAGTTCTCTTGAATACCTATGTTGAATACACTTATTGTAAGTCGCTTTGGATAAAAGCGTCTGCTAAATGACTGCAATGTAATGTAATGTAATGTAATGACTCTTCAGAAACCTATAGGTGATCCGAAACCATTTACCAGCAGCCTTGATGGAATTTCTTCTCGGGGAAAAAAGGCAGGAACTGTAACGGAACAATATACTGTGTGGGTGATTCAAAACCTGCAGAAAAGATTTTCACCCTGTATATTTATATGTGTGCGAGCCAAAACGATGTCAGATTCCATATTTATGACTTTTCATGCCACACCTTAACTGCATCTGGCATTTCTTTTTAGTGAATATATGCAAATTAATCAAAAAACAAGTTCAGCCACTTTTGTAGAAAGACTGAAGGGCTTTAAGTGGTGCCCGATGCCAAAATGAAACTTATTATTATTATAAGAGTGTCAGTCAACCATAATGTAGTTTTTATCCAGTACCAAACCTGTAGACAGCCTCTGTCATCAGTGTTGAAATTGAAATTGCCTGAGGTACGCATCACAATGTTAGGTGATTATCACTTGAATGCTATGTAGAAGGTCAAAGAAAGTTAACTCTATAACCGTCTGACAAACTGCAATTTCTTCTGCCACCACTCGCTTGCTGACAACCTCTTCAACTAGCGTGCAGGTATAAAAGATGAATTACAGTTTTTTTCCATCGCTAACGAGCGCTTACCTATACTTAAAATACTTTTTCTAAACTCTTAACACAGACTTACACCT
The DNA here is from genome assembly GCF_027596085.1 of Anoplopoma fimbria. Lineage (NCBI taxonomy): Eukaryota > Metazoa > Chordata > Actinopteri > Perciformes > Anoplopomatidae > Anoplopoma > Anoplopoma fimbria. The sequence goes on from NC_072460.1 coordinate 22,342,359, forward strand.
ACAAAACACAATTGGCCAAATAGATCATTTTCTTCTCAAAAGCACATTTTGTTAACTATATACTAACTCTTCATTTCAAAATAGAAGACATCTTTCTCTGCACACACTAACTTTACCAAAACACTGGACATCTAACTCAAAATGAAATTATTCTTTCAAAGAATAACTCTTGTTTTCACTTCACAAGGAACATGCAGCCAATCAAAGTACACCAGGTTTCAAAATACTGGCTATTGTGGACATTACAAAAACTGCATAGACTTTTATGTTTCAGTTTTACAGGTATTTGCATGCAAAACATGCAATCCACTGTTTTTTACGCCAAATTTTTTGGTTGGGAACTGTACTGTATATCCACATGTAATGTTCACATTCAAAAGCATTCCAGTAAAAAGCGAATCAGTTTTTTTTTCTTTACTGTTTACTACAGGAGGTATAGTAGAAATACTGTTTACAGTATGATACAACAGAAAACGTTTTACAGTATTGTTTAAAGTTAACAAAATATCCATGAACAAAAAAGCAACAGCAAAAAGCCCAGTAAAAAGGGAGAACTAAAAAAAAGCACAAAATTCCTTTATCTAATCCCTGCGATCTTCAGGGTTAGGCCACAAGTTTTCATCCACATCGCATCTGATGTTATCCAAGGCGATACACTGTATCTAAGGTTTGGAATATTGTGTTTGCAATTGTGGGATGTTGTGTGTTAACATTTGTAAATAATACAAAAACAATCCATAATTTTGTTTGGAGGTATAGCTTGTCTGTTAAGAAAATGTAAGCATTATATAAATGTGTTCACTGACTGCATATTGTGTGAAAACAACATGAAATGTGTGAATGGTATGGCCACAAAGGACCGATGTTGTGCTAATCGTGTTTAGAGTTTTGAAAATGTGACTACTGTTTAGAAAAACGCTTGTTAGCGACTGAAAAAAACTGTAATGCAAGTAATGATAGTCTTTAAATTATAGTATGCATTGCCTTAACCAGTGCTGGGGAAGCTGCTTTGCAAGCTACCAATTCGCTTCACACTGGAAGCAAAGCTATCCTAGAGAGAAATATAGTTTGGTTAATTAAATCTACTTAGAAAATGTAGTGTATACTACTTTGTTAAAAAAAAAAAGAAGAGGATCAAATTGACCAAGTGCATGTGATAAAAAATCTACAACAAAAAAGTCACATGCCAGAAAAAAATGCCACTTAATTTAGTTTATTTTTAAAACATCTCTCACTTGTTCACAAGTCATACAATAAAAATAAATATTTAGTTTCTTGAGCATTCATCTAAAAAAATGAGCCTGTTGTCTTACTTGTCAAGTTTGTAACATCCAACTGTGGATAGTAGAGTACTGACATTAAGGAAATAAACTGATTTAGTCTTTACTACCCTCCCTTGATCCTCACTTAAAGTCACTGTATTTGTGGATTTAAAAAGAACAACTAAACAAACTGGAACCATTTAACACGCAGGGAAAGCATGCCAAAAAGATCAGATCAGAAATGGTGGAGTAAACATTAGAAACACATCTACGTGTAACACAATACAATTAAAACAGAACCTCAAATCACGTACGTGTGTGTGAGTGTGTGTACATGTGATTGCATAATCAGTTATACATTTTAAACTGCTGTATTAACACATAAAGATAGACAATTATTAGACACGTGTTATATTTATTTTGATACAGGTAGACACAGTTTATCATAAGAAATCTGGTAAGGTTGTTTTTCAAAACCTCACCCGTTCTGTAAAGGACAGACAGAAAAGAAAAAAAAAGATGAACATGCAATCAAGTGGGACCAGAGAAAAACTTGTACCCAGTAAGTGTAGCTGTACAATACTGACTGTAGAAAACAAATGCGGTGGCGCCCCCTTGTGGATTTAAGGAGGTTGTGTGCAGACTTTCTCCAAAACAAATCTATCAAACAAACTTCTCACCACTGTATCAGATTATTAACCGCAGGCCAAAAATACAGCTCAATAGGTACAATACCACTGGACCATTACTGATTAACAGGACTGATTTATACTGGTCTTTATCAACAAAAGGGTTCTATTTGTAACAAAACATCTTATATACCATGAACTATTCCAGTTTCCACATATAAACGCCCCCTTGTGGATTTAAGGAGGTTGTGTGCAGACTTTCTCCAAAACAACTCTATCAGAGCAATGTGAAAAAAAAATTGTCAAGAAAAAAAAGGCAACTGTTGTAATCAATGCTGCAGTCATTCACCATGATCTGCCCTCCGTTGCTTCTGATTGTGTCTCTTTGGCGCTGCATGCTCTGTGAGGTCACGTAGAGGACATACAGTAAAAGGTTAGGAACAGGCCCTGTGTAATACCAACTGCAGATTCTAAAGACATACTTGCTAGCATGTGGAAAATAAAGTCACATGCGGGCAAAAAATGGTACTTAATTTAGTTCATTTGAAAAAAAGTCATACATAACAATAATAACAAATAATAACTTTTTGCAGCCAGAGTGGCCCCCTGCTGGTCATTATAAAGAATGCAAGTTTAGGGCACATCTGCATCGGCTTCACTTTTCTGACCCTGAGGTTGGTGCCTATAAATAAAATAAATATAAACACATACACCTTCTTTTAATAGCAAAAACATGTTAGCAGTTTCAGTAGTAAATTACCCAAAAAATAACACAAAAGTAAATTACCTACTTGAACTCATATGCAAATATGAATGTAGTTGTACTACCAGCAAGCGACTGCAGACGGTAGTAAAACTACTAGTTTAATTAGTTCACTGCTCCCAAGCATTGGTTTAACTGCGGAAACAGTATGTTGTTTGGTATATTTTTATTATGGTTGTTTCAATAAATGAGCACTCCCCCTCCCTTTCAAGTAAAAAGATTTCCCTCCAAAACATTGTTACTAACACATACACGTTTGTTCCGTAATACAGCATTTCGAATAATGCATGTTTAAGACAGCAGATGCAAAAAATGCACACAAGAAAAAAAAAAGCAAATAATGGACCATATATTGTTGCAAGACATACAGTTTAAACTTCTCACCACTGTATCAGATTATTAACCGCAGGCCAAAAATACAGCTCAATAGGTACAATACCACTGGACCATTACTGATTAACAGGACTGATGTATACTGGTCTTTATCAACAAAAGGGTTCTATTTGTAACAAAACATCTTATATACCATGAACTATTCCAGTTTCCACATATAAACGTACAGTGTAAAACATAAAAATATTTAAAAATACTGTCCTGACAGGACCTCCAGGACTGACATATGCCAACAACCACTCCTAAAGTAGCAAAGTAAATAAAAAACAAGCAAACACACCCAGTTACTGTCAAAACTGAACTGTTCCAAATCAAGAAAGCATGACAGTTTGTTGAATGCATTGCATCTAGATCATTCCTGTTTCATGGATTGATGCCAATATATAACACCTGACTCTAAATATGAGAGAAAGGCACAGGTACAAAATTCAACCATTGTGGAACATCTTTTTCTCCAAAGATCCAGTCAGATCAGTCCATAATCCCAAACTAAAACTTTGAGCGAAGAGCAATTTCCTTGAAAAAAAACCAAACAGCAGTGGCCTTTAAAGCTGTACGTTTTTTTCTTGAATTGTCTTGTGACAGATGCCTGCCAAGGTCTTGAACTTTGGCCCCAAATCATTCAGAAACATCAGATCATCCCCATGGTTGCTGAGTGACAGATTCTCCAACGACAGGCATCTGCTGCCCTGTCCCTCGTAGGCGTACTCGTAGGGTGCGTACACTGGCCGGTTGACATGGTTTCCACCAATCTCGTGCAGTCTCTGTGGGATTGAGGAATCATGAAAAGATTTCTGGGTCATTTTGTCAAAAAGAATATATCAAAAATACATATATTAAGGCATTCAGTCTGGAAGTATAATTTTATATTAATGGGACTTAAAGTGACTACGAGGAACTTTCATTTTGTGTTGATTCTGGCCGGTCCCTGTGGACAAAAGTGGCAGTGTTTCCGAGCACCAGATGCCTTTTAGAAAACCTCTTATTTAATTGCAGCAGGGGTCTAACAGTCTGGAGTCTGAGCTGGAGGAGCTTATGGAGGTCATACAGAGGAATCAGTATTACATTGAGACCAGTTAGAGTTCCTCACAGTAACTTACTACCTCTTTCATTGTTTGAAGCAGATGCAAACAACCTTTTAGTATTCTTGTTTTAATACATGTTACGTACTGTATATGAGCAATACTGAAGTTTAAATCAATCCCACTTTCTACAACACAATCGTGGACTGTTTGGTAATTCGCACTTTTATATGACGCTTTTTATCCAAAGCGCATTACAATTGGCCTCTCATTCACACAAACAGATTAAATGTGCTGGTCTCACCACAGTGCCCGAGGACACTTCAACATGTGGTTCTCTTACCCTGTCGATGTGGTCTGAAATGTGTTGACTTGACTGCAGGCTGACAGAGCGATTGTATCTTGATGCGCCTCCCTGTTCAGAGAGAGGAGGGTAGTTAGCTGTTACAGGCTGAAATATAATGTACATGTACTAGCTTCCCACTTGTATATGCATTAGAAAGTCTTTACATTGCAGGCGAAGATGTTTGTATTTTACCTATTTATTAAAAAATACTAATTCAATGAAGAGCACTATTTACCTGATAGGTGTTCATCCTGTTTGAACCCCATGTAGAGCGCTGCAATTAAGGAAATAAACATATTCAGTCTTCACTACAATTGCTTGATCATCACTTAAAGTCACTGTATTTGTGGATTAAAAAAAACCAAAAAAACAACTGGAACAAGTTAGCACTCGTGAAAAGCATGCAAAAACTTCACCTCGCTTAAAGTGGAGTAAATATTAGAAACATATATCAGTGTATTGCAAACAAGTTCAAAAAACCGGACTGCAAATAATTAACATGTGTGTAAGTGTGTTTACATGTGATTGTATAATCAGTTATACATTTTAAACTGCTGTATTTACACATAGAGATAGACAATTATTAGACAGGTGATATCATTTTTTTTATACAAGTGGATTCAGTATTCCATAAGAAATCGGCTAAGGTTGTTTGTCAAAACCTCTGTCATTCTGTAAAGAATAGATAGAAACAAAAAAGACGAAACTGCAAACAAGTTGGACCAGAGAAAAATCCTCCCACTTGTACTCAGTAGGTGTATCTGTACTATACACACACTGTAGAAAATAACCGTTGGAGCGTTAAAACAAATGTGGGGATTCTTGAGGACTTAAAGAGGTGTGTGCAGACTCTCTACAAAACACACCAATCAGAGCGACGGGATTTAACATTTGTAATTTGTAACTATTGTAATCACAGCTGCAGTCACTCACCATGGTCTGCCCTCCGTTGCTTCTGATTCTGTCTCTTTGGCGCTGCATGCCCTGCGAGGTCATGTTAGGGTTCATCTGTAGAGGACATACAGTAAAAGGTTAGGAACAGTGGCCCCCAGCTGATGTAAACTAGACGCTAAATCAGAGTTATTCTTTGTCTTGTAGAATTACAAAGAAAAAAAAGGAGTTACTCACCATGCCGAACGTTGAACTGTTGTACATATCCATGTCCTGGGCCATCACTGGAATCGTCTGGGACCTCTAATAGAGCAACGGAAATTAATAAAGCAACCTTGCAAGCAGAGCTGAGTAAAAATGGCTATTCTATCTATTCTTGTTTTTTTAGCGGTATTTAACAAAGCGTGTTTGATTAGGGAAATGCAGCCACAAGATCAACCCTTGTAAAATGAAACTTGTAGGTTCATGATTCATATACAGCAACTTAAGCATCTTAATAACTGAAATTTCATCAAGACATTACATCACAGTAAAAGGTTAGGAACAGGCCCTGTGTAATACCAACTACAGATTCTTAAGTCATAACTGCACGCACCACAGTAAGCTACTTTATTGTTTGGAGCACTTATTGCACTCGTATTAGTTGCTGCACTTACTGTATTCGTATCAGTTCGCTGCACTTATTGAATTTGTATTTGTTTACTGCACTTATCCTATTCGTAGTAGTTTGTAGCACTTACTATATTCGGATTAGTCTGTTGCAATTATTGTTTTCGTAGTAATCTGCCTCTGCACTATACTTTTGCTCTGGCTTATGCTTTGAGATGCTTGTTTAAGAAAGGAGATGCACTTATGACTTCTGGTGACTAGTAGTTCTCTTGAATACCTATGTTGAATACACTTCCTGTAAGTCGCTTTGGATAAAAGCGTCTGCTAAATGACTGTAATGTAATGTAATGTAATGAGTCCAGCCAGCTGATGTAAACTAGAAGCTAAATCAGAGTTATTCTTTGTCTTGTAGAATTACAAAGAAAAAATTGTGTTACTCACCATGCCGAACGTTGAACTGTTGTGCATATCCATGTCCTGGGCCATCACTGGAATCGTCTGGGACCTCTAATAGAGCAACGGAAATTAATAAAGCAACCTTGCAAGCAGAGCTGAGTAAAAATGGCTATTCTATCTATTCTTGTTTTTTTTAGCGGTATTTAACAAAGCGTGTTTGATTAGGGAAATGCAGCCACAAGATCAACCCTTGTAAAATGAAACTTGTAGGTTCATGATTCATATACAGCAACTTAAGTATCTTAATAACTGAAATTTCATCAAGACATTACATCACAGTAAAAGGTTAGGAACAGGCCCTGTGTAATACCAACTACAGATTCTTAAGTCATAACTGCACGCACCACAGTAAGCTACTTTATTGTTTGGAGTCCAGCCAGCTGATGTAAACTAGACGCTAAATCAGAGTTATTCTTTGTCTTGTAGAATTACAAAGAAAAAAAAGGAGTTACTCACCATGCCGAACGTTGAACTGTTGTACATATCCATGTCCTGGGCCATCACTGGAATCGTCTGGGACCTCTAATAGAGCAACGGAAATTAATAAAGCAACCTTGCAAGCAGAGCTGAGTAAAAATGGCTATTCTATCTATTCTTGTTTTTTTTAGCGGTATTTAACAAAGTGTGTTTGATTAGGGAAATGCAGCCACAAGATCAACTCTTGTAAAATAAAACTTGTAGGTTCATGATTCATATACAGCAACTTAAGCATCTTAATAACTGAAATTTCATCAAGACATTACATCACATTCAATCAATTCCTTACACTTATAAGTCGTGCTGGCGCACAACCAAACTATATGTCCCATTCAAATGTTCATAGTGCTTTGTGTTAAACTACAGTAAATGTGATCTGTGCATTCAAAATGTACTCCAGACAAGTGTCTTCTTTGTAGTGTGTCAGGGTACTGCTTAATGACAACCTGTGAGCTATTTGTTACGCAACGCTGTGCAAACCGTGTAATTTATGCCACAAAATGTGTCACATACCTTTCCATCTGTTGTAAATACAGTTGAATAGACAAATAAAAGTTTTAGTGTAACTGGATTATAGCTGTTGTGTTAGGAACCACATTCTTTAAACCTTACTGTTTTCTTTTGGTTAGCTCCCTCTACTGAGTCGTTTACGACTCTTGCCTTTTGATACACCCTGCAATTGCACCCACACTGACACACCTGAGACCTGTGAAAAAGTCAACCACAAAAGAAAAGGGGGAATGAAAGGCCAAGGGAGGAGAGGAGGAGTACCTGCATGGTGCCCATTTTTAGGCCATCTGTCACAGCCATGGTGTTTGTCGGAGTCAGGAGCAGAGTGGGCTCACTCTGCAGAGAAGACAGAGGAAGAACAAAGAGATTAGAGCCCCAAAAATGTTTGTGACTGGTGGAGTAGTTTTACTCCCTCTAATTTGCTCACACACACACACACACACACACACACACACACACACACACACACACACACACACACACACACACACACACACACACACACACACACACACACACACACACACACACACACACACACAACAACACAACTCACCATGCATGCGGAACCCCCTCCTTCTTGGTTGTACTTGATGATGCTCTGGTAGCCCTCATCCTGCACCATTGGAATGTGCTTGAAATCCTTCCTTCGACACTGACACTTAAATAGAAGGAGCAGCACTGCAGACACATTAAAATGAGACCATAAAAAAACGTGTACACACTGTTCTCAAGCTGTTGCATAATTGCCATGATGGCAACCGCTAACATAAAGCTGGGTTTGGGGAGGCGAAAGATCAGCTTTCACCCCTACCGAAAGATCACCATTGCGGTGGCCATGAGCAAGACCCTTAACACCCCCCACACTGCTGCAGTGAAGCTGCTAAGATGCCAACAGACGAGACTGTGGTCGTGCTGGAGAACCTCCAGGTGTGAATATGTGTAAATGTGTGATTGTGCTCAGGGCGTTCCTGAAACAGAGAGCATCCCCGACCATATAAAGGTTTGTTAAAAAAAAAATGCACAGCTTTAAATTATAGGTTTATAACCGAGTGTAGCTACATTCACATCAACACAAGAACAAGAGCAGCATGAATTATGTTATGACTTGTTTAACGCCTGCAAACCAACTCCAATCCATAACTATTTGTTCAACCATTAGGTATATTATATTTTAAGTTTAGATTCTAAAAAAAATGATTGTTAGGTTTTATTCAAGCTATGTGATTGGTTTGTTATAAATAATGAATCCTCAGCCAACTGGCAGTCGTTTAATTCCCTGACTTTCTCCCCTTTCAAGTCTATCTGTCGTGTCTATAATAAAAGGCAAAATAGACGAAATTAATAAAAAAATAACATTCTTGAACAATTTTATGTTGATTTGCATTTTGAGCATGAACTTTATGATTTTGTAAATGTTGCCACTGATTACCATACTCACGCAAAAATAAGAGGAGTCCCAAAAATAAAAGTCCAATGGCCGCTGCCCCAAAGCCGGATGATTTCGGCTTTTTGGCGCGGCAAACATCTCCCTTTTCACAGTCACACACCACCACTTCCACGATGTGCTCTCCAATCGAGGTCTGTTGGTCCTGAATGACCAGGGGCACCAAGTAGGTATCATAGGGAAGTGCCACCAGGCTAACAAGCCCACCTTCCATACCTGTTAAAGGATGTAAAGAGAGGTGTGTAGTATCCCTTCGATTTCAATAATTCTGTTTTTTTAGTAATGAGGTTTTACAGATATGTACTGACCATTGGAAGGGTCTAGTTTCCATTGCTCGGTCAGAGCTTTGTCATCACTCCCCAGGGAGAAAGTGAAGGGCCCACTGAAAGGACTGGCATCCGCGTCCATAGCAGGCACCATCACCTTGTTATCCTTGTTTCCACACATAATCAGGCTTTTGTTGACCAGGCCTGGGTTGTTGTCATTGATATCCCCCAGGTGGACCAGAACAGTGCATGTACCTGTTGCTGGAGGCTCACCTGGGTAGCCACAGCAAAGGCAAAAAAACAAAAACGTAATTAATCTAAGCATTAAGTTTACCAGTGTGTCACATTATCCGCCTTATACTTAATTAGAATAAACAGTAGGGCCTCTTTATACCAGTATCTATGGCTTCGATGATGACTTTGTATTTGTCGTCTTTGACATAGGCTGACTCTCTGTCCATCTTCTCAGTTGTTTTGATTTCTCCTGTTTTCTCATTTATGGTCAACCAGTTAGCTGAATCTTCTCTCAGCACATATCTAATCACAGTGGGGGAAAGTGGAAGTGGAGCAGAACATATTATCTAAAAGCATTACATTGCAGCTGCTGGAAACCAAATGAAAATGGTAGAGGTACTGCATAACTTCAAGTTTAAGAAATTTTTATTGTATACAATATGCCAGGTAATTTGTCGGGTAAATTTCCATGATGTGACATTCGTAATTAGGCCCCAACCAATGAATCGACAGGTTATAGCAGACGTATCAATATTAGGTTATGAAGTCTGCTGGCAGTATAGAAATTCCAAAGATATGTTTGCAGTAGTTTAGAAACAGTGGCACCATTACATAATTGGTCCGCAAGAGACCACTGACAATTTTAGGTTTTCAACAATAAAATCTTCTTTTTACACATCTTGGTCACAATTCTTTTGATAACGAAATTGATCCAAAGTTTACGAACGTCAAAGGATTTACATCGTTAATATCCGCAACCACCTCAAAAGATCCAGCATAGGTCGGCTTCTATTCACAAAGTGCCAAAAAGAAAGCGTTTAGTACGTAGACACCAACCTGATTTTGGATTCATCAGAGTCGTCCCTAACCTTCGGAGTATACAGCACATCTCCTGGCTCCGCCTCCTCTGCCCGGTACACTTTAATGGAAGTTTCTCCAAAATCAGGCGGGTCATTGACATCAATCACTGTCATTGTGATGTTGACTGTATCTATGGGCGGAGGTGTGCCACTCGGTGAATGATTTTCACAAAGAAAAAAGGGCTCCTCATTCTCGACTCCAACCAGCAGGTAAATTGAAGTTGTCTTATCAAAGTTCATGCCCTGGAAGAAACACATGTTTAGGTGGTTGTTGTTTTTTTCATACTTTTAGCTTGGCCCACTGTAAACAAATGAAGCAGAATTACCTTGATGACACTCAGAATACCATCATTAGTTTCGGGGTCAGTTTCAAGTTTGTAGTTTTCATTATCAATTTTGTTCATGAAGAAGTATTTGGCACGCCATGCGGGAGTTTTGGGAGTGTCTTTGTCGTCTACCTCAATTCTCAAAACATCGGCCTTGATGGTCGACTCCACCACCTCTCCGGAGTACTGGACAGGCAGAACAGTTTCAAATTGAACACCAAACATCATTCTTAAAAGCAACTTTGATAATGATTTTAATATTTAAAAAATCTGTACCTTTTTTTCCCTGAATGTTGGCCGATTACTGTTCTTGTTAACAATGTTGAGAGTAATTACGGCAGTGGAGGAGAGGGACGGTTTTCCATGATCTTTTGCTTGAACAACAACTTCATACTCCTTTGCTTTCTGAAACATATATAAAAGATGATATTTTAGATTAACAAATCAGTATGTATGTGTGTGTGTGTGTGTGTGTGTGTGTGTGTGTGTGTGTGTGTGTGTGTGTGTGTGTGTGTGTGTGTGTGTGTGTGTGTGTGTTTCCATGTACATGCAGCTGTCCACTGATGTAGGTACAGTAAGTCTTACATGGTAGTTAAAGCATCCTTTAAGGCTGAGTCGGGTCAATCCGCTATCAATCTGCTTCAATTCAATTTTGGGTTCTTGCGGTTCCTGTGAAATTATAATGATGTCGAATTTAGAGTTGTTCAAAACATCTTTGTCGGTGACCTGCAGACTCACCGGCAAGAACCCTTTAAAAAGTAAAAAAGCAAAACAGAGTGTTTTAAAAGTGACCTGCAGGCAGATAATATGCACACTCTACGAGTCATTTGTGCTACTAACCCTCTGGTGTATTTTCGTTGACATCGACTGGCATTTCAGGCATGGTTATGGTCGGTGGATTGTCATTGATGTCCTTCACTTCTATATTGAAAGATAGCTCGTCATCAATTCTTATCCCTGTGTCTTTGCTCAAGACATCAAACTTGATCTGTGGGTAAAAGTACACAAATGAAAATGATTTGTAATGTTTAACAATCTGCATAACATGTATTAATCATCAGAGGGATTGGCAGCTCACCTCGAATAAGCCGTATTCCTCTCTGTTGACAGATTTGTGGGCATAGACAATTCCGCTGTTCTCGTCGATGGAGAACACACCCGTCGGAGTTTCATCCACACCCTTCCCACGTATAAGGTATTTTTGCCCCGAAGAATGCGTTACGTCATTAAACATCTGGGGTCAAGACACAAACCATGGAGCTGTTATTGTTTGGTTCATTTCGCCCAGCCAGGATATTTGATTGGCTATTCGATTAACAAACCGATTTTGACCTCACCTTCGAAATTCTCTTCGGGAACGGCCCGATATCTTCTTCTTCTATCTCAATTGTAGATAAAACCCATCTTCTTTTGGAACGCACCAAAAGCTCCTGTTGAAACCAGAACGTATATCAAACCTAAAATCGTTGTCATTTTCTGTTGGAAGGAAAACCTTTTGGCAGGAGTTAGTATTTCCGAAAACATGAAGTAGTTACCCGCTTGGCATGCCTGCTGTGTTTGGTAAGGTGAGACTCTGCCAGGGCTGTTAATGCAACCTATGGAAAAAATGGATAGTAAAACACTCTTAACAGGAACCTCTTATCAAGCTTTATTGACTACTCATTTAATCAAATGTTCTCTTTTAGTGTCATGGGAAGCTGGAGAAAAGTCTGTCACAGAGCAAATACACTTGGAACAACTTTAAGGTTCCTATTAAACTGACCTGCTCTTCTTAAGACTCTGGGAGGAAACCAGTTTGGCTAACCAATTTATTTTAATTTGCCTTCGAGAGGGCATGGATCATGTTTAGCAAAGTAATTACCGGTAATGGCACTGAGACTGTCTGTTATTTGACTGATGATTATTACATCAGTTTAGTAATGGTAACCTTGCATTGATGAAATCAGATTTACAGATAGTAAAAATGAACCCCTATTAAGGCAGCTATAATGTCAATAGCCTCTCCACTTATTGCTTTTCATTTATTATTATTTATGCCTTTGATATTTAGTTAGAGAGATACAAAGCTCCCTGCATGAGCATGAACCGGTTGCTTTGTGGTTTATGGTCTGTGCGTCTTAACTCCTAAGCCACGATGTCGCCTAACAGTCATTAAATATTCAACCAATTATTTTACTGACAGTGATGTTATAATCACACACATTTTTTTTTTTTATATTCTTTCGACTGTATCCCACAGCGTTTTTAAAGCTGAGCTGCTTGGACTACAGCCAAAAGTTCAAAATAAAATAAGTAAGTGAGCCTTGATTTTAGAATTTATTAAAATATATTATTTTTCCGTTGACAGTAGAGATTTTTACAGGAATGGAGAGGGGAGAGAAATATGGTAAATGACACACAACAAGGTCTCTGGCCGGACGCCACCACGGACGTCTTACAGTTGCCTTCTTCTGGATAAAAGCTACCAATGATCTGTCTGACATAAACCATAGCATATAGTGTATAGGAGCCCAGGGCAAACATCATATTAATGCCTGATAATCTGAGTGAAATAAGTTTTGTTTTTTCATTTCTTTGATCTTCAATCAAAGATGTTTGTAAATATCAGCGGTATAATCATCACAAACGTGTCTTTCCCCTCTTGACTCTGAGTAAGCATTTAACTAAAATAAGTGTGTATTCACAAAAACCTTTGTGAAATTTTGGAAATAATAGAAGTTTCCAGTGCATGGAATTAAGCCGGTAAAGCCCTTATTTATACTTAAGAAAAAGAGCTGCCTTGCAGCATAACAATAAAAGATGAGACTGCAGTTAGAAGTAATCCAAAACATCACAGGGTTTGAGGCTGTGCATACCAGAATTTCTGCTTTTTTTTACGCATATGAATGGGCTCATGTTATCATATGATCCATAGAACTGCTTTTGCTTGATGATCTTCTCATCATAGTAGCCTGCAAACCGTTTAACAGAATAGCTGCATGTGGACTTTCTGCACTGTTATTGTCAAGTTTTACAAAAAAAATAACAAGCAACTACAACCCTCAACATTTTGTGATTAAAAAAAAAAATTAACAAAACATTTACTTTTTGTTTTTGGGGCTCAATATCAATCAAATCTTTGCTTGTTTAAATAGTATGACGCCTTATTATAATTATGATAATTATCGTAGAGAATTGAGAATTTCATGCCTACCAACAGAAGCAGGAAAATGGTCCTCATCTTGGTCGACTCTGCTGGATATCCTCTGTGTGCAAGAGAGTCAAAGTGAGCTTATATAAGAGTGTGAGAAAGAAAGACAGCCCACAATGCCTGCAGGCAACAGGTTTGCTGACTTTGCAGGCTACCTTTGCATGTGACCTGAATCACATGCAAAGGTAGCCCAATTTCATAGTTCCTGTGTGTTTTTGTTAGTGACTGATGTGACATTTTACACTCACATAATTCCCACAGTGTCTGGCTTACTTGGGACACACTCACACTACCTAACTTTCCCATTGTCTCTCAGTAGGAATGATGGGTTGTTATATATTGTTGTATTTTCTATCATACTAACAATGATGCATTATATATACTATAAAATGTATCATACCAGTGAATAGTAACTTTGTAATCTTATCTTCAAATGTTATTCTATAGTCTCTATGTTTCAGCCTACTTCTATTCTTCTGTTGTATATATTTTCATTAACCTCTTATTCTTTATTTGATATATTCATTCTCTATTCTTTGTGTTACTCTGTAAACGATGCGAATTTCAATGTAGCCAAGTAGTGTACTTGAGAAATTACTTTACTTAAGTAAAAGTAAAATGATCGATTTTTAAATGAAGGTTACTCAAAGGAAAAGTAGGCTTTCACACACACACAAAAATGACGTTGTTAAAGTCATGAGACTAAATGTACCTCTGTTTACAAGTGGGGTTTCAGAAAAATAGCATCTATAGAAAAGTGTATTTAAAATAATTTTTTACTCTCACCTCATTAATTTAAGCCACTTTATGTATACATAAGTTACTCTATCATGGCCTTAACAACTAAGAATCCCTAGCATTTGATATTCAAATCTGAATTGAACGATGTTCTAGTTTATCCAGACTAGTTTATCCAGACAACTTCAAACCTGCTCCACTCGACAGTTGCCTGACAATTTGGGAAAACAATAACATTCTATTCCATAACAACTCAACAGCTTTCAGGCCAAATTAAGCATCCTTTGTTTTGTCACGCATCGAGATGAAATTGCAGGCAATGGTTTATTACGGTTCACTGCTTGAGTAAAGAAAGCCAGTTTGTAGGTGACATTTGTGTATGTAGTCACTAAATACACACCGTATTCCTTCTAGTTTGCACAATCCAAAGCGGATTCTGCCTAAATACAGCTAAAAGTTTGTCCATTCATATAATGTCAATGATGATTATTTGACTTAAGACTTTTCTTATTAACAAAAGGGATTCTTGGGAATGTAGTTGAGACTGAGTTATTTGAGGTGTGTGTGTGTGTGTGTGTGTATATATATATATATATATATATATATATATATATATATATATATATATATATATATATTGTATTTATTAATTTATTTCTTGGTGCTTGTTGCAGCATTCTTTCCCAGTACCTAAGCTTGTGGAGTCTCTGCATTTTTAAGGATCCAAGGGACAACAGGGTTGTTTCATCAAGCAGAATGTCCTCAGTCTCAACTTGGATGACCTCCAAGTGGCAGAATTGTATAACTGAAGGGAGGGATTATCTACTGTTGACTCTGGGTTTAGGAGCTCATTTGACTCATTTTCTATTGAAAATAATGGAGTTAAAGGTTGAATGTGCCTATTTGAAGACTTAAGAGTAGTTGTATTGATAGATAGGACGTTCTTGAGGCATTGTGTTCTGTAAGTTAATGGCAAGTGGATTTTCACAAATTCAGGATTCACAATTAATGCGGGCTAGGGGCCAGAGGGATTTCACTCCAGTTTAATTGTAGAAATTGGTTGATCTGTGTTAGAGTGAGTTTTGATTCAGGGAGTTAAAAAAAACAATAGTGGGACAGATTTCACTGGCTCAGCCCCCCCGACTTCTAGTTAAGTTAAGCCCCTCTTGCACAGATGTTGTGTTGATGAATTATAGTTCATAATTATGTTTTGTCAGATGCTTTCATCGCAATGGGAGTAATTTATGACACAAACGCTAAAGGCGGTTTATCAAACTTTATTTAAAATTGTTGGCCTACCCAATGAAGATGCGACCTATCAAGTAAAAATGCGTAGAAAGCCAAGAAGAACAGGAGAAACACACCTTGGCATACAATAGATACATACAACCATTAAGCGCACAATGCAGCATCTTATAGGTTGCTAGCTGTTCAGTGCATGCAAACAGTGCTGCAAGCAACACCAGTCCTTATCATGATGTATGGCATATACAGTGGGGGAAATAATTATTTGATCCCTTGCCAATTTTGTAAGTTTGCCCACTAACAAAGAAATGAACAATCTATAATTGTTATGGTAGCTTTATTTTAACATTGAAAGACAGAATATCAAAAAAAAAAATCCAGAAAATCACATTATATAAAAGTTATAAATTGATTTGCATTTGATTGAGTGAAATAAGTATTTGATCCCCTAACAAAACATGACTCAGTACTTGGTGGAGAACCGTTGTTGGCAAGCACAGAGGTCAGACGCTTCTTGTAGTTGGTCACCAGGTTTGCGCACATCTCAGGAGGGATTTTGGTCCACTCCTCTTTGCAGATCTTCTCCAAATCCTGAAGGTTTCGAGGCTGTCGCTTGGCAACTCTAAGCTTCAGCTCCCTCCACAGATTTTCTATGGGATTAAGGTCCTGAGACTGGCTAGACCACTCCATGACCTTAATGTGCTTCTTCTTGAGCCACTCCTTTGTTGCCTTGGCCGTATGTTTTGGGTCATTGTCGTGCTGGAAGACCCATCAACGACCCATGTTCAGTGTCCTGGCTGAGGGAAGGAGGTTGTCGCCCAAGATTTCACGGTACATGGCCCCGTCCATCCTCCCCTCGATGCGGTGAAGTCGTCCTGTCCCCTTAGCAGAGAAACACCCCCAAAGCATAATGTTTCCACCTCCATGCTTGACGGTGGGGATGGTGTTCTTGGGGGTTATAGTCAGCATTTCTCTTCCTCCAAACACGGCGAGTTGAGTCGAATTTGGTCTCATCTGACCACATTACCTTCTCCCAAGCCTTCTCTGAATCATTCAGGTGTTCATTGGCAACTTCAGACGGGCCTGTACATGTGCCTTCTTGAGCAGGGAGACCTTGCGGGCGCTGCAGGATGTTAATCCATTACGGCGTAGTGTGTTACCAATGGTTTTCTTGGTGACTGTGGTCCCAGCTGTCTTGAGATCATTAACGTGTAGTTCTGGGCTGATCCCTAACCTTTCTCATGATCATCGATACCCCACGAGGCGAGATCTGGCGTGGAGCCCCAGACCGAGGGCGATTGATGGTCATTTTGTGTTTCTTCCATTTCCGAATAATCGCACCAACAGTTGTCTCCTTCTCACCAAGCTGCTTTCCGATGGTCTTGTAGCCCATTCCAGCCTTGTGCAGGTCTACAGTCTTTTCCCTGACGTCCTTAGACAGCTCTTTGGTCTTGCCCATGGTGGAGAAGTTGGAATCTGATTGATTGATTCTGTGGACAGGTGTCTTTTATACAGGTAATGAATTGAGACAGATGTCTTTCATACAGGTAACAAGTTGAGATTCAGAGTACTTTCTTAAAGTGAAAGGACTAATCTAACCGGTCTGTGGGAGCCAGAATTCTTGCTGGTTGGTAGGGGCTCAAATACTTATTTCACTCAATCAAATGCAAATCAATTTATAACTTTTATATAATGTGATTTTCTGGATTATTTTTTTTTAATTTTGTCTCTCACTGTTAAAATAAACCTACCATAACAATTATAGATCGTTCATTTCTTTGTCAGTGGGCAAACTTACAAAATCGGCAAGGGATCAAATAATTATTTCCCCCACTGTACATTAGGCTAAATTACTGTAAATGTATCAAAGAAATTGCAGTTGGACACAAGTGAGCGTAATCTTCAGGCATCTTGTTAAACTAGAAGAACGAGAAAGCTTAATTCCCAGAGTGAAGATAAACAACAGCACATATCCTAGCGCGGATAAATAACAAATTATTTCTCCCTTGCTCATTATGAAACACAAGTGAACATTGGGCGGTTACAAACCACTCCTGAGACGCATCATCAAATGTTCTGTCTTGGACCTGGCTTTCCGTATGAACACTGAAACACGTTTTGCTCGTTGTGATCATCCCTGCTTTTCATAGTGTTTGTGATGGGCGACAAAATCCAGAGTCCTCATTCTGTTCTTCGGACTAAATATAAGAAGTGGTCATAGTCAATGTTACATCATCCATTCGTTTGTGGACTGCCATCTTTTAGCCTCGAGTTCGGCATCATGTCCATCTTGTAACCACATATTTGGACTATGGAGGAATAACGCCGCAGTAGAGGCGAAGTATTTACTAATACGCCTCTGGTAGCAAACTGTAAATCACAAAGTAGCCATAAAAAAGGCTTTAAATGTGACCATAATTTACTAAATGAACATCATGCTGTATTGACGAAGACTTGAAACTAGCGATTGAGACCATGAACTCATGTTTACAATGTTTACTGAGGTAACAAATCAATTGAGAAGTAGGGCCATTTTCTCATAGATTTCTATACAATCTGACTTATTTTTGCAACCGAGGAGTCGCCCCCTGATCACCTTTAGAAATAATGCAAGTTTGAGGCAATTCCGCAGTTGTTTCACTTTTCAGACCCGTGGAAGCCGCCTGTCCTTCTTGTGCAAAAATTCCCTCCTAACATCCAGTATGGTGTAAACAGGAATGATTACACCACTTGAAGTCTTTAAACGGTTTTGTTTTTATTTTGTTCATTGCAAGGTGTTCAGTTCAAGTGGGGAAGATATATTCTACACATTATTTAACACTGTAAAAGGGCTGTATTTATAGTAGTCATAGGCTCAACCTGGGGAATACTTTTTGTTTTGGAATAGTTTCTATCCACACCCTCCACCTGCACACAAGCGTCCCACATACTCACACACCCACACAAACAGATGCTCTGTGCAGATACAAACAGATAGTTGTGGTCTGAGTCACTCAACTCCCAAGTCACACCTCACGTGGAGGTGAGGAGTAACTCTGTATTTAGCACAGTAATGCAACACTTTATAGTAACATAATTGAAAACATATAATGCAATCACTAACAAGAACAAAATGGCATGCATTTACAAACACAGTTCCATCCATGATACTGTAACTAGTGTGCACATGCACTTAGCAATAGATTCAAGGTCTTGAATACAGTCTTTGTTTGTTATGTTTTGCTCAGGGTGTATGATTACTGCCTCATTTTGATCTTCCAGCCAAGAAGCAATTCAGTCAAGGAGCTGTCAGTCCGAAGTGGTAATTATTTTGTGTCATTGTGAGGTCTGGTTACTAATAAAAAGGAATGCTACGAACTGTCATCAAAATCATCTAATAGAGGCCTCCGAGATAAAGGTGTAAGTAAACGTTAAAAAGCTTTGATTGGTTTTTATAGATTTCCTTTTCTATGTATTTATGTTCATTTGTTACCCTGATGCTCCCGTTTTCACATGGCTGTTGGGCACCCTTGCTTTGAGACACGAAAAAGCGGAGCGGGAACAAAAATTTCATTGCCTTTCATTGTTGTTTCTTCTCATCTAGAACATGTTAGTACATGATAGTGGAATGAATCATCTTATTTGCATATAACATCAAGAGACAAGTGTGATGGCAAGAGTTTATGCCAAGAGTTAAATATTTTAAATTAGGTTTTGTGCAGAAAAATTCCAATGTACTCAGGGAAACATTCAAAAAGGACGAGCAAATCACAGCCATGCTAGGGTTTCCCAAAAGAAAGGATTGCAAATGTAGAGAGACTCTTTTCACTCATGTATTTCTAAAGACAGTAAAATTCAGTCATTATGGAGATTTAGTTGCAAGGCATCTTTCCTCCTCGTCTTCCTCCTCTGTTTCTTCATCCCTGGCATGGGGAACAGAGGTCAGCAGCAGAGTGTCGGCGTGGACTTCTTCATCGTCCGACTGGATCACAGGCGTGTCGACTCCAGCCCCGCTGGTGTCACTGGAACCAGATGATGTAGAGGACATGCGGGGCTTCGAGCCGCGGTGGATTTCTTCTTGCCGTTTCAAAGGCGGGTGCTCACGGTACACAACTTCTGCATCTTCATCCTCCTCCTCATCTTCTTCTTCTTCTTCTTCATCCTCCTCGCCCTCTGCGAACAGAAATTGTCAGAACATGTCTGCACCTTTTCTGTCGGTGCTAGTCATGTAAGCAGGTTTTTCCTTTGATATTTTATGACCCCCATTTAGATACAGATCCTTTGTCTCTCTCACGCAATTATTTATATGGCTCTCTTGTTTTGTGATGAAACCAGATTAGAAACCTAGATCAGATAAAACCTTTCTATTGAAACAGAATGAGGAGACTTTATTAAATTTCACCTAAAATGTCATATAAAATCTTAATTATTTTAAACAAAAAGAGTTACTTTTTTTTACTTTTGCCCATGGAAGCCACTTTAAAATGTTTATGTACCTGTGTACATTGAATTCCACATTAATCCCACACACTGAGCAGCAAAGTGTTTTTAAGCTTTTTAATACAACAGAGACACAAGCTGTTCCAGTGAGAAAAAAAAAGACTTTCCCGTTTGGTTGTACCTGATTTATCATGCAGACATTTGTCATGTTTAGCGGCCTTCATTTGTAAATTGCTGTCATGAAAGGCTTTAGGAAAGTACAGAGGGTCGATCGAGGCCCAGAGGCCTTCAGTGTACCTGGAAGTGGAGATGCCAGCGCTCCTTCGTCTGCTGAGCCTGAGTTGAGGAACACGTCGAGGGCCTCCTGGTCAGAGATGTCCATCAGGTCCATCTGCTCCAGGACGTCCACATTCACCTCCATAGAAGAGATACTCCCCATGGGGGCTGCGATAACAGGCAGAACAATATATATATAACACTGTTTATATCAAAAGTGACTCATAGCATCAGAGTCACTGCCACCTGAATCATAGTTTTGTAAATGTTTAGGTCATTTTAAAGTTTCTTAATAAACAGTTACAGTAAAAGGCTATTCATGTATTTTAAACCTATGAATAGTTTGGAAGGAAGATTAAAATACTTCCCCATCAGAAAGAAACTTATATTTTACAACCATTTCGATTTAAAAAATATATATTTATATCCCCAAGACTGGAGGGTCACTCACGTTTCCTGCAGTCGACCTGCAGGTGAGCAGAGGGCAGGTAGTTGTCGACGTCATGCTGGTAGACCTCCTCAAAAAAGCGCTGTCTCTCCCTCAGCTTCAGGTGCTGGGAAGAATCGTTGTCCAACACCCGCTGAGAGTTGTCTGTCTCCGCTGACCACCAAAATGAGATTCATACAAAAAAAAAAAAACACATAAAAAACATTCTTCACCGACGTTCTTCACTCAATAGGACTTAACTCATCAGTTTCTGTTCATTTACTTGCATTTTACGCAGAAAGTGTAAAGCAAAGATGTACTCCAGACTTCCTGTTTCACTTAGCTGCTCAGCACTGTGCTTTGGTGTGGTCTTTTTCACCCGAATGGAAAATAATATCTTTCTTGATAGCAGATGGAATAAAATGATCAGTTTTACGTCATTATATTTAGCAACTGTAGTGTCTTTCCCTTTAGTCATCACTCTACAACAAATGCTTAAAGAAATTAAAATCTACAGTTGTACCACTTAAAAGGGAAGAAGGTTTTTGTGGTTGCCTTGTACTGTTTACCAGCCTCTTACAGGAATGCATTCAGTAAAGTCGTTTGGCAACATGTTTGTTTTACTAGCCACAGGTCAATGTATTCCCTGAAAGTTCATGGCATGACAAACAAGTCCTGTCATCTACCGTAACAGGTTACAGGGAATTACTAACAAATAACACTCATCACTCATCCAAAAGAAAAGCAGGCAAGAAGCCGCAAGAGGCAGGTTTTATTAGTAACCTGGGGTCATAAACAGTCTCCTATTCATCTCAATATTTCCTTTCTTTTTCTCAATTTCCTTTCAACTAATCCTGTCTGTTACTTTTCTTAAATTAAAGAAAATTATTTCATTTTTTAGTCTGACCTCTAATGGTCATGATCAAACACACACACGGTCTGAAATCACAATTTAAAAACAAATGACGATTTTAACGAAAGGGATTAAATTAACTACTGCAACTATACTTTGAAGTAATAACTGAATACTCCACAATACTTTAAACAGCACCTTTTAACATTACAGCAAGGAGTAATGTGTTGTACACATATATGCAAATAAACACATGTGCATGTTATGTGGAAATGTATCTAACTACAATTTATGGTATCTCTGGTTCATGAATGATGGTTGGTGTGTCAAAACATTAGGAGTGTCTGTGTGTGTGTGTGTGTGTGTGTGTGTGTGTGTGTGTGTGTGTGTGTGTGTGTGTGTGTGTGTGTGTGTGTGTGTGTGTGTGTGTGTGTGTGTGTTTGTGTTTTAGTTAGTTAGTTAGTGTTTTTATTCAGTCATCACACACAATACAATGTATACAGCCTATATATAATATAACTTAAAAGGCATATGCAGAAGCATTAAGCTTATATATGCCTATCCTACTTTCCCATCAATCAAGCCACCCTCAAGAAAACAAAATATATATTAAAAAAAGAAAAGAAAACATATATTTCATTCAGACTTGTAACCCTCAAAAATAGTTTTATAAACAGTTCTTTTGAAAACCAAAAAAGAATTACACATTCTTACATTTATATTAGAATTGTTCCATACTTTAACCCCAACAATAGAAATGAATCTTCTTCTAATCCCCTTTTTAGCTTTTTGAAAAGTAAACTTACAAACATCTTTCAAATCATAATTACACTTGTGTATTGAAAAAAAACCTTTGGACACAGTCTGGTAGGGACTTTGTTTAATCTCTGAACATTGTTTGCATTATTTTATAATATACCAAATCATTAAATTTCATAACTTTTCAACATGCCCCTAACTCAAGTAGGCTAGTATCTTTGAGCTGGAGTTAATCCCAGGGGTGCAAACTCATCAGGGATGAAAAAGGTGACAAGGATCCGAACCCCCTAGGGAATATATATTTTTAAATATATATATATATTCATATGCTTCAATGTTATACATACACAGTGGGTTATTTGACCCAAATATGTTCACGTGCAAAGTAAACAACAATCAATTGTTTATGTTGACAACAACTCATGTTCTACATATATATATATAATATATATATATATTCATATGCTTCAATGTTATTGGAATGTTATTATGTTATTATTAAATGGAAGAGTTCAATTTGCATGAAATGATAGCTAGTTATCTAACATCTCTGATGTTATAGTCTCTGCGATTTAACTCATGAAATTATAATGGGAAAAGGTAGAAACCCTCAGGGTGCTGTCAATGTTTAATGGTGATTTAAGCTCCTCTATTGGGTTTATATATATATTATTATATATAATATATAAAATAATATATATATATATATAGCTACTCTATTGGGTTTATATATATATATATATATATATATATATATATATATATATATATATATATATAGCTACTCTATTGGGTTTATATATATATATAGCTACTCTATTGGGTTTATATATTTGTAAATCTGACTCTGAAAGAGTCAGATTTACAACTCATGTTCAACAGACACACCATATAATTCATATCAGCATGTTAACGTTATATGTAACTTATTAGCAGCTAAACTCCGGATCAAACTCCGCTGACGGCCGTGTCTTTTATATAAATGTACATTTTTCTGCGTTTTCCGCTTAGATTTTTCAAAAGTTACCGAGAAATAGACACTGTACTATCCGATAACACCGTTATTGTAACCAGCAATAATGGTTGATGTGATTTGCGAGGCGTCTGTCAGCCAACTGTCTAACATTAGCACGTTAGCCTACGTTAGACGTTCTTGCAGCGTACCAACGTCACACGTTACCGTAAATGCTATCTTAAAAAGGCCGCTCGAAACCAACGGTTTTTGAAAATGTCTTCACCCGAAAGACATGTCTAGTAATACACCTGTCTATTACGTCTATTACGGCATCGAGCAGCTACCTTCCATTTCGAACAGACCCGAAGACTCGGAAAAAAAAGCTTGCGTGTCATGAGGCCAAACAAACAAGCTTGAAAAAAATATTAGATTCATGACAGCTTGTGTTCGCAGATTACTTGAGGACCCCCCCTCCCCATTGTTTTTTTTTTTATTGCAGATCTACACGAATCACACAAATGACCTATTTTGGATCAAAAACGGCGAATTTCGCCGAAAGGTGACGAGTTTGCACCCCTGTTAAATCCTTTCTTGGTGTTAGTAGATGCAAATGTAAAAAAAAAAATGACTCAGCTTTGCAAACTTCTGGAGATCCCCTCACTTTTGTGACGCTGAATATGGCTGTAAGTTGTGTTAATATATAATGGTAGCAAGAGAAAATAATTATGCAAATATTATGCAAATATTACCTAAACTGCTTTCATCCATCCACACGACGTTCACAACACTTCAAACAAGGTGGGTGGGGGCGAACCAGTTTGTACCAGTGAATACCATTTCCAGCCATTGGCGGAGCTTGAAATGCGTCATCTTTGTTACAGAGCATCTTTGACGTTACTGGGATATTTGTTTATTTTGCATTAACATGCACACATGTTGTGAAAGAAAAAAGAGAGAATCTGTCCTCAGGTCTACCTCCAGCATCGACCTCTGCCATGCTGACCAGCTGTGGTTGTGTAACTTTGCTACATCCTCCTCAGCACACATTGTGCCTTCTCCCACTGGGCTCCATGGGCTGACACTTTGATTCATGTCACCAGTGTTTCAATGTGTGTGTGTGTGTGTGTGTGTGTGTGTGTGTGTGTGTGTGTGTGTGTGTGTGTGTGTGTGTGTGTGTGTGTGTGTGTGTGTGTGTGTGTTTAAGAGCATGTTCACATAAACTGTATGAGTGTGTGCTTATGCATTCATGCTTTTGCTTATGCATGCATTTAGTTTATGCTCATTTTGTGTGTATCAACCCTACATAATTAACTTGTTTACATGATGTCAGCATATGGATGAATTCACAGTAACAACATCCACATGACCTCATCTAGATATAGACATACAAACCAGTGTCTAGATGTGAAACGTGTTAAAAAATAACTAAGCAACGTAATATAGCGTAACATGCTGTGACGTTTTCTTATTTCTTTGGGTTCTGCTATTCATGACATCAGATCACTGAACCGTGAGCTACATTGGGGATTATTTTTAAATCTAAATAAAAAAATTCCAGCTGGAGACAAGCGACCAATCCAGCTTCAGTCAAAAGGATTTTCTGTCAGATTTTTGCATCAGCTTCTCAAAAGGTGAGAGAATCTACTGCTTGTTCATGCTTTAACATGAAACTGAGAAAGTTAGTTTTTTCTGACTGTAGGTCGCCATGTGATCGACATGTCCTGATTGGATCCTGGAATATGTGATGGGCATTTTTCTGTTGTTTTCTGATATTTTTTTGGACAAAACAATTATTGAAAATTTGCCCCAATTTTGTGTATCTATACAATCCGGAAATGGGCAAAAGATTCTGCTGCTCATAATCGATGAATGTGCTGATTTTTTTCTTGATTAACAGATTACTTGTCTGCTTCATAAACAGAAAACAATCAAATGTGTGTGCCTAAATTTCCAATGCAATGTCATTCAAAATGAACAGTGTGACTGATTTTCCCACACTGAATTTGGCATTGCAGACCAAGCTTTTTCAATCATGTTTAAGAGAGACACTCTGTCACAACATGCCAACCTGCCAAAACCCCCTGCCTTGTTTTTGGTTGCCACCTGCCAGCGTCTATGATAAATATACTAGTTACTACATGCTGTTAGAGCAATGACGAGGCTTCTGATGAAGAAGCAACACAGCTTACGTAAACTTCAGCTTTGCGTGCTGGCCTGATGGGGTTTTATCTCTCTCTCTCTATCTCTCTCTCAGAATCTAATTTTGCTACTCAAGTGGACATGCCCAACCCACGCACAAACTCAGCTGCATGTCTCCATCTGTCTGCCCCAGCGTGGGAGAAAAAACATGTATGTCAAAAGCTGACTCATTCAGATAACCTCTGAGATTTCTACCACCCTGCTGTGCAAGACGTGTAGGAGGTCTGCATGCAAATTAGATAAAGGGAAATTTGCAGATTTTCAAGCATATTTGTAACTATTCAAGTGAAAACACCTGCATTCGTTACTGATGTTTTCTTAGCAGCAAAATCAGTGGTTCCTAAGCAACCCATTGACATACTTGGTTCACGGAAGACTTACTAAGTGCTACCTCAGCTTTGGCAGCTTTGGGGCGCAATGCCACTCAAAAAAAATATGAGTGCAGATGATGTTACATGACATCACAAAATATGAGTGCAGATGATGTTATGGACAAGGTTTTTTTTTTACAGTGTACGTTTTACAGTGTATATTAAACAGTGTAGATTTTACAGTGTTTTGGCTGACTCGGATATTTGGGGACCCTCCAGAATCTGAGCTGCCGAGAGCAAACACAGACTGGTGAAGCCTTTTGCTCAAATTGCCCAGCGATGCCAACAGAAACAGAATCATGCTGCAATGAAAGTCAGTTTTTGTTGGATCCTGTCGCTGATGACAACCCTGATCCCTGAGAGAAGATGGTCGTGTGTGCACTACTGTGCATGAAAGTTTTCCTCCACACCTAGACACAGATGTGCTGGTGACCTAGATAAACTAGAAAAGATAACCAAGGCCATCAGGGCGATTTTGGTTCATTTTTGTCAGCGTATTATTCTAATACGCTGGTCTGCCTCAAGAGAAACAGCATTTTTTCCCACTGATCAGACATGCATGTAGAATCATTTCCCTTTGTGTACATATCCTCCAAGAGGGAATCCACTCCCTTTAATTGAGGTTATTAACTCTTAATGATCGTTATGTGGCCATTTGGCTCATAATAAAGAATATTTTTCAACAGGTTTAAGTTTGTTAGAAGCAGCCCAAAATAGAAGCTGGTCATGAGAACATTAGTAATTGTTGCATTATGATTTTATACACTTACTGTCAGCAAATCTATGATACTGATGTACAAGACACCTTTGTGCAAGAGTCTGATTAAATAATGATGTCAGATGAGCCTTCCTCGTAGCACTTATTGCATTCGTATTAGTTTGTTGCACTTATTGTTTTTGTAGTAATTTGTTTCTGCACTATACTTTTGCTCTGGTTTATGCTCTTAGATGCTTGTTTAAGAAAGGAGATGCACTTATGACTTCTGGTGACTAGTAGTTCTCTTGAATACCTATGTTGAATACACTTATTGTAAGTCGCTTTGGATAAAAGCGTCTGCTAAATGACTGTAATGTAATTAGGCCGCCCATTCATCTTTTAGAGTGATTCTTTGTAGTTATCTAGACAAGAAAATACACGTACAGTATGCACTGTAGCGGGGTCAAGGAACAGAGAACTGCTGTGATAGCTGCCTGTTGTTTTTGGGAAGTGTTGATCTCAGAACATTGAGAGACAGAACTTATAAGAGGGGAAGAAGAAAATGCAAAAGAGAGGAGAGGTACTGGGCTTCAAATCTGCTGGCCCCACACTGATTTACCAGATGGGTTTTTGTCTATGACTGCTGGCACTACATTAAAACACAGCGTGGCTTTGTTACAACCACTGAGGGACAGTAGAAACAATATTATTTGAAAAGAAAACCATAGAATTCAGTTTGAGTGCTGTGTGCAAAAAGGGGCCCTGGTGCTGATGATCACTCTGGGACACTTACTCTTACTGTTATCATTGCATAACATAATCAGGAATGATTGGGACCACAACTATTTTCAAAAACAAAGCTTAGACTATGAAGGCGTAGTCTAAGGACTTAAGGCTTCTGCGCTGGACCTGAACCTTAAACCCAAAGGACATTGCCGTTTTGCTATCACCATTACAACGTCTTGTCCTTATGGTGCAGTAACATCAGCACCAACCCCATTCAGTTGAAGCCTGGATGGCTGACAGAGTTTAGGATGGGTTTTCAGGTACGTTGTGATCCGTGGTTGGGTCTTGTTAAAGCACGTTACAACTGTTGGCGTTAAGAAAGTTTGCCAGGTATGCTGGCTGGATGTATAAGGAGATGTTAAACATGTAGCAACATATTTTAAATTGCACAGATGGAAACCCACTTGTACCCAAGTGGCCAATTTTAAGTTTCCACCTTAACATACGAAAAACTTCTCCATCTTTGCTCTGCTTCACTTTATAAGAACGTTTTTATGTTCACATGTTGTGGTTTGCAAAAGATTTTGGGCTGCAACTGCATTACAGATTTGTAGATTGTACAGATTTGTAGGTAGAAAATAATATATTTGACTGTGAATATAGAGTGATTTGCATGGTATAAGATATAACCTGTTTTGTTTAGTAAAAGACTAAGAGCTGTTGAAAAAATGCACACACACACACACACACGCCAGCATCTTTGAGTTACAACATGCAGGGAAGAGTAAAGCTGGGTGAAACCAGACACACATACTTCAGCTCTCCAAATTTACGACATGCAGGAAAAAAAAAAGACAAGGCCTAACAAAAGTTCAGTCTATGAGAATGACTACTTGCAATACAAAGTTCAGTCTATATGAAATGACAACATGCAAGAGAATAATAGGCATAGAACAGTTCCAGTTTAGGTCAGGGACTTTCCAATTGAAAAAGATAGATATCTTGCACAGTCATCTGGATGATAAGATAGCTCAGAGAAAAAAAAGAGCTGTGACACCATAGAAGATCATGAAGGACAAAGCAAATCAGTTCGCCTCCTGGGAGCCAACTCGGGTTTATTTCTTTGCTTAAGGAATAAACTCTATTGCATCGAACTCTGCCTGTCTGTTTCCAGTGTTTTCTTCAAACTTCACCGAGACTCCAATAGGCATTTAATATAGAATAAGTAAAAGAGTTGGAGCAGTAATTCGGGCTTCATCAATTGGCCAGTCTGAACTTCTGTTACCCGACAATCTACTGATCTTGACAGAAAAAAACAGAAATGTAGAAATTTTTGCAAATTTATTAAAAAAGAAAAACTGAAATATCACATGGTCATAAGTATTCAGACCCTTTGCTGTGACACTCATATTTAACTCACATGCTGTCCATTTCTTCTGATCCTCCTTGAGATGGTTCTACTCCTTCATTGGAGTCCAGCTGTGTTTAATTAAACTGATTGGACTTGATTAGGAAAGGCACACACCTGTCTATATAAGACCTTACAGCTCACAGTGCATGTCAGAACAAATGAGAATCATGAGGTCGAAGGAACTGCCCAAGGAGCTCAGAGACAGAATTGTGGCAAGGCACAGATCTGGCCAAGGTTACAAAAGAATTTCTGCAGCACTCAAGGTTCCTAAGAGCACAGTGGCCTCCATAATCCTTAAATGGAAGAAGTATGGGATGACCAGAACTCTTCCTAGACCTGGCCGTCCAGCCAAACTGAGCAATCGTGTTAGAAGAGCCTTGGTGAGAGAGGTAAAGAAGAACCCAAAGATCACTGTGGCTGAGCTCCAGAGATGCAGTAGGGAGATGGGAGAAAGCTCCACAAAGTCAACTATCACTGCAGCCCTCCACCAGTCGGGGCTTTATGGCAGAGTGGCCCGACGGAAGCCTCTCCTCAGTGCAAGACATATGAAAGCCCGCATAGAGTTTGCCAAAAAACACATGGAGGACTCCCAAACTATGAGAAATAAGATTCTCTGGTCTGATGAGACCAAGATTGAACTTTTTGGCGTTAATTCTAAGCGGTATGTGTGGAGAAAACCAGGCACTGCTCATCACCTGCCCAATACAATCCCAACAGTGAAACATGGTGGTGGCAGCATCATGCTATGGGGGTGTTTTTCAGCTGCAGGGACAGGACGACTGGTTGCAATTGAAGGAAAGATGAATGCGGCCAAGTACAGAGATATCCTGGAAGAAAACCTCCTCCAGAGTGCTCAGGACCTCAGACTGGGCCGAAGGTTCACCTTCCAACAAGACAATGACCCGAAGCACACAGCTAAAATAACAAAGGAGTGGCTTCGGAACAAGTCTGTGACCATTCTTGACTGGCCCAGCCAGAGCCCTGACCTAAACCCAATTGAGCATCTCTGGAGAGACCTGGAAATGGCTGTCCACCAACGTTCACCATCCAACCTGACAGAACTGGAGAGGATCTGCAAGGAAGAATGGCAGAGGATCCCCAAATCCAGGTGTGAGAAACTTGTTCCATCATTCCCAAGAAGACTCATGGCTGTACTAGCTCAAAAGGGTGCTTCTACTCAATACTGAGCAAAGGGTCTGAATACTTCTGACCATGTGATATTTCAGTTTTTCTTTTTTAATAAATTTGCAAAAATTTCTACATTTCTGTTTTTTTCTGTCAAGATGGGTTGCTGAGTGTACATTAATGCGAAAAAAAATGAACTTTTTCGATTTTAGCAAATGGCTGCAATGAAACAAAGGGTGAAAAATTTAAAGGGGTCTGAATACTTTCCGTACCCACTGTATGAGCTGCATGATTACGCAGTTTATTGCCTCGGCTGTGTGTACAAGGACATTGCCGTTTTGCTATCACCATTACAACGTCTTGTCCTTATGGTGCAGTAACATCAGCACCAACCCCATTCAGTTGAAGCCTGGATGACTGACAGAGTTTAGGATGGGTTTTCAGGTACGTTGTGATCCGTGGTTGGGTCTTGTTAAAGCACGTTACAACTGTTGGCGTTAAGAAAGTTTGCCAGGTATGCTGGCTGGATGCGAACAGCATCAAACATGGTATAAGGAGATGTTAAACATGTAGCAACATATAGATAAATTTACCTGAGAACATTTTAAATTGCACAGATGGAAACCCACTTGTACCCAAGTGGCCAATTTTAAGTTTCCACCTTAACATACCTCTACGAAAAACTTCTCCATCTTTGCTCTGCTTCACTTTATAAGAACGTTTTTATGTTCACATGTTGTGGTTTGCAAAAGATTTTGGGCTGCAACTGCATTACAGATTTGTAGATTGTACAGATTTGTAGGTAGAAAATAATATATTTGACTGTGAATATAGAGTGATTTGCATGGTATAAGATATAACCTGTTTTGTTTAGTAAAAGACTAAGAGCTGTTGAAAAAATGCGCACACACACACACACACGCCAGCATCTTTGAGTTACAACATGCAGGGAAGAGTAAAGCTGGGTGAAACCAGACACACATACTTCAGCTCTCCAAATTTACGACATGCAGGAAAAAAAAAAAAAAAAAAGACAAGGCCTAACAAAAGTTCAGTCTATGAGAATGACTACTTGCAATACAAAGTTCAGTCTATATGAAATGACAACATGCAAGAGAATAATAGGCATAGAACAGTTCCAGTTTAGGTCAGGGACTTTCCAATTAAAAAAGATAGATATCTTGCACAGTCATCTGGATGATAAGATAGCTCAGAGAAAAAAAAGAGCTGTGACACCATAGAAGATCATGAAGGACAAAGCAAATCAGTTCGCCTCCTGGGAGCCAACTCGGGTTTATTTCTTTGCTTAAGGAATAAACTCTATTGCATCGAACTCTGCCTGTCTGTTTCCAGTGTTTTCTTCAAACTTCTCCGAGACTCCAATAGGCATTTAATATAGAATAAGTAAAAGAGTTGGAGCAGTAATTCGGGCTTCATCAATTGGCCAGTCTGAACTTCTGTTACCCGACAATCTACTGATCTTGACAGAAAAAAACAGAAATGTAGAAATTTTTGCAAATTTATTAAAAAAGAAAAACTGAAATATCACATGGTCATAAGTATTCAGACCCTTTGCTGTGACACTCATATTTAACTCACATGCTGTCCATTTCTTCTGATCCTCCTTGAGATGGTTCTACTCCTTCATTGGAGTCCAGCTGTGTTTAATTAAACTGATTGGACTTGATTAGGAAAGGCACACACCTGTCTATATAAGACCTTACAGCTCACAGTGCATGTCAGAACAAATGAGAATCATGAGGTCGAAGGAACTGCCCAAGGAGCTCAGAGACAGAATTGTGGCAAGGCACAGATCTGGCCAAGGTTACAAAAGAATTTCTGCAGCACTCAAGGTTCCTAAGAGCACAGTGGCCTCCATAATCCTTAAATGGAAGAAGTATGGGATGACCAGAACTCTTCCTAGACCTGGCCGTCCAGCCAAACTGAGCAATCGTGTTAGAAGAGCCTTGGTGAGAGAGGTAAAGAAGAACCCAAAGATCACTGTGGCTGAGCTCCAGAGATGCAGTAGGGAGATGGGAGAAAGCTCCACAAAGTCAACTATCACTGCAGCCCTCCACCAGTCGGGGCTTTATGGCAGAGTGGCCCGACGGAAGCCTCTCCTCAGTGCAAGACATATGAAAGCCCGCATAGAGTTTGCCAAAAAACACATGGAGGACTCCCAAACTATGAGAAATAAGATTCTCTGGTCTGATGAGACCAAGATTGAACTTTTTGGCGTTAATTCTAAGCGGTATGTGTGGAGAAAACCAGGCACTGCTCATCACCTGCCCAATACAATCCCAACAGTGAAACATGGTGGTGGCAGCATCATGCTATGGGGGTGTTTTTCAGCTGCAGGGACAGGACGACTGGTTGCAATTGAAGGAAAGATGAATGCGGCCAAGTACAGAGATATCCTGGAAGAAAACCTCCTCCAGAGTGCTCAGGACCTCAGACTGGGCCGAAGGTTCACCTTCCAACAAGACAATGACCCGAAGCACACAGCTAAAATAACAAAGGAGTGGCTTCGGAACAAGTCTGTGACCATTCTTGACTGGCCCAGCCAGAGCCCTGACCTAAACCCAATTGAGCATCTCTGGAGAGACCTGGAAATGGCTGTCCACCAACGTTCACCATCCAACCTGACAGAACTGGAGAGGATCTGCAAGGAAGAATGGCAGAGGATCCCCAAATCCAGGTGTGAGAAACTTGTTGCATCATTCCCAAGAAGACTCATGGCTGTACTCAGAGGTTAAATTGGGCCGGGGCTGTCCGGGGCGGAGCCCCGGCACATAAGCGGCCGGGTCTGGAGTTCTGCGCAGCAGATCAGCTCCAGCCGATTTTGGCAGTCTGCCTAGTCCATCACGAGCAATGTTGTCCTACTCATTTACAACTTTTCCATTGCAAATCTATGTTGTTTTAAAACATAATTCTAAATAATGGAGTAGGGATAGGCTGGCCTAGACATCTGGAGCAAGTTTGAGAAGTAGGCATATCGCGCACGAAACTTGCGCAGCAGCTCCTCCTCCCCCAGATCAGACAACACAACGTCAAATCATTCTAACGGTCATCATCAGACATAATTATCGTAGTAGACAGGTGAATGGCGAGGTAAGAGAAACTAAATTAAAGGTGCACGGTATTTTGAAAGAGGTCGATCATCACCAATAGGCTAATATCATTAGATATGGGCTTGCATTTTCATTAAGCAGGAAAAATTAACCTTAGACATGCAGGGATAGCCTGCTACTGGTATGTCAAATGGCAAGCGCTAGTTAAAAAGAACAATGCTGCTAATTCTAAATGATTTAGCAAGTAGTCTATGCGATCTCCGAATCACATTTCTCATTCCTAGCTGGATGAATTTCAAACTTATTTGTATCTATGAATTGCAGTGCATTGCCTAGGCTATTTATTTGTGAGTACAGTAGGTCCTGTGATTTAATGTTTGCATATAGGCTACACAGCAGGTTAGATTTAAAAGCCCGCGTTAACATGATGGTGACGTAGCCTATCGGCTAGCCTTTAAGAAAAAGATAGCTTCATTCATTCATTCATTCAAAAGTGTTTTATTTAAAGAACGTTTGATTACATCATTATATAATATGAACCATTTTAAAAGACATTCTATCTACTTCTTAACTTAGGGTGAAAGTCAACAAGTGAACATTTCAGAGATAAAAGGTAAACATGAGTGGAACAAAAAGGAGGAAGCTTACAGATTTCTTCAAAAGGTGGGCAGCTGCTATCCAAGACATAATTTTGAAATAATTAAGCTAGGCCCGTGTGCAGAAGTCACTGTAACCAAGCTGTGATTTGTTGCTAGATCTTTTCATCCTGATAGTGTGTCTGTCATGTCTTAAGTGCTGTCTCTTCCTCCACTAAACTAAAAATGCAGAGTTGAACAGAACAGGGATGAGGATGGAGCTGAGGGCAGAGGAGATGAGGCTGGACAGGGCAGAGGAGCTGAGGATGGACCGGGCAGAGATGAGGACACTGAGGGCAGAGGAGGTGAGGCGGGACAGGGCAGAGGAGCTGAGGATGGACAGGGCAGAGATGAGGACACTGAGGGCAGAGGAGCTGAGGATGGACCGGGAGGGACAGGTGCAGATGAGCATGTAGGTGCAACTGACAACTTCCCTGACTGCTGGAAGAGACAGCAATATGATTATTTTAAAAAAACCTACCCATTTCTTGTGGCAAAAAATAAAAAATTGGGATGTGAAACATGCAGTGCGGCATCATCACTTGGGGCAGAGAGAACAGGTAAACTCAGATACACATTTTCCAGTGAATGGCAAAACTGCAGAGTAGGTCCATATGGCAGTAGTACAGAGAAGCAAATGAAATCTTTAAGAAAAAAAATAAATGAACATAGTGCCTCCCAAAGTCACAAAATTGCAGAAGATATACTGAAAAAACAAGGTGAGCAAGCTCTTGAGTCAAGTTTTTTTTTTTTTTTTTGCAACCTTAATTTTGGCTCTGCGTACTCTGCGTATGGGGAGCGGCGGCCCCTCCGGATCAGAGCCCCCCCACATAGAAAATCCCAATTTAACCACTGGCTGTACTAGCTCAAAAGGGTGCTTCTACTCAATACTGAGCAAAGGGTCTGAATACTTCTGACCATGTGATATTTCAGTTTTTCTTTTTTAATAAATTTGCAAAAATTTCTACATTTCTGTTTTTTTCTGTCAAGATGGGTTGCTTAGTGTACATTAATGGGGAAAAAAATGAACTTTTTCGATTTTAGCAAATGGCTGCAATGAAACAAAGGGTGAAAAATTTAAAGGGGTCTGAATACTTTCCGTACCCACTGTATGAGCTGCATGATTACGCAGTTTATTGCCTCGGCTGTGTGTACAAGGACATTGCCGTTTTGCTATCACCATTACAACGTCTTGTCCTTATGGTGCAGTAACATCAGCACCAACCCCATTCAGTTGAAGCCTGGATGACTGACAGAGTTTAGGATGGGTTTTCAGGTACGTTGTGATCCGTGGTTGGGTCTTGTTAAAGCACGTTACAACTGTTGGCGTTAAGAAAGTTTGCCAGGTATGCTGGCTGGATGCCAACAGCATCAAACATGGTATAAGGAGATGTTAAACATATACAACATATAGATAAATTTACCTGAGAACATTTTAAATTGCACAGATGGAAACCCACTTGTACCCAAGTGGCCAATTTTAAGTTTCCACCTTAACATACCTCTACGAAAAACTTCTCCATCTTTGCTCTGCTTCACTTTATAAGAACGTTTTTATGTTCACATGTTGTGGTTTGCAAAAGATTTTGGGCTGCAACTGCATTACAGATTTGTAGATTGTACAGATTTGTAGGTAGAAAATAATATATTTGACTGTGAATATAGAGTGATTTGCATGGTATAAGATATAACCTGTTTTGTTTAGTAAAAGACTAAGAGCTGTTGAAAAAATGCACACACACACACACACACGCCAGCATCTTTGAGTTACAACATGCAGGGAAGAGTAAAGCTGGGTGAAACCAGACACACATACTTCAGCTCTCCAAATTTACGACATGCAGGAAAAAAAAAAAGACAAGGCCTAACAAAAGTTCAGTCTATGAGAATGACTACTTGCAATACAAAGTTCAGTCTATATGAAATGACAACATGCAAGAGAATAATAGGCATAGAACAGTTCCAGTTTAGGTCAGGGACTTTCCAATTAAAAAAGATAGATATCTTGCACAGTCATCTGGATGATAAGATAGCTCAGAGAAAAAAAAGAGCTGTGACACCATAGAAGATCATGAAGGACAAAGCAAATCAGTTCGCCTCCTGGGAGCCAACTCGGGTTTATTTCTTTGCTTAAGGAATAAACTCTATTGCATCGAACTCTGCCTGTCTGTTTCCAGTGTTTTCTTCAAACTTCATCGAGACTCCAATAGGCATTTAATATAGAATAAGTAAAAGAGTTGGAGCAGTAATTCGGGCTCCATCAATTGGCCAGTCTGAACTTTTGTTACCCGACAATCTACTGATGCTTACACCTTTCCAGAAAGCACACAAGAGTCATTTTTTTATTATGCTACCAAGATTATTTGAATAGACTTGTAGTTGCAGAGATATTTTGTATTCATGTTGGCCTTGTCATGCCTCGAGCAAGGGCCATAGCCAGAGGTCTTGTGTTGACAGATAGTTTGTGTTTTTGGTTGTAAAGGATACAAATAAGATACCAGGATTTAGCACACTGTCAATTTTACCATACAAGAGGCTTATGGGACATTTAGCCTCAGAGAGACTAAAGCTTTTAGAGTGTTTGCTTTACTTGTTGACTCCTAAAATTGGTAAATATGAGTGGCAAATTTAAAAAAAAAAAAGTCATTTCTCAGGTGCCATTGGAGGAGCAGAGGAGGCTGAAAAGATGTGATGACCTGTTTTAAATAACATTTTTGAGATGCAATGTTACACAGTAATACTGAACCTTTCAGCTATTTCACCACAGAGGCTCCTGTTTGTTTATCTCGCATCACTAGAAGACTCCACTTCTGGACAGAGACAGAAAGACAAATCTAACACTAAAAACACTAACTGAGTTAAGCTTTACAGTATTTCAAGAGCTGCCATCTTGATATTCCATAACACCTCTGATCTGTCACAGGACCCAAGCCCCCTACCCAGAAACCCCTGCTCCATCTCAGCCCGCACTGAACCATAATTACCTAGGGCTTACAGTTACATAATGCCGGGGCAATCCTTCAACCGCACACCCATCAACCTAGACTGCTGGATTGTATGAACTGCATGATTACGCAGTTTATTGCCTCGGCTGTGTGTACATGCAGGTCTGTGTTAGCTGAGTTTGTAGGAAAGGAAGAAAAGCAAGAAAGAAAAAGCAGAAAAGGAGTTTGTCAAAGAAAGGAGAATGGGTTGTTATGCAACCTGAGCCTGCTGTGCATTATTCCCCCGTATAGAGTAGCTGTAGTGTCAGTGATTTGAGGCAAAGAGCATTACTGGGTCTGCTTGCCTCAGCTAAGTCTCATACTGACACAAGCAAGGGTGAAGGCATTCATTTTGTGCATTTTGTTGTGTGTCAAGGCAAACACGCGCCGAATAGACGGAATTTCATTTATTCTTCAACATTCAGTTTTTGCTTCTTTATCCTCTTTTTGGTCCTCATTTCCTCAACCATTCTAATTCTTTCTCCCTCTGACATTTTCACTCTTGCGTGCTGTCATTCAGATTATCAGCACTTCTTTATTTTAAGGACTCTAACACAAGATGTAGAGGTGGTGGTGGTGGTGGAGGTGGAGGTGGAGGGAGGGCTGGGGGGAATGATCCAGGGCGAAAGGTGACAGCTAAGCTGAAGCACATGATTTTTTCAATCCTTCTGATTATTCTTCCCCGGTCTGATCCTTCAGCCACTTCCACTGCTCTGCTTATACATTCCCATTAAAATTTGCTAAAATCACACACCGCGTCTCTCGTGTTGTTTTAATTTGCCCCAGCATGCAATGCGCATTTTGTCTCTCTCTGCTGTCTTCCTACTGCCATGCCTTATCAGCATATTTTCTACGATGGAAAACGTTAAACATGCGTCATTAGCCCAGCTCTGTGTCATTCTAATGCTGCAGTCATACATCAGGATTCCTGGGAACTGCAAAGGAAGCGGGGAACAAATGTTCCCATTGAACCAAAGAGTCACATGGTGAAGCATTCAGTCCCCCCTGTGGCAAGTGGAAAAAAAAAAATCCCATGATCATCTTTCTGTTTTGAGAGAACAGAGAGACTGGGTGAGAAAGATAGAGGGAGCTAGTAAGGCTGTTGAACTGCATGGCCAGTCTCATTTGACAGCCCATCCATCTCAAACTCCACCCGTACTCTCCTGCAGCCCTTAACCCCCCCACCCCCACCCCCGGGGGGTCGATGATGGTGTCAACCGGCTCTCAGCAGCATAACAGCCGCATCATTTTCAGGTATTACTACTATTATTTACCGAGCCAATCGCTCTCCTCTGCTGGCCCTCGTGGCCACAGCAGTCCATCAAGCATAAATCATTTATGAGTGAGATCACTGCACCACAACAGCCGACTCCCCCACCACGCTTCCCCCCCTCACCTCACACACATATCCATAAACACACAGCCATGTAGTAGAAAGTAAATCCAGACAGCTCGATGATAATACCATAGTACCCACATGCTCAACAGCACCCATCGTCACGCTGTGAATTCTTTCCTTTTATACAAACACATTCTCTAAATCATGTCTTCAACACTACATCACTGGCATCTTTAGTTTCCTTTGATCCCAGCACTGTGTTACATCTTGAACCTTGTCTGACCACCTACTCTGCGAGTGTCTGATCAGATTGTGTATTCCCAGGCCGTTCCCATTCCCATTCCCAAAGCCATTAGGGCACTTCACTCGGGGCTAAATGCAAAGATGACCTCCAGCCATACCCACTGCTCCCGATTTAGGTCAGTCATAACAGGGCTTTCAGTACTCTCTACAGAGCTTGTGTGCAGTGTCCTGCCTCTGGTCTGTACACATTAACAAACACTCACACAGAAACTTATTCATTAAAAGCAGCAGGCTGATTATTCTCTTGACACTTAAAAAACAGCTCTCGGTGAGGTCGTGTGTTCAATTAGGAAGCAAGACAATGTTTCTCTGGCAGGCAGGTAGCGGTTAGCCTGTCTTCTCTGTTTCTATATAAAGACCTTCTTCCTGTAGCTTAGTCAGACTCTTAAGAAGTAGTCGTTATCCCTGCACTGTGATTAAACCTCATCTGTACCAGAAGTGTCGCAACACCATCAAGACTGTCAGGCTAATTTAGCTAAGAACAGATGAGACAATTAGATTTTTGCAGGAGTTGCGATAAAGGATGGTTCAAGGCTGGACCGAGAAGTAAATAGGGAAATGAAACATGTGTAATTCAGCGTTTTTTAAGTGTGTAATAATATAATGAATCCTTGGATCCAGTTTTCAGTAAGAAAAAATGATGTAACAGCCTTGCAGTACATATATATATATATATATATATATATATATATATATATATATATATATATATATATATATATATATACACACAGTGTGTAACATAAAGTACAGTTGATCTGGAAGCTGAATTAAACAGCTTGCATAATGAGTTAAGTTTTGATGTGAATGGTGAATCATGATCCTTGCAGAGCTGAACCAGTAGTGGAGAACTTATACCAATTTTTGCACAATTTTATAATAAAACTTTCCCCTTACCGGCCATTGCAAAAAAAAAAGAAATAATCCTGTGTTAATGAATGAAGTAAAAACCTGCCCAGAATGAAAAAAGAGCACATAAAGTATTAAAATGACATAAATGATGCAGAGTAAACTATACAGGACATTAAGTTATTATATACTGTACAGTCTTCTTAGTACCACTAACTCGTTTTCACTGTTGGTTACTTACATGCCAGACGCTTGTTGTGGTTGGTTGACCCTGTAGACGACATGATCCCGTGGACGTGGGACCCGGTTGTTGTAAAGAGCGTTGTTTTGTTTTTTTGCCTCTGAGTGTGTGTTGATTGGTTTCTTGTCCCTTCCTGTCAAGGCTCCAGGACAGGATGCTGGTGCGTGAAGTGGCTGTTCATCTAGACATTACATCTTTTGACTTTGGCAACAAGACTATCAAAGAACAGTACATTCACTTAACACTTTATCTTCTTCTACTCTGCGCTGTCCTTTTTTTCTTTTTGTGCTATATTCGCTGCCTCCCTCCCCCCTTTTCTGATCGCCCCTTGCTTTTCTGTCTAGGTTTTCCCTCTCACTGCTTCACACTCTCATCTCGGCTGCCTCTCTGTGTCTTTCTCTCTCTCTCTCACACACACACACACACACACATGCTCTTGTTCTCCCTGTCAGGCTCTGTAGGGTTATAGGGAGCTGTGCAGCTTAGGGACGAGGGGGGGGAGTGATAGTGGGCTACGGCAGTGTGGCCTGTACCAACTGGTGACAACAAGGGGGTCAACAGGATAAGAGTGTATCTGCTTTTTTTTTTTTTTTTTTTTACATAATAACCATCCCATCCCTTTTGCTTTATATCATTTTATTTATTTATTCACTTTGTAGGATGAAAGCTTTAGAAGTTAACTGCGATGAGAGAGGAGGCATTGCATATTAATATTAATAATAAAAACAGATGAATAAATCAGAAAATGTACATGATTGGCTCTTTCAACGTGCTATACGTTACATGTGATAAAATCTATGTAATGAATGTGTTTCATCATATTATCTCATGTTAAGTTCATTATTTGTTTACACGTTAATTCTATTATTTCTTTAACTTTTCTCTTTAACATTATCATTTTCTAATTAGGTGTATGATTTAAGTTATGGCTTTATCAAAAGAGTATTCTAGGAATATATTATAGCACTTTTGTAAAGTTGGAGACCTCAAAAGGTTAAATAAGATTAAGTTTCTACAGCCGTGCTAGCAGCTCTGTGATGCTGTAATTGTAGGCACAGTGTTGATCTGAGCTGAATGCTAACACCGCCATGCTAACAGGCAAAGGGTGGCAATGCTAACATGCAAATACATGATGTACAAACTAAGATGTGAACCATGTTTAACATCTTAGTTTTACTGGTTGCACTGAACATAAAGTACAGCTGAGGCTGATGGGCGGTATTTTGCTCTAGGGACCTTAAATAACATTTTTTATTTAGCCATTGGTTTGCTATATAAAAAGGATCACAAAGTCAGTATGATTCATCCTGAGGGAGGGGTGAATCTGGATCATTCCCATAATTCAGCTCTACCAGAGCCACAAAAGACATCATATGATTCTTTTCAAATGCTGAGTTCATTCTCCACGATGCTTAAACTGATTCATGCATAAAATCATTGAGGTTCCCCTTTAACTGTATCACAAACCACTTATTCTTCATTGATGGATTACCAATTTGCCATAGATACATTTTGAGAGCCCAGATTGTAATCTAGCCATCGTCCTCCTCCACACTGCCATATTCCTCTTCCACATCTTCATCATCATCCCCATCACCATCGATGGCCTCCCAGACAAAAACGCGCTCACTCCATCAGGTTGCAGAAAGTGGAACAGCTGCATGTCATTGTGCTATATGTCATTGATGGATTACCAATTTGCCATAGATACATTTTGAGAGCCCAGATTGTAGAAAAATCCATTTCCAGATGCAAATGATCCTGTAGCTTTGTCTTTTTAAATAACATATTAACCTGTCTAACGGACGCTGCGATAAACTTACCTTCTGGAAAAGAGCAGCAGAGCTTCCGCACAACTTGTCAACATTTACATCTGCAGACTTGACAGCTAATTAAAAAGGTGAGAAAGCCATTGACTCTCTTAATGACTCGATAACATTTAGGCCTGATGTATTATTAGAAAGTACGTCATTCATTATGTATTAATAGCAGCAGAAGGTCGCGCTGATCTTTTAAACTATTGAGTAAGTTTGCAGAGGCTTTTGCTTGCATTTCTTTTGTAAAGTCCAATAAAAAGAATCACATCAACTCTTCACCGCATGCAAATCAAAACACATTCCTCATGTTGCCTTGGTTAAAGAGGTTTCTTAACGCAAACTGGAACAACAGCATACATAAGCATGTACTAGTAACATGTAATTACACACACACACGCAAGAACGCACCATTAAAAATGCACATATTCTCACAAATACCCACACCGCTGCAAACACACTCTGTAACTGTCACACATTGGGGGGTTAATAGGCACTTAGCAGCATGGATTCTTGCAGGCCCCGACTCCCCCCTTTGCCTAATAAGAGGCTTCAAACAGCCAGACGCATCACATGCTCAGTTGGAGGACGCTGCTTCCGTCTGTCATGTAAATATTACATTCATATGTATAAATGCACACATACAAATCTCAAACACAGTATATATTCTGTTTATGCTTTCACATCACACCACACTGTGCACATTGCAGTAAATGATTATGAGTTCTCTTAGAAGGTCAAATACTCCGGACAGGGCATTCTAGTGCCTGATCGTACGATGGAAAAGAACAGAGACACTTAAAGAAGGAATATGCTTTTACTGCAGAGAAACCAGATAACAGAGGCCCTTTTTACGACCAACTGATGAGGCCCTCAGAAAGTCCTTCCTCTTTTTTGGATCATATTCAACTCATGAAACCTATATAACATGATGCGCACTCTGTATAAGCGCCTTTTAGTTGCTGAACTTCTCAGTACTGCTAGGCCCGTGCACGTATAGCTGCTGGGCGATTATCCTACAATAAATGTCACATTTGTTTTAAGACGAATCTGGTGTAGAAGTCTCTCTTGTTTTCCACTCAACACGTCTAACCACCAATGTCATGGAAAACTCAATGCAGACTAAGTAGGAGAGAAATATAATAGGAAATCATGGCCCGTTCTACCTAAATTATCATATGAATATTCACATTTCATGTAAGAGAAGATTTTCCCCGTCACTGCATATGCAAAAAAAAAACAGTAAATCTCAGAAGAACCTTATCCTCATTGGTGAGTCAACACCGGCCTCTCCTGGCGAAGACTGTGTATTACACTTTTATCTCACACTAAAGGAGCACCTGCTGT
The DNA here is from genome assembly GCF_027596085.1 of Anoplopoma fimbria. NCBI lineage: Eukaryota > Metazoa > Chordata > Actinopteri > Perciformes > Anoplopomatidae > Anoplopoma > Anoplopoma fimbria. The sequence continues at coordinate 22,384,824 of NC_072460.1, forward strand.
GTGCAGTAAACAATACAAGCATGATTATTTGCTTCAACAATTTGCAATACAAAAACGACCTTTTCCCACTTCTGTAAGAGAATTACAGGTATCAATATGAGGAAGCACAAGTATTTTTTTCAAATTTTTTGTAGTCTTGCCCAACAACATATCAAGCGTTAGCTCTTGTTCAGATGTTTCATCGATAAATGAAACAAAATCGTAATCACATTTAAAATTTGTATTTTAGGTTTCAGACACTCCCAGGTTTAATTCATTCAGGTGAACAAAAGGGGATTTCCACAGTGTTATTGTGTGCATGAGCATGAGTGTGTGTGTGTGTGTGTGTGTGTGTGTGTGTGTGTGTGTGTGTGTGTGTGTGTGTGTGTGTGTGTGTTTTGCCTGTTGCTCTTTCAGCACTATCAGTGCTGGCTTCCTCTTTGAAACTCTGTTGTCTCAATCTTCTGCAGCACAGTCTCTGATGTGGCTTGTGAGTCATACTGTGGTAAATATACACATTTTGTGCATGTACACACACACACACACACACACAAGAACAAACTCACAGACACGTGTACTCACATCTACGCGCACACACACTATTCATGGGCACTACAGTTAGTATTCCCTTTGCCTTCATGTTACACTTTGGTTGAGCAACACGCAGTGAGCCTGCTGCCGACATAAGCTGCTGGATTTTCTCTGCCAGTGACAGACAAAAGAAAACAAATAAAAGAAGTTCACATCTTCACTTCACATCTTCACAGTTGCACCAGACAGTGAAGTCACAGCCCTCTAACTTCATTAAAAATATCACATTGTGCTGTACGGGGATATTCTGTCGGTCACCATGGCAACAGACATCCAGGTGCCAAATGCACGCGGATGTGCACACCTGCCTGCCGTGTTTTTTGAAATTCTTTTTCCAACTTATGCCTCTTAGCCTCCCTGTTAGACGTGCTGTTTGCTAAATGCGGCAGGACGGAGAGGCGACAGCAGCAATGCCTTTGTTCTCAGAGAAAAGGAGAACGCGTCTCTGTCAAGGTGTTAATTAGCCAGACCTTGTGAGACAAGAAAGTTGTCAGAATTGCACTTGCTTCAGCTACGAGATGCACAACCCCTTTTGTGTGAAACTGAGCTTTGACTTGCAGCACTGTGAGTGACAGTGTCTTTCAAAGCAGCAATGTTTTATACAGTAAACATAACCACTCTCTGTTACAGTATATCTACCTGTTATGATATGAAAACTTTCTAGCAGCATAAAGTGTCATGTCTCTCGGCTGTGTGTCGTCCTCCTGCTCTCTCTGGAAACGCTTGTCTTAGTTCACTCTGTGGGGTCTGAAATGTTTCAAATTGTCACAGCACTTCCGATTGTGTTGTGCGTCTCTTCCGACGAGCTGCGAAAGCGTGAACTTGGAAGGATCGGATCTGGGTTAACATGATGGTTTTGTGATGTCAGTTTTTGCAAGTGTGTGCAGTGTTTTTTTTTTTTTCAGTGTCTAAATGAGATCTAGTGACTCATGTGGAGAAAACAGGCTGCTTGACAGTATCGGTTTGACTCGTCACACTGAGCTGTGCCACTGATATACAGCAGAGAAGCAAGTATTTTCTTGTGGATGTAAAGTCATTGTCAGATAAATAAAAAAAAAAAAGCAAACCACACAGTAAAATGGAAAGGGTAACATGTGAATATAAAGACTATATTTTGTGTTTCTTCTCCGTGAAGATTTCATATCATGTGTGTGGGATATTGTGTTTTGTGTGAGTCAACACAACAACAAAAAAAACAACACAGCATAGTCCATTGTTAAAAGGCGTTTACGTTATACTTATGTAACAGTGAGGCTGAATGCTTCCTTAAAGCAATTTCTTGAAAATAATGTAATAAATGAATCAACATACAAATGAGAACGGTAAGAAAAAAAAAAAGGTGTCAATATGTCACACATTTTAAAAATGGCTCTATTATTAATGTCTCCCTGGGGTATGTGTGTGTGTGTGTGTGTGTGTTAGAGTTCATGTTTGGAAATAAAATAGCATTTGAATGTTTTCTGCGTGCATCCGCGTGCATGTGCGTGCGTGTGTGTGTGTGTGCGTGTGCGTGAATATATGCATGAGTATGTGAGTCACGCACCACTATCCAGCCCCCTGGGCTTCGAGTTCTGATGCCCATCTTTCAGCTCCTCTCCTGCACACTGAACCTAGTGAACCTTCTGCTGTTTACACATCCCCCCCCCCTCTCATCCTCCTCCTGCTCGCTCTGTCTCTATTTATCTCTCTCACACACTCTCATGCTCATCTATTCTCCCTCCGTCTCTCACTTACTTTTCTCCCTCCAGCTCCCTACAGTACATCTCTCTCTCTCTCTCTCTCTCTTTTTCTCACGCACTCACGCTCTTTTGTGTTCTTCATCTCTTTTCTCTCACAACCCTTCCTCCTCCTCCCTTTATAACTGCGCTCTCTGTGTACCTACCTCTGCAGATCAAGACTTATTCAGACTCAGACTGTGTCTCGAACTCTATACGGTTCAGACAGACACTCAGGGTCAGTCGCTCTGTGTTTGGGGGGGTTGTCGAGTTTTTTTAGCCGTGTAGATGTTCGGCCAGAGAAAGAGACAGACAAGAGCGGAGGTGATGGAGGGAGGAGATGAATGAGGAGAAAGAAAAGGGATGTTGATGCTTTTCAGACGTTTAAGCACTTCACTTGTATTGAGGATGGAGTCACCATAGATATCATCCTCATATCCAACCCCTCCACCTTCTCCTCACTGCCATCGTCCTCCTCCACACTGCCATCTTCCTCCTCCACATCTTCATCATCATCCCCATCACCATCGACGGCCTCCCAGACAAAAACGCGCTCACTCCATCAGGTTGCAGAAAGTGGAACAGCTGCTGTGTCGTCAGCCCTCTGCTGCCCACTCCGAGCCCCTTCTGTCGGTCGCAGCAACTTTCTCCAACAGCAGACTGCGAACAATGTGGCTCTTTTATCTGTTTGCGTGCATGTCTGTGTCAGCAAATCTCCTTTTTTTTTTTTTTTTTTTTTTCTCATGAATGAGGATATGTGTGTGTGTGTGTGTGTGTGTGTGTGTGTGTGTGTGTGTGTGTGTGTGTGTGTGTGTGTGTGTGTGTGTGTGTGTGGGCATGTGTGCCTAAGCTAGGAAGGGAGGAAGGTACAGAGGCCTGCCTCTCATGTCAGGTCTTCCTGGAAGTGTGAAGAGTCTCTGGTTGATGTAACTTTACCCGAAAATCACACACAAGAAAAACGTCATCTTTGGCCCCAGAGGTCTGAAATCCTTGGCTTGCACTTCTCCAGTGCATTGTGGAACTGAAACACGCTATTAATAATCCTGGTTAAGTGTGAGTTAAGTGTGAGTATGAGTGATTGAGTGTGTGTGTGTGTGTGTGTGTGTGTGTGTGTGTGTGTGTGTGTGTGTGTGTGTGTGTGTGTGTGTGTGTGTGTGTGTGTGTGTGTGTGTGTGAGTTGGACGCAGCTTGAGAGAGTCCATTGAGCTGTGTAGAGGCGGCAAGCGGAATGTGCATCACATGGCATGCACCTCAGAGGAGCACATCTCACCGTGGCGGGTTCGCGTGTGTGCATTCGAAAAGTGTATAAATGCGTGTGTGTGTGTGTGTGTGTGTGTGTGTGTGTGTGTGTGTGTGTGTGTGTGTGTGTGTGTGTGTGTGTGAAGACGCTTACGGAGTGCGAGATTGCTATAATGGGAATTATGCACTCACCGTAGGCCGCAGGTTTTATTTCCATGCAACGAACCAAACGCCTCACATGCCTGAATCATGCATTAAAACAACATGCTTGTCGCTTTAGCACATGCATGTAGCCTGGTCATTAATTATGCTAGTTTTATTGGTCTAAATTATGCTAATTAACGGGACAGATTCCATTTTTTGTTCACGCCGTCCTGCCTTTTCTCCCACGAGGCAGAGCAGCCTTCATTGGCAGCGTTTCTTCCCCTTGGTGGCACAAGTTGGGGAACCCAAAGCCGGGTCACGGATAGCACGGATACGCTGTAAACGGCTAATCGGGTATCAAAACCAGCGGAGAAGAAAAATCGCCTCCACTCTGTGTCTCATTCATTATTCACAGCCGGCAAATGAAGTTGGTACAGTGGGAGCAATCAATTATGGATGAGAGAAGGGGAAAGAGAGCGAGATGAAGGGGATAGAGCGAGGCCTACCTTGCATGCATCCGAGCTTTGGCATGTCAATGAACATCACAGTCGCATTCGGCAAAACCTGCATGCACAGAGCTGCTCAGGAAATAGACTCTGGAGGCCTAGAATTCAGAGTTGAGAGAGACAGCCCTTTCAATGTGCATGCTTTCACCTTTCACACCACACCAATAGCATTTATTTGCTAATGACTCAGTATGCTAACTTTGTAGTCTCTCGGTTTACTTGTGTGTGTGTGTGTGTGTGTGTGTGTGTGTTCTTTTTCTCTGGTTCGCCGCGCTGACAGAGTCATAGCGAAACTGCATCGGGTCGTTTTCACAAATGTCGTGCAACAGTCATAGCGTCCCCTCAGTAGGTTACAGCTTGCTATCCGAAACCAGGATATAAAATTTATCCAGAAGCAGCATTGTAGAATCAACAGTCTTCTGTGTTTGAGTCACATGGGCCCTAGTGTTTGTCCTATTCGCTCCTCCTAACTGCAGTATATGATACACGTATTAGACCACAAACTGCTTTTCTGAGCCAATTTAGAAGTGATTCTAGGAATTGTGAATAATATACAGCATTAACACAAATCAAGCTTTTTCAATTGCCTTCTTTGTTGTTGACTAGTCAGTTAGTGATGCCAAGAGTAAAATCCAAATCTGGTGGAACAGGTTCAGCTGTGATTCTGCTCACTGCTAGAATCAGCTGTTTTTGGAACTTAGATATCCTCCAATTGTAGCCTTTTTTAAAACTAAGCCAAGGACTGTTGTCTTCTCCACCGCTTTTAATTAATGAGTTTTATGGGACTTCTATCAATAATTTTGGTCTTAAGATAAGAAAGGTTTATCCTTTATAAGTTCCACTGTGGGGGGATTTGCAGTAACACAGCAGGAATAGTGCAAATTCAAGAGGTATCAGTAAAAAAACTAATCAAATATAATAAATAAGTAAGTAAAAAGTAAAGATATAAAATGAGTAAACTGTAAAACTTTTAAACTTGTCTGTACTTTTGTAAAACGTGTGTTCACCTGTAAAGCACTTTGAATTTCTTCTGTGTATGTTAAGGTGTTATCTAAATAAACTTTCCCTTCCTTGATTGGATTGTTCCTTCTTCATGAATTATTATTATAAGTAGTTCACTGTGCTGTCCCTTGTTCTTTTCGATACCATATTTATTCTCATTCAGTGGTGAATCAAAGACAAAAGCATTAGCTTTGATCAAATTTGATTGTTGGGACTTTCCTCGACAATAAAGCGACACATAAAGCTGATGTTCATCTTCTTCTGTGCCAGTGAGCCATAGAGGCAGTTTCACAACTCAAACCTGTGGCTCTTATACATTCACATTCGTTGTGGGGATGTCCCGCACACACAATGGAGATAACACACTACACTGAGATGGACACAAATAGTTGAGAGGTCAACTATCTCACCAACTGTCCACGGCTTTATATCAGCGAGCCCCCGTTGTTATGACTGGAAACTATGAAGATTTGAAGTGTCGGTTGGAAAATTCGTCTCAATCTCTCTGTCACCTCACTATTCGTTAAATGTCAGATTTTGGCTTCTGGAAACTGCTCTATTTGTGCCGTCTGTATTTGGTGTTTGTGTGTAAGCGTGTATGTGTGTGTGTGTGTGTGTGTGTGTGTGTGTGTGTGTGTGTGTGTGTGTGTGTGTGTGTGTGTGGGCAGAAAGGCTGTTTGATGTGAGTCAGATCCAAACCCAGGCTGGTTTCTCTCACATGTGTGTGGGACGCATCCAGATGGCTCCGCAGGACTGCACAAATGTCACTCTGATAATGAGACAACAGGGCCTGTTGAAACACAGGTAGCAGGGCTGTGGCGCATGCTTTTATGCACACACACACACACACACACACACACACACACACACACACACACACACACACACACACACACACACACACACACACACACACACACACACACACACACAGATGGAGAGAAAGAACGAAAAATAAAGAGGGAGAAATACTTGTCCCAGGCTGATTATCCACCTCAGCAGGGTGACCTGAAAGAACTGATGAATGCAATAATATTCGCCCACCGGCCTTCACTTAATGACAACTTCACCTCAGTCAATCTCTGGTACTTGGGGGGGTCATCGCAGGTCGCCGCTCAGTTACCATGGGAACAGGAGACACGAAGGGAAAAAAATTTCTCCTGAGCATTAAACAGTGACACCTTACGCCGTCTCCTGCGCACTCGGTTGAGTTGCACATCAAGTGTGAAAGCAGGAGTGAGAAGTTGTTGTTTATTTAATTTTCTTACGAGTGGCCTGTCAACCCGACTCTTTTTCGCTCTCTCTCTCTCTCTCTCTCTCTCTCTCTCTCTCTCTCTCTCTTTCCCTCTCCTGCATAAAAGAAACCCAACCTGTTTTCACACGAAAGCCTTGTGGACATTCACTCGCACATATTTTCTTTGTCTGCATCACAAATTCACCTCACACAATATATTCCTGTTATTTTGAAAAAGCAAAGCAGAGGTGCCACCTTGCCCGTGTGTGTAAGTGAGATAGTATCTCTGCGACCTAATGTAACTATTGCAGCTACATTGTCAACCCTCCAACAGCTCCGTCAGCCTCATGAGGTTGCTGCACCTGTTTGTCCAACACGCACGCAGACACACTTTATATGTCAGTCGGCCCACAGTCGCAAATACTAATCCACTGACACCATTATGATCCAAGGCTCATGGCATGTGTGTTTTCAGTGTGTGTGTACGTGTGTGTGTGTGTGTGTGTGTGTGTGTGTGTGTAGTGGGTGGCGCTGCTGCTGTATCAGACACTGTCCACCGCAAATTTCCTCTGAGGTGATCTGTTATAGTGACAGGGCAGCAAGTATTTTTAGCCGGTGAGAAAGGACAAATAATGAAGCAGGAAAGACAGAGGGAGACAACAAGAGGGGGCGGGGCGGGTAAGGGAGGGAGAGAGAGAGAGAGAGAGAGAGAGAGAGAGAGAAATGGGGGAGTGAAATCTGAGGGTAAACCAAAACCACCTGGATGTTGCTGACTTGCCGCTCTTGTGTTTAGAGCACAGTCTATATACATCGTATTACACACCTCATGGTCACGCACACACACTGATGTCAGCAGTTCACATGCTGCCAGAAACGTAAGGATAATTCCAGTCTATTAAAACTTACATCGTTTCAACTGGCTGTGGGAGAACATTTTTCTAAACAAATTAATAGCTGAAATCCGGGAACATGGAAATATTGCTACAGCAAAGTCAAATGGGGCAGGAAACACCAGTGATCAAGACAATCCGCTGAACATGCATTGTTTTTTATGACCGGAAAACTGAAAGTTAACGTACAGAATAATCACCGTTGGCCAGTAAACTGTCACATATGTAAATATCTGGGGCTGAAACAATGAGTTGATTTAATTGATGCATTTTAATTGTTTTATCAAGCAAAAGAAGCGAAAACTAGAAGGGCGCAGCCCTCTGCAAAGGTCATGCCCTATCTTGCAAGTTAACAAAAGAAAAGAAAATGTCTAAATATCTTTCAGCCTTATGATTTGATTTTGCTCCAAACTTTATAACTATACAAACTAAAGGTTCTTCCTTGACCCATGCTACACCGTTTCACCAAATTTCGAGAAAACAGGGCTGGTAGCTTTTCGTAATCCTGCTAGCAGACAGACATAAAAACGAAAACATTACCTCTTTGGCCACAGTGTCCAGTTTCTGTTTCTCCAGTGTGAGAGCTTTGCTTTCTTCACTATGAAAGTAAACTCATTATCTCTGAGTTTTGGACTGTTGGTCAGACAAAACCAGACATTTGAAGAAGTCACTTTGGTGTTTGGGAAATTGTATTTCATACACTAAATGATTAATCAAATAAATAATTGAGCAATAATGAAAGCCCTTTATTTACTTTGACAGTTGTATTTTCAACAAGGTTTTGCTAAATCTGATCATCTGACTGCTTGTGTTTCTTGCTGCATCCGACTTCTGTGAACAAGAGTCACAGACTGACAAAGCATTTACTCAGAAGAGCAAATGAGGAGTGAAATAATACAACTAAGAGTACAGAAAGAGAGACCTCTTTTTTCTCAATGGAATTCTTACAGGAAGACTTTGGTTTTTTTCTTCCATGGCAGCAGGCCTTAACCTCAAAGTGGCGGGTAAAACAACATAAAGTGGTGGTCGGGACATTCTGGTTTGCACACGCAAGTCGTGAGGCCTCTGTGTAGCACAATGTCCCCTCTCTCTCTCTCTCTCTCTCACACACACACACACACATAAACACACACACACACACACACACACACACACACACACACACACACACACACACATACACATACACACACTCTCTCTCTCTCTCACTGGTTGTTCCCTGAGTCAGCACTCTGCCTCAGCTCCAGTTTCTCTACCCCGGCCTGCCTCTGCCCGCCTGCCTGCAGGACACTATTAGGACATCACTGCGTGTGTGCGTGAGTGTGTGCATGTGAGCCCGTACTTGTGTGTGTGGGTGTGTGTGAGCCCGTGGTTGTGTGTGCGTGCCTTTGTGGAAGAGAGCTACTGTTGCATTTACGTGGTCAGGTCCTTTCACCATCTTATGCAATACGATATTTTTCACTTTGCGAGTAACCCTGGATATTTCTGTCTGCTCCAACGAATCAGCTATTGTACCAGTGCACCATACAAGATGCACCTCTCTCTCTCTCTCTCTCTCTTCCAAAACACTCCCAATGGGCTTTTGCCTGTTGTAGTGTGTGAGTGTGTGTGTGTGTGTGTGTGTGTGTGTGTGCTGGATACTACTAGTTCTGCTAACATAGCCCAAAAATAGCAAACTGTAGAGGTGTGAAGTAAAAAAGGAAAGGACACTTTAGTAGAGGAGTAACTGACACGGGGTGAGTCACTTTCACACACACACACACACACACACACACACACACACACACACACACACACATGCACACACATGCATATACAGTATATACAAACGCACATAAAAACACACAAATAATTGTGAAACAGCCTCACGGTGGCCTTGTCACTGAGTGTGTGTGTGTGTGTGTGTGTGTGTGTGTGTGTGTGTGTGTGTGTGTGTAGGCAGGAATCACGGGTTTGTGTCTCGCTGCCATGTGCTTGGCTCTTTTTCTTTGTGTTGCTCCACTTGTCCACACAAGTTACAGTCAGAGATTTCCCATCTTTAGGCATTGAGGTACATCCACACAGACACTCTGCCTCTATGAGCTCAGTTACTGTTTTTTTCTTCTCAATGGATTAGAGTCCTCTATCAGCTTTTACGGACATCTGAGCTCCGTGGGCCACCGTAGATTCTAAAACTGTCATACAGTGAGGTGCTGTCATTTCTCCAGGCGTCCGATTTAAGGGTCAACAGGGTCAACAGGGTCAAGTTTAGCCGCAAAAGTCCCTGACACCCTATCTGTGTATTATAAGCTTATGGCAGCGTGCTTGACTGTGCGACAGACCCTGATCAGTGGATTGACATCTGTGGTCTTCCTGTTTACGTTCTTGAAAACCCCTGATTGGTCACTTTTACATCACGCTATCACTAATGCATTCATTGACACTGATACAATCATTGTTAACTAAATTGTTTTTGTTTATTTACTTAACAAAAAAATGTTGATGGCTCTGTGTGTATCCATTTGTTAAGCTGATAGATGTTGCATCCTTTATCGTCTGAATTGGTTGTGTATGTGTTAAGTGATTTGTCACAGAGAGACAAAGTCCCTCTTTTGGTGTCTTCCATGGGACCTTATTTGGTAAAAAAATATATGCATGGTAGTCAGTAGAAGTTTAGTTTTTGATCCAGTTTAAATTGTGCCATGAGTCAATTTAAAAGATGATTTTGTAATTCAAGAAAGTCACAATTTGTATATTTAAGTTTTGTGTGAAACTCTATCTCTCATCTTGCACAATGTTATTCACTAACACCAACATGGCCGTTACACAGCCGCAGAATACATAACATTAAAGATGGCCCTGTTCCATTTAGGTAGGCAAGGGCCCTGGCATTATGCATGTTGGCTCACTGGAATGGCTGTGACACACTAAATAGAACAGGATCATAATTAATTTAGTCAATTACACCTATGTTTACAGGGCTATGACATGTCAACATGACTGCTGTAAATTGGGCCTTTTGGGTATGTAGTCTTTCTAATTACGTATATTCACAGTCTTATACTTCAGCAGTTTAAAACAAAATGTCACTTTCTTGACATGCCAAAGTATATTTAAACTGATGAACGTCAGGTGTGTAATTCATGGCATAATTCAAATAGGATAAAAAAACGTTTGTTTCTACGCGTTGATTACCGTACATCATTTTTTTTTTGTGATCGCAAGACTCTGCCTCTCTATTACCGCCTCGCTGACTCAGCAGTATCATCAACTCGCAGAAGAACCACACAAAAAAACTCAAAACTTTTGATCGTTAAACAAATTTACACTCAGCGAGCAGAGTAATGTTTTTTTCCCAGTTCTATTTACATCGGTGTTTATAGGATGTTGTAGTGTGAATGCAGAAGTGAGAATGGGAGAGAGAGAAGGAGAGAGGAAATGATACTAAGACGTTCAGCCTGCACAGTGCCTAATGATCACAAGAGCAAAACACACACACGCACACACACACACACACACACACACCACACACACACACCATGTGATCTCTTGATTAGTGCTGTAGTCACACCCTCCCACTCTTTCTGGATGTTTGATCACAATCTCCCTCCTACTCCCGGGTTCCAGTCAAACAGAAACTTTCAGAGAGATAATGCTTGCTTTACATGAAATCAGTGATGACCTTTGTTGAAAAAAAGCAAGAAGATACTCATATTCATTTTATGTTTAGTGAAAATGGTCAGCTGACGGAACAAAAATTAACCCCTTTAAGAATAAAGGGATGTGTTTGAGATGACTCAAAGTCTAAAGATCGAATAGCTTACAAAAGCTATGTTTACCAGGCTGATTAATAGAGAATATGCTCTATGGAGGTTATAAAGCATTCATGAAGCTGCAATTATGGCTTTGACACTTGTGTTTGCGTGAATATCTATCTATCTATCTATCTATCTATCTATCTATCTATCTATCTATCTATCTATCTATCTATCTATCTATCTATCTATCTTTATTTTAAGAATTACCTAACTGAGCCTGATGATTCCTGTCAAAGTACAAAAAAAAATAATGAAATACAGTAATAGAAATGAGAATATATAAGATATTTTAAACCCATATTACTTGAGTGAACTTTTTAGTATTTACACTATAGCTGTTGTAATCAAAGCACCGTTTTTTTCTTTAGTGTTTAAACAGAGTTGCCTTTTCTAATATTTTTTTCTTCTGCATGTAATGGTTGTTATTTTTCAGAACCAGTTTTGAAAGGCTTCAGTATCCACATTTTATATTGATTTATGGTCAACAGCAAGTTAAGTGTTCCCAGAACTCAAAGCTACTATAAGGAACGCTCACATTGTGTTGATTTTGGCGGCCCCTGTGGACGAAAGTGGTAGTGTTTCCAAGCACCAGACTCCCTTTAGAAAACGTAATTTTATTGCAGCAGGCTCTGACAGTCGAACTATAAAGAAACAGCCAATCTTCCTGCTTCTCGTCTCATTCACTTATATAGGTCATATAGAGGCATGTGTATTAAATTGAGGTTGTTTGATAACCAGTTGAAAGTTCCTCACAGTTACTTTAATTTATAATTTTTTAAGTAGAAAAACATAAAATAGTGAAGACAAATTGTAGTTGAGTTACTGGGCAGCATAAACATATGATCAAGTATTTATTTACTCAACATTTTCCATGCCCAGGATTCCCAGGTTACAACTGCCACAGCAAAGAGTAAAAAAACTGCGATCACAGGCAAACAAAGAGTCACACTAACAAGCAGGTCAAGGATTCAAACTCCCTTTTGACTTTGAACTGAAGAGTGATCCCAGCCACGTAAGCTGCTCATGTGACTTGGCCTGGCCTGTCCTGACACTTCCAGCTCCTGGACCTGAGTCAAATGTTCTGCCTGTGATGACGAAGGGAAAAAGATAGTGAAAGCACTCGCCCAGGTGTGGCGTCAAAGTAAATATTTGTCAGCGAGTTAGAAAACTGTGATACCATTACATTACATTACATTACAGTCATTTAGCAGACGCTTTTATCCAAAGCGACTTACAGGAAGTGTATTCAACATAGGTATTCAAGAGAACTACTAGTCACCAGAAGTCATAAGTGCATCTCCTTTCTTAATGATACCAAAAATAAGAGTGCAGGTTAGTTCAGACCAGATTGGATATAATTAACCTCTAATTGTATAAAAGGTAATGCTAGGTCATCTGTGATGGGAACTGAGGCAGTACAGTGATGAGAGCATATGACTTATTGCTACACACACGCACACGCACACACACGCACACGCACACGCACACACACAGGACATTCCCGTACCTCGCAGTGGTTTCACAATAAGATGTGTGAGTGGTCTTTTGTGGTTTCATGCATGAAAGAAAAGCACATGATGCCACAGCACGCAGAACATGACCAAGTGATTCAAGCTAAAAGAGAAGTGGCTCCTTATGACTGCGAAGAAATCATCAATGTGTCGAGATTTGACCAGCTGACATGTCAATGCTTAGCGCTTATGTTCAGCTCCCTCACCTACGGCACCGCGGCACACCTTTCCCCCCATCATCATCATCCACGTGGCCTGCGATTGGCTGACGTGGGCTAAGAGGCCGAGGTGTTGCAGCAAATAGCACGAGCCGTGGGCTGGCCCATTCTGCAGCTCGAGGGAGGTTAATGAGTGAAGCCGCTGGGCTATCAGCCAAACATGAGCAGCAATGCTAAGGCTCCCACAATGAGCCTGACTGTATTACCACTGAGCTCTGTCTAATTATACACACTCCCAGAGAGGGAGAGAGAGAGAGAGAGAGAGAGAGAGAGAGAGAGAGAGAGGGAGGGGGGGAGGGAGGGAGCATATTAGGCAGGGGAAAGGAAAAAAGTTATCAAGTGTCACCGTGTGTCAGAGGGGACTTACTCAGAGAGGGATGAGTGTAGATTGAAGTTGTAAGGGGTGAGATAGAAGGTGTGTGTGTCAGTTAGAGCGACGGCGAGAAAGGAGGAGGGAGGGAGGGAGGGAGGGAGGGAGGGGGTTGGAGAGATCAAGCGAGCTGGGGAGAGAGAGAGAGAGAGAGAGGGAGAGCAAAGAGGCGTTTAGAGAGTGAGAAGGAGGAGAGGCAGGAATAGGATGAAGGAAGGGGAGGCTGAGCAGTAGAGAGGAAGAAGAGGCTCGCAGTCTCAAAACTGGATATTCTTACGTGCCTGCTGCCAACTGGTCCACCAATGAGTAAACTCTCTGCTACCTGCTACGCGAAGGCACCCGGCGAGGTATGTGACCACACCGCTTCCTCCTGTGAGTGTGCGTTTGTGTGTGTGTGTGTGTGTGTGTGTGTGTGTGTGTGTGTGTGTGTGTGTGTGGGAGCGCAGGTGTGTTGGCAACTTTGAATGAAAGGATAAACCCTCACTGAGCTGTGTGCGTTTAAATGCTCTGAGGAAACAGGTTCAGGAGCGACTGTCATCGGGTCATCTACAGAGTGAGCTGGGTTAATTACAAGGATAAATTGTGTTGTGTGTGTGTGTGTGTGTGTGTGTGTGTGTGTGTGTGTGTGTGTGTGTGTGTGTGTGTGTGTGTGTGTGTGTGTGTGTGTGTGTGTGTGTGTGTGTGTGAGTGAATGAGCGTATATCCTCATGTAAAGCGGCACCTGTGTGTGGGAGTGTTTTCTGCGTGTGGAAGGGCATAACAGAGAGAGTGTGAACAAGAGGGAGAGTGTGACAGATCCACAGTCAAGGAGTGTGTGAGAAAGACGAAGACAGACAGAGAGAGAGAGACAGAGAGAGAGAGAGAGAGAGAGAGAGAGAGAGAGAGAGGTGGAGGTTCATCACTCAGCATGATGGCAGATCAGGACTTTCAGAATTAGAGCAGTGGGCTTAAATAGCCCTGGTCCAGAGATAGCCAAGGGGCCCTGGAGGAGCCCGCTTAAAACTGTGAGGAACAGATATGAGATTTGAGAGAGGGTGGGGTTAGTGGAGCAGTTTTGAGGGGGAGGGAATTTGGAAAGAGGTGGGATGTCAGGGAGGAAGAGAGAGAAAATGGGAGGTGCAGATGTTTGGGGGCAAGTCTCATGCAATCAAAAGGGAGGATGTGCAGGTGTGTAGATCTGAAATCTACTGTAACTTCTCATTCAACCAGTGTATAAAGACACACGAGAGGACGTGTGCTTTTAATCTGTAATCACAACTTTACACCACATGGTCAAAGACTAAATTTGTCTCTTTTTCCCCTCTGCTGGGAGAGCTATGTTTGTGTTCTATAACCGACTCATTTCTCGCCGTTCTCGCAGGAGAAACACTACGCCGGTGCGTAGATTATGATTTCTGTAAGTCTATTTCTGCAACAGCAGCCGCCTTCCTTCTGCTGCAGTGATACCCTCCATATGCTGCATATAGGAAAACTTCACAGGTTCAAAGAGTTCCCAGCTATAGATGTCTTTCGAGCGAGACGCACAACATTTTGTCATCCGCTGACTTAATTCACTTATTCACAATTACGAGGACGATCCGCGGGAGTGTACAGGAAGTCTTATGTCACTGAGAGATTGCTTCAAGAAAATGCTCCTTTTGACTAATTGCAAAGTGTGACTCATATGCAAAGGAGTAATTTCAACCCGATTTGGAGCGAGGACTCTGTGGCGTAACAGTGATAATTTGTGCCTAGGTGGGGCTCTAGTTGTAGTCAGGTGGCTTCAAAACCCAGATCTTTAATAGGGTTTAAATATATATATTACAGTAACTTACTTATATAAACCTGGAGCTTTGTTTTATGACCGTGTACCAGAGAGGTGCCCTCATGAATGGCGACGATAAAGAGAAAAACTGAATGTGGGATTTTTTTTTCTACATCTCGTGGGACACAGAAATACAACTCGTCTCTGTGGGCTGAATGAGAAATACAGCATGTCCTCCCATCCCATGTTTCTTAGAGTACTGTCACCCTGAAGAGCAGAACAGGCTTGTGGGAGAAGGTTGAGTGGCTGCTGGCCCTTTAAGAGGTCTATTTTTACAGGGGCACACTCATGCATGGAGCGAGGCGCTCAGAGGAGGCAGTGGCACACGGAGACTATCTGCTCTGCCTCACTTCTGTGACTCCACACAACACATCCTATAGGCCCATAACCTTGTGACGATGTGACCCAAAATATCAATATTGTTATCAATGTTTTATATCACGGTATGACAAGCTAAAAGGGATACAAAACATGACTCTCTTTGGCAATGTAGGGAAACATATCTGAAGAAAGGGACGTGTTTATTGGGTCTAAATAGGAATAAAAATGAGGTTGAGTCCTACATGTTTTGGGAGGAGTAGCAAGCCCCACAATATAAATGTAATATTATTCATTCAGAATTAAAAGCAAAAAGCTGTTTGGAGTTGTGATTGTATTGCTAAGAAATAAAGAATTTTTAGACATATTTACCGTTGTTTTATTTTTCAGTAAGTATTTTCACCTCTTTTCGCAAACAGCAAAAATTTGAATATTACATGTTAAATAATTTACATCTCTGAAGAAAACGAAAGCTGACATTATCTTTGACGTCTTAACCCACATGTAGAAAGAGTTCACAGAGTAGACCTTGTTGGATCGGTACTGTACAAAAGACACATGGCACGTAGATCGCCTATTTTTTATCATCAAAAATAGGGGAGCCGAAATGGAAAGCAGGAGATTCCGTGAAAAGGAACGGCGATAGCCTTAAGGTAACCATGGACAGTATAACCTGTGCAGGAGTGACGTAGTTCATCAGGTGTTGTAATTCCCTCCGGTGTATTTGCCAAACCAAATTGCATGTGTTTATCACAGCGAGGATGGTGTCAAAAATCATATCCGAACGTGTCACTTGAACCCGGTATACCGCCTACTCCTAGAGAGAATTATAAAACTTAAGGAGCACGTTTTGTTATTTTTCCAACACAAGCTCAAACTCGAAAAATGATTAAATCTGGAAGTTACAAGGTTTGTGCCCGACAAGGAGAATCAGCCCCTACAAAGTGGATCTCTCTGAAGTCTAAAAGTGATAATGAGTGGGAGCTCGCAATAAAGACACCCTTATGCACACTGTACACAAATGTGCCAACATTCCCACATACTTGTTTTGATATGCAGATAGCTATGAAAGAAATCTGAAAACATTCATGCCCCCATCTTACAAACACATAATACACTTAGTTTACTTACACCCACACACTCCTCGAAAGGCACCCAAAAAAAATAAAAAAACGAGCACATTTCAGAACATTTTCACACAAACACACATCCTTGCACTTAGAGGTGCGCATAGTGCTGTACACACCCACGTAAAAAAAATAAATATATAACTTATACATCCTCAATATCTGGACCTAAAATAAACTTCTCCTTATGCAATCTGCATGTTATATAATGCATGGTCTGTCATTATCACAGCGCTCCTTTACGCCCTGCTGTGCCTCTCCACCTACAGCATCACACAGACAGGCCGACACACACACACACACACACACACACACACACACACACACACACACACACACACACACACACACACACGCACCTTGTGTCGACAGTCATATACTCTAGCACTCTCACCCACGTTGAGTGCGTGCTCTCAAACAGCCAGCCAGTTGAGTGAAAGGGAAAGACAGAGAGTGGGTGGGTAAGGGGGGGGGGACTGAAAGTGAAAGAAACAGAGAGGGAAAACTTCAAGAGTGTACATTCACGCAGAGACTACACATTTGCATGATCACATGGGTTTATGCATGTGTCTTTTTAAGGGCATATGATTTATATTTGGTCTCATAAAATTCCCTTATTCAACCCCTCTAAACCTATTTGAGGCTTCATGACCCCATGTTACCTTATTTGTTTATTCATATTCTTTATCACCCTGTTCCTCTTCTCGCTCACCGGCTAGGATCTGTGATCATCACTCTCACTGTCAAAAGTCACACTCACATTATGGGCAAACAAACACTATACGTGTCTTGCACGTCGTCCTCTCTCAGAACGGAGAGAGAGTCAAGTTCGGCAACATTTGCTGCCCTAACACATACTGTACTTCAATTAATTCATATATGTATATTTATATATAAAAAGGTAATGCTCACGTCATTTCTTTTTTTATTCTTATGTAAGCTGACAAACAGAGCAATATGTAATATATCTGCTATGTGTCAACAGAGGCATACTCGGCTCCATATCCATAATTTAACTTGGGGTACTGCAGGTTATTTAGTAAACAATAAATTAAACTCTATCGGATTGCCAGTTGGCAGCCTCATGTTTTGAAAAGTGAAGCCGATGCAGAATGCATTGAAATTTCATTCTTTCTAATGGCCATCAGGTGGCGACTCCTCTGGTTGCAAAACGAAGTTTGATTGTATAGAATGAGAAAATGACCTCTCTCTTGATTTATTCCCTCAGTAAACATTGTAAACATGAGTTTATGGTCCCAATTGCTAGTTTCAAGTCTTCTTCCATACAACATGATGTTTATTTAGTAAATTATGTTCCCATTTAGAGTCAAATAGACCATAAAGCAGGATATTTTATGATGACGTCAAGACGACTTCGACTTCTTTTAGTCAGTCTACCGGCATTGCACAAATCTCTTTAACCGTACATGCTCTTCAGTCGAGGGGACCTCCGTGCCAACTGCTCCCAGATCAGCACTCTCACAGTTGAAGGGTATGAGAATTGGCTTGGGATCTCAAGTCGAGGAGCCAGGGAGTGTGATGAATAATCCCAAACAGAGGCAGGTGTTTGAATACAGTTGACATCGTGCCAGACTACTTTAAGGTGACAGACACACCTGCCAGTGGGGGGTTGTCCCACGAGAGGGAGGCGCAGGAAGTGGGATTTCATAGGATGCATTTACGTTAAGATACGTGTGAAGTACTTTGTGAAGATATGTGTATGCAGTGTGTTTGTGTGTGTGTTGTGCATATGTAAAGTGCAATCTGTCAGTTATCAGAGTTTTTCTCTCTCTTTGTGTTAGCACGGATCGTTTTTTTCTTCGGCCCTGACCTGCTCACCCTTGTATATGATCAAGCAGTATGTTCTCCTCCTCCTCCGCACTTCATCTACAATAGGGGTCAATGGCCTTTCACCCCCACCACCCACCATTTAACACCCACAGTTTTTTTTTGCAGCCAGGCCTGCCTCTCAGCCCAGTGGATCAGTAAATCTGCCCGTACAGACAGACCCAGAGCACACAAACGCAACATACTGCACAGTATCGGTTTTGGTATCACTGTACAGAAAGTGTAACATCTGAGACGTCCTGTAGCCTATAGCATCAATAGGGTCCTGAAAGCCTGTCCTGAAGTCGCGTATTACGTTCCCTACCCTTTGCTTCTCTATTCCTTTTTTTTTTTTTTTTTTAAAAAAGAATTTTTTTATTTTTTATCTTTTGCAACATTAAAATCACTCAGCAAAACATCTTTCTCTAATTCAATTTCACTTCTTTTTTTTGTTGTGTTAATTATAAGCAGAGATTATTAAAATAGCTGCGTGACAGAGGTTCTCTCTCAAGTGGGACTCTCCCTATTTTCATTTTGAAACCAAGCATTAAGCCCACTCACAAATCCTTTTTTTCAATATCATTTGCAGCACCCTCTATAACAAAGAGCACAAGCCGTGCGTTGGGTAAACAAGCGTGAGGCTGGCCAGCGGATCTGGTGTGGGAGGGGTTGTAGAGCAGCAGCAATAATGGCAGTGTATAGCAATGTTGTCTTGAATGCCGGCAGTGATAAAGGTAATCCAGACAGTATCTATAGAGCAAGTCTAGACAGTCTCGCTGAAAATGAATGGCACTTGAGCTCCCGATGAGAGACCTGGCCATGCACTCTCAGTGGAGAAGTCATCAGCGTGTATGCATACAGCTCGCTGACATTTTGCTGCTAAAACTAGAGAACTAACAGCAAAAACCCAGTTTGACTGTCAGTCGCCATGGGGACGGCGCCAAAAACAACAAATCTTTGTAATGAAAAGTAATCCCCGCTCTTTCTTTCTCTCTCACACACACACACAAACACAGACTTGTTCTCTCTCCTTCAAGCTGTTTCTACCCCATCAGATTCGCTCCCTGAGTCTCTCTCTCTCTCTCTCTCTCTCTCTCTCTCCCCCCTCTCCTCGTCACTCAACCCCCAATTGTAAGCTACTGATCTCATAGCGTGAGAGAAATACTCGCATCAAGACCTATGAGTTTGGCTAATCATGTCACAAACTAGCGAGAGGGACCGTCACCTGTGAGCCAGTGAAGATGAGTGTGTAAAATTAAATAAATTAGTGAGAATTAATTTAGACAAAATTATAGAGCTGAAAGAATGGAAATACAAAAGCATGACTGTGCATCAGCAGAATGTGACATCACTACAGTTGCATAAGAATCGCCTTGGTGATGTTTGTGTGGTGTTTTTTTGTTTTGTTTTTTTTAACTTTGTGATGCATATGATGCCTACAAATTGAGTCATCTCTTTGCGGTTAAAAACGTAGCTAGTGCAAATGCCACAGAAGAGATTGAGACAGTGGAAAAGTGCAAAAATGAAACTCCCATCAGTAGATACTTAAATGTCAATGAATGACAACAACATAACAGCCCGCCTTAGTATGTCACCCACAAGGTTTGCAGACTACCTGTTAACTGTTCCACTTGTTCCCTTCTGACCTCTGCATGCACACTAATATGTGCTGCCTATCTTCATGTAGAAGAAGAAGAGACACACTGCAGCAGTCTGGTCAGAGGAAGAGGAGGATGTTTTTTTTTTTTTTTGCTTCTGCTGACTGGCTGACCTGCATGTAATTAGTCAAGTCATATTTTTAACTAATATTGCGTAAAAGCCAGCTTAAGGAGTCATAGCTGCCCTATTTATACCCAAGGGGCTAATGGCCTGTACCACTACACAGGGGGGATTTCCTCCCAGAACTATACTAAGCCTTCCTTAGGCCGTACCAGTTGGGATTCACGGGGATTAACCCAGCAATACATTACAGCCGTCATCCTCTCGTCTGCATCGCTCACGCTGCACTGCTCTCGTCCAATCAGCTGTTTCGCATATTCTGACACCAACACCAAGGCAGTGTGTTCTGTTTATTTTTTACCGTACTGATGGCACATACTGTTGATCTTTTATCCTTCATAAAAATAAAAAAACACACTGACAAAGTGTGCAGGTCCGTCATGACTGAGCACAAAGAGTCACTCTTACATTGAGTGTTTGCGTGCAGAGCTGCTGGCTCATCCTGTTGAAGAATGGGCCAGGGCCCTGAAGGCTGACCTGGCCTTTTGCCCAATAAGCCATCGCCCGTATCACCCTGTCCTTTTTATCAGCTTAGCCCTGCTCCTTGTGGAGTAAGCCACAACACTCGGCTAGTAGTACTCCCCTCCTCCCCTCACCACCTCCCGCCATCATTCATTCTAACTATCCAGCTATCTATCCATCTATCCATCTACATATCTATCTATCTTTCTATATGTGTCCTCAACCAACCCCCCCCCCCCCCCCACTCCACTCTCCTCTACTCTCCCCTCTTCTCAGATCTGTTACATTCAGCAACAAATTTCTGCTGCATCAGACGTCCATCATAGATCCCCCCGCTCAGCCTGAAACGTGATCAGACACCCCATACGAGGCTACGCACTAGGAAAAAAAAAAAAAAAAAAAGAAGAAGAAGAAGCATAAATAATTGTATTTTTTAAAAAAAAAAGGAATAAAGGAGTAGAAGCTAAGACAGTTAAACTTGTCCCATGTTCAATAAAAAACTGCTGAGGAGAGGATGTCACCTGTAAAAGACCCCTTTTGCTACATGACACTTCCTTTGGTTTGCTGGGTGACTCATCTGACCTTTCTTGTCTAGGCCTGACCCTGTGTGTGTGTGTGTGTGTGTGTGTGTGTGTGTGTGTGTGTGTGTGTGTGTGTGTGTGTGTGTGTGTGTGTGTGTGTGTGTGTGTGTGTGTGTGTGTGTGTGTGTGTGTGTGTGTGTGTGTGTGTGTGTGTGTGTGTGTGTGTGTGTGTGTGTGTAAGCCAAGCCAGAGAGAGAGAGAGAGAGAAAGAGAGAGAGAGAAAAAGTCTCAGTGGTGCACGTCAATGATTGACAGCTCAGTTGGACTCCACTGCGTATTTGCTGGTGTCGATTTTTATTGCTCGCGTTGATCTGTGTGTGTGTGTTCAATATGCTAAATATCAACGTGTGCATACATAAGTAGAGCACAACAGTCATTTCTATATCTCTATATTGTAGTAAACACTCTTTGATGAACCCGGTTCTTGCTCTATTTCCTGCTCTTTCACTATGACTGGACTATTATGTCGGAATGTATATCAAACACTGATATAATTTATGTAGAATTATTATTATTAGCACAAAAGGCTGATTATTTTAGTCCTTTACTACATTTTATTATTTCCAATTTAAGTTCCTTTATATATTTAAATATACAAAGTATGATTTCTCACTAACTTACAATCTTGAGTTTTAATTGTATTGGTTAAAAAAAATTGTTATTTGTTATCCTGTATGATTTAATTTAGAAATTCAACTCTGTCACCTTAAGAGCAATGGGTTTAATATACTCATGGAAATTCTTTTGTAGTGGCAACTTTATTTTTATCAAGGTTTTTAAATCTTACATTTTTTTTATAATTACAACAACAGAAATTAACATACAATTTGCTGTTTGTAAACCAGCTTTTAAACATAAGAAAGAAACCTTTCATTCTTGGCCTTTTGTTCCTTTTTATTGCATATGAATTAATGCATTTATGAACTGATACATTTTTTTCTTAATTTCTTTTAGATATTTTCTTTATATTTATTTATAGTTTAACAATAAATATTGTTCTTACTTTTGTTAAGACTTTTGTTAAGACTGAATTTCAATTCAAATGCAAATTTCATTAAATTTGCATTTGTGGCCCTTAGCTATTGGAAGCAAAATCTCACAGTATGGTTTAATCTAAATCTAAAACTCTCCAAAAGTTCAAGAAATCTGTAGAACGGTTTAATTGTGATACTTAAATAAACCCACACAAAAACAGCAAATGCCAGAGCAGACAGCGCTTGTGCCCACACAACCTCAGAGCACATCATTTTCAAACAGCATTCGCTTCAAATAAAAGTAATCTTCTCCTAAATGTCAGAGGAGACTGTCTTGGCAATTGTCATCTCAGCGTGAACGTTTCAATGTGGCCTTCAAGCTGATGTGTCTGCACACTTTTTTCCAAATCTGATTAACTCTCCACTCTATTGAGGTTGAGAAGTTAGACAAGGTTAACCCCCAGCTCCAAAAACTTGTTGTATACAAGTCTGCACACTGCTGTATGTTTGCAAGGTTGGGTTGCCTGAATTGCTCATAGAAAAAAAAAGAAATATTGCTCCTTACAATTCACCAGCAATAATGATTTGATTGCTTCATTAAGTCCTATTTCTCCCTGTGCTCCAATTTATGTTTTCGTTTTCCTTTATTGCATTTCTGCGCCAATAATTAACATAAGCATGTCTGATCTGAGGTTTGGCCTTGTTTCTTTGCAGACAGGTTGATAGACCTGCATTTTCAACCTTGTGTCGGTTTATCATTTTGTCGTAATTTTTTTTATAACTGGCTGGTTTCTGATTTCTTGCCGTGAATTGAGCTCCAGCACTCTCACCAATTCAGCGCTAATAAGCCATACGAGCAATACCGACGCACTTCACTTGCACCGACTGAATCACCGAAGCAAATCATTCAGAGCACTCCTGCGGCGCTCCTTTTAGCGTATGAGCCTCTGTGTGTGAGTGTGTGTGCGTTTGTGTGTGTGAATGTGAAGTGAAATCTAATTTATTCATAAAAGCTCCTTTAACAACAGGTTCGTCACAAAGTGCTTTGATGAGAACAAAGGACATGAATTCATACGAAAACTACAGACAAACAAAAAGAACAAGTATAGAGTGTGTGCGTGTGTGTGTGTGTGTGTGTGTGTGTGTGTGCTTGATGGATGTGAGGTTTAGTTTTGAGTCAGAGGCAGCCGAAGTCTGAGAGTGTGTGTAGGATGATGAGCCTCCCACCACGTCCCTCCCTGTCTCTCATCAACTGTCTCTGCCTCCCCCCCAATCCCTCCCTCTCTTTTATGTGCCAACATGTCTTCACAAATATAGATTAACAATTCCATGATTGATTGTATTCATGTTAAAAACATACATTGAACTGGTGAAACTAAAGTGGAAAGCATACCTTCAGACGGTACAAAGGCGCCATATAGTCAACATATACTACCTACTATATAATCTGTATGTGCTGCATCCTTGACTGTTTGTATGTGTACGTTTGTGTGTGAATATATATGTGTGTGTGTGTGTGTGTGTGTGTATTTGTGTGCATATTTGTATCCCTCACAGTGATTAAAGCAAGTGGGCGGCAGCAGCAACTGGTCTGCCTGTGTGGCTCTGCATAGCAGACATGTTTCTCACTGCTAGATATTACTCATTTCCTCAGCCCTTTGCACACACACACACACACACAAACACACTTGACACGCACACAGTCACATACACAACAGACTGAGAGAGAGACGGATAGCATGCTCTCAGTTCTTTCCCTCAGTTTGGTGGGCTCGCTGGTATTATTTCATGCATGCAGAGATCAGAGGCAGCTTGTAGCTGGAGGCTGCTGATATCTGCGGGTGTTGTAACTTGCGGCGGTGCTGCCGAGGAGCAGTGTAGCACCGTGAGGAGCTGAGGAGTGGGTTGACCCTCTGGGAGGACTGGAACATGAATGACTGCCAAGACTTGGACGTCTGCTCAGCCCTAACTAAGGTCAGTCTCGCATCCCATCACAGCAACCGCTGTAGCAACTCCATCAACCTGCTCCCACTTTCTCAAACTGCTCTTTTGGATTAAATTAGCTGCAATTTGCTGCTTTTCCTTTGCAGAGAGCACCTCGTGACTATCAGTTGATGTTTTGTTTGATAGCAAAATAGGAAAAAATTGCAATATTCTGTAGTTCTGCTTTTTTTTTTAGGTTTGCGGTCATGAGTATACAGTGCATTTGACAGTTCCTGAGAAATGCATGTAGAGAAAAGGCGGGATGAGGTGGAGCGGTGCAGACGGATATGTCTAAATTGGCAATTACTTGGGAGAAAGTTGATGAATGTAAACATTTCACAATTTAATATAAAAAAAGAATTTTTTTTAAATCAGTTTGAATCTAAAAATGAAAGAAACTTTTAATATATAATGCATTTATGGCATATATATTATATTACATGGCATATCAAAAGCTTTGAGGGGTATTTCCTTGGAAGGAGGGTGTAACATAATTATGGCTGAGATCTGTCTGATTTTATAAATGTAAATGCTCTGTAGTTCCAGCTAAACTTCAGCTCTGTGCGTGTCTGCAAAGTGTAGGAGTATATTCTGTTAGAAGACACTTCTCTGCAAACTCCTCCACATGCACAATTGTGTTCTTTGTTATCTTGTACTTTATTTGGCAAGTTTATATTAGGTCTTTTTTTGACAGGCTTTTTCATAAGGGCTGTCGGAATGACAAGCTTGTCAGAGTCATTCGAGGACAAATACTGAAACTAGATTCTTTTGTCGTAAGAAATCTGGATTGTAGACTCTCCGCCAAAGCAGAGTGGAGGTATACGCGATAAGTTAGAAAAAAATCAGACCTTTTGATTACTCTGTGGAACTTGAAACAAATATTTTAATATAGTCATTACATGTGGGATTTATTTAAGCATTGTTACTGATGATCTTTTTCCTAATTGGCAAAATTGAATTTGGTAATTCATTTGTTGTTGTTTTTTCCATTTCTATTTAGTTAAACAAGTACTGATGTTATACTCCTATGATATGGACTGGTTGTCACTTTTAATATATTGATGTCAATCTATCATGAAAATTGAAAAACTGATTATTCTAGGAAAATGAATTATGGAAAAAATCCGGATGGGTTATGTGAGGAAGGATTTCCAATTGTTGATGCCGTCTGAGGGCATTTTATCTCAAGAGTAGCAAATTATCATTTTCAGAGGTCAATGGTTGTTTTCAGCCCACATGAGGCCATGTTATCCTTCAGCTGAGCTAAAAAAAATATCAATTCATTTGGACTAAATTGATATGGTTTTACATCATAACAGCAACTTGTTTTTTGTCTATCATAAACATTTTTCCCACGTTCTTCTCCATCACACTCGTCCTGTGTGAGTGTCTGGGACGATTAATCCCCCCCTCCTCCCGCCACCCAGTTTGCAGTTTTCCACTCAGATGCACAAACAGCTTGCTCGACTCCAACACTTATTCTGTTTTTGGACCGAGTCACTTGATGAGCAACAGTTTACCCGCCTCTCCATGGAGTATCCCCATCTAACCTCTCTAACAGAGTGGCTTTGTGTGTATGTGTGTGTGTGTGTGTGTGTGTGTGTGTGTGTGTGTATATGTGTGTGTGTGTGGACACAGTTGCCATGGTGACAGTGTGGTGGATGGTGAGACGGCAGGGAGTTGGTAGGCTGTTGAGACAGACTTGCGGGTGAGTGCGGGTCTGAGTGGCAGCTCGGTGCTGTAGTGTTGTGGCGGTGGCGGGAGCAGCAGCAACGGCGGTGGTGGTGGGGTGGTGGTGGTGGTGGTGGTGGTGGTGGTGTTGTTGGAGGGAACAGCTGGGCTGGCGGCGCGGCAACCATCGCTTCAAAAGAGCTCATTTGCAACGTTTGGAGGAGAATTAGTAGAGCTCCCCCGCACTTCTCACTGAATGAAACAAGACTGCAAAATCTCCGACACATTTGAGGACTCGAACACAAACACACACGCACACGGAGCCCTAAACAAATAAACACGTTCACACATTTCTCGCGGGAGGGAAGAAAAAAGAAAAAATTACACATGCACACAAACATGGCACACACGCATGCACACGCAGAGACAATCACACACATTTACACACACCCCTGCTGTGACACATAATTAATATGCAAAGACACATATCCTGTATCCACAACAACTGGTGGTAATATCAACAGTGTCTCTGTCAGCTTTTGGGTGGGTGGTGACCAGCTTTGCCTATCACTGGGGGAGTAAGTACAGCCGCCGGAGGGAGTATTTGTGTGTCTGCTGCTGTCCGTGTGTGCGTCTGAAAGAGAAGGGGTGGGGGCTGCTAGTAGTAAGCTCATATAGAATAGAGAGAACACCCGGGGGTGTCGTGGGGGTGGCTCATGAAAGTGGTACAAAAAAAACATATCTACATATTCCAATCGTCCTCTGAGAGTCAAAGATGAAAACTCTCCTGCTGTGAGAGTATGTGTGTTTGTGCTTTCACACACACACACACACACACACACACACACACACACACACACACACACACACACACACACACACACACACACACACACACACACACACACACACACACACACACACACACACACACACTGCCTCTGAACTTCATTGGCTGCAAAACATATTTTTAGTCCACATGTGGGAGTAATGTGTTTGAATGAAACGAGTAAGTTGGGTAGTTTCAGTCCCACCGCAGTGCACAAAAGGTAATGACTAATTAGTGGCAGCTATCAGAAAGCGTTTTCTAACCTTTTTATAAGAAGTTCATGTGAGGGAGTCACTGGCTGATTACTCGCCATCTGTCTGATGCAGCTGAATTTGTTTGTTTGCGTGTCTGACCTGACTGGCTGCTCAGTCTTAACTACATCTGACAGACCGTCCTTTTTTTCTGTGTTCGTACTTAATCTCTCACTCTGTCTCTGTCCCCTCCCTCCCTTGTGTTCCTGTCCTCTTTCATCCGTCCTCTAGGTGAGTGGCGCTTCGGTACAACGGACTCAGCAGTGATCTGACAGTGATGCCGTGTAGCAGCCTTCCCCTCTGTCTGCGCCCCTCGTTCTCCCGTGAGGCCCATGTGACCTAGCCTGCACCCGCACACAGGGGGCCCCCCAGTGCCGCTGGAGCCCACCCATGAATCCCAGCCCCGACCGCGGCAAAGAGTGCCTCCCTCCCAAGAAGAGGGAGTCTCGGCAAGGATCGCTGGACCACCACATCCCTCTGGACGAGTTTAAACCCCCTGTGCCGCTCCGGAGTCGGTCCAGCGGAGGAGGAGGAGGAGGAGATGGAGGCAGGGAGGCCAGTGACAGGGACCGAGCTCTGATTAACACGAACCTACATCTCCTACATACTCCTCAGCCCCTTCCTGCTCCAGCACCAGGCCTCCCCCTGCCCCTACCCTGGCACCTGGGCTACTCTCCCTCTGTCTCTCTCCCCCTTTTCCCCGGGCAGGTCGGCGAGAGGAGGGGCTCAGGGTCACCCGCCTGGAGAGATGATCCTCTCCCCTCAACCCTGCAACACCACTCCAGGTGGCTTAGAGGGGAAGTGCCTCTCTCCTTACCACCTTCCCCATCTCCCTCCTCCACCTCCTCCTTCAAGACTCCCTTTCCGGCTGATTCTCGAGAGATATGGTCCTACATTAACAGCGGCCGGCGGGACAACAGCTCCTCTCTCCTCTCCCCATCATACTTGTTTAGCCACCACTCTCTCTACCCTCAAGATCCAAGCTTTGTTGAGGCCAGACACAGATACCTGGTCAAGAGGCCCAACGGCCTGGACGGGCCAGGCAGCAGGACTGCCCTGACCTCCAGGCATCTACCCACAGTAGATTATGGGAACGACAGCAGCAGAACCAGGCTGGACATCAGTCCACACAGCTCCCATACCAACGGTGGACGGAGACAGCAGGAGGATCCAACATCCCATGGCCATTCTGGAGGGCCATTTTTGCAAGACTCTCAAGCTCAGGAAGGCCCTGAGCCACATTCCTCACTGCAGGACAGACATTCGCATGGGATAGTTAAGACCAGCTTACACTCCACCAGTCCCCATCCTCTCGGACCAGCCCCCAGGGCAGGTAGAGGGGGACTGTTGGACCCCCTCGGGGTCACACCGGCTGAAGCACAGATCTACTACTCCTTGGGATCGGTGTGCCACCCGAGCCCTCAGGTCCAGGCCTACCCGCTCTACAGCCCCTCAGGAACAGCTCTGTACAACCTGCACAGGGAGCCAGGACCCAGGCAGCACAATCCAAGGAACTCACCGCACTCACCCCTGGGTCTACCTAACAGCCATGACAGGTCGCAGAGAGACCGGGACAGAGACCAAGAAAGAGAAAGAGAAAGAGAAAAAATCAGAAGTAAAGAGAAAGAGAGGCATCTACAACACGACAAAGACCAAGAAAGAGACAGTGAGCGCGAGAGACGACGGGACAGAGACAGAGACCGAGGGAGGGAGCTATCTCCTTCTCATCCTCAAGCCTCACCCCCGACCCTTCACTCATCTCCCCCCGCGCTCCTACCTCACTTCACCAAGGGATCTCTGATCGAGTTGGCCAGCGGTCGATTGAAGCGGGTGGAGGAGCTGCGGACCGAGGACTTCCTGAGGAGCGCAGATACCTCCCCAGAGTTCCACCTCAGCACCTGCACCGTGCTGCTGATTTCCCCGGCAGTGCACAAGGCTTCACCCACCTGCAGGTCCACCTTACAGACCGAAACACTCAGGTCAGTTTTCTCTCTTAATATTCACTCCAGCTTACACTTGAGCGGCAGATATCTACATTAAAGCATAATCAGATGTAACTTAATGAATAACTGCATGACCAGATGAGTGTTTCATGCAAATCAGTCCCACTTTGAGCTCAGGTGAAAACATCAGTTTAATTCTTGACACATATATTACTACACACCAAAGTCAGATTGTGGTGATGACAAGTGAAAGACATAAAAGAGACCACTTGGTTGAGTGTGTAACAATGTTGTGGTTTTGTGTAGGAGTTACTGAAGGTGTTGGTGGAGTATCCGTTCTTCGTGCAGGACCGAGGCTGGTCTTCTTGCTGTCCGCAGAGAACCGCCCAGCTGTACGGCCTGCCCTGCCGCCAGCTGATGGAGGGGGATGTCTGCCTGGCTCTCACCCCCACCCCCACCACCACCACCACCCAAACCCACCGGACACACACGCGTACTGGCTCCAGGGCCCATCGCACGCATCTCCTCCCCTCCAGGGCATCAGGAGAACCCAGCAACTCGCATAGGGAGGAGATGCCACCTCCACCTCCTCCTCCCCCTCTTCCTCACCACCACCCTGCTCCTACTGTGCCGGCTCCTCCGCGTGCTCCGGCTGTAGAGCCCCCCACCCGGGAGCAGCCGCGTCCACGCAAACGGCGCTGGTCTGCCCCGGATACCCTTCCCTCAACTGGAACTGATTTACCTCATGGCTCCAAGCTAATGAAGTGGCAGTAGAATCTTGGGAATGCATACGTGTACATGCATACTTACACACACACACACACACACACACACACACACACACACACACACACACACAGATAAGCACATACACACCCTCCTCGTCTCTGTTGCACCCACCAAGACAAACAATGGAGAGACCTCAAGGTAGGGTTGCAGGGAAGGAACGACAAAAACAATAGAAAACACAATTTACGGGTGTCCACACTGCTGCCCCAAATATTATCCTATCCCATCCTAGTCTGGCCCTAGTTGTATCCTCCTTTCCTTTCCTTTCCTTTCCCTTCCTTTTCCCTTCCTTTTCCTTTCCTCAACCTTACTTAGAACAGCCCCGAGAGGAGCAGCAGCTGAAGGATCTCTGGATGGCTCCTTTACAGACACTCTGAAGACATTTAGTGAGACAATCAAGCACTTGTCTGTGGTCACTCTGTTTTTGTAATGGCTGTCCCACCCACATACTTACTGACAGTGTTTTCTGCAGGGTATCGATTTTCAATCAGTGTTATGAAAGTAAACGCTATTGAAGAAGCGCAGATATATATGAACAAGAGTTGACTATATATATTACATTACAGATGTTATATACAGTAAATATGCTAAACAGATTTAATGCAATCTCTCTGTCAATTTCGCAATGCATTTCTTTTTTTATTTTTCTTGCTTCTGAGCCGATGTCTAACTGTCGGCCTGGGCATGCAAGGTGAATGTATGAGCAACTCTTCGCCTTTTTTTTAATTCTCATCACTGGGAGTCATTTCAAACAATTGATTGTTCGTCAAGGCATTACCCTCCAATATGTTCTTAACATTATCTCTGAGAAAGGGAGAACACTAATGAAAACTGCGTAACAGACAATCCCCCACCCACACAGACAGGTCTGTGCCACATCGCCTCGACACTCATGGTGTTTTTCCATTAAAAAATGATTGATGGAAAGAGTAGAAAGTGCAGTATGGCTGAGGAGTAATGGTGCTAATAACACGTTGGAACATGATGCTTTGTGAATACTCTTGACCCCCGTGTACTGCACGCTTCTGTTCCCATCTCATTTTTTACGTACTGTATTTGTTTGAAGGCAGGGAAAACGATGAAAGTATTTTAAACTCAGATACGGGTATCTCCTCTGATTCAGCACACAATCTCACTTTAGTTTTTGTGTTTGTTTTTTTTGTATTTTATTTTCAAAAAGAAAACCTTACCTGTTGATTTTTCTTTTTAAATGTTATAGCTACAAAAATGTATATTTTTAAAAATTGTGAATCTGTTATGATGTTCGCTAGAAATAAAGGAAAAAAAGCTTTATAGATTTAATTAGAGGTGTGAATTTATTCTCTGCATGTGTTGTCAGGAACGATATGCTTAAAATATCATCTAATACAGATGCAGAATATAAGGTTGACAAAAAAAGAATTACTGGCACATTTTTCTTATTAATAAATTTAGTGACCATTGAGAACATACTGGTTTAGGTCAAACAGGTCAAACTTTGGCCTGCGGTGTTGCTGTTTCCAGCTTTCTCAGGAACCGCTCGTACAAACAACTTCACACTCAACACCGACAACCTTTCGTTGTTCCTGAGCAATACAGCTACCATCACATGGATGCTTCACACACCAAAGGCTACTCACGGTCAGAAACAACAACAACAACAACAACAAATACACGCTGATTCACAGGAACAAACACCAGGACCAGATGTTGCCATTGAGCATGATACGCAACTGCCTGGAGCTCGCCAACTAAAAAGACCCCATAAAGCTATAGATTTATTATGATATTTAGATATGAAAAGTGTTGAAATATGTTACTATTCGAACTTACTGTACTCAAAAACCACTTACAAAAGCCTCCCAATGCTTTATACAACTGTATTGCCTACTACTTACAGTATACGTCTACTTTAGAAGTAAACATTAGTACTGCTACATTTACCTGACAAAGGAATGTCACTGGTCGGATTCATATATGACTCACAAAATATAACAATTCAAATATGATGCATTGTTATTCATTAAAACATTCATTATATTAGAAATGAAAGCTCCACCTTGAATAGAAGTTAAGTACATTGTGCTGATAATGCCCCTTTCACTCTTCATTACACCAAACATCTGAGACTTCAACAGCGTGGTATTAATAGTTTTACTAATAAAATGATAATGTACAGGAACAAGAGGGAGGGAGGGGACAGAGACAGAAGAGAGAGAGTATGAACACAGAAAAAAAGGACGGTCTGTCAGATGTAGTTAAATGATAATGTTTAGCGATTAGTACATGGCAATTTAATTCAGTTTCTTTTAAAAGACGACTTTGTCAGACATCATTAACTTTACATTACACGTCAACCTCAGGTGTTACTTAAAGGTTTACTTTAGTTAGGAAAACAAACAAAAAAGTTAATATATGTACACAAAAAAATATATTTTCATGGAAAAATGTTCCAACGTTTTCCCTAAGAAGGAAATATTAATATTTATTAATAGCTTTACTATCAATAGTTTATAGTTTTACATCATTTGTGCAGGTCTACTTCTATCAACATTTACTTAAGTTGAAAGGGTGAAAGTTAAAGCAAGATGGCCTGAGTCTGGGAACCCCAAATCACTTAATCCGCCCCGGAAAAACACACCCAAATTGCGGTTACTGGCGGTGAGAAACATCGGTGAAATCGGCCTTCACTTAAATTGCAGCACTACTTTTAGCGGCGGAGGTAACGATTGAGCGTGTTTGTCATAAATTAGTGTCAAATCATACAATGTCAAAAAATAAAGTCCTACAGAGAGAAAAAAACGCATGTAGAAGCCTACTCACGGTCACACCAGTTTATCCACCATCTATGTAAAGTATCCTGCAGATAAAGTGAACTAGTTTGTTAAGGGCCTTTGCAGGTGACATGTTGGACATCTTCTCGTGTTGCCAGATCAGACTTTCCAAGCCAGTCAGTTTCCAAACCAGTCACAACTTAGAAAAACACCCACATTTAATATAAAAACCCCAGCCCTAACCATAACCCTACCAGAACACCGTGACAAACTTTAAACCATTTCATCAGATAACCAAAGATACAAATGTTAGATAAATAGACTAAAGCATTGCACAAAGAGTGCAGACAAATACATACATGTAAATGATGAAGATGTCTAGTTAAGCAGGTCTTCCCTTATCCCAAATGAAAATTGAATAAAATATTTCTCAAATTAAATGAGTCAATAATAAGACTGAATGGACACACAAGGTTTAATATGTTTTGTATCTGCTTGTTTGGTGATTATTTTCACAATATGAAAAAAACAACAACACACCAAATGTTAACTAAAGCAACCAAAATTTAATTTACCAGCCCAGCCCTTTTTTTTCACTTCCATCAAAAGTACACCATATGGGAGCAAACCAGCCCAATCTGGCAACACTGTGCAGGTGTCCTAGAGCCCCGTCCCCCTTCTACTAAACAAATCACTGTCCGGTCGTTTATTCAAAGTTTATTAGTATTGAACATATCCAAATTGCACCAAATCCTTTATGGCACTCCCTCGGGGGCCCCAGTGATACACCCATCAAGTGTGAAGTGATTCAATCAGATGAGCGGCTCTCCAGAGGACAAACCTACATTAACACACACTGGCCTATACAGCTACATACACAGATGTTTTCAGCACGTTTAATTGAAGATTTATGCTTTAACAACAGCTAATAACTATTGCCATTCTAGCTGCACGGTGGACAGAGAAAAAATCTATATAAGGTGCAAAAAATCCCTTTATACATCGCAAACAGGTCTTTAATACAACACCTCCATCGTTCTGTCATCATGTACACATTTCCACGGTTGACACTCTGTATTGTTTGCTCTTAGGGTGTCTTTCATGATGATGACAGGGAATGACTGAAGCTTTATTATCCACTTGTATATAGTTCATGGATGCCCCCCCGGTTCAGGGTAGCTTTTCCCTTTCCTCCTACATCTTCTCTCCCTCCATGTTGGAGTCGAGAACCGTCCGCTTCTCCTCGATCTCTCCGAAGTTGAACTTCTGCAGCAGCTCCACTGCAAACAAGGGCACCACCTGGCCGACAGGACACAGTGTGGGACACAATCAGTGTGGTTATGAGGACCTCTGCTGGTGATGGAAAATACTACAGCTATGCCCTACGCATGCAGGAAGTACATTACATTACATTACATTACAGTCATTTAGCAGACGCTTTTATCCAAAGCGACTTACAATCAGTAGTATGTTACATATCATTCACCCATTCACACACTGATGACAGGCTACCATGCAAGGTGCCACCATCAGACTCTAACTAACATTCATGCAACATCCAGTCCACACCGATGGCAAGCCTTCAGGAGCAACTTGGGGTTAAGTGTCTTGCCCAAGGACACATCGACTGCTGAAGCCGGGTATCGAACCACCGACCTTCTGATTGGAGAACTACCTTGCTCTCCACTACGCCACAGCCACCCCACACAGGAATAGTAAGAGTCTGCCTGGATTGATGAGCACTGACTTTTTCAGTCCTGATACAGATACCAATACCTGGGCTTTGGGTATCGTCCAATATCGAGAACCGATTCGATAACAGTGTTAAATTAATAAACCGGATTCCTCACTGTATGGAAGAGACTGGGATCATTCTTAAATGTGTGGCAACATCAGGCTTGACTTGCTTTCTTAACTTTGTAAAACTAAGTGTAACAAATAAACACATAGATGTAAGTTTACTGAATTATAATTTATCAAAATAATGGTATCTGATATCATATCGGCCCATCCTCACCGACAACCAATCCAACTATTAGAGTCACTATCGGACAGAAATCTCAAATCAGTATCGATGCATCTCTTCTCAAAAGTCGGCAAGCTTTTCAACATGTTATTAAAATCACGTAGAACTTTGTAAGTCCAAGCTCTTGGTTGTTTGGCATTCCAGAAAGTCACATAGTGGATCAAACCCTTGACATCAAATTACACTGCTCACATCATAAAATTACAACACTAGATCATTTAGAATTCAAATGCAGGCATGTACAAAAATATGTTCAAAAAACACGTGCGCATGTTTTTGTCCGGTAGCTAAATCCACAAAACTGTAATTGTATTTCTACAGAAGAATCTCAACCAGATGAAGATCAATCCGACTTCAGTACATTGAACATAGTTTGATGTGATGAAATAGAAATTCTTAATGGAGCGAGTCCTTGTGAGCATTTTTAAATTCAAATAAAAAAATGATCAATAATATAAACATGATATTTCATCAACAACCCAAATCTGCACATATGCATTCAATGGTAAATATGCAAATTCCACCCACCTTTGCCATGATCAGCTTCCTGGTTTTAGGCACGTTGGGGTCTGGATACTCCTCTCCGAAGCAGAGCTCAATCTCATAAGAAGGTGTCGCTCTCTTCCCCTGTAAACAGCTCTGGAGCTCTGCACACAAACATTGCATATTGGAATATTCTGATTTAATCACACAGACATATTCCCTCTTTGCATAGAGCAATAATGTGAGCAATAAAATCCCAAATAATCTGCCTCTGTTTGAATGAATCACATTTTGTTCCAGCTTGGTTTACATAGGTTTATCTAGCTGGTTGTAAATTAATTCAAACTGCTTTTAGCGGCTGACATTTTCTGTTTATGCATTCATCGCCTTACCGTTGAGAAATGTGGGTATATCAAGCAGTTTGAAGGTCTTTTCTCGCTCCAGTTTGTTGGGCTGGTCAGCGTGTTGGGCCATGGGACCGCTCCAGTACACCCGGCCCTGGCAGAACCGCTTGATGAACACCCCGTCTGGGGCCACCCACAGTAGCACGCCCCTCTCCAGGTGACACAGGAGGCGGTTCATTGCTTCGGCCAGCCATGGCGGCAGGGACATGGAGCCCGGCGAGGGGAAGGAGAGCTGCTGGGCGGTGCAGGGCCCGTAGATCCGCTCGTTTCCTAAGGGGACGCGGCCCTGCAGGATGAAGCACCCTTCTGGGCTCCTGGTGGTCACCTTCATCACCCGCTGGCCCTGGTACAACAACGTCACCTGCATACGAAAGTCTGCACACACAAAATGAAAGGTCAAACAACAAAGAGGCCAGTGACATGTTGAGATTGTTTCCTGCATAATCTCATGAGTTTACCTGATATGTTGAGTGTCGGGCTGAGGAAGGTTATAGAAGCAGGGCTCTGATTTTGCCTCTTTTTTCTTGTGAGCTCACAATACATGTGCTCCTTCATCAGATCATCTAAAGCAGAATGGAGACATTATTCAATCAGAACTTTATGCATACAGTTTGTCTACTGGGACAGACAGAGGCTTGATCCTGAAACGCGTTTGTTTTCAGGTCTCATATAAATAAAGCATTAAAATAAAGGCATTTTAAGCGTTTAAAAGAAAGTGATTTGGAGTTTTCTACAGATTTTTCTGTCAACGTGTATCTTTATCCAAATACTCTATCCTTAAACAAACTCTATTGAGTCCAGGAAGTGGTCCTACCTAAACATATTTCGAAGTAGGGCTCCTTATCGGAGAAATGTGAGCTTATTTGAGTGACAAGACATATGTCCCCATGTCAAATTTTAACCCACAAATACTCAAAATCCACGGCTCTACTCAGTCCCCAAACTAAGAAATCCAACAAAGGTGAAAAGAAAACAACAACAAGAGTCTGCAGCCATGTTAGCGACACTGTGAGTCTACCAAATGTAATGGCTTTCCATTTTTCCTATTGCTGTTGAGAGATTACACTGCAACGATTTAACCGTTTGAGGTAAGTGGACAAATGCGACCAGGCTCTTTTACAAATGCCAGGCCAAAACAAAACTATGACCAAATGAGTATTATAAAGGCTATAGCGTCAGCCGCTTTAAGCCACTGAGGTGTTAACTGATGTACTGAATAACGTTACCGTGTCTGATTAAGTCCCAGACAAAGAGAAATGGAAGTCAGAGTAAAACTTTCCAACTGAGTCCAACCGGTTTTTTTTTACTGTATATTTCTGTGTCCATCAAACTCAAATCTGTTTCTAATACAAACAAACAACTACACACAGAGTCATTATTATAGTTATTGCAGCAGTAACTGTTCACTACTGTCTATCTGAGCTCTAGTTGGCTCCTACGGGTATTCTGACTGGGATGAGGAACTTTTGATGACTAGATCATTTGAGTTTCCTATTCTGTGAATCCTCCTTAAACATTCTATATAACAGGAACAGCTTGTGTGAATAACACTTACCGGGTAATGGTTTTACTTCTTCTTTACTTCTGTGAAATGATTCCTTTTGACAGTGGAGCTATAAAACCAAACACAGCATGGAGTTCATGGGAGAGATTTGTTTTGAGGATCAGATCTTTTTTTTTATGATATCAGGTCAGTTTAAAATGATTTTCCCATCAAACCCCAAATGTTTTCTGCTGCAAGAGTCTGCAATAGTGCTCTTTAGATGTGGACAGCTCAGAAAAATGCTTCCACTAATACAAAGTCCTTCAAAGCAATTGCATTAACTATACATTTTCTAACCCTCCATACACAAGGTTTGAAATATGTCTGACTTTTTGGTGACTTATAGTGGTAGTATCAAAAAAAAGACAAAAGACAAGCAAATTTGATCAGGAGACACTGGGAATAAATAGTCCTCCCCTAAGCTTTTTTTTCCACTTGTAAAATCTAAATCTGATTTTCCTTCCTCATTTACCATCCGTTTCTAAAACTCCAAATAAGCACTGAGCACACAAAAATACAGAAATAAAGAGTCCTATTTATAAGAAACTGAGAGCTGTGTTTTTAGCATTAAGTCACAGTATTCAGCAAGTTCTTAGTTTTTTTTACTCAGTTTATAGAATATTGGCGCTTTGATTTTCACTTACATGTTTGTCCAGAAAAGCCGGGCTCCTTTGAGACCTCTGAGCCTGGATGACTTGATCTTTTATCTGGGGAGACTCTGAGGAAAGCAACGAGTGAGAACAAATGAGAGCCAATAAAAGAGTCATTTAATACAAAAACCTTTTCAATATTGGTGAAAAGTTGATAAAAGAAAGGTCATTATATAAATGCAACATTTCATTCTTTGTTTATTTGCTTTGATTGACCTTTATCTGTCTTACTGTGGTGCTTTTTATTAAAAAACAATAAGATAATATAAAAAGAAAAGAGCATTTGTTTTCATTTGTACCTGCTGGCCTGGCAGGCACATTGTCGTACTGGATAAGGTAGACTTTATAAGGCTCAGTGATGTCCAGCTGGTTGCGTTCAGGGACCTCATGGAAATCTGTACTCTTGTTGAGTGCACAGCGTAGACGGGTCTTCCACATGGTGGGGTCGGCTCTGTCCCTCCCCTCCCTGTACTTACCCTTATATACAGCCCATGCCTGAATGTGAACATTGAAATATGTATAAACAAAAAAAATATATAATAATAAAGAAATAAAAACTGCAGTTGTGAACGACTGGTTGAACACATATATTTCAACAATTGCACACTATTTTACTGCATCAAATTGATTAGAATTGTCATTTTCTTTATAGGGAATATATTCCTGAAATATATATTGTTATTTTATTAATTATCTTTAACTAAATATCCATCCACAGTAGTGTGAAAGCAGATAACTGAATGTGCACTGTAAGAACATATTAGTCACCTAGGTCTTTGTTAGTTAGAGGTGGACAATTTATAAATAACTTCTGAAATGGCTCTGAATTAGAGGACTTAAAAATGTGAGATATATTGAGAATATCAACCTTATTTACATTTACTTAATGATGAAATATAAAATTGACATTTTACTGTATACAGAATACCTTTAAGTGAATAAAAACCAGCAGAATCAAAAGTCTTTTTACCACATTTGTCTTCATTCTTTCTTTAACTAACTCATTTTCTAAAGCCTCCCAGTGACAATGATCTAAATATCAACACTTAATGCTTTAAACAGAAAAGTGCTACTAAGCGTTGGAAATATATTTTATGACTGTGTTGCTCCCAACTGGTTATTGTTGGACTAGTATCACACAACACAGCCTTGACAAACAGAACCGCAAGAAAAAGGTAACTCCTCCTATATTTTTTTGCCTATATACAGTGGTACATGAACGCATCATTTCAGCAGACTTCTCCAATCAACCCACAGTTCAACCATATGTTCAGCCTTTTGAAAAAGAGTGAAGTAATGATAATAAAAATCGAAAACAATAAAAATATTAATAATAAATACAGCCATACATACATTAATAGATACTGGATGCAGGCAAACCTATATATATATATAAAAATCAATCATTCCAAATATTTTTTTAAACAAGTTATGCAGTTCATGTTGCTTCTGTGTGGGAGAGATTAAAAGGAGAAAAATAGACACTTCTGCTTAACAAGACAACAGGCCAGAGTATAATTACTTAATAATGTGCAATAAGACAATAAACCTGTTTCCAAGGTTAGTAGTTCAACATGGTACAATCTGCAAATGTTTTATTTATCATTACACTTGTTTTGGCCTTAAATATATTAATCAATTTTGCAAAAAAAAAAAGGGGAAATGTTGGTTTTTTTATCAAACTGTTCTTCTTCAAAATAAATGAAGAACATATTGTAAATGTATCGGACCCTAGCTTCTACGTTGGATAACATGAAACAAGTGCAGACCTTAAAGAGAGCCGCGTCCTCCGTCTGCTTGTAGTCCTTCTTGGCTGCGTGCTTCCACGGGATCCTGAACATGGTTTTGCTGTCATCTTCCCAGCTCAGCCCCTCATATTTCCCACTCTCTATCTGAGTTATGAGCCACTCTTTCATGTGCATCTTAGCTTCCATCTTCAACACAAAAGACTTGAAGTGTCTTACAGGAACAAACAAAAAAAAAACACACTTAAAAATCAGAGATGCATGTGCTGGGTGGCTCGACGTTCCCACCTTGCAGAGAAAAAAAAATTAAAAAAAAAATCTATATTCCTTATTCTGATGCCTCTCAACCTTCTGAAATGGATTGGATCACAATGCTGTAGGATAATAATGTAAAGCAGTTCATGGAAAAAAAAAAAATATAGACAAACAGACCTCAGTCTTCAACGCAGAAGTTGTAACTAAAGTTAAATGCGCGCTTGGAAGCGAAAGCGAAAGCCTGAAGCTCTTTCAATACTTTCGGTTTCCTTCTGCTTACTGTGTTGCAGCGAAAGTTAAATCATTTCCAAGTAGAAGGGTGAGTAAGGGGGAGGGGGGGGTTAAACACTTCCTTTAAATGTAAAGAATGGATATAACCATTCTGCAAAGGTCAGGGTTTTGTTTGTATTAGAGGCATGTTTTAGGCACAATAAAGCATGCCTTTAGGCTATTATTATATGACAATGATCAGAAAACTTCTGAATGTTTCTTATAATAAAGGTAGGCAGTTAACCTTTATAGCAGTTAACCTTTATACCCCAAAACATGCTAAATAAAGTGAAGTTTTCTTTTAATTTGAAAATGAATGAGTAGTTGAAACAGTCACCCCCAGAGCATTAATCATATAGAGCAAAGTGACACACACACACACACACACACACACACACACACACACACACACACACACACACACACACACACACACACACACACGCACAGAAACTCTCATACCGAAACGCTCATGTGAAAATGAATGTGGGTGTAAGGGTTTTTTTCTTCTTCCATGAACTCCTCCTCTTCCTCCTCAGAGGCTCTATGGTGCTGACTGAAGGTGTGTTTGTTTCTTCAGATGTGTAAAAGATACTGAGCAGGAGGACAATACAATTCCAAAGTTCAGATCAATAAGAAATATATATATTAAAAAAAAGGTCTCAGAGTGCGACATAACTGTGTAGACAAACACCATGTGGTTTCCCCCAGCAGAGGGCAGTATAAACTTGTGTTACTGTATATTTCTACACAGAGGGAACTGTTTTTTTTTTTTTACTTTTTATTTAAACAAAGCAACTTTGTTCATGAGGCAGAATGTGTTGTGGAATACATAACATTAACATGCTGTACGGAGGGGGATGCAAATACATCCAGCTTGTTATGTAAATCCAGAGCTCAGCTAGTATTAGTTGGAAGACCCGATCAATTTAAGAACAGTGTCAACATTAAAAATGATAAAAAAATAAATGGATAATTAGAACAGGACTTTTGTATTGGATTGTACTGGGACCCTGGAAAAGGGCTTTTGAAAAAATTTAATAAATCCTGTAACCTCAAAGGCAAAAATAATATATCCATAAATGGTTTTACAGGAGACAGGAAACACAGAAGCGCTGCTATACATTAAAAGACACGTGCAAACATCCACCCACCAAAGACATGAAACCCCATATCCACCTCAGAGGCATAAACCACAAACAGACACACACACACACACACACACACACACACACACACACACACACACACACACACACACCATACCGCAACAGAACCCTGAGAAAACACAGCTTGTCAGCTTGCCTTTGCACAATGAAGCACTTCTCAAAGATTCTCAGGTCAGCAGGTAAAGGATGAAGCTATAATCCAAGCAAATATTTAACGTTTTGAGAATGTGCACGCCCAGCGTATCAAATTAATTTAGCTTTTCATCCAGATTAAACGACACGCCTCGAGGTGGTTTTGTTGCTTTTCTCCCAGTTTATTGTTGTACCAGTTCAGCAGTAAAACATGGTTGAGACATTGGAGCACACTGTAGAACAACTCAGCCAGCTCTCAATAAATAGTCCTTTTAAATATACGACAGATTGTATTACAGCAGAGGAATATAAACCTGAAAATGTCTAGCACACAGAACAAGATGCATTATACAAAAAGCTCCCACTCTTTTTCTTTTTCTGACAGTTCAGCTGATTGTTGCTATAAAAATGTGCGTCAGGAATATGGAACGGCTTCCACTGATGAAATGTGTAAACATTTGAACAGGTCCAAGTTGTCGCAAATAGCCTCCCGCCATCACGAGTTGCGTATATGTACACGAGAGGCAGAAAGAGGCGCATCGACGTTGAACTCAACGCTCGTGTCGAAGTAGTTTTGTGTCAACTTTGTTTTCTCAGCGTTTGTGAGCACTATTGAGTGAAAGAAAACAGGCAGCATTACATACAGGAGAAAAAAAAAACACGAACCCAAGTGACATTCTAAGAAATAAATACAGCTCTTGCTTTGTTTGAAAAAAACAATATTTACACAGTATTTGTACATAGAAGAAATTCAGAACATCCATCTGGGTCTCTCAGTCATAAAAAATATATATATATAATAAAATCTACAGTAAAAGAATCAAACTACAATAACAAATATTGAAATAAACCAAAGATTGTTGACTTTGAATGAATATACAGTACAATCACTGCTTTTAATGTCTTGTATACACAGTAGAAAGCACAAACGTGTGTGTGTGTGTGTGTGTGTGTGCGCGTGTTTGATTGTTTGTATGTGTGTGTGTGTGTGTGTGTGCACTCGTGGTGGGGATTGTAAAACATTTTGAAATCCCTGTTCAGCAACACAACATCGTGTTTACTTCAGGACAACCTCAACAAATGTAAAGAGTCTCTCCCACACAGAAGAACGTCTTGAACTCGCGCTTATAAAATACATGAATTACACTTTGTAATCCACTCTCGATGTTTCAAATGGTGCCTGACAGCAAGAGGAAGCCCTTTCTACTCATATGTGTGTGTGTGTGTGTGTGTGTGTGTGTGTGTGTGTGTGTGTGTGTGTGTGTGTGTGTGTGTGTGTGTGTGTGTGTGTGTCTCTATGTGAAGATGCTGACAGTCTAGTGGCAGCCGCATGCTCTGACCACCATGTTGCGGTATTTCTTGAGGATGACGTTGGAGCTGTCGTCGAAGTAGAGCACGGAGATGGCGTGGAGCTGTGTGGGCGCACAGCAGGGCTTAGGAACCGTCTCCGGGTTAATAAAATGAACCTGGGAAGAGGAGTTCAAAATGTTAAATTCATTCATTACATCACAAATCCACGTCGAGAAATGGTGACACTGACTCTAAGTACTGTGGGGATAAAGCGCTTTAAACTGTCGTCCTGTATCACGTCACCGACGACAGTTTACTCTAAATAACAATCTGCTTTGGATCGTTGGATAAAGAAGTCCCAACAGCGGCTACATTGTCTTGACAGTTGATGAGATGATTAGACTCTTCACATGACTGCTGTTTGTTTATTTTTTGGCTTCCCCGCTTTCATGGTTACTCACTAGGGTTTGCACAATGGCATGGTTTGTGGCGTTCATGTAGGAGTTCAGCGGGAAGGCACACTCTCCCTCGCAGTAGTACGCCGCATAACC
This sequence comes from Anoplopoma fimbria, assembly GCF_027596085.1. Taxonomy (NCBI): domain Eukaryota; kingdom Metazoa; phylum Chordata; class Actinopteri; order Perciformes; family Anoplopomatidae; genus Anoplopoma; species Anoplopoma fimbria. The sequence continues at coordinate 22,427,629 of NC_072460.1, forward strand.
CTCCGGAGCGATGATCCAGTCCTGAGAGGCGGGAGGGAGAAAAGTCAGGTTGGAGAACTGGGGAAGTCCCTTGACGAGCCTTTTTCGTATGAAAGATTATGTTGTAATTGCACCTTTACTAAAAAGACAGTAGAATACATTGTCAGCTGTTAATCAAATTATGAATTTACAGGTGCAATTACCAAAAAGTCATTAGTTTTTAATCTGCCCAGTGTTTTCTTGATTAATGTCCCATAAAATATCAGGAGATTGTGGGAAAATTCTAGTGCTCAAGTGGAAATATTTCAGTTGCTTGTTCTGGCTGACCAAAAGTAAAAAAAAAAAAAAAATAAAAAGATTTGCTCTCATAGAAGACAAAGAAAACCAGAAAATATATTCAAATATGAGAAGCTGGAACCAGTGGCTAATAAATCATCTAAATTGTCGCTAATTTATATTCCGTCATTAGACTGATTAGATCGATTAATTGACTGATTGTTTTCAATGCATTTTTTCCTGATCGTGCCAATGCATTTAATCAGAGGGTTAGAGCAGCCTGTTTGTAGCTGGAAAATCAACATCCAGGGCAAAAACAGTCCTAAGCTTTATGCTCTGAGAATGCGGTTATCAAAGAGTGCATCTTGTGTTGCAGCTGGACAGCAAGAGGACAAAGTTCAGAGAGGTTTTAGTGAGCACATCCAGCTGAAAATAACACCCTTGGACTCAAATACAGTGGACAGATTCTAGTCGGCCATTCATCAGGATTCTTGGATAAAACTTGCAACCAGAAGTGTCTGATCTAGGCTCGCATTGGGGCAGGCGATTTTGGGGCTACCTGGGAGAAGAATGCTTTCCTTACCTGCCACCCCAAGTCTCTGAAGCTGACGTAGAGCTCGTGCTTCTTACAGGCCTGCTTCTGATCAGTACTGCTGTTTTCTGAGGGAAGAAGGCAGAGAGAGATTCTTTACTTCAACACGTGTGCTATTATCCCATTCAGCTACGAGAGTGATTATTCTGTGGTCAGACCCCAATTAGAGATGACAAAGAACAGACCGAAACTCAGCCAATATCCACATAGAAAACATTAACATTTAAACAATAGCTGAAGGAAACCACCTCCAGATACAGCAGCAGTTTGGTAATTGTTTCAAATGAATGGGCCACCCTGCTTAGAGGTCACTCTGCTGGGCTTTGAGTTTCCACTGAATGAAACAGATGTGCACACATTGAGTAAACTCCCCCCCTATTTTTCATAACTCTAGTCTTTACTCATTTTCCCTCCTTTCTCTTTACTCGTTTCAACATTTCTTTTCCCCCTTTCCCCCCTTTATCCACGTGTTAAAAAAAAAAGAAAGAAAAAAGCATCGTCTGTTTCCTATCTAATCGTATCTCTCTCGCTTCCTCTGGTGACCTCTGGGGCTCTGCGCTACATTACGTTCCTGAGAGTGGTTCACATTGGAAATGATCATGAGCAACTGTTTCTCATCATCCAGTTAAAGAGCGCTTGGGTATCCAAAAGTTCCAAACAGGCCCATTTGGCCCATGTGTTGTGGCCCCGGTTGCCCTACAGCGCAGCGCAGATGTGTTCTGCCATAAAAGCCTGCGCTGCCTCACCTCCACGCAGGGAACTTGGCCCTGACGGCTCCGTAATGCTCGTGCAAATAAACAAAGACAGCGGAAGGGATATTTGAAGCTCGGGCATTACAGTCTAGTGTTTCAGAGCTTCACATAAACACGGACCTCTCACACCTCCAAAACAAAAGCATGAATCGTACTCTTTGTTGTGCAAGAATCACATGAAGTTCCAATGGCGTGCTTTTGTTGGTCCAGATGTATTGTGTATTGTGTTTGCATGCCAATGAGCACACACTTTGTCAGAGAATTCTCATGTGGACAGAACAGTCATCCCTACATAGCTGACAAAAAACAGATTAGACATAAGTGTCGGCATAAATCAGAGCTGGCTGTAAATAACACACACACACACACACACACACGCTTTGTTTACCTGCAACATTGGCCACTCTCAGGGCCTCCTGGTTCTTTGTCCCTTTGGAGCGGTTGGGGTTGCGCTGCTTGGCCCCTCCTTGCGCTGAGCGGATGCTTCGCAGGTGCACCTCCGTGGCTTTGAAGAAGGCCACCATGAAGGGCTGTTTATTCTGAGGCCCGCTGCGCCCGATCAGCCCTGCCACACGAGGATTGATGCTCTCTCCTGCAGGGGGAGACAGAGAGAGAGAGCAGCTCAACAGGTGTTGGCATCACAGAAATCCATAATTCCAGTCACAGGTGGAGATGCATGAGGAGAACTGCGAATGCTTTTGAAAATCAAATAAATGTGTGCCCGCTTGGCGTGTCTGTTTATATTTTGCACGTGTGTGGTCTTTGTTTTCCTCACTGCAACCACATTTAGTCTGTTTTACAAATTAGATTTCCCTCGGTGAATTCCTTTCCCTTTTTCTCATCCCTTCTCCACCTCTAAAATGCCAAGAAAACCCCCCACAAAACTGAACATCAAAGCCCCTCCAGTTGCGTTGGAGTGTGTGGGTGTGATCGTGCGTGCTCGTGCATGCGCTCTCCAGCAGTGTCTATCTACTTCTCGCACAGAAGAATGTGTGCCTGATCAGCGTTATGTGGTAAATCAAGGCTTCTGGTCGCCGCCGGCGACGTGGTGTCCCGTGTGCCTGTCTGTGCATGCTTACCCAGAACCCTTCACGCACAAACACACACTCACTGATACAGCCTCTCCAGCACTCTGACTCCCACAACACGAAAGCAATACACTGTCTGTTTTCCTCACCCGACATGTAACATCCTGCCATCCAGAGAGAGATAATATTCTCAAACACGCTCTTGTAGCTCACACTGTTTGTTGATAACGTTTCCCACTGACTAACAGCTGAAGCCTTGTGATGACAAACTCCAGCTGAGATGTTATCCTTGGGATAACGCAGTGTATTATCTGAAAGCCTGCTGATGATGCTGAGGGTATGACGGATGAAGACAGAGATGAATGGCTGATGATGAATGATGAGGAGCAGGGTTTGATTTATCTTTGCAGTGCGCACACAAGGACTAATCAACTAATTCTTTGTCCTTTTAGAGAACAAACTTCGCAGTTACAGTTACAGTGCGCAAACGTCATATCAGACAGCTAAATACCTTGTCCCAGCCTTCATTTAATCAGCCTTGTCTTTCTACCTTTGTTCTTGACGTATTTTCTTCATCTTCAGCCGTCTATCTCTGTGCAAAGATCTGAGTGACACTCACCAATCGTGCTCTCCAGGGCAAGCTGTAGACCCAGGTTCCTGCCAGGGTTCAGGACCCAGTGGTTACTGGTGGCCGTCACGTCAAACACCAACCAGCCCTCCTCTGCGGCCCAGATCACCCGAGAGTCCAGCAGAAACAGGTCCGACTCCCTGGAAAGGAACACAGAAGAGAAAGTCACTTTTATAGTTTGAGATCAACAGAAGCCAAAAGGGATTATATGCACAATTACTAAAGATAGGTAGGAAACCATGTGAGTGTAAAACTAAATGACCAGAGCGCTGAGTAATGGAGTGGAGAGAGGGAGTCAGAGGAGGAGTGTGACGGAGTGAAACAAAGAGAGAGAAGGTAAGAAAGAGAGGGAGGGAGGGAGAGAGGGCTCCAGATGGTGAGGCCCAGGGGAACACTTCATTTTCTTAATTGACAATAATGGCTTTATAAACGACCGGTCCTTTCATACACTACACACAGTCCATCATTGGCTGGAATTTTGTGGGAGAGCGAGAGAGAGAGAGATAGAAAAAAACACAGCTGTGAAAGAGGAAAAGACTGTGTGAAAAGTAGCGAGTGAAATAGTGCATATCCAATTCAGTCCTATTGTCCGACACTGAACTCTGGATTTTCCTGCTCTTTTACCGTCGGAGACTAAAATCCCTTGTTCCTCATGTGGCCATTCATGTATCCCGACCTATTTTCTGACTGGGCAGATAGTGTGTCACAGAGCTCTGGTTCATTCATGTACCCAGGCCCGTCTCTGGCAGAGGAATAAATGCCTGTGTTGTTCCCTCTGGACAACAGAAACCTTTAGGAGGGGTCGAGGAGAGCAGGACATGGGCCATTCCTGAGTTACATACACCTTCTGCACAGCCCAGATTACAGACACATGGAGATGGTGGGATTAAGACCTCCTTCGGTTGGAGAAACTCCCAGATAAGGGTTGAATTAATGCTTATTTTAAGGTAGATTTATGAACAAAAAAAAAGTAATTATCTATAAAAAAAAATGACAAAAGCAAATATCACAAATTAACTGATCCCAAGGTGAAGTAATTGAATTAGGAACATAAGCCCAAAACCTAAAGATTAACAGTAGACATTTTGACATAATTACATAGTAAGAAGGCACAGATACAAATAATGAAATGAACAAAGGCTGAATTCAATCTAGCTGCCTCGGTTTCGGGTCTTGGTAATGTGCATGTGCTTACATGGTGACGTTTATGTTTATTGTTTATTATGTTCACCATCTTATTTGGGTTCAAGTCATAAACTGTATATAAGAAGTGGACGTAGTCATCGTGACGTCACCCATTGGTGTGTGGATTGTGGTTTTTAAGTCTCAAATTCAGCATTGGGCCGTTGCCAACTTGTTTTTTTTGAGGAGGTGACCATATTTGGACTGTGGAGGAGTGATGTAGAGATGCCATATACGGCTCTGGTGGTGCTAGCGCCCTGTCAATCACAAGGTAGCCCCGCCTTAAAGTATACTCTGCTTTATCATCTATTTTAATCTAAATGGGAACATAAGTTACTAAATGAACATCATGCTGTATTGAAGAAGACTTAAAAACTAGATATTGAGACCATAAACTCATGTTTACAATGTTTACCGAGGTAATAAATCAAGTGAGAAATAGGGTTTTCTCATAGACTTCTATACAATCAGACTTCTTTTTTAAACCAGAGAAGTCGCCCCCTGCTGACCAATAGAGAGAATGCAGGTTTAAGGCACTTCAGCATTGGCTTCACTTTTCAGAACCGGAGGTTGCCGCCTGGTTCAAGTGTTAACATGCTAACATTTGCTAATTATCAATTAACAGAAACCTCAACTGAGGCTAATGGGAATGTTATTAAGTTTGCAGGTATTTTGTTATAAATCAATTCAAGATCATATGAGCCGTATTCCAGAAAATCATTGCAGAGCAACATTTTAAAAAGAGATCACCATGTTGGTTTGCAATATTGAAATTGAAGCTGATTGACTGACAAACACAAATCCATATAGCCTTGCTCACCTATCAGTGTGTTCCTCCAACACCTGGTAGATGCTGATGCGGAAGGTCTCATTGTCAAAACGTTCGTGGATGAAGTCTTTATATATCCGAAACTCAGCAGCAGTGACCGCCTCGCCCTCCGGGATCCTTGATAGGTCGAATCTGAACTCTCTGTGATGTCGCCGCACTGGTAGGAACTCCTTATCGTGTTCCACTGCAATAAGGAATAAAAAAATAAAAAGGTTAAACATGAAACCACAAAAATGAGATGCATTGTATGTATGCAGAGAGTACTGCTTATTTCCACATGAGCTTTTTACATCTTCCCTCTTCACCAGCAGAAATTAGAAAAGTGTGCAGGGATACACAGAGGGGTAATGTGGCTTGATATGAAACAAAAAAAAGATGTTTTCTGTGTGGTATTGAGTTGCATCTCACAAAGAAACAGAACATGTTTGCAGAAAAGGACAAGAACAAATGTCTTTTCCTCTCACATTTTCTACAATTCATCCTCCACAGTCCATCAACCACAGCTGTCCAACATAGCTTGCCAGACTGTGGGTCAGTCCCAGATTAGAAGCATATATAGATGTGCAGTACACATGTTGGCTTATGTTTAAAACATTCACAAGTACTAGCTCTAGCAGTAAATGCATATGGTGCACACCGAGCCATGATAGAGAGATGCTGGCGGACTCTGACAGCTTTATGAGCCCCTTTCTTCTCGCTCTCTTCCTCTCGTAGCCCCAGAGAGTCATCCAGTCTGCTCTTCATCTGGTTCTCATGAGTTGGGGGCTGTTTGGTGTACCCCATCCCAGTTTCCCCTCCACTCTCTCCCCTCCCCACTTTCCAAGCCCCCCCTTGCAGCCGCGAGACGTGGCCCCCCTGACCCTGCTCCTCTCATGTCCCAGCAGGACATCCCAGGGGTCAGCGACTTGTCTCTCAACATCTCGTGGTTGTCCCTCCACCTCCCCTCTTTATCAACTGTCAGACAGACCGCCCACTCATATACCTACACATACATATACACACAAACACACTAAATCATTTATTAGCTTGCAAAAAACAATAACAACATCCACCCAGACCATCGGTGCCATTTTGAACTGTTTTTTTCTTTTCCTGATTGTGTCTGACTTCTATAGGTCATACTACAAATTCCCTTATTCCCTTATTTGTTACAGCGCCAATCAAAACTAGACATTAAAAAGTACTTTGCAAGGGAAAAAATGATAGTATAGCGATCTAAATTATTACTAACATTATTGCTAATTTAATCTTAAGAGTTTGGGGGTCAGAAAAACAAGGAATTTAAAGGCATTACCCTGGGTCTTGGGGAATGTGTGGGCATTTTTTTTTATATAATCTGATATTTGTTTACCTGACATTTATATATCCAAATGATTGATTTCATGAAACAAACAAAAAAAGAGTCGGCAGCCACACTCGGAGGTTGTAGGCACAGTGGTGCTTTGAGCTAAATGCTCAAAATCAGCAAAACATGCTCATAATTAAAAAGCCAACATGCTGACGATGCCCTATTAAATGCAATGAAATGTGGTTTTGTTGACTGTTTAGTGATGGAACAAATGAGACAAGCGCAACCGAGAAAAATAACTTTGATAATGCCTCTGAAGCTTCCTTGTTTAACATGTTTACCCTCCTGCTATTTAGCGCTAAAAAACTAGGCTGATGGGAATGGTAATAAAACCGTTTCTGATTAGTTTTGCAGGTATTTGGTCATACACCCTAGGATTGGTAAGGTTGAAAATTAGACCTGATGATGAAGCTAGATAAAAAGTTAAAGGTTAGCCAAAGTTCTAACAGTTCATCCTAAGGGTGTCATAAAAGTCATAAATTCTTAGGATTCATCCTGTGGAGACAACGAATGTTTGAACAACATTTTATAGTTGTTGAGATAATTCTGACCGACCAACAGAGCCATGAAAATATTGATTTACTGTCCTAATACAGTTAAGACATCAACCTTAGGAGTCAGAGCTGGTGACAGAGACCAGCCCTCTCCATCAGCCATCAGTTGCTCCTCGATAAGTTCTTTATCAGAGTCGACTCTATCCGAACTTGGAAAAATCTCTCCCGAGCTATCATCACACTAGTACACACACACACACTACAATTC